>NC_080782.1:180547940-181243356 GCF_028018385.1 Neofelis nebulosa
TATACACATAACTTAAAATAGAAAATTGAGCTTTTCTCAATTCATATGCTTTCCACCTTTGCTTTCAGTAAATCATTGTTTGGGTTTGAATTATCATGGTTCCAATTATATTTTGGTAAATGGTTTTGCTTGGAACAGGCTTCCAGAATACTCAAGTCAGTAACAATTAGTTTTGAGGGATATGCTTCTTTGTTTTTAATGACTTTTTTTATGTTAATTTACTTGAGTGGGGGTGGAGAGAGACAGAGACACAGAGTCTGAAACAGGCTCCAGGCTCTGAGCTGTCAGCACAGAGCCTGATGTAGGGCTCAAACTTATGAGCCGTGAGACCATGACCTGAGCCAAAGTCGGACACCTAACCGACTGAGCCACCCAGGCACCCCAGTATGCTACCTTTTTTTAAAACCAGTATTTTCACTTTGTAGTTGTTTTTTGTCATTAATACCTGTGTTAACAGCATCCAATCATCTGATGATAGGGTGCAGCTGCAGGTATTAGCTTAGGAAACAGGACATTGATTTAGACTAGAATACATGTTTCCTTATACAAAGAAAGTAAAATGCTAAGTGAACATGAGTCCATTACTCATGTCTGATGACTAGAAATTCACACTACCCAAAGATCTCATTTATGGGCCTGAAACAGATGCAGGTCTTAAGACAAATGCATGAAGCTCTGTGTTTGTGTGTGTGTGTGTGTGTGTGCGCGCGCGCATGCAAATTATGTTTTATGTTGAAAAGAGCTAAAAGTCAGGTGAAACTCTTACATTTCAATAAGACATTACTTCAAAAAGTATATCAGTTTCCATCAATAGGCAAGCAAATTTGTGTTTGGTAATTTCTCCTTTTCTTCCTTTCTTGACACATTTTCCTAAGCCAGTACCACTCTAAACTGCTACCGGCCATGTATTTAACAGTGCAATCAGTGGTTGTAGTGATACTTATTTGTAACACAGACCACTGTTTTTATGGTGCTCTCCTGATCTATATATTCAATACTTTACATGGGGTTTCTAAGGTTCACAAAATTATTTGAGACAATTTGATAATTGAAAGAAATCTGCATTGTCAAAGTGAAGAACTGGGCAAAATGTAAAAATAATTATAACAATTAGGGATAGGAAAAGAAAGAGAATAGAATGCTGTTAATTCTAATTAACAGAATTCTGCCTAATTCAGATTCCAGGCAAGAGAAATAGTCATTTATAGAATTATCTGGAAAATTACTTTTGTGCTTTAATTCATTCGGATGGTATAAGCTTTGGCCTTATTGCTGGTTCATATTATATACATATATATTATGATTAAATTCAATAAATACATATCTTAGTAAAATGACTTTTTTTTGACAGAAAGCCTTATATTCTAGTTTTTTTTTTTTTTAAACTCAACTTTTCTTTATGGTTGTCACCGAATCCTGTTTGCTGTAGTTTGAATTCAGGTGGTGAATGCTTAACTGTGTGGTTTTACTCAAGTATGAAATTAATAATGGAGCTGGGTTTGTTGTGTGGTCTGACTCACTTTCCACAACTTGAGGAGGTTTCAGAATTATGGCTTCTATTAACATTTCTTTGTCAGGGATTTATGCACCAATCAGATTTGCCCCCAACCTGAATCAATAGAAGTGAAAAAATAATTTTTGCTGTTCTTGATTTTGAAACCAAGAAGATACACTGGTCTCACCTTGTTGAATCATTTCAAACCTCCCATTGATTTTAATATGTCCAGCTTGATGGCCTGTGCATCTGATGTGATTATTACTACAGTGGTCAAGAGCTTGGAAAACAAAATAGAGCCACTGAAAGATACTTCACTAGGATGAAATTTATATCTTCAACTTCCAAGGAAAATTTTTTTACATTTCCCACGAAGCACAAGCTAATGTCTTTACTATGACTCATTTACTGTAGTGAAAACTTACAACCAGATTCAACCTGAAGGCAGGTCGGTACATTGATAGAAAAAAGCATTAGAGCAAACCATATATATCCTTTTGTGTTAAAAACTAGAGCGTTTTGGGGCGCCTGGGTGGCGCAGTCGGTTAAGCGTCCGACTTCAGCCAGGTCACGATCTCGCGGTCCGTGAGTTCGAGCCCCGCGTCAGGCTCTGGGCTGATGGCTCGGAGCCTGGAGCCTGTTTCCGGTTCTGTGTCTCCCTCTCTCTCTGCCCCTCCCCCGTTCATGCTCTGTCTCTCTCTGTCCCAAAAATAAATTAAAAACGTTGAAAAAAAAACAAAAAAAAACTAGAGCGTTTTTATTTAAATATTACTTATGAGAAGTCTAAAATCTCGTGAGAAGTATACAACAACTGAATAAACACAGCAGGAGTAAGGAATAACATAATTCCAAAAAACAAACAAACAAACAAACAAACAAACAAACAAACACATTGTCCATCTGACTTGTTTTACTTTAAAAAAAAATCCTCTCCTCTGTTGTATCCTTTGGAGTAGAGAAATACAGCTCAACAAGTCTAGTTACCACAATTGTAGTGGGTTTTTATTGTTGTTGTTTTTGTTTTAGCTTATGTTTTCCCCAGTGAGAGCTTTTTCAGTAGGTTTTACTATTAAATCAGTTCAATGCAGAGCTCTTCCTTTACTGAGAAAGAAACATTTTGATTGAAGACCTATTTCAACCTTGAAAGGGTCAGTTAAATTTTACCCCAGCCAATGGCTTTATTGTCTGTGTTGCCTTGAACTGTGTTTCAAATAATAGGGCCTCTGCTCTATTTTTAAATCTAGTACTTTCAAGCGTGTGTTGCTTCTGTTTCTCCTAAGAGGAAGGGTGCTGAAGGCAATTTTTAAAGTAATCTCAAAATCGTTTTTTACAAGGAAGAAAAATAAAAATGCATAAATATAAAACAAACCTTAGGCACCATCATTATTATTTTTACCTTATGAGAAACATAGTTTTCAGTTCTTTAAGAAAAAATAATTTTTTAGAAAAATCTTGATACTTCATTTGTACTTTTACACAGAATTCAGTTGAGTATAATGTGTTACAATAAATGAAGGGAATAAAATATCTTAGATATGCATTGTAGCAAAATCTGTATTCTCTGCTTCCAAAATGTGTTTTTCATTGAATATGTTAACGCTACCAATAGTAGCATAAAAATTCTTCTCCCTCCTTTACCCCAGTTAATTTCTCCTGAATGCAAATATCTGAAATTCCACAAGTAAAGACTTTAATTACAAAACCTTTAATGTTTTCAATGTCACTGTAATTTTCCAAATTTTTGTTGAAAAGAAATTCTTCAGGGAAAAGTAATATTTTAAAAGTTACCATTTTCACTTATGTCAGAATTAACTTTGGATCCATTTCTAAGATTGATGTTGATCAACAAAAGAAAACCATGCCCAGTGGGGAGTGGGTAAGAGAGTAGGTGACTCGGGATGAAAAAGACCAACATTCCATTAGTAAATTTAATCAGTTGCATCCAGGAAACTTAAGGCTTTTAGAAGATTGAATGTTTACACAGAGGAAAGGTTTCCCCTTGCCCAGGTTGTAGACTAGGCTTCATATTTAGTGTCAGATAGCATGTTTCTCAATCAAAAGCTATGTTGTACTACAACAGAAACTTCAGATTATTAATACTGGGGTGCCTGGTGGCTCAGCTGGTGAAGCATCCAACTCTTGATTTCAGTTCAGGTCATGATCTCAGGGGTTTGTGAGTTTGAGCCCTGCATTGGACTCCTCACACTGACAGTGCAGAGCTTGCTTGGAATTCTCTCTCCCTCTCTCTTAAAATAAACAAATAAACTTAAACAAAATAAATTAAAAAATTAACACCTGGTATTTTTTTCTAGCCATGAATATGCCCTACTCAGTTAGCAATGAATCTCCTATTTCCACTGGGAGAACCTATGAAAACTATGTCCTGTTCCATGCAGCTGATCCTAGCTGGAAAGGTCTAAGGAGGTGTGCCTATGGTAGAAACACAACTTACAGGAATAGTCATGTCATGGCATTTCTTTCTTTCTTTTCTTTCTTTCTTTCTTTCTTTCTTTCTTTCTTTCTTTCTTTCTTTCTTTCTTTCTTTCTTTCTTATTGATTAATTATGAAATTTATTGTCAAACTGGTTTCCACACAACACCCAGTGCTCATCCCAAAAGATGCCCTCCTCAATACCCATCACCCACCCACCCTCCATGACATTTCTAATTGCTGGTGGTACTTGGATCTTTTCTCTACTTTTGACTCTGGATGATTTCATATATTTCCATGTGTTCATTTATTTAAATAAATGAGTTTTTTTTTATAAGTTTATAAATTTTGAGAGAGAGAGAAGCATGGGAGGGGCAGAGGGGGAGGGAGGGAAAGAGAATCCCAAGCAGGCTCCACACTGTCAGCACAGAGCCTGATGTGGGGCTCAAACTCATGAACCGTGAGATCATGACCTGCGCTGAAGCCAAGAGTAGGATGCTTAACCAACTGAGCCACCTGGGTGCCTGGCCATTCCTTTAAATACTATATTGTGCTGATGATTTCCAAGTTAAAGTCTCAGCCAAGACATCCTCATCTGATCTCCAAATTCACATGGGCAGACATGTCCATTTGGTCCTCTAATAAGTATCTCCACATGAATATATCTAAAAGTGGACTACTGATTCATACTTCTATCCAACCTTTGTTTTCTCTCCCTTTTGTTGGGTTCCCCATCTGAGTAAATGCAGTAATTTTCAACAGTTTCTAATTGATCTCAAACTTGGCACCTGTAAGTCAGTGGTGGTTCATTCACTTTCTCCATTCCTATCTCTCCTATATAATCCTTCAGCAGGTGCTAGTTAATCAAACAGCTCTACTTTTCACTGTTTCATTGTGATTGCCCAAATTGAGGCTGCCATAGTTTCACATCAGAGATGCTTCTACAGCCTTCCAACTGGCTTTCCCACTTCTACTCTGGTTTCCCTTAAAATCTAATTTTCACATGGTAAGAAATAACAAGTGTTGGTGAAGATGTGGAACACTGTTAGTGGGAATGTAAATTGGTACAGCCACTCTATAAAATAGTATGGAGGTTCCTCACAAATTAAAAACAGAAATATATATGATCCAGAAATTGTACTACTGGGTATCCACCCCCCCAATAAAACCAAACACTGATTTGAAAAAATCAATGCACCCTTATGTTCACTGAAGCATTATTTAGAACAGCCAAGATACAGAAACAACTTAAGTGTCCACTGATAGAATAATGCATATGGAAGATGTGGTGTGTGTGTGTGTACACACACACACACACACACACACATATACAGAAATATCATGCAGCCACAAAAAAGGGATGAGATCTTGCCATTTATAACAACATGGATGGATCCAGAGGGTATAATGCTGTGAAATAAGGCATAGAGAGAAAGACAAAAACTATATGATTTCACTTAAATGTGGAATCAAAAAAAAAGAATAAATAAAGAGCAGAAACAGATCCATAAATACACAGAATAAACTGATGGCTGCCACGAGTGGAGGGCGATGGTGGGGATGGGCAAAATGGGTGAAAGAGAGTGGGAAATACAGGTTTTTTTTTTTTTTTTTAAAGTAAGCTCTACCCACAACGTGGGGACTGAACTCATGACCCTGAGATCAAGAGTTGCATTTTCTACTGACTGAGCCAGCCAAGTGCCCCCCAGGTTTCCAGTTATGGAATGAATAAGTAAGGGGAACAAAAGGTACAGCATAGGGAATATAGTCAATGGTACTATAATAGTATATGGTGACATGGTAGCAATACTTGTGGTGAGTATAGCATAATGTATAAACTTGTCAAATCTCTATGTTGTACACCTGAAACTAATATAACATTATACGTCAACTATACTTAAAAATCTATTCTTCATATGGCAACCAGAGGGGTATTTTTATTCATTTTCCTTTTAAGTTAAATTATGTCATGATTTCTGCTGCACATGGAATCAGTATGGCATCTCCCACTGTACCTAGAATCAAACCTTTACCTTGTTTTCTAAGATTCTACATTATTTTGCTACTGCCTCTTTCTCCATCTTCATCTTCTACCAAACCTCATCTCTCACTCACTCCTCCAGCCTCCCTGGCTTTTATTTGCAGTTCCTTGGACATTCCAAGTTTTCTCTCATCTCAGGAATTTGGTACACATTCACTCTGTTTAGACTATAATTCATCCCACTTTTGAATAGCCGTTCTTCCCCCCCCCCCCCTCACCTTTTAGGTCTCAGAATAAATATCGTCTATTCAGAGGAGTCCTGGCTGACCACTGCACACTTTGTCCATCCATTATTATCTACCCAACCATAACGTTTATTTCCTTCATCTTTCTACTAGGCAACAAATTGCAGGAGGTCAGGGAAGAGGCTTTTCTTTTCACTGCTCTCACTCAGTGTTCATCATGACTAGTATTTGGGTATTGAATGGAATGAATGCCCAGTTTCTTCAACTGACCCAGCCTTCTTGAAGGCAGTATGCTTGCCTCTCTGTATTTTTTTTAGAGCTTCTGCTGTTTTCACTTATTTTCCCTATTGCTTTCTGAACACTTTCTGCCCCTTTGGTTTCTGTACATTATCTTGAGTTTGTTCTCCAGCTTTGAATCCATGGGTGTCCATCTGATCAATTCATTTAAACTTATTTGTGAGCTCTTTAAATGAAAGGCAATCTGTTGGACATGGCAGGACACAGAACTATAAGGAAAACAAAAGCCTATTCTTATGCCATTGACACATCTTTGGAAATAGGTATGAGGTAGAGAGAAAGGGAGGAAAGATAAGTAAACAAATGACAAATACATTTGAATAAAGTAAGAGACACAAGCATGTATAGAGAATTACACGGATTTCAAAATGCCTCACTATTATTTCTTATTGCTGATGTACTACTTAGCCCAAAGCCTTAATCTGCTGACTTTTCAGACCCAACAGCATGCTTTTTATATGCTCTGGAATTTGTCATGATATTAGAACTGAATATAATAGACTTTTTTGTTACTTGCATACATTTTTATACATTTATAAACTTATATATTTCTGTGCATTTGTTCAACCCACAATTACTTTGATGAAAACAAAAGGTTTAGAGTAGCTTGTGTTATAATTATAATAACAGAAAAGTCAACTGATTACAGCATACTATTAAATATGGCACAACCAGATTCACCACCTCGAAATGCTGATGTTACCCAGAAGATATACCTTTGACACTCATGCATATCAGCAGCAACAATGTAACTTTTCATTGAAGTATTCTACTCACTTTCTTCTTTTTTTTTAATGTTTATATTTGAGAGAGAAACAGGGCACAAGTGGGGGAGGGGTCGAGAGAGAGGGAGACATAGAATCTGAAGCAGGCTACTGGCTACAAGCTCTAGGAACAGAGCTGTATGCGGGGCTTGAACTTGCAAACCACGAGACCATGACCTAAGCCAAACTCGGGTGCTTAACTGACTGAGCCACCCAGGTGCCCCCTACCCACTTTCTTATAAGTAAAATTTCATTAAGGTTTTAGAATTCACAAGTGAGGTAACTGCTCACTTGAATGTATAGAAAAGTTTATTCAAACTTATAGAAATGTTTAGAAAAGGTTAAACCAAAACTATCATAGCCAATATAATTTTTTTTCATTCTTTATAAGGATAGTAGTTCAGCAATATAAAAATCCATCATCACTTCACATTGGTCTTTTTGATTATTCAAACGAATCTGCAAGGAAACCAGCTAGAGTGTTCATGTCCATCAAACCTTGTATCCAAATTCAATGAGCCAGTGGTTATTAAAAACTCACGGAAGCTTATCTGCATAGCAACCTCACTTCAGCAAAAACTAAAAACACAAATAAAAACAAGGCAGAAAAAGCTGAAAGAATAAAATCGTAAGCATTTGAATTTTGCCGTATCAGATTCACTTTAATAGTAAAAGATGAATGCTTTGTTTAAATCTATTCAGGTAGATAGAAAGTTTTTCTAATCACTAACAAATTAATGGCTAGTATTTTGTGTCTGGTGTCTGGTCAATTTAACATTGGTAAGGTGAGTCAAGTTTATTTAGCCAGCCATCAAGTATGCATAAAACACACAGAAGAGTTTCCAAAGTTGCATAAGAATGGTGATCAATTCTCAGAGTAATTTATCAGCTTAAATATATTGATATTTTAATTTTCAATTCATGTGTTTGGTAGAACTAGCACTCACTTGCTAATGTGAATGGAACTCATATGGGATGGTATTGACTAAGGCATGAAGGAGAAATTGTATACTTTATCAAAACAAAATATTATGAACAAAACTTCCCTGAATAAACCCAGTTTCCTGCCACTAAGGAACATAACACTCTTTTCAGAAGGTTGTGAATGAGTTGACTAAAATTCAGACTCTTAAAAAACCAACACCATAGACTGCCATCAATACAGTCACCTCTATTTTGATACATTTTTTTCTTTCTGCCCAATGTTCTGTGTTGTACATGAGAACATTAATTAGTCAGATGGCGTTGCAACAAATTCATTTGAGAATAACTGAGATTGAGATTGAGAATAAATCTCTTTTCTTTCCTTTTTTTCCTAAAGGACAGTGTGAGTCCTAGACTTGAAAGGGCGGGCCTACGCTGGCCGACTCCATCTTGTTCTGTGTTCTCCACCTTGAGTGACTATGTCCCTGACATGACCCCCTTTTCCGGGAAAATCACAGAAACCTCAGACCGCGCCTCCTCCCCTTGAGTAACCTCCCGCTCACCCGTTCAAACTTCCTGATCAAAACACGCCCAGCGACCTGCATAACAGGACTCCGACCCTTCCCCAGCCAATCGGCCGAGGCCACGACCCTTCCCCAGCCAATCGGCTGAGGCCACAGCCATTACCTCACCAACTGCCCCTAGAGCCCTATAAAACCTTTGTGCTTTTGAAACTCACTCTCTCTCCCTGGTATCTCACCGCTGCATCGGTGCAGGTAGGGGATTGAGCTCGAGCTAGCTCGAATAAAGGTTCTTTTGCTTTTGCATCGGACTCGGCTCCCTAGAGGTCTTTGGGGATCACAAATTCTGGGCATAACATTTAGGGGCTCGTCCGGGATCCCCAAGACCCCCGAGGGACCCCCGACCCGGAGAGCCTGACTGGCCACGGTTAGTGTCTGTCTGTTTGTTCTGTCTTTTCTGTGTGAGTTCACTTCTGGAATTCTGGTAGTGCCCGACACGGTCTAAGTGGACGCACTGGAGGACCACGGGCCGGGAGTTTCAGAAGACGTTCCGATTCTCCCTTCTGGAGGGACGTGGAATCCCCTCAAAGGTCTGAGACAAGGCGGGTCGCTCCCGCTGGTCGGCGTGAGGCCGTCGTCTTTGGAGGGACGTGGAATCCCCTCATCGGTTTTGGAGGGACGTGGAATCCCCTCAAATGTCTAAGCTAGCTTTCAGTTTTGCTTCCATGGAGTTGGAAGATTTTCTAGGGGCCCTCTGTTTGTCTGTTTTTGTGTTTCTCTGTTTTGTTCTGTGGACTTACTGGACGGATGTTATGGGACAGACTCAGACTACTCCTCTAAGTATTATGATTGATCACTTTAAGGATGTGAGGGGAAGAGCTAACAACCTCAGTGTGGAAGTCCGAAAGGGTTGGTGGCAGTTTTTTTGTTCTAGCAAGTGGCCAACTTTCAATGTCGGATGGCCACCAGAGGGGACCTTCGACCTCCCTACCATCCACCGAGTCAGGAGTATCATCTCTCGGCCTAAGACGGGCCATCTTGATCAGCTCCCTTACATTATCACTTGGCAGGACCTTGTAGAAGACCCACCCTCTTGGCTTAAGCCCTTCCTAGCCCCGCTCCCTCCAGAGCCAAAACCCATTCTTGCTTTGCAGGGGACAAAGAAGAAGAAAAGTCTTATCCAGCCTTCAGCACCCCTCTACCCTGTCTTACAGGGGGCTACTGAAGAAGAATTAATTTTTCCTCCCTCGTATAACCCCTCTAGGATGCTGGAAGAACACCATCCTCCCCCTCCGGGGTAGGCAGACGCTGTTCTGAGAGCGGGAGGCGGAAAGGCTCCAGTGGGAAGCCTGCCCTTCACCAGACAAAGGGCTCAGAGGGAGCAATCCGCCTCCGCCGCCGACTCCACTATTCTGCCCCTGCGAGCCACCGGACCCCCAGATGCGGAGGGGAATCAGCCCCATCACTATTGGCCTTTCGCCACTAGTGACCTCTACAATTGGAAAGCTCAGAATCCTAAGTTTTCCGAGAAACCGGCAGGGCTTATTGATTTATTAGACTCTGTTCTTTTTACCCATCAGCCCACGTGGGACGATTGCCAGCAGCTTTTGCAGGTCCTGTTCACGACTGAAGAAAGAGAAAGACTCCTCAATGGGGCCCGAAAACTAGTTCCGGGTGCAGACGGGAGTCCCACCACCAACCAGGCTCAGATAGATGCCTCCTTCCCCTTAACTCGGCCCCAGTGGGATTTCAACACGGCAGAAGGTAAGGGGAGGCTCCAGGGTCTACCGCCAGACTCTAATGGGGGGTCTCTGAATGGCTGCTAGAAAGCCAACCAATTTGGCCAAGGTAGGAAATGTACAACAGGGAAAAGATGAATCTCCGGCTGCCTTTTTAGAACGGATCATGGAGGCATTCCGTACCTATACCCCCATGGATCCAGAGGCTCCGGAAAGCAAGGCAGCTGTTATCATGGCCTTTGTAAACCAATCGGCTTAGACATTAGGAGAAAATTACAGAAAATAGATAGACTAGGAGAAAAAAGTCTGCAGGACTTACTGGTGGTAGCTGAAAAGGTATATAATAACCGGGAGCCTCCTGAGGACAAGCAGGCTTGCGCCATGGCGGCTGCCAGCAGTAAGCAGACTCAAGACCTGGCCAGAATACTACTAGCTACCACTGCTGACTCCCCTGAGGAACGAGACCGCCGTCTCTGGCAGCTGGCAGATGACACAAGAAAAGGTAAAAGAACCACCAAGGGGGGGAAGCAGAGGCTGCAGAAGGATCAGCGCACATACTGCAAGGAGATAGGGCATTGGGCCCGAGATTGTCTGAAAAGGGCCAGTGGGAAAGGAAGCAAGACTGATCGAGTAAAAGTCCTAGAGCTAGATGAACTAAGTGATTAGGGGAGTCGGGGTTCGGACCCTCTCCCCGAACCCAGGGTAACTCTTAAAGTGGAGGGGACCCCTGTTGTCTTCCTTGTCGACACCGGAGCACAACATTCGGTCCTCCGCACCCCACAAGGAAAACTAGCCAGCAAGAAGTCCTGGGTACAAGGGGCAACTGGTATGAGCCAGTATTCATGGACTACCCGAAGAACAGTAGATTTGGGAATGGGCCGGGTATCCCACTCCTTTATGGTAATACCAGAATGCCCCTACCCGCTGTTAGGACGGGACTTACTGACCAAGATTGGAGCTCAGATAACTTTCAGACAAGGGGGGCCTCAGGTCACCGATGGCAAGGGCCACCCCATCCAGGTACTAACCATGAAACTGGAGGATGAATACCTCCTCCACCAGGAGGCACTCCCGAGAGAGGATAATATAGACAGATGGCTACAAGAATTCCCCTCGGTTTGGGCAGAGACTGGGGGGGGGGGGGAATGGGACTAGCCGCTCATAGGACCCCAGTCCTGGTAGAGCTCAAGCCAGGAGAGAGTCCGGTAAGGATCAAACAATACCCCATGTCTCAGGAGGCCCGGAAGGGGATCCAGCCACACATCCGGAGACTACGAAGCCTAGGGGTACTAGTTCCTTGCCAGTCTGCCTGGAACACCCCCTTACTGCCGGTCAAAAAGCCTCACACAAATGACTATCAACCGGTACAAGACCTCCGGGAAGTAAATAAGAGGGTCGCGGACATACACCCAACTGTTCACAACCCATATATTCTCTTGAGCTCCTTGGCGCCCTCCAGGGTCTGGTATACTGTACTAGATTTAAAGGACGCCTTCTTCAGTCTGCCGCTGGCACCCCAAGGCCAACCCCTGTTCGCCTTCGAGTGGCATGATCCGGAGGAGGGCTACAGCGGGCAACTCACCTGGACACGGCTACCTCAGGGATTCAAAAATTCACCCACCATCTTCGACGAGGCACTACACGAGGACCTGGGTGAGTACAGAAGGGAGCACCATGGCCTCACCCTCCTACAGTACGTAGATGACATCCTGATTGCTGCCGACACGGCCAAAGACTGTGAGCGAGGGACCCAGTACCTGCTGGCTACCCTGGGGGCTTTAGGGTACCGGGCATCCGCGAAGAAGGCTCAGATATGCAGGGAGAGGGTAAGTTACCTGGGATATATCCTGGAGGGTGGACAGCGGTGGTTATCAGATGCCAGAAAAGAAACTGTCCTAAAGATCCCTACTCCCACCTCCCGAAGAGAAGTGAGGGAATTCCTAGGATCAGCCGGCTACTGCCGCCTCTGGGTTCCAGGTTTTGCTGAGATCGCCAGGCCCCTATATGAAGCTACCGAAGAGGGGAAAACATTTAAATGGACTGAAAAAGAAGAAATTGCCTTTAATCGGTTAAAAAAGGCCCTCCTAAGTGCCCCAGCCCTGGGCCTACCAGACATTACGAAACCCTTCCACCTCTTTGTAGACGAACATAAGGGAATAGCAAAAGGGGTTCTAACTCAAGCCTTAGGCCCCTGGAACCGCCCAGTGGCTTACCTGTCTAAGAAACTAGACCCAGTGGCTGCTGGCTGGCCGCCATGCCTAAGAATTATTGCGGCGACAGCACTCCTAGTCAAGGATGCAGACAAACTGACCCTAGGACAGGAGATCTGGATCACGACCCCACACGCCATTGAAGGGGTCCTGAAACAGCCTCCGGATAGATGGATGAGCAATACACGTATGACTCATTACCAGAGCCTCCTACTCAACCCTCCACGAGTGTGGTTCCACCCCAGTGCAGCCCTCAATCCTGCAACCCTGCTGCCCGACCCTGACCTAGGTGCTCCACTACATGACTGTGCGGGAATTCTGGAACAAGTACATGGATTCCGGATGGACCTGACCGACCAGCCCCTCCCCGATGCCGAGGCTACTTGGTTCACTGATGGCAGCAGCTTTGTGCGAGATGGACACAGGTATGCGGGTGCAGCGGTGGTCACCGAAACGGACACCGTATGGGCGGAGGCTCTACCCTCCGGAACGTCAGCCCAGCGAGCAGAGCTCATAGCCCTCACCAAGGCGATGATGCTGGGAGCTGGAAAACGGCTTAACATCTACACAGACAGCCGTTATGCATTTGCCACAGCTCATATTCATGGGGCAATTTATCAGGAGAGGGGGTTACTGACGGCAGAAGGACGGACTATAAAAAATAAGCAGGAGATACTTAACCTGCTTACGGCCTTATGGCTTCCTGCCAAGCTAGTCATTATCCACTGCCAAGGGCACCAAAAAGCTGATAACCCAGTAGCTAGAGGTAATTGAAAGGCTGACCAGGCAGCCAAGGCAGTAGCCCTTACTCCAATCCCCACCATGACCATACAACTACCGGACCCGGGAGACCCAGTTTTACCAGACCAGCCCAAATACTCCCAGGAGGAGTTACAGCGGATCAAGAAACTCTCCATGGAGATAAAGGGATGGTGGTATACACCTAACAAGGAGCTCGTGCTGCCAGACCGGCTCGGAGTCTCAATATTAGAGCACATGCATCGGTCTACTCACATGGGGGCCTGAAAATTAAAAGACTTAATCCGACATGCCGGAATCAAGATTCACCAACAGGACACCAAAATAGAGCAAGTTGTATCTGCCTGCAAGACCTGCCAACTCACCAACGTGAGAGCCACATCAAATAAAAAAGGAACCAGGCTCAGAGGCACCAGACCGGGAGCCCAATGGGAAGTCGACTTCACTGAAGTCAAACCAGGAAAGTATGGTTATAAATATCTTTTAGTATTTACAGACACCTTCTCTGGCTGGGTGGAGGCATACCCAACCAAGCATGAAACGGCTCAGATGGTGGCAAAGAAGCTACTAGAAGACATCTTACCCAGGTATGGTTTTCCTGCCATGGTAGGATCAGACAATGGACCAGCTTTTATCTCGCAGGTAACACATGCAGTAGCCAAGGCGGTGGGGGCAAACTGGAAATTACATTGTGCTTATAGGCCCCAGAGTTCAGGACAGGTAGAAAGAATGAATAGAACCCTAAAAGAGACCCTTACCAAATTAACCATGGAGACTGGCGGGGACTGGGTGACTCTCCTACCGTACACCCTTTACCGGGTTAGAAACACTCCTTACACTCTGGGTTTTACTCCCTACGAGATCATGTTTGGCAGGCCACCCCCTGTTATTCCCAGCCTTCGAGCTGAACTTCTTGCAGAGTTTAAAGATCAAGAACTTTCTCTTTCCTTGAGAGGGCTCCAGAGGGCGCATGAGGACATTTGGCCGCGCCTCCGTGCCATCTACGAGGCTGGCCCGACCCCGACACCTCATCAGTACAAGCCGGGAGACTGGGTCTATGTCAAGAGGCACCACCGAGAGACTCTCGAGCCGCACTGGAAGGGACCCTACATTGTAGTGCTGACAACCCCCACCGCTCTCAAAGTAGACGGCATCGCGACCTGGGTCCATCACACCCACGTTCGGCCAGCGGACCCCTCCTCGATCCGGAAGGACTTCGTCACGCGATGGGCCATCAGTCGGGACCAACACAACCCGCTCAAGCTCAAGCTACAGCGCATTCGACCCACCTAATATTGGTAACTCTGTTAACTCTGCTTGTCATTGCTCATGCTGCCGGGAGTCCCCACGCCCCCCAAAACATCACCTGGCAGATCATAGATACCAGCTCAGGGACAATACTTAATTAGACCTCCCAGAGCCACCCCAGGGACACATGCTTCCCAGAACTTAGCATAAACCTTCAAACTCTGTTCCCCTTGTCACCATAAATGCCCCCGGTCCCATGATTGGGTCCGTAAGTTACATGACAAGGGGGGAATGAAAGGGCGGGCCTAGGCCGGCCGACTCCATCTTGTTCTGTGTTCTCCACCTTGAGTGCCTATGTCCCCGACATGACCCCTTTTCTGGGAAAATCACAGAAACCTCAGACCGCGCCTCCTCCCCTTGAGTAACCTCCCGCTCACCCGTTCAAACTTCCTGATCAAAACACGCCCAGCGACCTGCATAACAGGACTCCGACCCTTCCCCAGCCAATCGGCTGAGGCCACAGCCATTACCTCACCAACTGCCCCTAGAGCCCTATAAAACCTTTGTGCTTTTGAAACTCGCTCTCTCTCCCTGGTATCTCACCGCTGCATCGGTGCAGGTAGGGGATTGAGCTTGAGCTAGCTCGAATAAAGGTTCTTTTGCTTTTGCATTGGACTCGGCTCCCTAGTGGTCTTTGGGAATCACGAATTCTGGGCATAACAGACTGAACCAAATATAACCTAGTCCTTATGCTGGAGGAACACTCATCACATTTTACAGAATTACCTGAAATACAGCTCATCACTGTTCACTGATTTAACATTTTGAGAAAACTAAATTCCCAGAATAAAAGGGTGTTTAGAACTAGTGAACACCAAATTTGACCATTTTGAAGTTAATGGAACATAATGCAATTGTATTATTGTTGTCTTAAAATGTTATTGAGATATTTCATACACTTAATGAAGAAAATTGAGAAATTTCATAAATAATAAAGCCATTTTTCTGAGATTTTAATGCATAGTTATGATAAATGATTGGAGGTATAGTATTTTATTATGGAAAATAGGTGTCAATATCGTTATTACTTCACTTTCCAGGATACATTATGAGCTCGTTGTAATATAATTTAGTTTAGTAGAGTGCACCAGCAAAACAAGTATTCTGTTACAACACAACTAATCTTTGTAACAGCTGCACATTTACCATCCTCAGCTGCTCCAGTTACAACAATCATCCTTTTAACAGCCTGACACCTGTCTCTTATTATATTTGAGAGCAATTGTTAATTTCCTTAAATTTTCCATCCCTTTTAGTGTCTTTGCCTTGCTTTATTTCTCTGATGCACATTTACATGGTCTATTATATTAATTCCCTCATTTAATCTTGAAAACCTAAAATTATTAGGAAGTTAATTGTGCAGGGATCAGAGGTTTTTCTCACTTACAGCATAACTCTGTTAAATGACACAGTTTGTTCCAGCTTCTTGCTGACACTGCAAGGGATTGTCTAGAATGAAGAGTTCAATTACTTTCACAGTGCTAATCATATATCATTATGTAGAAGCATGAATCCTTAATTCTCAAGCCAGGGCCCGAAGCAGCATAGCAGCAATAAAGGACACATTCCAAATTCCTCTGTCCACTGCAGCATGCAGGTAATAACCAAAGAATAAAATAATTGTGTCTACTTGGCTATGCTCTTTATTAATTTGTATATTTGATGCCCACAATGAATCATGTTCCATTAATTTTTATTCACCCACACAAGATTTTTGTCAGAATTGATTTGGAATGCATTGTGCAAGGCCAAATACATATTTACACTCTTTTTTGAGAACTTTTCCTCCAGAATTTAAGAAATGTAACTTTTCAAGGTACAATTAAAAGTTTGTAAAAAAAACACTGAACCAAGTCTTGCAGGCAAATAATTTCTCAGCTTTCACAAAGCCTGATTGCTCCTTCTCCCCCCACAATCTTGGACACATAGGTTAATGTGTAACCTACACTATTCTCTTGTTCAGTTTTCCCAAGGTCAACAAAGAAATGGAATTGGAGTGAAGAATATTTTGTTTGTTTCAGAGGCAGGAAAATGGCTTATGAAATCTCAGAGCAGGGTGTAACCTCATTAAGACAAATGTAAAAATAACTCACCAATCACAAGTTATGGAAACAGGAAATCGATGCCTGTGTTTTGTAACAAAGGCACTCTTACATTTCTGGCATTAGAAACATTTCTGTTACCATTCTCTTTCCTCTTCTTCCCTCTTCTCTCTGTTGGCCTGGGCAGGAAACTCTCTGGCTCCTTCTGTTAATGTTTCCTGCAGCCAGTTTGCTCTGTCACCTGCTCAGCTGTGGCCAGAGAAGGCTGATACATCTCCCCCCTTTACTCAGATGAGTAACTTGCAAATCTGAAGAGTTATAATCAAGCTTGCTCTTTGGAAGAGAAACATGGATAGCACAGTCCTTACTGTTCAACTTTTTTTTTTTTCTTGCTAAAGCTGCTCAGGGTCTACTACTTATGTTATACTCTCTGTTTTTAGGCTACATGAAACTGTAAGAGTATTAGAAATGTTCTATAGTTGCAAACACATCTATTTACTTACAGAAAACTCCAAAATGAGTTTTCTAATGTAATTGCTTCAATCAAGTAGGAAGGTTGGCAAATAGTTTCAGTTTCATTTTTTTAATTTGCTTTTCTCCAAAATCGAAAGGAAAAAGTTATTTTCCTTTTTATTCTTCCTCCCTCTCTACCTCTTTCCTTTGTTTCTCCCTTCCTTCCTTCCTTCCTTCCTTCCTTCCTTCCTTCCTTCCTTCCTTCCTTCCTTCCTTCCTTCCTTTCTTTTTGGTAAAAGGGTCAGTTTTGTGCCCTTTTGTATTTCATGTACCTAGGTCCTAATGCTAGACTTTAGTCAATATTCAGTTAACATTTTTTCTGTGACTTTTATAAATCACCTGTAAATTTAATATTCAATAAGTTGAACCTATACATTCAAGATCTTTCCTGTTGTTCAGTACCTTATATAGCATAATGCTGAAACTAAACAGGTACTCTGCTTCATATAATTGGAAACTAGTACTTTTTGCAAAATTCATTTCTATAGAGATAGCAGATACTTTTGGGGGTTACCTGGTAATCTTTTGCCTTTGTTACATAACTCACTTTACTGTGAACATTATTACTGTATTACTGTATTAAAAATACAGCTTAAAAATATTACTGTATTACTCTGTAGATATTTAATAGTATTATAGTTTCTCCAGGTTTTGATAGAACATATGACCAAACTGGGTTGAATGCAATGAGACTGGGAACAGCCTGGAATTGGAGAGTTGTTAACTGTAATTTATCATTAATTGACTTATGTATACTTGGAATAGGTCAAAGTAGTTATGATTACTTACCCTGGTTACACTTTAAAATGGCACTGAGATCTTTAAAAAAAAAAAAAAAAAAACAATATCAGCCCAATGGAATCTGAGGTGGGGCCTGGGAACCTGTATTTTAAAAAGCTTCACAAGTGGTTCTGATGCAAAGTGAATGTGGGAATCCTTGAGCTTGAGTTTTAGTAACATTAATGAAAGAAAATCAGCGTGGGGCCACTTTGAGTACTTCAACTATTGATCCCTATTTACTCCTAAGCCTCTATTCTTTTTATTTGCTTTTGCACTTGCATATTTATGAAAATATTAAAAGTTTGGGTTGGATGAATAATCTGACCAAATCAATATTTGCTCCCATACATTATCTGGGGCTTAGCTACTCTCTTGATATTTTAGTAGGTATTTCAAATTACCCTTCTTAAATATTTTATCTCATCTGAAAAACTGCCATTCTGAAATTTACTATGAAAAACCTATTTACATTTGTATGTATTTTATTGTCACTAAATTATACACTTTTACTGTTTGAAATAATGCTTAGGTTTGTTTTCCCAACAATCATCTCCTTCAAACTCAGACATCCCTTTAATTCTAATACAACAGGATTTTGGAATCATGCTCAGTTTATAATTTTAGAGACTGACGGGGCGCCTGGGTGGCGCAGTCGGTTAAGCGTCCGACTTCAGCCAGGTCACGATCTCGCGGTCTGTGAGTTCGAGCCCCGCGTCAGGCTCTGGGCTGATGGCTCGGAGCCTGGAGCCTGTTTCCGATTCTGTGTGTCCCTCTCTCTCTGCCCCTCCCCCGTTCATGCTCTGTCTCTCTCTGTCCCAAAAATAAATAAAAAAACGTTGAAAAAAAATTTTTAATAAAAAAATAATTTTAGAGACTGATTATTAATGGTCATTAATATATATTGTTGGGTACTATTCCAGTTTATTTTTTTCTGATTTTAAAATAAAATAAATTCTTACATAAAAATGCTAAGTTTTGTAATTTTAAATTTTGTTCATGTAAATATAGTCACAAATCAGAATACATTCTTAGTTCATGTATCTTAATTGTTTAAATAGTCACATTAAATACATTCATTCTTATTTTTTTCTAATCCTCAAGAATTTTTTCCTTGGTGTGACAAATCCCACCCTTTTTGTTTTCCAGATTCTGTTTTGTTTCTTTCATTCACTATACTTTATGAGTGGCCAGTGGCTGGCACATGTAGCATAGATTGATTAATTCTTCCTGCATAACAAATTGCCCAAAAATTCCGTGGCTTGAAACAATAATCATTTGTAACTGTTTTTGCCTCTCTGAAAGTTGGCGGAAGTTCAGTTTGTAGCTTTACTTCTCACTCTGTGCAGGACTATGGGATGCCTGGGGTAGCTCTGCTACAGGCTGTGGGGACCAGGATGGTTCCCTTTCTTGTATCTGTTATCTTTCTCCTGGGACCAGAGCACTACCTGTGGTATGTTCTCATGAGAATGGCAGGGATCTGAGAGAGCAAGTGGAAACACAGGAGGATATTAAAGTCTTGTCTCAGAAACTTCATACTTCTACTTACATGCCATTGACCAAAATGGGTTACAAGCCAACCCCAAGTCAAGTGATGGAGAAGTCCACTCTGCCTTCCTTCAGGCCACACAAATGTATGGATGCAAAAAGAGGGTTGGAATTGAGATCAATAAGTCAATCTATGACATAGCAATACTCCTCATTCTTGTGCTCAGAGCAGATATCATTGACCTGTTAAATCACTCATTCCTACTGAGCTAAGATTGGCCTCAGAATTCTTCTCAAGTCAGTGTTTTATGAAGCTATGGTAAATTGCAGTAATAAGCAGAATGCCGTTTTCCTTATCTGGCGTTCACTTTCTTCATGTTTAATCATTTCTTTCTCCTTTGTATTATTTCAAAATTAATACTTGGTCTAAACTGTATGACTGGTATAAAGTATTGAACTTTAAGAAAAAATTACTTAACTAATAGTTAATATTTGCCTTCTATTAAGACAGGATTGCAAAGATGACACTTTTCTGTTCTCTTAAGGTTATGAGTGGCCTTTGACCTATGTTCTGAATGAAATATGAACAAAATGACCCGTATTTTCCAGGATGAATCCTTTCATTCTGAGATTCATCAGTTCTTTCACCCTTTGCCAGTTGTCATAGGAGCAAATACTGACATGGAGGTGTGATACTGAACCATTGCATAGGAGACAGATCCTCTTAAACATCGGCCAGACCCACTGCCTACTTGCTTATAAGGAATAAAACTTTTTTAAGCCTCTGAGATTTGGAGATTTTCTGTTACCCCAGAACTTGACCTATCATGAACAGTGTTTTCCCCAAACTGAAGCTGAAGTTAAATAATGAATGCAATTCACTAGAGCCAATTTAATATCTTATATGAACAAAAACAATGTAGTCTTATAGATGGAGGAAATAAAGATTGAAGTAGGCAAATTAAGTGATTTTCAATATTTCTTAGTTCTTTCTTTTATTACTGGTTGCAATTAAAATTGATACCCTTTGGAAGAGCTCTCATGCTGTTCACTGTAAATGGCAAAACAGGAGAAAATAAAAGCAGAGAAAAGGAATGGCATAAAAATGCCAGGCAAAGGGGCAATCCTTAGCAAGTTTTCCTATTCTGCTGTCACTCATACATGACTGAGCTGAAGTTTGAATACAGAGGTATTAATTAGGAAGGAATCTTTGGAAAAGTTGTCATTCAGTTTTTGTTTTAAGTCAGGCTAGTCTTGGATTGAAATTTAAGATGCTGTTCTTTCAACAATTCCGCATTGATTTATCCCTTTGCCTGTCCTGCAAAATTGATTTTTTGACATTTTGGTATCTTGGAAAGTACACAGTTAGACTTTGATATACTTATGGGTAGAGACAGCAACTTTTTGGGCATCTGGCAAAGAAGTCTCCTAATTCATGACATATTCAGTAACAGTCCTTGATTCATAGAGGATCCACCAGTTCCTTGAGAAAGAACTTGAACACTATATATAATTGGGATTCATATATATATGATATATACATATATATCATATATATATATCATATATATATCATATATATAAAGAGATTGATAGACTGCTATATCTGAAGGTAAGGATAGACATGAAGGGTTCCTGACAGAGAGTTACCATGAATGAAAAAGGGGTCCGACAAGTGAGGCCAGACTGAATAAGTAGGGATGAATGTCAGGTGTGGTAAAGGTTCTGCATTCTACAAGTATATAATGAAGCTGTGCTTTAATACTCCCAAACCCAGAAGGTCAGCAATACTGTGGGCTTTAAGAAGAAAATGGTCAAGATAAAAATAAAAGACTATGTAACTGAGGGGACAGTTCTCCTTAACTAATCACTGCCTCCACCCCCTAGAGGCTTGAAAGCAAGATGTGGAAATTCCTTCTTTATCTCCCAAGATAGACCAAAAAAAAAAAAATCACCAAAAATGTGGAGATGAGCAGGAGCATAGATACAGAACAAGGAACTACACCAGTTTATGGACAGCAAGGATTGAGGACTCTAAAACAAAGTGGCTTCAGAACAACTGGTAGAAACTATAATCATATGTGAGATATATCCCTCATGTCAGGACTTCAAATGGGAGAAAGACTATATACCTAGCAGCTGTAAAAATGGTAAGTTTGGGGTACATAGAATATATCTGAAACTATCTTTGGATGATGCTTAAATCTGAAATATATATCTTAATTTGATATAAAATATTCATCTTAAATTTCAGTCCAATATTTGCCTGACATGAAACAAAAGTTGAATAGACAATTGCTTTAAAATACTTTCTTGGGGCACTGGGTGGCTTAGTTGTTAAAATATCCAACTTTTTATTTCAGCTCAGGTCATGATCTCACAGTTAATGGGTTCGATCCCCACACTGGGCTCTGTACTGACAGTGTAGAGCCGGCTTGGGATTCTCTCTCTCCCTCTCTTGCTCATGCTCTTACTCTCTCAAAAATAAATAAATAAAACCTTTAAAAAATATGTTTCCATTCAATACTGCCATATTCAAAACCTCAGCTCAGTCAGGTGGGGCAGCAGCAGAAGAAAACTTACTCTGGATGTCCCCTTTGCCTGGTATTTTTAAGCTACTCTTTTTCTCCCTTGCTTTTATTTTCTTTTTTTGGGCCATATCTAGTGATCAGCATAAGATGTTTTCCAAAGGCCATCAATTTAAACAACTTCCAGAGATAGTTTCAGACTATGCAGACTTAAATATATAGAGATAGGTATAGTAAGCACAGAATAAGAATTTTTCTTTCTTTTTTTTCACTTTTATGTAAACATTTTAGTAAAACCTACATACATACTGAAGAAGACTAATTATAAATGTAGAACTCAAAAAATTTCCACAAAGTGTACATATCTGTGACACAAGAACCCAGATCAAGAGAGAGAGCATTACCAGTATCCTGGAAGCGGCCTTGTTCCCTCTCCAGTCCATATACCCTCAAGACTGACAAGCTTAGTTTTGCCTGATTTTGAACTTTATAAGCATGCAATCATACACTAGACAGTTTTTTTGTATCTGGCTTTTTAACTCAACATTTTATATGTGAGACTTATTCCTGTTGCATGTAGTTGTAGTTTATTAATTTCTTATTGGCCTATGGTCATCTATAGCATAAATACACCATAATTTATCTATTCTAGTGATGACGGATTTTTTTTTCTCCATCTTGGGTCAGCTAGGACTATTGCTGCTGTGAACATTCTAGCATATGTGTTTTGATAAGCATTTATACAAATTTCTGTTCTTTGTGTAACTAGGAATGAAATTGCAGGGTCATAAGACATGCATACATACAGTTCATATACATTGTACTGAACAGTTTTCCAAAATGGTTGTACCAATTTACAATTCCATCAGTAGGTATGTTTTAGTTAATTGGTACATAATGGTTTTGATTGAATGGCACACATTATAAAGGAAAAACCATAGGGGGTCTCAGATGAAGTTATCTTCCATGAGAGAAGCATCTCTACTGTCTCTATTTAGTGAATAGAAAAGGGGGTTTGGCACCTAAATCTTCCATTTTCTAAGCTGAGTTGATGTACAAATTCTCTGTACTCCTGGTTTGTTCTTTGTTTTTGACTCTAGACATCCCAATTCGGAACAGGTTTTCAAAAGTGTTCATTGGGATCATCATCCTTGGAGGATGTTTATCTCTTTTGCAATAAGTAAATGAGGAAAATTCCTTGATATTACTCATTAGCTTTCTTCTTCAGCCTTCTTAAGAATTCAGCAAATGTCTTAAAGGAGAAACCCTCCAGTCTTCAATTTTGTCATAGTTACCCTATGGGACCACAAATGTTTCTGCTGATTTTTCTGAACCTCACTCTTTTGCCAGGAAAAAGAATGAATTCTCAATCCCTTACTTTCCCCATTAGAAGAAAAAAAAAATTGAAAATACAGCTGTGGATCAACAATGCACCACTCCTTCCAAGACTGCCAACTGAAAATAATTGTGTTCACTGGAACCACTTCATCTGTAGGGTCTTTTCCCTTTGGCATCACAGTACTATAGAATAGTTTGCTTTACTATTTAGAAGTTATTGGCTTAGCTATTTTGTTTCTTTCCTGTAAGTCTTAGAATTATTCCACATGTCTTTGGAGAAAACAGGCTTTATGTCTGAGGCTACTCAACTCTACAATAGTGTTTTCCCAGAGCTGTACAACTACTGAACACTCCACAGGTTTTGGTCTCCCATAGCGGCTCCCTGCCTACACTAGCCAGATTCTCCCCCTTCCTGGCACCCCAGGAAGACAAACTGCTCCCAAAAGAATGGTTGCCTATCATAAGCTCACTTTTCTATGGTCTTCCCATATCCAACGTCTTAGTTTCTTGTTTTTATTGCTTAACGTAATATGATGCGTTAAGTAAAGGATTTTTGTATTTATCTGCCTTTTTTAGTTGTTCTTTGTGGAAGTATTAGTATGGCATGAATTAATCCTTCTCTTAGTTTAGACTTTCTAGATTTGATTTCTGTCTAAACAGTGGGTTTTCTGACATGGAGGTTAGTATAAATATGGCACATGTCTAGCCATGAATTATAAATTATTACATATAATTACTTTCAGAAGTAAAAATAACACTAAGAAATTCTGTTTAACTCTGAAAACGTATGAATTTTTTCTCATTATTATACAATTCTATAGTGCCTTATAGACCTTTGTGTGTGTATTACAGCATGTTGATCCCATGTATGTACTATTTTGAGCACAAATAAACCTTGCTATATTTTAGTATATGTGCTGCCGAAGCGAGCACAAACCTTGCTATATTTTAATATGAAGTGAGTTAAGAACATGGATGCAAAAGAACAATTATTTTTGTGGTTTCCTTAAGGTTGTTTTGCAAACTTTCTCATTTAGGCATTTTAAACTTGCTCAATTTCTGCCAATGGCAACCTGTTCTCAAGCTTCGATACTCTGTCTTCATTACCCTCGGTTTTTTGTCTAATAACGAAGTTTATTAGTCAAGCTAATAGCCATGAATTGTGGTTCATTAATTGAAACTTCAGATTCACTGGTTTTAATAAAAAAGCCCACAGTCACTTCTTAAATCACTTTCAGATGTAGTTAATTTCCTTTAATCTTTTTCTTTTTTCTTCCTTTTTTTCTTTATGAAAATAATAGAAAATGATTCATTAAAAATGATGGTTGTGTTTATACCATAAGTAAACTAAAAAACATAAAATCTCATTATTCTTTTTAGGTAATATCATTTTTAAATGCTCTTCTTATAACAAGGATTATAATTTTTGAAAAAGATTTTATAATCTTTCTCCCCCAGTTTTTCAGATGACATAGTAAAAAATGTCAGGGAGACCCAATTATTTAATTTTATGAAGACTTAAATGTGGCAATATTTCCTATTTTAATTTACTTCCTTGGTGTTACCACAGTGTTTTGTTTCCAGACAGCATGCAGTTTTGATTCTTTAAATCTCTTTTTGCTATAATAAGAATTCCTAATATACAAGAAAAATGTTTTGCATATAACAAAGAATTTAATATGAATGTATTATGTACACAAGTACATATATACAAACATATCTATATATCTATAGATAGATATATAGATATATAGATATATCTATAGATAGATATATAGATATATAGATATAGATATAGATATACACTACAAACACACACCCATTACAAATACAAGTACAAATAATATTTCATTGTAATCCCTAATGGTAAAAATATAACTTCCAATTGCTCAATACCTTGTAACCTCTTTGAAAAAGGGTCCTCTTCATTATGGGATCAGCTTTCAAAGTTGGGTGAAAGTTTACTTGATAGTTACAGTGCTTAAACTGTTGTATAGTAAATTAGATTTTACAAAGCTCCCATGTATTTATTGGAGTTTAACAAAACTGCATGATTCTGTACTACTTGGGTACCAGCAGGAAGCAACCCCTGAGAGAAGAAATCACAGCTGGGAGCAATTAAGACTGATTAGCTTGTGGCTGAGAAAATCAAAATGGAAAGAACTTCTCTTTGGGGGAATTAGGAGCTGCATTCCCAAGCATTTCCGAGTTGAGTACAATTCTCAGAGGAATTTAAGACTGAGGAAAAATGTGAATTTCAAATGTTTGGAGGTTTTCTCAGCTTATTTAATGTCTGCATAACCACAATGTGTTGACTGTATTGTATATTTGGAAGAAGAAGTTCAAGTAAATTGACCAACTTTTCTTCACGTGGATTTCCCAACTTTTTCATATACTCCAAGGTTTCCCTAATATTTTCATTTGACCTTATATGTAGAATATAGATGGTTTATATAACTTCTTACTATGTATTTATCGAGACTGGGATAGCTGTGGTTTCTGAAAAACTGGCTAAGCACATAAATATCAGTTCTTCTGAAAAAAATGCACATTATTGTGTATGAGATTGGTCTGAATTATCCTTTAGAAACTGTAAAATGGTCCAGTTGAAATTTTAAGCAAGAAATACGCAGAAACTTTATACATAATTCCTGAACTGTCATCCTGGATAAAGAACTGGTTTCTAAAGAGCTAGAAAAGGATGTGCTTAATAAAGCAAAAGAAATTAAATAAAATGGCAACAGATTGCATAGTTTATACCTGTTTCTTTTGCTTTATATTTGAAATACAGATATGCATTAGAAATGTTTCTTTTGGATAGAGTGAATTCAGTCACTAACAAATTATAAATATAAATTAAATAGAAAGTTGTTTTTCTAGGCTTTTTAAGGAATCTATCAGAGATTCATTTACTCTCAATTCTAGGTCAGTTGGTGCTAACTATTGTTTTATGTGGATATGTTTGTTAGTATATCAAACCTTCTATACCAGAAAAACGATGACCTAATATTAGGTTGTTTAAAGAAATGATTCCATTTTTCTTTCTCTTAACAGGTAGAATGGTTACTTTATATATAATGATTTATTTAACATGATATTCTTCTGTGTCCAGATTTTCGCAGTCATCCTTTTTTATTTTCCTCTCACCTTCCTCTCTCTCTTTCTCTTTCTTTCTTCTTCCAGTGTTGGGTGTGCTGAAAATATCACATATATGAAACAAAGTAAAGACCACTTTTTGAAATATATTACAGATTATCCCCTTGAAGGACTGATGGTTCAAAGAGCATCAAAATGTAATTGAGGAAAGTCATAATTATTAACTACAAAAAAATGTACTGTGGTAGGGTAATAGATTACTGAATCAAAAGTTGTCTTGGATTTTATTTCTACATATATATCTTTGTGTAATCACAGTTTCCTATTCACTTTACTACTTTAAGCACTTTACAGAGAGTGATGATACTAATTCTGGATGCCAGATGACTGGATAACCTTAACATTACACATACATAAAAAGATTGATTAGAAATATATTAAAGATAATACACTTCACTTAGTTTGAGAGTCAAAACTATTGACTAAATTATAGGAAGTCATGGTTCAAAATTCTGCAATCACTGACCAGAGATTATATGAAAGGGAACCAACCAGGGGCTGGTAATCACCAAATTGATTTTCTATTTCCTAAACCAGTTGTTCTCAGTTTATAACCTTTTAAGTACTATGAATTCTTCCATAAAAGAACCCAAATTTCAAACAAAAATCTCATTTTATTCAAAATTGGAAATTTATGTATTTGCATGTGTTATAATGCCATTCACAGTAAGATTTAAAAACAAATCACTGCATTAATGTTGGGGGGTATATATTTTTGCCATTAGAGATTTTATATCTGATAACACTATTCTCTTAGACAGTGTAAATCATATTACTGTCATCAGGAGGTTAATAGAGCTGCTCTCTAGGCTGACAAGACACAGTTAAAAATGGCCAGCAAATTAGGGGTAGAGTGGTGTGGAATCCTATGGAGAATGACAGAAATCATTAGAAAGTAGGTCCAGGAACCAAGGTAAGCATAATCCTCAATTTCTAAGTTTATCCTGTACTGTCCATAACAGGTAGGATCAGCAATATATTCCTACTTGCAACTGGATATGAGAGTTAGGTTATAAAGAGTCCTTGGAATATTTAGGGAAGCACCTGTCACCAGTGGTCTTCAAACTGATACACATATAATCAGCAAATATGACAAAATTTTCCAAAGGGTAAGAGAGCTCAGGTGTTTTTCAGGGGCATGTTTCAGATCTTCTACATATAAACTCTTTCCTAAAATTAGTCTGTGATGCTTTCATAATAATTCTTCCATTTTATTAAAATAAAGCATCCCTTCATGTCCCAAATCTAAATGGAACTTTAGACCCCCTTGGATCCCTGTGGAAGCTTTAACGACTGGCAAAGCACAAAAAACCCTTAGGGCTTTCCATCTTTCCCTCCTTGTACACATTCTCTTTAGCATATAGCACAGCATTAGAAAGCAGGTATTTGGGTCTGTATGGGATCTTTGTGGGATCTTCCGAGTTCAAGTATTTGGTAGAGTTCTACTCAGGGATTAATGGCCACCTTTATTTAAAATGTGTTTGTTTGTTTGTTTGTTTGTTTTTTTTCATCCTCTGTCCTGTAATGAAAAATGCACTACTTTTGAAGGATATTCTCATGAAAGCATCCCTAAGTAAATATTGGTAAGAAGTAATGAGCAATAAAAATTTTGCCATGTATATAAAGATAAGCCATTCCTTTTTAACTATTCTTAATATTCATCCTTGGAAAGACCAAACAAAATAGATTATTGACACTGACTTTTGAACTCTAACTGAAATATTTTCAAGGGCTACCAAAATTTTAATTTGTAATTGGTTAGAAGTCTAAGGCTATGATTTTGTTATGATTTTTTGAGATTAAAAATAAGTCATATTGTGAAATACTTATTACAGTTATAGCTAACCCTTATCGTATTTCACCTTATACAATAGTGACTGTTTTCTGCCATATATAGACAATCTAAAATTATATACTAGCGCAAGGATGGATTTACTTTGATGGTATATGTCTTTCTAGTTCATTCATTACTTAAAAAAAGTTTGATCATGAAATATACAGTTAATTTAGTGATTTCTGATTTTGATACTTGATTGTTATCTAATTATTCTATAAAGTTAAATGTAGGACTTCAATACCTGCACATGAACATTTTTTTAAAGAATACCATAACTTATCTTCTCTATCCTATAAATAACTTTTTTTAATTTTAGCTTCTTATATTTATTTTTGGGACAGAGAGAGACAGAGCATGAACGGGGGAGGGGCAGAGAGAGGGAGACACAGAATCGGAAACAGGCTCCAGGCTCCGAGCCATCAGCCCAGAGCCTGACGCGGGGCTCGAACTCACGGACCGCGAGATCGTGACCTGGCTGAAGTCGGACGCTTAACCGACTGCGCCACCCAGGCGCCCCAATTTTAGCTTCTTATAGAGTATATTCATTTATATCACTCTTATTACAAAGTAAAAAGAAACTGTATTTTCTCTTCATTTTGTAAAATTATAATGTGGGTAGAATATATTTTGATCTCTATTAGCTTAATTTTGATGAGACAAACTTTAGTAATCAATATTACAAAGTGACTTATTTCTCATAAAGGCAAGTCACATTTGGCCAATTAGATTATACTGTGGATGTTTTCCATAAATAGACTAATCACAATATGCCAGTTCAAGGTTTGTATAGAGATATACTTAATTGATGTGATGAAAGTTATCAAAAATATTATATTAGGAAAAGTATATTGAAATGAACTATATTTTTATTTTTTCCAACTCTTTCTGAGTATGTCAGGTGTGTTGAGGCTCCCCAAGACCACTTCTAGGTTTGATGATTTAGTAGGAAGCCTCACAGGATTCCAAATAAAGATAAAAGATAAAAAGGTGGACCCAAGTAAAACAATTACAGTCATAATTAATAGTCCCTTGTTAAGTTTCTGTAAACTTTTTCTGGTATAGACACTAAGACATTAAATTCTAATGTCTAAACAATAAATACTTTTTAAGAATTTTTTAAAAGTTTATCTTGAGAGAGAGAAAAGCACATGCAAGCATGTACAAGTGGAGGAGGGAGAGAGAGAGAGAGAGGGAGAGAGAGAACCTAAAGCAGGTTCTATGCTCAGCACGAAGCCTATAGCGGGGCTCTGTCCCATGACCCTGGGATCATGACCTGAGCTGAAATCAAGAGTTGGACACTCAACCGACTGAATTACCCAGAAGCCACTAAGCAACAAATACTTTTGAAGATCATGTGGTTTCAAACTTTCTGCTTTCAATGTAATTAGACAACAAAATATTTGAGTTGTTAGCTAATGTTATTTTTATTTATTTATTTTTTTTAGGTTTATTTTTGAGAGAGACAGAGTGTAAGCAGGGGGAGGGAAAGAGAGGGAGAGAGACACAGAATCCCAAGCAGGCTCCAGGCTGTGAGCTGTCAGCACAGAGCATGACGTGGGCCTCCAACCTACCAACCATGAGATCGTGACCTGAGCTGAAGTCAGATGCTTAACTGACTGAGCCACCCAGGTGCCCCACTGATATGTTATTTTTTGATGACATATCACATATAAAAACCCTTATGTTAGTTTGCCATTCATTTGTTCAAACATTGTTATTCAACAAACATTAATACCCTATATGCTCTGATTATACTTGTGCTTTGTATAGAAATATTAAATGGGACACCATTCCTACCTCAATGAGCTTGAAGTTTATAGGAGAAACTATTACAATGTAGTAAATAACATGGCAGTAGCATATATGAGAAATCTGGGTTCAATGAATCAGAATGACTTTCTGGGGGAGTTGGTGGAGAATATGAGAAGGGATGCAGCAAGTTCATGTTTGGACCCAACTTTTTAAGGACATTTATTTTACTTGCAACATAAATTTCTAAAGGTTCAAGTTTCCCATGAAATGCCCTTCAACTGTGGAGTAGGTAAACAAATTGTGGTTCATCCACACAAAGGAATATTAATAGAGAACAAATAGAATGGACCAATGACCCAGAAACATGAATGAATCAATCGTAAATGCGGTATGCTAAGTGCAAGAAGATAGATTTGAAAGTGTGCTTCCATTTATATGATATTCTGGAAAAGGCAAATAATGGGAACGGAGAACAGATCGCAGTTGCTAGAAGCCTGAGATGGGAGGGGCTGACAGTAAGAAGCAAGGGGGCATTTTTGGAGGCGATAGCATTCTTCTATATCCTGATGATGGTCAAGTCCACAAAAACAGATGATGATTGCTGAATGTAAATTATACCTTCATTAAAAAAAATAGTTCACATAAATTTAGCTGTGTTCCCATAGGGACAGATGTGCCTGTGCACACACATACACCCACTCACAAAACTGTGGTGACTCATTCCTTGCTCCCCTTTACCTGTGGAAGGGTTCCCAGCAGAGCTTCTCAACAGGAGTGCTGTTGGATTTTAGGCAGGATAATTGTTCATTGCCTCGGACTGTAGTGTGCTTTACAGGATGTTCAGCAACTCTGGCACTCACTCGCCAAATGCCGGGAGCAGCCATATGCCTTTCCCAAAGTCCCCTAGGGGATATTTCTAGCTGAAAGCCACATGCTGGACATTTCCCTAAACTCCATATGAAGAGAAGTGCATTCTTTAACTCACTGAGTGTTTTGCTTACCTTTTCTCTTTTCTGGGGGTGGACTGCCTATCTGTAGCGAAAGTATATTCTAGTCTGCTCTATTCCATGAATAGCAGAGTTGACTTTGCTTCTGGCCACATCTCAGGGTTGTTAAGTGTGAAAGGCAAATTCACACATGTTAGCAAGCATCTGTGGGCACACATGCCTCGTGCCCTCCAAGTTATCTTTTAGAAGAGAGCTGACACTTCAGTTTCCATCAGTCTGACTCCTGTGTCTATCTTATCAGACTTGGTAAGGAAAGAGAGGAGTATTTTATACCGATAAGCTGCCCCAATTTATATAATTGTTAATTAATAGAAGTATCAATTGGTTACGATAAATCTTCCAACCTTTAGTTTCTGTTATGACACACTCTGAGCATATTAACCCAGACCCTAAAACTCAAAGTAATACTATAGCACTGTGAACTTTCTGGAATTAGTACAGTAGGTGTCTATGAAAAACTAGTGCCATTTGCTTCTCATACGTAGCATACTAGTTGTTTCTCAGTTCTTTCCCCACCTTTGAAAGTAACAGGTCAGGGTTACATTGCAGCAGTGTCTGCCCTTGTAACCCACTGTCAGGCTCTCTGTGTCACCGACTGATCCACACTAGCTCCTGCACTACAATCTGTACTCTGCACATAGTACAAATGAAACCGTCAGTGTTAGGTGGAGACAAGCTTTTCCTTTGAAGCATGGAAACACTTTTTTTTTTCAAGAGCAAGAAAGTCTTTAGTTTGTGGGATAATGGAAGTGTCATAACATGGAGCATTATCAGATCTTTTTGTCAGTCGTTTCAAAAGCTAGACACACTATCACATACATCCTGAGGTTGAAAATTCTTGTTTTAAAATAGTATTGATAGCATTCTGAGATGATAGAGGAGTACTAGCCTCTGAGAAAAACAATAAGTAGGCAATTTATTCCTCTCACCTTATCACAAAGCCCTTCTAGCACTCTCCTGTTAGCATCCTTGTTCTTTGCTATAATCCCCCAGAATGTTTCTAAGTAGTTGCCTAATCTAATAAACTATAGTTTGTAGTACATAGTATTTTAATCCTCATTTTGTTCTAAGTGGTTAACCATGTTTTAATATGTAACATGACCTCTTTCTGCTCTTTAACATCTGTCTCCTAAAAAGGACTTTTCTAGGTGTATCCAGTCTTATTGGGTGGGCTTTAGGCACTAGAGCTGATTTTGTAGGAATGATGTGGGGTTCTCAGAGCCCCTCAGATAACATTGCATAAATAATATCTTGCTTTGTGAATACCAGACTCTGGAACAGTTTCTGAACTTCTTATAGTCTTAGAACTTGAATATTTATCAAATACAAGAATATTTTGTGTGATATTACTTGCTTAGAGCTGCTATGTATTATTTTATTTTGAAGGGGTATTTATTCAACAAATTTTTATTAAGCACATATGATGCACTGGGAATAACAATAATAAAAACATATATAGTGTAACACTGCCAGGCATTCTTCTAAGTATTTATATATATTGATTTAATCAATAGCATTGCTGGGAAGTAATTACTATTATTAACATCCCCATTATATAGATGGGAAAACTGAGGCTCAGAGATGTTAATTATTCTTCCTGAGGTCACACTTCTGGTGAGCAGTGAATGTGGGTTTGAATTCTCACATTCGGCTCAAGGCTCTCTTGTCAGGGTTAATGTTGGAGGAGATTAATAAAGGTTACACCTCAAAGATGATTTTGAGTCTATATAAAACAAAAACAAACATATGAACTAAATTTCTGCAAAATGGCTCTAATTTTACAAGGTGGTTACTCTCAAAGTGGTGTTATTTTGCTCACATGTATAGGTTTTTTTTGTTTGTTTTCTTATTTTTGCGATGTTAATTATGCCTCCCTATTTTCCTCTGACAAATAATGTTAGGTTTGCATGTAGGTAGAAGCAAGTTTTACAGAAATAGAATGTGTAGGTTTATCATAGGACAGTATAACATTGCTGCATTTTAATTTGCCAACGATTAAAAATCTACTAACAATGGCTTCATATCTTGGAAAGGAAGACTTACAAAATAATTAAAAACCTGTATTTAGAATATGTATGCTATTCAAACTGATTAAAATCACAAACAAAATTTAATACCTTTAAAGCATATTTGTAAGGTATTTTTAAACTTTATCATTAAGATTTGTTTGTAAAGAGACCACCACATACCATGAATTCTTACTTTTAACTTACAGTCACTGAAGTACATATAAACTTAGAATGGCTTTTACAAGTATGTCAAAACTAGCCATGCCTAATCCAAAACACAAACTAGAGCCAAACACAATATTCACTGTAATCAATGCCAGTGCACAGGGATAACTCATTTGTAGATCTTATGTTTGCTTATTAGATTTGAAAAATATAGCAATGATCTACCAATGAGAACTAATTTAGGTGCCTGGATTTATGAAACTACCTTTTTTGAAAAAGTTACTTACATCAGTACTATCTTCTGTAGGTGTATTAAGAATGCAATTATTCATTCAGTTAATTCATTCTCAATTGATAAACTGCTTAGAAATTAAAGCAGGGAAAATCATCTTTTTGATTCTATCAACGAATAAAAAAAGATTAGGGAAGACTATTTTAATACTTTTACTGACTTGAATGTACGTTTTACATTTTGGTTATAAAACATGACTTTTTACATCAAACAGTCTCTCCAAAGTAGTTTGTTTGCTGGTGACACATGGCTCTTTTTCTGGAAGGAGGTGATGATACCACCAACCTTCTGGGAGGAAAGACAGGGTGGCCCACACTCCTTCATCCCTCACTTTTAAGTCAGGCTGATAATGAAAAGGTAAAATTTTCTAGTGAACTTATCAATAATTAACCTCAATCAACTTTGGTAATTAAACTAAGCAAACCACTTAACTTTATGATAAAATTACAAAAAAAATCCATTAAAAAAATCAAAAGGTGGTGAAAGATAAAATCTGTATCTCTCTCAGAATCTTGGAGAATACTTTACATAATTTTAAAAGTGGATAGATGGTATCAGCAATGGACATGCACTTAACTAGAACTTTGGAGACATGGGGCTAAGTCCCCACCCTTCCATGAACCAGCTGAATAGTTCCATGTAAACCACTTTCACTCTTGGGATTTGATGCCCTTACTTATCAAAGTAAAGGCTGAAATAGGAGAATCATGAACTGTGTCTTGTTGGTCTCTTCTCCCTCTGTTACTCTGGTTTTACAAAGATGCCTATTCTCCCCTGGAGAGGATAAAGATGAGTCAGGAGGCCCTGGTATGGGAAAAAGGGACCAGGAGACCTTTCCAACAGTAACTAGTTCACTGAGCATCTATGACTTTCTTCCCAGCCCTGTGGAATTATGAAAAGACAGCAAATGCTTTATCTTTACTCTTTATAGTGACACATCCACAGGTAAGGGATAACATGATCTCATCAAAGCTCCTGCTTTTAGGATTTAATGTCTCAACATTAAAAAGATGTCAGAGAAAGTGAATCAATTCTCTGTGTATTGCTTTTTAGAAAATTCTGTCAATGCTAATAATTATTTTGTATCACTACCGATTAAAAAACAAACATCCCTGATTATGGATGTCTTTCAAACACATATCCATTGGCCTTCAATGGTTATAAAGGATTTCTCTTTCTTTCTTTTTCTTTCTTTCTTTCTTTCTTTCTTTCTTTCTTTCTTTCTTTCTTTCTTTCCCTCTCTTTTTCTCTTTCTCTCTCTCTCTCTCTCTCTCTCTCTCTCTCTCTCTCTTTCTCTCTCTCTCTCTCTCTCTGTCTCTGTCTCTCTTTCTCTTTTATTTTTAAATTTTAGAGAGAGAATCCCCTGAACAAGCAGGGGACAGGAGCAGAGGGAGAGAGACAAAGAGAATCTCAGGCAGACTCCATGCCCAGAGTGGAGCCTGACACAGGGCTCAATCCCACCACCCTGGGATCATGACCTGAGCCGAAATCAGGAGTCGGATGCTCAACCAACAGAGTCACCCAGGTGTCCCTATCATTTTATATTTTTAAACATTTATTTTCTGACTTAGATTGCCCTGAAGCAGACCCTGAGATGAGGATTTAGGTGAAAGTGGTTTATTAGGAAATGTATCCAGGAAAAACACATAGATGAGTGGGAACAAGGAAGGGGAGAATGGGGAGGGGTGGGGAGGAATTCAAGCAAATTTGCAATATCAAGATAATTCCCATGGCTCAATCCAGCAAGGTATATCTGGAGACAGGATAGGTCACACTACAGATTTGTCCCCTATCTGCAAAGAGGGAGCCGAAGTATTTATACAAGCACATCACAAGTCATTAGTTAGTAGCTGCTGGGTAGAAGTAGAGGTATGTAAATTTCTAGGCACTTCCATCTGGCCACTGGAGGGAACAGGTACAAGTGTAGGGACTGAAAATGAAGGAAGCCAGCAAAAAGATGTAGGAGATAGGGACAGAGAGCTGAGAAGGTCTGTTGTAAGACCATTTACATTCCACAAGCAACCATAAAGCTGATGAAACATTATCTAATGAAGTAGTTTCCTATGAAGAATAAAGGGGTAGAGCTTGCTAATCTGTTTTACAGAGAAGTGTTTGTATTAGTGTGGGTCCTGCAGGAAACAAACAACACACCACATCCAGTAATTTGAGGAGTTTAATAAAGGGACTATTTATGGAAGTGGGGGAAGTGAGCATAGACTCCCTGAAGATGAGGGCAGTATTGGCAGAGGGTTTATTTCCATCCCTTGGCTTGGAGGCATGAAGTGAAAGAACACAGAAATGCGGTGGAAAGAGAAGCTCTGTTCTTCTGCCTTCGTGGGCAGGAAGGCCTGCCCACAGAACTGGTGCTCTGTCTCACTGCTGCCCATGCTCCTTTCCTTGGCTCCCATCAGCCAAACAAGGAGACAGAGCAGATGCTCTTGCTTTGGTTCCAGCTGGAACTCACAGAGCTGAGCAGAGTTGAGATGGGGCAGAGGAAACACAAAGGGGCAAATGGAAGATCTGTACAGTAAAAGATGAGTTGTTACATTAATTTAAAGCAATTTAAACTCAAATTGCCTAAGCCCATATTACCAGCATTCCTATCAATTTTTATTCCAGTAAGATGATCTAAAGCTTTTCTTCAAGATATTTAGGATAAAAATCTATTCATCGAACTTGATTTTCTCTTTCTACTCCTTGCTGGAATGACCTACTTACCTTTCTAGAGTTATTAAAAGAGAAACAAAACCTAATCCTCAGGAGTTCTTTCACACTACCTGGAAATTAAGCCTTTTCTCTGTGTCCCAAGATTTGGTCTCTGACTCTACTTTATATTTATCTTTTAATGCTTGAGTTTCTCTGGCCTTTTCTTCAACATAAAAATTTTCTCTGGTAATGTACATTTCATTCTTTTTTCTCCTTAAATTGAAAATAGCCTTATTTCTTATAATTACATAATATATGCTTATTATAAGTAATGTAAACTACCAATTAAAATATAGCAAAATTTACCTTTATCCCACAAACCAGGGATTAATAACTGTTAATACACTGCCATACATCCATGCAATATTTTTTAGTTCACACACACACATACATGCACATACATGACTATAGACTTATTTGTAAAAGTGAGATTATTTACAAAATTATTTGGATTCTTTCTTTAATAACTTACAGAAACTCTCCCATATTTTGGTAGATAGATCTGCACAAATTTATTATAGTATAGATACTTTTATATGAATGTGAAGTAATTTATAATACTTAATGAGTTCCACAATTTTGAACATGTAATTTCTAATTTTTTGACATTTTTTGCTACTAAAAATAATGTGACCATGGTCTACTTGTACATATATGTTTTTGTATTTATCCCTGATTTTCTTATGCTAACTTTCTAGATTTAAATCTCTTGCTAGAAATGTTTTATTAAAGGAATTTCTTCCATTTTCTACAACTGGCATTCTTTTGGGAATGCCAGTTCTAGGTGATATCTTCAATTCAGCCTAAATTTTATTTTATCAACTAAACTGTTCATTACTACAATAGGAATATTTCCAATGTATATTTATTGATATTTTCTGGTAGAAATAAATAGAAACTTCTTGAGGCTAGAGTAAGAAAAAATGGGACACGCATTTTGATGTTGCTGAGGTGTTTCAATGACTCAAGGTCAGAGTTATGGTCAGGCCTTAAGAACAACAGATAGAGGTGAATAGAGGGCCAAAAGATGACTGGGGAAATCTTTTGGGTACATGTGTTTCTTCTTTCCTTTGTCTGTTTGAAAATCTGCTTTAAGTCAGTCTTCGTCAGCTTCCCATTCCTTGTATAAGCCATTATTTGTTCCATGGAAAATAATGTAGGCAAGTTCCTGGTCCACTTCCTAATTTCCTTAGGAAATGGGAATAATTGATAGAATCAGTTTGGGTTTGGATGCTCACTCCTGACCTCTCTCAATCTGTGGGTTATGAGTGGGACCTAGGAACATTGTACAAACATGGCCACTTGAAGCCCCACTGCTATAATCATGTGGAGTGTAGGAGTATGACAGATGGTTCAAAGTCAAAGATGGATGGATGGGCAGCCAAGCCAAAAGTCAAAAGTAATGACTGTAGACTGCAATACCCAACTTTAAGTAATAGAACAACCAGGCAGAAGATCAACAAGGAAACAGAGGACTTGAACATCACTATGAACCAACTAGATCTCAGAGATGTGTATAGAATGCTCTACCCAACAATGGTAGAATCCACATTCTTCTTGAGTACATGTAGAACATTGTCCAGGATAGGACACATGGTAGGCCATGTAATAAATGTCAATAAATTTAAAAGGATTTAAATCATACAGTGTATGTTCTCTGACTACATTAAAATGAAGTTAGATATAAACCAATAAGAAGATTAGGAAAGTTCACAAATATGTAAAAATTAAACAACACACTCCTAAATAACCTTTGGGTCAAAGAAGAAATCAAAAGAGAAATTAGAAAATACTTTGAAATAAGTAGAAATGAAGATACACATACAAAATGTGTGCATGCAGCTATAGGTAAAGCAGTGTTTAGAAGGAAATTTAGAGCTGTAGATACCTATATTAAAAATTCATGATCTACATGGAAGCATATTGCCTGTGCCTAATACATTTTCCAGAGCCTTGGTAAGACATGTAGACATACAGAAATATGGGGGGAAAAAGAGTGCTACTATATGATAAATTAAAGGTGAGAAAGTACAGGTCTTTCAAGGCATAATTTCCAGCAACTGCATTTTTGGTGATTTAAGATGGCTTAAATGCACATTATTGAAAAACATAACTCATATTCTGACATTTAAATCAAAACAGGAGACAGAGCCTGGACAAGGATTCTGGCTAGTTTATTAACCAAATTGAATGATAATATATAATATTAACCTTATCATCAGTGGATGATTATATAGAAATATACCATGCCTCCATTATATAGAGTTTAAAATGTTTAAACTTGGAGTTTAAAATGTTTCAACTTTTATTATTAACAAAAGAATAAATGCTAATTTATATTCTCTGCTTGCCACAATGTCACTTTGGTTTTGTAGTTTTCCAATTGTATTATAAGAATAAGCCCTTCATGTTTCATTTAGTTGGAAAAGGAATATCATATTCTAAAAAAAAATGTCTATTATGTGTCAGGAATTGTGTAATCATTTTTGTACAAATGCTCAGGTCTTTGTCTCATTATCCTTCCTGTGACGTGCATTATCATCATCACTTCAGAGATTACAGAGATTAAGAAACTGAGGTTATACTAAATTAAATGATTTACCCGGAGTCATACCCTATAAATGGGGGAAGTGGATGCAAACAGGTCTGACCTATGCCTGAGCTTCTACTTTTCCCGTTACTCCAGGTTACCTGCCATCTGCCACCCCCACTGCTGCATTTTGCTGGGAGAATTCTGCTACAGGTCTTTTAGCCTGCACTATTCCTGCAAATTATATCAATGGCAGCACATAAGAAAAACGCTTGAATTGCTCTTTTTATTACTTCAATTGCTGTAGAAATTTTGTATCCCACCCTCGCCTTATCAAATTGATCATTAAAGAATCAGTCTGATTAAATTTGAGAAATAAAAGTAATGATGGTTCCTCATATATTATTTCGCCTGTTTATATGTGCCAGCTTGAACCTCAACAAGATTTGAGACATTTAATTCACATTTGTGAAGACTTGAAAGTATACCAGGTAATTTTTCATACACTGTATTATCCTGAATTTGATTTGACTTGATTCTTCTAGTGGAAATTTATTCTCAACATGTAACCATCCACACTTACAATAATAAACCTTATTAGCATCTTTCTTCTTTTCCCTTTTTAGATCATGTAAATTCTTTATTGTCACTACATGGGTCAAAGTTTAGTTCTGCAATTTGACTTTATAAATATGTGTATTTAAACACCAAACAAAACATGTTTGTTTTGCATGTTTTTAGACAACTGATGTTCCTCTAAAAAGTGCCACACGTGATTATGTGTTACTGATTGCTTGGTGACAACACTAACACATTCTTTCTTTCCATTTTATAAATTTCGGGACTTTTATTGGTTTATGGCGAATGGCTCATTTGAATACAAAGTGAAATTGTCTTGCCTACATGAGTTACTATATGTGTGTATGTGTATATATACATAGATATAGCCCTTCTGCAGATTAAAAGGGAGATTCAAATGAGCCAGATAGTAACACTGATTTAAGAGAAAGGTATTTGGTTAGATTTATTCCTAGGTATTTTATGCTTCTTGGTGCAATTGTGAATGGGATCAGTTTCTTTATTTGTCTTTCTGTTGCTTCATTGTTCGTGTATAAGAATGCAACTGATTTCTGTACATTGATTTTGTATCCGGCAACTTTGCTGAATTCATGTATCAGTTCTAGCAGACTTTTGGTGGAGTCTATCGGATTTTCCATGTATAATATCATGTCATCTGCAAAAAGCGAAAGCTTGACTTCATCTTTGCCAATTTGGATGCCTTTGATTTCCTTTTGTTGTCTGATTGCTGATGCTAGAACTTCCAGCACTATATTAAACAACAGCGGTGAGAGTGGGCATCCCTGTCGTGTTCCTGATCTCAGGGAAAAAGCTCTCAGTTTTTCCCCATTGAGGATGATGTTAGCTGTGGGTTTTTCATAAATGGCTTTTATGATCTTTAAGTATGTTCCTTCTATCCCGACTTTCTCAAGGGTTTTTATTAAGAAAGGGTGCTGGATTTTGTCAAAGGCCTTTTCTGCATCGATTGACAGGATCATATGGTTCTTCTCTTTTTTTTTTGTTAATGTGATGTATCACGTTGATCGATTTGCGAATGTTGAACCAGCCCTGCATCCCAGGAATGAATCCCACTTGCACTGTTGGTGGGAATGCAAATTGGTGCAGCCGCTCTGGAAAGCAGTGTGGAGGTTCCTCAGAAAATTAAAAATAGACCTACCCTATGACCCAGCAACAGCACTGCTAGGAATTTATCCAAGGGATACAGGAGTACTGATGCATAGGGGCACTTGTACCCCAATGTTTATAGCAGCACTCTCAACAATCGCCAAATTATGGAAAGAGCCTAAATGTCCATCAACTGATGAATGGATAAAGAAATTGTGGTTTATATACACAATGGAATACTACGTGGCAATGAGAAAGAATGAAATATGGCCTTTTGTAGCAACGTGGATGGAACTGGAGAGTTTGATGCTAAGTGAAATAAGCCATACAGAGAAAGACAGATACCATATGGTTTCACTCTTATGTGGATCCTGAGAAACGTAACAGAAACCCATGGGGGAGGGGAAGGGAAAAAAAAAAAAAAAGAGGTTAGAGTGGGAGAGAGCCAAAGCATAAGAGACTGTTAAAAACTGAGAACAAACTGAGGGTTGATGGGGGGTGGGAGGGAGGGCAGGGTGGGTGATGGGTATTGAGGAGGGCACCTTTTGGGATGAGCACTGGGTGTTGTATGGAAACCAATTTGACAGTAAATTTCATATATTAAAAAATAAATAAATTAATTAATTAATTTAAAAAAAAAAAAAAAAGAGAAAGGTATTCTTTTCCAGTCTTCAATATCCAATGGCAAGTAAGAAACTGTTAGACCTTGCAGCCCTTCCTCTCTCCCCGACTTCTCTGTCTCCTTTGGTTCAAGATAAATTTCAATTACATAAACCCTATTTCCTGTTGCTAATCACCTACTCCAGTCAATATTCTTTAAATAGTCATTAACACTGGGATGAGATCTCTGTCATGTCTGAAACTAAGAGAAAATTTGGAGCAGCCCATTAACAGAACAGGAAATTCCCTAATATCCTCAGGATATGTATAGAAACCCATTACAATTAAATACAAGAGGAACTAATATCCTGGGGATATTTATTAAATAAAGTTGCCTAAATACATCTGACAAATACATTATCTTTCCCAAAAAGTCTAATTACCAAGATCCATTTATCTAATTAAGTGACCCTCAAATACCTTAATTTTTCTTTCGAAACTCCTCTATGATAATGAATTCACTAATAATGAAACCAGCTTGCCAAAATGGGTAGCAAGATAATCAACTCATTTGTGCATCTTTGTATTTCTTATGTTAGATAAAAGCATTCAGAGAAAAGAGCCATAATTCCATGTTCCAATACTAAATAACTTTTTCTAAAAATTTTTCAAGGAAAATGAAAAACATAATTTACTTCATTGTTATTTGTAGCAGTAGCAATAAATGAAGAAAATAAATATTAAACATGAATTATATTTGTCATTTGTTTTTAGCATTTACTTATTTTTGAAAGGCAGAGAGAGACAGAGCATGAATGGGGGAGGGACAGAGAGAGAGAGGGAGACACAGAAACAGAAGCAGGCTCCAGGCTCCGAGCTGTCAGCACAGAGCCTGACACAGGGCTTGAACTCACAGACTGCGAGATCATGACCTGAGCCGAAGTCGGCTGCTTAACCCACTGAGCCACCCAGGTGCCCCATGAATTATATTTGTAAAGGAAAAAAAATTCAATTTTTCCTCAATGTAGCAAAAACAATATACCATTATTCCAGATAATCAAACAATAATTACCTCATAAAAGTAAGAGGGCAATCATTAAAAAGTCTATCAGGGGCACCTGGGTGGCTCACTTGGTTAAGCATCCGACTCTTGATTTTTGGCTCAGGTCATGATCTCATGGTTAATGCGTTCGAGCCCCACATTAGGCCCTGAGCTGACAGTGGGGAGCCTGCTTGAGATTCTCTGTCTCCCTTTCTCTCTGCCCCCTCCCCTGCTCATGACCAATCCATCTTTCTCTCTCTCTCTCAAAAATAAATAAATTAACATTAAAAAATTGGTTCATAAAATAAAAGATTGCTATTGTACAACTTGTTCTGTATTGGAATTCAGCAAAATGGAGGCCCATTCAAGGAACATTAGTTAACAAACTACTTGAAATACTTTTTGATGTCAGGGTACTCTCCATTTAAATTTTTTTAAATGTCTATTTATTTTGAGAGAGAGAGAGAGAGAGAGAGAGAGAGAGAGAAAGAGAAAGAGAGAATGAATGGGGGAGGGGCAGAGAGAGACAGAGACAGAATCTGAAGCAGGCTCCAGACTCTGAGCTATCGGCACAGAGCCCGATGCGGGGCTCGAACTCACGGACCACAAGATCATGACCTGAGCCGAAGTCGTACCCTTAACTGACTGAGCCACCCAGGTGCCCCTATTCTCCATTTAATCTCTAATTAATTTCTTCTTTTCTACACAAAACCATGCTTTCCCCCCCAATCCAGGCTGATCTATATACATAAATTATCTTCCAAACATTGTTTTCTCTTTGATAATATTTGCTTATGACTCTACCCTCTGTTTATTTTTTTTATTTTTTATTTTTATTTTTTATTTTTTTTAATTTTTTTTAACGTTTTTTTTATTTATTTTTGGAACAGAGAGAGACAGAGCATGAACGGGGCAGGGGCAGAGAGAGAGAGAGACACAGAATCGGAAGCAGGCTCCAGGCTCTGAGCCATCAGCCCAGAGCCCGATGCGAGGCTCGAACTCACGGACCGCGAGATCGTGACCTGAGCTGAAGTCGGACGCTTTAACCGACTGAGCCACCCAGGCGCCCCTCTACCCTCTGTTTAGAATAGTCTCCCCAACTTCTCATTGGCCTATCTAAATCACAAGAGACAGTTCTAGCGAATAAGAAGAGCAAAGATTTTGAAATCTGGGAGAAGAGGGTTTGAATACAACCTCTGCCTCTTACTAGTGGTGCAACAGTGAGAAACATTAAAAACAAAACAGCAGACCCCAAATGGAGTTGCTTATGTAAACTAAGCCCCATGTCACCAAACTGAGACTAAATTACAGTTTAAACTATTTCAGAAATGGAGTCTTAAGTCAGTCATTCAGGAATCACCTGATCCACACTAGTTAGGTCATCTGTCTAAGAGATTCCTGCCATCTGCTAAAGGAAAGTAACCTTGCAATAATAACCAAATCATTTTTTTTTGTCAGGTATAACTTCCTTGTTTCTGCTCCTGCCTGCCTATAAAAGTTTTTAATTTTATATAGTTCCTTGGAACTACTTTCTATCTGTTAGACTGGATACTACCCAATTAATAAATCATTGTATAAGGCCAATAAGATCTTTAAAGCTTACTCAGTTGAATTTTATTTTTTATTTATTTTATTTTTTAAGTTTATTCTTTTTAAGTTTATTCTTTTTAAGTTTATTTATTTATTCTTGAGAGAGAGTGTGCAAGTGGGAGAGGGGCAGAGAGAGAGAGGGAGACACAGAATTTGAAGCAGGCTACAGGCTCTGGGTTGTCAGTGCAGAGTCCGACGTGGGGCTCAAACCCACAAGGTCATGACCTGTGAGATCATGACCTGAGCTGAAGTCTTATTCTTAACCGACTGAGCCACCAAGGAGCCCCTGAATTTTATTTTTTAAAAAGAAGGAAGCTTTGAAGTTCGGTTTTGTCATTTGTAAACTGGTAATGTATCATTTATCTCATGGGATTGATCTGAAGGTTTAATGACATAACGAAGTTAAAAGAAAATAAAAAAGTCCACGACATGGAAAATTCTCCATAAATCCTACCATTCCATAGGATTCTGTAGCAATCACAGCCATAGTGATCTCTCCTTTAGACATCTTACACCAAGCCTTCCACCAATTTGGTGCTTTTCACAGGCCCTATATAGTTACTTTTGAAGTTCACTGGAAGCCAGTTATTAAACACTTGCTAAAAGTCACAGTTGGTGTTAGATGCTGGTGAACATAGAAAAAATATCTACAAGAATATTATGATCTATGTTGAATGAGGCTAGTCATCGGGGCTCCACATAGTTGAATAAACCAACTACATCTTACCCTAAATTAATTAAAGCAGTTGTAAAGGGCAGCTCTGAGGAGACCGCTTTAGTGGGAGGTAAGACTGAGGCTCCAATATTTTGTCCTGTTATATATTTCTGTCAGTAATTAGCAAAGAGCAGATTTCTGCCTTCTTCTGTAAACCCATTCTTTCAACTTCCAAAGGAAGCAACAATTAAGTTGAGAAAAGAGGGAGACTAGAAGGGCAAGAGTCTAGCAAGTAAAAATCTTCAGGTTCAAAACTTACTGAAATCTTGCTAATGGATACTAGAAAAGAAATTTACCATAAGCAAAACAAAAATCAAATCAAAACAAAACAAAACAATCCCATAATCCTGACCTAGAAAAACCTGTAATTATTTCAGCTCCTCAGGGATCCAAACCACAACTAGCAGGGAACATGCTGCAAAAGTGTAGCCCCCTAGAAAGGGCATAATTCCCTTTCTTTCCCACTATTGATGTGACCACAGAGAATAAGAACAAAAAAATCCTAGTAGCAAAATTAAGGGTGTAGGAATTGGGCTGCCAGATAGGCTTTCCCAGGTCAGGCACTACACTCTTGTTAGGCTAGACATCTTCCCAGCTGCTGCCCAGCAGGAGTTGATAATTCCTATGGACCAGAGATAACTGTGCATTTTCTATTCTTACCTCTTTTGGAGGAAAGTTCTTATTTATTTATTTTATTTTAAAACTACTGTTATTTTGCTCGTATGACATCATTGGTGTTGAGTTTGTGAGCATGTGTGTGTAAATAGTGATGGGGTATATATTATATCCCTTTTACTTCATAGTTACTTGATCAGGAGAAACCATATTGAAGCTTATAGTGAAGACTATTTCTCAGAGATCCTGGACTTTGATCTAGGTGTAGTAACTGGTTGGAATTTTGTAGTTGTTTTCTTTGGGCAAGAGGTGAATATATTTCTTTTAAGTAAGGTGCATATAAGGCATTTCGGTGATCAAGAAATAAGTTGTGGCAAAAAGTAATAACTGTTCCCGGATATGCATTCTCTCCACTTCAATTTTTTATTCATTCATTTATTTTTATTAACACTATTTTTGTAATGGAAACTTGGTTTTTATATTTCCCAGCTTCCTTTAAAGCTAGTAGAAGTGACATGTGCATTGAGGTTGTGCTCTTAAGAGGAAAGGACACACTCATTTCTCTGGGTTTATATTTTCCTGTTGGCTAGAATGTAAACAGTGGTGGTAAACATCTTAGGCTATGTGGATGAAGGAAAGACTCTTATTTTGATGAAGCCAAAGAAGAAAACTTGGTTCCCAACGGTCTTGGACTTAACATGTCAACATTGAAAGATTTCACCCCTGGACTGTTATTAGAGAGGGAGACTAAAGGGTTAGGGACAGGGAGAAAGAAGGGTGAGGGAAGGAGGAACAGAAGAAATGTATCTTTTAAAACTCTTGTCATAGTTGGCATATAAAATCACGGATTGGGTTAGTTCACTTAGGTCAATGATTATTAATATGAGATGATGTAGACCCCCTGGGAATATCTGGCAAGATCTGGAGACATTTTTGTTTGTCTAGGGACTGGATGCTACTGTCATCAGGTGGGTAGAAGCACAGGAGAGCCCCCACAGCTAAGAATGAACACACCCAAAATGCCAACAGTGCTGAGTTTGAGAGAACCTGACTTAGGGAAAGGCTTGACAAAGTTAAGAGGTTCAAAGACTGACATAAAGGATCACTTTGTCTAGAGCACAGAGCAATGGCAGAAAGGAAACTGGAAAGTCAAGCAAGTCTAAATTGCTCAGGATCATGTAAGCCATGTGAAGAAGTTTAGATTTTATACTAGGGCAATTAGAAATCAGGATTAAAATAAGAAATGAACATGATAGGATTTGGATTTTAATGAAATAAGTTTGGCTTCAGTGTGTAGAGTGAACTGGAATGGGCTAGTCTGGAGTCTAGTTAGCTTACAAATGAGAGACTGTCCTGGGAAAGGGTAATGCAGTAGGAAAAGAGAAAACAGAAGACAGATTCAGACTTTTGGAGGGAGGAGCAAAGTGTTTGATATGTTTAAGAGAGAGAGGGTTTGGGGCTTTCTGGCTTCGACCACAGGCAGAGAGGTGGCACTCACTGAGAAAAGGGTCACTATTTTTCCTTGTATATTATCTTCAGCAGAGAGGAGATACCAATTATGAGCCAAGGAACTTAATAAAATCATTGAAATCATCACCAAATTCCTTTAGGTATTTGGAATTGGAGAGAGTCATTCTTTTTCTCATTTAGTGGAACAAGAAAATGGAAGTCATCTCTGAAGAACAGACTTGAACTAGAATCCTAGTGAATAAGCCCTGGTAAGCCTTTTTAGGGAAGGTGATAATTTTCTCTTACAGTAAGTACATTGTCATGTTGAAGATAACATCAGACTGGGATATTTAACTAGAGTTATATGTTCTTTTCTCCCATATTTGTAATTAAAATAGAAGAAGTACTACCAGTGTTTGAAGCTGCTTGCACCTGGCTATATATTTATAAATATGTGTGTGTGTGTGTGTGTGTGTGTGTGTATATTTATATAAAATTTATATGTTACATATATAGCTAGATATAGATCAGCTGACTCAAGAAATCCAACAAATCAGACCTAGTTCCAGGATACATACTGAAAATTTAAAAATTTATGTATACCTAAATTTATATACCTAAATTCATTAGTATATATAAAAAATCTTTTCTATAATAATGGAAATTTATACTTACAGTCTATAATAAATTTTCAAGCCTTATTAGGATCTCTCAGAATAAACAGTCATTAATTCTTAAGACTATTAATTCATTATTACTAAGACTATGAAAGAAAAACTAAAATAGGATATAAAAAACTCACTAAACTATTTATATTTTACTAAATCAAAATTTAAAGCCACTTTAAAATTATTAAATGATTTGATATTAATCAAACCTAAATATTGTGATTTTGAAGCCTAAATAAATTATAATGTCTTAAGGTAGATTAAATATTATATAATAAATGGCTTATTCCAGAAGATGTAATAATTTAGAAGATGCCGTTTATCTGACATGCTTCTATCCTAATTGTTGTCTAAGAGGCAAGTAAAAATACAACAAAGTTAAAAAATTCCAGAACAGATTATTGCTGAAAATGAAATATATGTACTTTAGTATTCAAGAGCTTAAAAATATTTTTTCTTTGGCTAATATTTTGAATTTAATTTTCACAAATATATTGCCTCTAGAAAAATAAAAAGCTTAGGACCTACACATATGAATATTTCATCAGCATTTAATATCTGCTATTGAGTTTACTTGAATACATTTTTATTACAAATATATTCTTTAATATAGCCTCTTATTCAAAATGGTTTATTCAATGGCCCATTGGAATTCAGGGAAGTTCTTTTCAGTAGCAGTGAAAATGAAAATGCAGAAACTTATTTGCTCCCTCTGCTGGAGAGATGGTTGTTAATTTAAAGAGCCGATATGATTTTGAACTCTGGAAGGCAATGGGTACGTTTTATTTCTTACATTCAAGAAGCAGCTCAGTAAGCAAATGTAATGGCATCTTGAGAGGCAGAAATAAGGCATATTTAGTAAGGTACATTCTGATTTAAAGACTAACATGAGATGAGCTTTTGGAAAATGTTAACTTGAGAATGATGATTTAAGTGTTTGTCTCTGAAGCTTACTTTAGTGTTTATTGTATGGGTTTACTCCCCAGAATTACCTATTTATAAAGATGCAATGCCTGTTTTGTGTTCCTTTATAGATGATGTGGGCTCTTGAGTATTATATTTTTATAACATCGATACCCTAGCAAATAAAACAACAGATCTCACATGACTTTTGGCATTTAGAACTTTGATTTTTCTCTTCTTCTTGTTCCTCAAATAATCTTTGACTACATTTTCTGGTACAATTATTATGATAGTGCACTAGTAAGTCTTACAGTATATATCAGACAATAATATCAGACAGTATATATCAAGTCTTACAGTATATATTGTTATAAATATAACAATAATTGTGATTTTTAACATTTTTTGCATAAGAGTTAGGAATTCTGCTAAGTTCTTTATGTGAATAATCTTATTTAGTGATTTCACAAATACATGAGGGTTGGTATTAAAACTAGCCCCATTCTACAGATGAAGAAAATAAGGCCTAATAAATAAGGAACTTGTCTAAATTCAGATTCCTAAGTGGCCAAGCCAGGATTTTAATCGAGGCTGTCTGACTCCAGACTTCAGCCTATTCGTTTGAATGATGTCTATACAAAAATGTCACATGCAAATTGTATGACTGTTTTTATTAAAACTTATACATGTTACTGCAAAGCTCCCATTTCTTCCTGCCAGACATTATATTAATGCAAGTAGCCCATGAAATGTAAGTTTGCAGGAGACTTACTGTTCTTTCAGACTAGTGCAGTGAGGACAACCTGATGAGGCTTTATGGGGAAATGCATGTCAAATTGGACTTCCTGGTTAAGAAGTCTGCATTTGTGTGCTAATTCTCTGGATCAAAAGGTCAAAGTTTTTTCAGGTTTTTTTCCATCTTTGTAATGGATATGGCTCTTGCAGGAAGTCATAATAATAAATTTGAAAAGACCTGCATGATGCACTAAGCCTTACAACATGGGATAATATGCTCTATAATACTCAGTAAAAAACCTATCAGCCCAAAACCAAGATGACGTGTAGCTATACTCTTGTGCATCACATATGGTAATGGAATATAAAATTACCTTGAAAAAAATCTTTTACACTGTTAGAAGATTCAATTCAATGCCCTAAAGCTGAAGAACTTTGAATTAGAGTGTTAACACCTTATTTAATAGTTTGACTACTGACTTCTCACCAATTTAAAGGAAATGTAATAATGCATCTGCTGCTTTTTCATGATATAGTCAAAGGCTGTAATGCAGGATCATTGAAACTACTGCCACGTGAATGAGCCAATATTCAAGAAATATTTTTTTGAGGATTACTGATTGATTGATTTGAGAAATTATGTATCTGATTATGAACAACTCATGGTCATGCTATATTCAGTAAAAACAGTGGTATGGAAATTTTAATTATAAGCATGCAACACATAGTTTAAGATATAGGAATTATGATAGTTAAGTTGATTAGTTGGTTAAGCATAAACCATTTCAGATCTATAGTTTAAAAATTAGCTGGCTAACAAAAAGTTGTACACTGAATTTGGTACTTCATAGACACATCCTTAAAAACATAAAATCAATTCCCCAACCAGAAAATAGTAATTCTACTTCTAATACCAAAAAAATCTCCAACACAGTGTGATAACATTGGATACACACAAAAATCCTCTTTAGGAGAAATTGCACTAGTGGTATTGAGAATCTTTTGAATGACTCAATGGACATCAGATATTCTGTCACATCACTTCAGGAAACTAAAGCTAGAAAAGGAGAGAAAAATAGTCCCCGCCACATTACTGACAAGAGGGCTGTATTATTAGATACAAGAGGCATGTGCAGAGCCATTGAGAAAAATATATGTAGGGATTATTTCAGGAGTTTCATAATAGAGGCTACTGTTAGAGGCAAAACAATCTTTATTCCTATTAATATGATTTTTTTATTTTACAACTAGTATGGTCTGAGAAAATACAAGTGTATTTGTACACATTATATTGCATATGACAAATGAGGCCCAAGGAGGTTGTAACTTTTTCAATAATATTACCACTTTTACTAGGGAAAATAAACTGTAAATACTATGTTAGAAAAAAATTCCTTAACATAGTAAATATCACAGTTGAAAAAGGTATGGAGTTGCAGATGTTAGATCAATTCAAAGAGGCTATGTTTGTGAACAAAGAATGGACTAGGAGCTGATTAAATAAGTTATGGTATATCCATACAATGGAATTCTATGAAGCTGTTAAAAAGAATGTGGCAGGGACATTAAAAAACACTACAGATAAAGTGGAATTCTAAACTATGTTCAAAGAAGCCTTAAGAAGGCAGGAAAAAGAAAGCAGAGTAAATAAACAGAAAACAAAACTGTAGGCTTAACCCTAATAAATCAATAATTTCACTAACTACAAATGGTATAATACACTAATCAAAAAAGTTTGACAGAATGAATAAAAATTATTAACCTATATTCTGTTGATAAGAAATCCACTTCAAATACAATGATACAGGTAGACTCAACATATATGTATCATGCAAACATTAATCAAAAGAAAGCAAGAGTGGTTATGATAATAGCAGATAAAATAGACTTCAGAGCAAAGAAGATGACCAGACAGAAAGGAACTTTACATAAGGATAAAAGGATCAATTTACCAAGAAGGTGTAGCAATGATACGTGTGTACGCACCAAACAATAAGCTTCATACTCTAAAAACTTGTTTGATAGCAATGCTTTTTGTACAATTGAAGAGAACAGCTATTTACAATATCCTAATGATCATTAATTCTCTATATCAATTTTATGTGTTCTTTGGCCTTTTAATGTTTTCAATATTGACATTTTTCCATTACGGAACAATTTTACCAATGCTTCTCTGGGACAGAGTCACTAGTTGGGCAGGTAAAAACTATCAGTAATAAAACTGTTAGGAGCTTTAAATTATTAGCACACATAAGGGAAGGAAGGTATATAGTGTATTTTGAGAAGCTAAATGCAAGAGAGAACAATTTTTCTTTCTAACACCTTTGCTCAGTGTATACATTAGCTATATACCAATAACACCATGTAACAAATTACCCCAACGCTTGATGACTTAAAACAGCTATCAGTTATTTGCAAAGATCTGTGGTTCAGTAGACCTGACTGATTTAGACTGGCTCAGGTGACCAGTTCTTCTTCAGGCTGGGCCAGCTTGAGCAATTTTGCTTCTAATCACAGATCTATAGATTGTCTAGGGTGGCTCTGGTCATGTGTCTGTCATCCTCCTTGGACCAACTGGCTTGATAGTGCATGTCCTCCACATGGAAATGACAGAGGCACAAGACAACATAAGAAAAGATGGGAGGTATCTTAAGGTCTAGTCTTGGAACTGGCACATTGCCCCGTCAGCTCATATGCCACCAGGCAAAACAAGTCACACGGCCAAGCCCCAATGTGAGGGGTAGGTAAATATAATCTACTTTTAGAGGAACTGGAAATTCTCTAATCAAAGGGTGTAAACAAAGGGAAGAGTTAAGAACTGGGACCAATCATAAGACTGTTACCAGTACTATTAATCCTCCTCCCCAAACAATATGCATGCATGTGCAAACACAGACACACAGACAGACAGACACACACACACACACACACACACACACACACACACACACACAGAGCTGACTGATGTCTTCCCACTGAGATTGGGTGGATTTCTGGTTTGTTTTTAAAAGTTTATGTTACTTCACATGACCTTGAAACAGATATATATTTAGATCTAGATCTAGATACATTTTTTTAATGTTTTTATTTATTTTTGAGACAGAGAGAAACAGAGCAAGATCAGGGGAGGGGCAGAGAGAGAGGGAGACACAGAATCCGAAGCAGGCTCCAGGCTCCAAGCTGTCAGCACAGAGTCCGACGTGGGGCTCGAACTCACGGACTGTGAGATCATGACCTGAGCCGAAGTTGGACGCCCAACCAACTGAGCCACGCAGGTGCCCCTAGATACATTTTTTAGATAAACTCTAAGTCCAACGTGGGGCCTGAAGTCATGACCGCAGGATCAAGAGTCATATGCTCTATCAATTAAGCCAGCCAGACACCCCATATTTTATTTTTAAATCAAAATCATAAAGGATAATGGCATTGAACGCCTCTACTATTTTTTGTTTGCTGCATACCTCATAGAGACAGGCAAAATCAGGAAAGTGTGAGCAGAGGTAGAAGCTATGCTATCCAGTAGTAAATGAAATTTTATACTATATCCTGAAATTTCTCTTTTCTACTTGATTAATGAGTGTGTATTATACTTCCTCATTTTTCTTTCTCTTTTGAATCTGTCAAAATGTTTAAGCTATAAGAATCTAGATTCTTTAAAAACAATCCAATTCAAAGATATTCAATCTATGCTATTTATAACTCTTGGATTATAATGTAGGGGGACAGATATTTGAGCAACCTTCTCCCTACATAATAAACAGATTTATTTTAGCTGTTTTATCTCTTGACCTCTCATGTAATGTTTCATTACCTAAAACAGTTGGCATATCATTGATCTGACTAAAATCACCCTCCCCCCCTTTTTTTAACAGATGAGGAAACTGAGGCTCTGAGATGTGAAGAGACTTATTTCTACAAAGTATTATGGCTTAAAACATTTAAAAAAATATATATAGGGGCGCCTGGGTGGCGCAGTCGGTTAAGCGTCCGACTTCAGCCAGGTCACGATCTCGCGGTCCGTGAGTTCGAGCCCCGCGTCAGGCTCTGGGCTGATGGCTCGGAGCCTGGAGCCTGTTTCCGATTCTGTGTCTCCCTCTCTCTCTGCCCCTCCCCCGTTCATGCTCTGTCTCTCTCTGTCCCAAAAATAAAATAAAAAACGTTGAAAAAAAAAAATTAAAAAAATATATATAAACCAGACTTGAGTTTCCTGGCTTCAATACTGTATTAGTTTTGCTGCATAACAAATTGCCACAGACTTGGTGGTGTAAAGCAATACCCATTAACTCAAAGTGTCTGGGGGAAGAAGTCCAGGAATGGCTTTGCTGGTCCTCTGCAAGGCTGCATTCTCCACTGGAGGCTCAACTGGAGAAAAGTCTGCTTTCAGGCTCGCTCAGGTTATGGCAAAATTCATTTCCTAATGGCAGTAGGATTCAAGTCAGCTTGCTTCTTCAAAGCCAGAGATAGACAGAGACCCTAGCAGGACAGGTGTTGTACTCTTACATTAATTGTGTATATCCCATCACCTTTCCCACATTCCAGTTTCTGCCAACACTCAGGGAAGAGGATTAAACAAAGGCATAAAGACCTGACAGTGAACTCATGGAGGCCATCTTAAAATCTGTCCCCATGAGTACAATATTGTGTTACCTGTCAAAATATCAGTAGGTGAGAAGGACACTGCAGTGGTTTTTAAATATGTCTATAAAATTTTTTACATTCTTCCCCTTCATCTCCACTCCCCCTTGAAACTAAACTTGACTTAGTGATTCATTTCTAACAAATAGAATATGGTGGAAGTAATGGTGTATGACTTCTGAGACAAAAGGCATTGTGATCTTTTTGCTCTTTCCTGGATTACTCACTCTGGGGGAAACCATTTGCCTTGTCAGGAGGACATTAAAGCACTCTGTGGCAAAGAACTGAGGGCTCCTGTCAAAAGTCAGCAAGGGTTTCTGCCAACAACTGTGTGAGTGTTGACCTTCTGCTAATAGTTGCATAAGTCAGCATATTTAGAGGAGGATTCTTGAATTCCAGTCAAACCACTAGCTTCCCACAGCCCCATCCAGTATCACCTCATGAGAAAAGCTGAGTCAGATCACTCAGCTAAGCCACTCGTTAATTCTTGACCCACTAAAACTGTAAGATTTATGAATTTTTATCACTTTAAGTTACTAAGTTTGAGGGTAATTTGTTACCCAATAATAGATAAATAATATAGACACAAAGTGCTTTATTGTCTGGTTTAACATTCATCAAAGAACTTCCCATTCATCAAAGAAATCCCTATTGTAGGTTACAGGAAACTCTGTTTATAATAGATTGTGTTTTATATTTTTGAAAATCATTTAAAATTTTTATTTTATTTTTCCCCTTAAAGTGGCACCAATCCAAGTTAGAAATGTCCATTTTTGTTTGCATCTAAGAATTCTCTGAAGGAAAAACATGTCCATGCCAAGTCCTAAAGCTTTGATTAGAGGAATAATTTCCCTTGGAAAGGCTGTGTTTTCCTTAACATTTAAATCTCAGAGCTGACTTGAACATCTACTCCATATTCTAAATGGTATACACTACACATTTTCTGCAGAGAAATGTTCCAAAGATAAACTAAGAAAGGTGAGAGCACTTGTTCTTAGACTGTTTCAGGTAAGTGAAACCTCACTGTGGATGCAAATGTATTTGCTCAAAGGTTTTACTCAGAGAAAACAGTCAAAAGATTAAATCTTCATAGGGAACTATAACCCTAACAAACTTCAAAGAAGTGGGGCTCCAATTGACAACCTGTGGACTGTCCCTCCCCCCTAGCTGTGAGCCTAGGAGCAAAGCAATAGAAAAGTTCAACAAATTGGATTGGTTTTCTTAATGGGACTGAAATAATCTGGTCTAAGTGAAAAAAATAAACTTTGTTCAGCTGAAGTTAAAAGGGCAGTTCTTTGTGGTTATCAAAATAATAGCTTTACAATGGGATGTTAGCACCATGTATCAATTATTCTTTACTTTTTTACTACTCTTATCATTCTCGTTTTCCTTTTTATCTTCCATGAAATCCACTTTTATAGTTCAGAGCTGAATAAGCCATGATAGAGTATTTTCACCTTTCTACTTCAAAAATTATCCTAGAATACTCTTTCCCCAAACACATCTATTTCACAAACAGCCTTATTATTTTTTTCCTTCAGTACTAGTATTTCAGTAGTCAAATTGAATTCAAGTAATATATATTCCATGGTGGAAGAACCAAAATGTCTATTAGTTTAATTTAATCCATATTAGATTGTGATACTTGTGCTTCAAATGGGTAAATTTAACAAGGTCTGGTTTTAATTTATCAAGTATACTGAAGTAGGTAAATATCAGCATGGAGCCTGATACATCAGAGTTGGAAGTATAATGAGATCAGTAGGTAAGCCCTCCATAAAATTACTTGGGGCATAGAAGAATCCAGACGTAGCAATTATACTTAGCAAGAAGAAGCATTTTTAGAGAGCGTAAAGCAATTAGTCAGATTTACAGTCTCAAAGGAGAGAAGGGAAAATTACTTAAGTTAAACTAAGAAGCATCCTAAATCATCATTACACTGTATTGATCTCAGTTGAAAGTGACTGGCTAGAAATGCTTGGTTTATCTTTACCATTAAATATTTCCATAGTGTTTGACTAGCACCAAGAATATATAGTTGGCATTTGAGCTATAGTAACTTATAAGCACACAGGCCTTTTGGAACGTGTGCACATCTTTTTGAAGAAGACTCTCAGAACATTCAGGAGAGTTGACATTGATCTATATGCTAGTTATATTTTTTAACATTTCTGCCAATATACTAAAGTAAAGGGTGGGCAAATACATTTAAAGAGGATGAAGAAATGTACATGGCAGTGGTTTTAAGTGACAAATAGGTTGTAATATTTTAACTGTTTGGTTTTATATCAAACATGTCATTGTTCATTTACTCATTGAATGGTCCTGAATATTTCTAACCTACTTCATTTTTCAGAAAGATTTAATGTCCCTGAAAAAATATAAAAAATATTTTGAAATATGCATTGCTATGTTGAAATATCTGAGAAACCTCTTCTGATTTGTAAGAATATGCTCTTCAGATGTTAAATTACTCACGTTGGAGGCATCTGACCCATCCAATTAAAATTTTGGATTGGGGAGAGGAACACAGAATCTTTCCTATTTGCTAGTAAAATACACCCTTGAATTTGTCTCACCACTACTATGGACTCAAATGTCATCTGCACAAGGAGAGAAACTGGCCAATTATTATCTCTACTAATTGTTTATTAAGCACATTTCTTGAAGAGAAAAAAAGAAAAAAAAATAAATGAGATGGTAAAATAGTATCATTACTAGGCAGATGGGGTGGTGTGTGTGTGTGTGTGTGTGTGTGTGTGTGTGTGTGTGTTCATACACACTTTTATTCTTTAAGATCTTAGTTACTAGAATTAGTCAAGTATATATAAATACACAGAAAGGCCAGAATGACCAATGCTACAAACTACCTGAATTTCTCTTTGTAGAATTAACCACTGAATTTTTTCTATAAAAGAAAAAGGGAGATATTTAGGTTGCACCAGAGGCTGTGATGATAGCTTTTTACACATCAACTAATTTAATCCTGAGCAACTCCTAAATTATAATGTTGAGCTTCCTATTTACTAAGATAATAAGTCCTTCTAATGTTGATGCTTTGAGAAAACAACCGAGTAAAAGAAAGGGCAATGTTTATTGGCCCTAACATGGGCCAAAGAACTACCTACTCTAACAAGCCTACAATACAAGTGTAAGGAGAAGGACTTAAAAACAAACAAAAAAACAAACAAAAAACAAACAAAGCTGTGGCCCCTGTAGAATCTCTCTCTCCCCTTACCATTTCCTTTAAAGCAAAGGTTGGTAGATAAGGAAAGCCTAGGTTTGAAAAGCTTCCAAGATTTGGTTCTTTGTATTCCTAAAGGTGGACACTAGGGTTTTCACTTTTTTAGTTTGGTATTTTTTTGTATTCATGTTTTGGAAACAATTTAAATGAGTCGTTGTTTATACAAATAGAAGATATTAGGAACAATAAGAAAAATGTAGAGCCATCTTTCTTATGCATATCAATGTAAAAATCCTCAAAGTTAACCACTAGCATCCAGCAGCCCATGAAAAATTAATGCATCATTACCAAGTAAACTTTTTGGGGGGAAATCTAAAAATGGCTCAATTTTAGGCAGCTTTTACCATTATAGACCAAATGTGAACTCAAAAGATCATTGCCCATGGATGCTGAGATAGCTTTATATAGAACTCAACACTCATTTCTCATGGTGTGCTGAATATATTGCATTTGCCCCTCTAGATCATTCTTTACCCTACTCTATGCCCCCAGGAAGCTCTTCTGTATGGACTCCATAAAAAGACTGTTATAACCCCTGGGGTCTAGCTGGGCTCAGTCAATGAAAATGCCTGCCTTCCAGAAGCAGATCACAGAGAGGAGAATGAGGTCAGAATATTTAGTTCCTGTTTCCTCTCTGAAGCATTGCTTCTAGCTATCCCTTAAAAAAAAGTTACTGCTTCCCTCAAGGTGGCTTTGTACATAATTCTCTCCCTCTGAATTCTGGTAAATGCTTCAATCTCCTCCCTTCTATCTTTAGGGTCATCCCAGGTTTAAGGAAATTCCCTGTGAGGTTCCTCAATACTCCAGCCTTACCTTAATAGTCTCCTTGTTAAAACCAAGTTATCTTAATTTCAGTGAGCCATCTGTTTTCCTTCTGTTATGGGTTCAGATGGGGAGCTTTCTTAGCATGTCCAAATATTGTGTTACATTAGTAAATTATATAAATAGAATTATCTGGTTTTTGTCCAAGATTCCCGGCACAGAACTATAAAAACACTTAGAATTTTTCTTTGTTATGCTAATAGGTAGACTCTTGGTAGGCCCCTACATAACTTCAGGATGGGGTCTGGTCCCCAAAAGATCAAGCACATGTTTAGAGAATTGGGGACTTTGAGTCAACCTGACCACCAGGGAGCAAAGAGGACCTGGAGATTGAGTTTAAGCACATGGCCAATGATTTAGTCAATCGTGACTAAATTATAAAACCATAATTAGAAGCTTAGTGGGAAATACTGATGTGCTTAGAAGGTGACATGTCCTTCCTCCATGTGAAGATGGCATGGGAGCTCTGCATCGTTCCCTTCCAGAACTCATTCTATGTGTATCTTTTATATAGTAAAACTGCAGGGGCGCCTGGGTGGCACAGTCGGTTAAGCGTCCGACTTCAGCCAGGTCACGATCTCGCGGTCCGTGAGTTCGAGCCCCGCGTCGGGCTCTGGGCTGATGGCTCGGAGCCTGGAGCCTGTTTCCGATTCTGTGTCTCCCTCTCTCTCTGCCCCTCCCCCATTCATGCTCTGTCTCTCTCTGTCCCAAAAATAAATAAAAAACGTTGAAAAAAAATTAAAAAAAAATATATATAGTAAAACTGCAATAATTAATTATAGCATTTTCTCGAGTTCTGTGAAAGGATTATGGGAGCCCTCAAATTTGTAGTCAGTTTGTTGGAAGTTCAGATTGTCTGATGTCCCCCCAAAACACAGCTGGCATCTGAAAGAAGGGCAGTCTTTTTTTTTTTTTTCAACGTTTTTTATTTATTTTTGGGACAGAGAGAGACAGAGCATGAACGGGGGAGGGGCAGAGAGAGAGGGAGACACAGAATCGGAAACAGGCTCCAGGCTCCGAGCCATCAGCCCAGAGCCCGACGCGGGGCTCAAACTCACGGACCGCGAGATCGTGACCTGGCTGAAGTCGGCCGCTTAACCGACTGCGCCACCCAGGCGCCCCGGGCAGTCTTGAGGCAGATTAAGCCCTAAGCCTTGGAGTGTGATGTTAACTACAGGTGGTTTAACGTCAGAATTGTATTGCAATATATCCAGTTGGAAATGAAACAGAACAAATGTATCCCAAATCAGGAGACAGCATCATGTTTTAAATGGTGAAACTTCAAACACAGCTTCATTAAAATTGAACTTCCACTATCTATTTAGTATTTCTCAGTTTTAGTAATACAATTCGTTAAGACTATGAATTTTCTCAGAGAAGAACATTGGTTTTGGTGAATCTTATAAGTTGATATGTTTCATACTTAATATCTTTTCAAATTCTTTAGTTTGGATTTTAATTTCTTCTTTGGTCCAAGAGTTAATATTTCTCTTTTAATTTTCAGGTTTTTTTATTATTACTTTAAAATTATTGTAACTATATCATATTTTAAATGAGCTTGTTTGGTACCATATCTGCTTCTAGAAATTATTAGGCTTTTCTTTGAAAATTAATATTTAGTTTGCTTTTATGAAATGTTCATAGACACATGAAAATAAGATACGGTTTCTAATTTCCTGATGTTGAAATCATTTTATATTTATCAGATAAAGTTTATTAATTTTGCCATCAGTGCCCTTAAATCCTTAGTAATTTTTTTATTTACTTGATTTATTATGGCCTTTGAGAGCTGAGACATGGTCTCCTATTTAATATTGTGTTTCTATTACTTCTCATTGTAGTTACTGGAGTTGTGCATTACGAATATTGACATATTATTTGGTACACAGAAGTTGACTGAAGATTTTTATTGTATTTTGTATTTTTTTATTACTATAAAGCCTTTTTCTGTTTTATGTAACGTTTTGACCTTGATTAAATTTTCTCAATATTAATAGGGACTCCTGAAGTTGATTAGTCTTTTAAAAATATTTCTTTATTCTTTGTTTCTTTGTAATTGCATTGTATTTCTTGGCTCATCTTAGCTTTTTCATTTAACTTTTTTGAATCACTTTGCTTTAGATGTATACTTTGTATACAGCATTTTCTTGTACCTTTGGAATCTAATATGTACTTCTGGGTTTTTTCAAGTTTTTTTTTTGCGTGAGATCTGTGTGCATGTGTGTGTGTGTGTGTGTGTACCTATGTGTCTTTTTATGCTGACAATATATAAGGTTTATGGTCTTTGTTCTTCTTGTAGTTAACTTCATGACTTTTAATTTTATCTTTAGACCCTTCTTTATTGATATATCTGTTTTTTTAATAATTTATTGCTTCCTAAAACAGTAGAAATTAGAACACTTCTGTACTATATTAGTCATCCATTGCCATGATAATGCTGCATAACAAACCACTTTAAAATTGTTTTTTTTTAAATTTTTTAAATGTTTATTTATTTTTGATAGAGAGACCAAGCACAAGTGGGGGAGGGGTAGAGAGAGAGAGAGAGAGAGAGAGAGAGAGAGGGAGATACAAAATCTGAAGTAGGCTCCAGGCTCTGAGCTGTCAGCACAGAACCTGACACAGGGCTTGAACTCACAAACCATGAGATCATGACCTGAGTCAAAGTTGGAGGCTAACCAACTGAGCCACTCGGGCAGCCCCAAAATTCACTGTTTTAAAACATTAAATATGTCAGTGATCTAGGGGAGAGTTTAACTTAACAGTTATTTTGGTTTTGTCTGGACTTATTCATTTGAACAACTGTTCACAGTTCAGCTAGCCTAGGATAGTCTTAGTTGGGATGACTAGGGAAACTCAGCTATGTTTCTTTCACATGTTTCATTTTTCAGCAAGCTAGCCCAAACATATTTTTATGCTGCTAGTAGAGGAACCAAAGAGAGCAAGAAGAAATGCACAAGACTTCTTTCAGTTTAGATTTGGAGTTAATGTGCTGTTACTTCTGCTATATTCTATTGGACAAAGTAAAGTATAGGCTAGTCCAGATTTAAGGAGTGTGAAAATAGTTTCTTTTTAGTGAGACAATAATCAACATCACATGGTAAAGAATATGAACACAGAGAGGACTGAAGAACTAGGCCAATAAGTGTAATCAATTTCAGAAGATCTGCCCTAAGAGCCATTTATTCACATTCCTCACACCTGCAAAGTATACTTCTCTTCATCTCAAGTTATGCCACTCTATTTACTCCAAATTCACTTTCAAATTGGTAATTGGCATCCTCTCTACCCCACGCCTGAGTTAATCTCTTCTTATACTACTGTAGACTATAGAGCTAAATGCAACCAGCATTTAACTAGCTAAATGTAATACTTAATATTTTACCTGGTGATCACTTTGCCAAGTACAATAGTTTCATTAGGTACACAAGAGTTACCATGGTACCACAAGAGTCAGTTTTACCAATTGTTTTGCCAGTACAGAATACGGGTTGCCATCTAGAACAGTTTCAGCTTCCTCTAACAGTTTCTTCATCCTTTTCCTAGCCTCTGTCGCCAACTTCATCTCACATACTACATATTTTAGATTTTATTATGGCAGCTCCAACTAAAAAGTTTTAGATCTGCATCGCTGGCTAGCTTGAATCCTACCCTGTGTCTATTAATTTCCAACAAAAGCATCAGAAAATTGCTGAGCCAGTGCTGAACCTAAGTGATTTGATACCATTAATTAAAATATGATGCTCAAAATTGTTTTTAAAATATTAAATTTATCTTTAGCACGATTTTTTTGGGTAAAGATTTATTTTTAGGGCATTTTTGGTTCAGAAAATGATTCAGGGGGGCACCTGTGTGGCTCAGTCAGTTGAGAACCCGACTTTGGTTCAGGTCACAATCTCATGGTTCATGAGTTCAAGTCCCACACCGGGCTTGCTGCTGCCATCACAGAGCCCTCTTTGGATCCTTTGTTCCCCTCTCTCTGCCCCTCTCCTTCTTGTGTGCATGCTCTCTCTCTCTCTCTCTCTCACTCTCTCTCTCAAAAATAAATAAACATCAAAAAAAAAGAAAAAGATTGAGAGGAAGATGCAGAAATTTCCCATATACCCCTTGCCCCCACTCTTACATAGCATCCTTCATTATCAACATTTACCACTGAATTGGTATATTTGTGACACCTGGTGAACCTATAGTGATAAATGTAATCACCTAAATTCCATAATTTACCTTAGGGTTCACCCTTGCTACTGTGTATTTTGTGAGTTGAGACAAATGATATGTCTATCATTATAGTATCATACATGGTGTTTTCATTGCCCTAAAAATCCTCCGTGCTCTGCCTATTCATCCTCTCCCCAACCCCAAGCCCTGGAAACCATATATATATACATATATACATATACATATACGTATATATATCTCTTATATAGTATATATATGTGTGTATATATATATATATATATATATATATATATATATATATATTTTTACTGTCTCCTAGTTTTGCCTTTCCCAGAATGTCATATAGTTGGAATTGTAAAGTATGTAGCCTTTTCAGATTGGCTTTTTCACTTAGTAGTATTCATTTAAGCCTCCTTCATGTCTTTTCATGACTTGATAGCTCACATATAAACTTAGAATGAGTTTGTTGATGTTCACAAAGTAACTTACTGGAATTCTGATTGGGATTACATTGAATCTATAGATCAAGTTGGGAAGAGTCTTCCTATCCATGAACATGGGATATCTCTTCATTTATTTAGTCCTTCATTGATTTCATTCATTTTGTACTTTTACTCATATAGACCTTATACACATTTTGTTAGATTTATATCTAAGTATTTCACTTTTTTGGTTTTTATATAAATGGTATTTAAAAAATTAATTGGCATGTAGTAGACATACAATATTATATTAGTTTCAGGTATATGACATAGTGATTTGATATTACATACAGTACAAAATGCTCACAATGATAAGTGTAATTACCATCTGTCAGTGTGATTGTGTTTTCAATTTCAAATTCCACTTGTTCCTTTCTGGTACCTGGGGAAGTGATTGACTTTTGTATATTAATCCTGTATTCTACAAACTTGCTATAATTGCTTATTAGTTCCAGGAATGTTTCTGTTAATTATTTCAGACTTTCTACATAGACAATCATGTCACCTGTGAATAAAGCCAGTTTTATTTCCCCTTTCCCACTTTTATTTATTTTTCTTATCTTATTGCAGTAGCTAGAACTTCCAGTACAATGTAAAGAAGGAGTCATAAAAGGGGAAATCTTTGCTTTGTATCTGATCTTAGTGGGAAAGTTTTGAGTTTCTTATTGGTAAGTTTGTTAATTGTATGTTTTTTATAGATATTCTTTATTAAACTTAGGAATTTCCCCCTCTATTCCTGGTTTTCTGAGAATCTTTAATCATGAATGAGTGTTGGATTTTGCCAAATGCTTTTTCTTCACCTATTGCTATAATCATGTGAGGTGTTTTGTTTTGTTTTGTTTTGTTTTTTTAGCCTATTAATGTACTGGATTACCTTAATGGATTACTGAATGTTAAATGAGCCTTGCATACCTGAGATAAATTCCATGTGGCTCTGGTGTATAATTCTTTTTACACATTGTTGAATTAGATACACTAATATTTTGTTGAGGATTTTATGAGAGATACTGATCTGTACTTTACTTTTCTCATAGAGTCATTATCTGGTTTTGGTAGTACAGTAATGCTGGCCTTATAGAATGAGTTAGGGAGTATAACCTCTGCTTCTATCCTTTGAAGGAGATTATAGAAAATTGGTATACTTTCTTTTTTAAAAGTTTAATAAAATTCACTATTGAACCTTCTGGACCTGGTGTTTTCTGTTTAGGGAGATTATTAATTATTGATTAAATTTCTTTAATAGATATAGACCTATCAGACTGTCTATTTTTTGTGTAAGTTTTGGAAGATTGTGCTTTTCAAGGAGTTGGTACATTTCATCTAAGTAACCAAATTTGTGGGCACAGAGTTACTCATACTATTTTATTATTTTTTTAGTGTCCATAGGATCTGTACTGATGTCAGTTCTTTCATCTCATATTAGTAATCTGTGGTTCTTTTTTTCTAGCTAGCCTGGATAATGTTTTGTCAATTTTATTGATATTTTCAAAGAACTACCTTTTAATTTCATTGATTTTTTTTCTACTGATTTCCTGTTTTCAATTTTATTGATTTCTGCTCTAATTATTGTTTTTTCTCTTCACTTAGTTTGAATTTAATTTGCTCATATTTTTCCAGTTTCTTAAGGTGTTCAATATTGGTTTTAAAGCATCTAAGCTTCCGATGCAGAGATAGACAGAAGTCCATATCTTAATTATATGAAGTCTGAGGACTGGGACAGAAATGATGAATGAAGTAGTGAGAATGCTTAAACTTTTGGTTTTAGGAATTTGGCACTACCTTCACTTGTTCAATTCAGACAGACATTTTAGATAAAGGGAAATCAGATCTCTTCTAAGTACTGTCCCTGAGGGAAGATTCCTGGTATTTAGCTTGTTTTTGCCTGGAGGTTGCTCCTATGCAATTATGGCAGTTGGTGGTGTAAGCTATCTGACCTGCTGAGGACTGCTGCTGAGTGTTTTATGTAATCAAAAGAGACTCAACAGGATTGAGAAGAGCAAACTGATTTTGTAATTTTGTTGAATATTTCAAACCTTTTAAGTTGTGTGACTGTTTGACAATTGTCAGAATAATTGTTACTTTGCTAATTTGTTAAAAAATTTTAAATTTATTGTATATTTGTGTAAATATTTTATATTGATTGCTTTGTTTTTGTTAATACTATAAATAGCCCCTGAAAAACCTGAAGAAAGAAGATTGAATCTGTAGTAGATATGTCAAGCAGTTAGACACATTTAGTAATGAAGCATTGAGATGGATAGCTAGTCAAGATAATGCAGTAAATAAAGACAATGAATGGTCTTTTTAGTGTGTAAATTCGTACACCATAAATTATTATCTGTATAGCATTAAATAAACTTTCTATACCTCAGATTCTTCATCTTTAAAAAAAGTTACAATACGGTATAAACTTTTTTGTGGGGTGAAATGAAATGTTTATAAAATCGAAAGCACTGAGCTAGCTCCATAGCAAATGCTCAAGAGATGTTAGCTTCTTCCCTTCCCTCAATTTCCTACATTTACTCTGAGATCTGAGTTTTATTTATAAAGATTACTCTTTACTGACATGCTTCCCGTATTATTAGGTTCCTTTATATATAAAGTCTCAATTATGGAAAATTATTTTTATTATGTTTAGCCTATATGAGAAACTAAGAAGTAATTTTCTTGAAGTAAATATGGGTAGAAATAAATGTATTTTTAAAATTCCCTTACTGTAAGTCAAATTTATTCTCAAAAAACTATTAGTGTTATTTTTCAATATGAGAAATACTTACAGGATTTCTACATTTATGGAATGAACAAATTGTTATAAATTCACTCAGATATAATGCTTCTCAAATTATAGAATTTAGGCTTTTTTGTGGTTGTCATCAGTGTCAAGTCTCTCTTTTTTGCTACTAGCAAAATGGGCTATGTTATTGTACCTGAAGATGTATAGTTATAACCTAGCAACTGCTGGCAATGCAAACAGTGGTGAATACTTCTCAAGAATCATATTTTCCAGGTTAGATATGCTAATTACCAAGGTCAGTCTTTGGCAAAAAGGCAAAAACTGTCTCAGTTAGTTTATTCATGGTTATTTTTGCACTTTATTTATTTTTGGTATCAAATCCTCCTGTTTTTTTCTACCAGTTTCATTTTGCTTTATTCTTAACTTTCATTGTGAGGTAAACATGTTAATTCTAAACTATAAATCAACAAGGCAATGCATACAAAGAGATATTAATTTCTTTCCTATATAAACATGTTTTTTGGCAAAATATAACTTTGTTATTTTGGCCATGTAGGCCAAATATGGCATTGTTCTTTCTTCTAAAATGGAAATAGAGGCACATATGCTCTACAGCAAATTTTCATACTGAGTTCAATGAAATCAACTGCTTTACATTTCTGTTTAATACTCTGGAATTTCAAAACAGCTTATGTGTTTTATCTCCTTAATAACTGTGCAAGACAGACAAGGTAAGTAGCCCTGTTGCTATTGTATGGATAAAGAAATAGCATATCAAAGATTCTAAATGATATATCCAGAATCTAGTAGTTGGAGGGTGGACTGAAAATCCAATCTTGGTATTCTGCTAACCCACCATGCCTCTCTCAAATAAACATAATATAACTGATTATGGCAGATAAGTTTGGAATATGTGGTAATTTGTATAATTCTGACATGTCAAATCATAATACTGTTTGCTTTTTCTACCAACAATTTTAGTGAATTGTGTGAGAAGTGAGCTTATAATTCTACCTTTTGCTATCACATAGTTGTTGATTGATAACTACTAACTTATAGTCAGGTACTCTGCTTAGAATTATTTATCTGATGAGTGGATTCGTCCTTGTCCATGGTGACCAGTGCCAGGCAGTATGCAAGATGACTAGATATGAATGCATCAGGATTCTGTAATTGGAATCTGTTCTAAACAAATAAACAGACAAAAACTGAAGGAAACAAAATTGAAATATTCCCTGCTCTATTTTATGAATACTTTTTAATGTTTATTTATTTTTGAGAGACAGAGTGCAAGCAGGGAAGAGGCAGTGGGAGAGAGAGAGAGAGAGAGAGAGAGAGAGAGAGAGAATGAATCCCAAGCAGGCTCCAAGGTGTTAGAGCAGAGCCCAAAGCAGGGCTTCATCTCACAAACTGTGAGATCATGACTTACACCAATATCCAGAGTTGGATACCTAACTGAGCCACCCAGGTGCCCCTGTTCCCTGCCTTATTGATAAAGTATTCTAGTCCCAAGAATCTAAGGCAGAATCTAGAAGAAATATTTCTTTCAAATAAAAGTATGTTGATCTAAGTCATTTCTTGTCAAACTTTTGTGGTACAGGTAATCAGCAAAAAAAGGAATTACAATTCAATGAACAACTGCATGTGCATGTTCATTTACATGACCAGCTTTTTCAAGCCTGTCAAATCTACAAAATCTATATTATTGCCCGATTTTACAGATGAGAAAATTGAGGCTCCCAGAGACTAATTGCCAACTGCCAATAATGATAGAACTCAAATTTGAAGAAAGTACTCCCAAACAAAAGTTCATACTTTTTCTACTCTCCCACTAATCCTCTCTCAAAAAACAAAGGTCTACAATTTTTGTAATCTCAAAATATTTGTATTTGTACAAATTTTATTCTAAACAGATAGTCAATTCTTACATAAATAAGGCAATATTTTTATTTGCCTGAGTAACCTAAAGAGTTTAAGAAAATAGGGAGACAGACTGTAGAATTAAAATATGTTCAGTAAATTAAATGTTGAGACTATACTAAAATAAAAAGCTTTTGCATAGTGAAGGACATCATTAACAAAATAAAAAATGCAACCTACTGAATGGGAGAAAATATTTGCAATGATATACAGGTTAATTTCTAAAGTATATAAAGAATTTATACAACTCAACACCAAAACACAAATAATCCAATTTAAAAATGGGCAGAGGACTTGTATAGATATTTTCCAAAGAAGACATACACATGGCCAACAGACACATGAAAAAGGTGCTCAATATCACTAGTCATTAGAGAAATGCAAATCAAAACCACAAGATATCACTTTATACCTACCAAAATGGCTCAAATCAGAAACATTTTAAGAAACAAGAAGTGTTGGTGAGGATGTAGACAAAAGGAACCCTCATGTACTATTGATGGGAATGCAAACTGGTACAGCCACTGTGGAAAATAGTATGGAGGTTCTTCAAAAAATTAAAAATAGAATTACCACATGATCCAGTAATTCCACTACTATTTACCCAAAGAAAACAAAAATACTAATTCCAAAAGATATATGCATTCCCATGTTTATTGCAGCATTATTTTTACAATAGCTAAGATATGGAAGGAGCCCAAGTATCCAACAGATGAATGGATAAAGAAGATGTGAGATTACACACACACACACACACACACACTGAAATATTATTCAGCCATAAAAAAGAATGAGATCTTGCCATTTGCAACAATGGCCAGGACTAAGTGAAATAAGTCAGTCAGAGAAAGACAAATACCGTATGATTTCACTCATATGTGGAACTGAAGAAATAAAATAAATGAACAAAGAAAAAGAGCGACAAAAAACCAAACTCTTAAATACAGAGAACTGGTGCTTGCCAGAGGGGAGGCTGGTGGGGGGAAGGGTGAAATAGATAAAGGAGATTAAGAGTGCATTTACCTTGTTTTAAAGTTATTTTTAAGCTTTTATTAATTTATTTTGAGAAGTGGGGGAGAGAGGGAGGGAGAGAGAGAGAGAGAGTGAGAGAAAATCCCAAGCGGGCTCCATGCTGTCAGCATAGGGCCTGACATGGGGGTCCACCTCTCGAACTGTGAGATCATGACCTGGGCCGAAATCAAGAATCAGGTGCTTAACTGACTGAGCCACCCTGGTACCCCTAGAGTGCAATTATCTTGATGACAACTGAGGCATGTATAGAGTTGTTGAATCATTATACTGTACACCTGAAGCTAATATAACACTGTATATTAATTACATTTGGATAAAAAATATTTTCATTAAACTGTTTTTTATAATATTGGACTATATTAAATTATTATACATAATTTAAACCCCATGCTTAATATAAGTTTGATTTGGAGGTAAGGCATGCCTCTGATATGCTGCAGTAGTTGTCCCTGCAGTATAAAAAATTATTTTGTACAGAAGAGGAAGCTTAGCATGGTTAGTGAAAATTTGCCAGCATAAAACTTTAGAAAGCACTGACCTGTGTGACTACATGTGAAATAGATTTACTATTCAAAAGATTTGTGTGTCCTACTTACAAAGTTAAACTTTAATTACCACAACTCATGATAAAAAGGCTCCTTAATACTATATTTTTAAAAACTACATAGATTTATTTTCCCAAAAAAAAAAATCTTTATGATTAATTGCATGCAACACCCCTAAGAGATCCTCAGTACTTTGCTTTAGCAAAGTTTCTGTTAAAAAAGTATATATGTAATAACTCATTAAGGATTCATTTTGATTACTGTTTTTGCATTTTAAATACTGTTTGGCAAATTCTATGTTTGACAGCAGTGAAATGATTTAGTTTGGAGTGGGCTCTTGGTCATGCTGAAGGACTGTAATAAATCAGTTCCATGAAAAAAAAATTTGTGTGTACGTCACTATATTAGCTCTAGGCCATTCAAAGGCAGCTAAGCCTTTGTTTTACCTCAAAAAAGAATGTTTAATTCATTAGAACAGGTAGAAAAAAACATGTTTATGCTTCTTCTTGGTATTTTACTTGAAGATTAATCTTTGTTCACCACTGGATTTGTACAAAATAAATTTATTTGAAAGGAATTAACTGTCATGCAGTGTGTGGGTCTTAGTTTTCTTAAAGTGAATAGGAAATGGCTGGGGCCTAAACAATATTTCAGTTTGAGGGTAATGTGTTTTCTGGTTTCTACCCTGTCAGATTCTCACCCTGGTCTCCAGGGAGGCAAGAAGAGATTGCCTATTTGACATATTTTGCCTAAAGCAAGTCCTGAAACTAGGATTTATATTATTCATTTGACTGAGTGCTGATTTCCATAGATTTGCCATGGGTGAGAATACAATCCATTTTCTTAAAAAACTTAACACCTTTCTTGTATAAATGAAATTGTATTTTGTATAAAATAATGAGGGGAGAAAAGAATTGGGGGATGTTTAAAACAATTTTTTTTATGTTAAACTAAGTAAAATCAGACTTTTAAATACTTCTAATTTTTAAAACTTATTTATTTTAAAAGGTATAGGAAAATTTAGGAGTCTGAACTTCTTTTTTTGCCACAGATTAAAAAAAAACACATACAGAGAAAACTAAATTAGAAAACCTGAGGTCTTCCCTTTTTTCAATATCTGCATAACAACAGTAAAATATAAACTTAGTCTGATAAAATAAATGATATATGACTTACCTCTTCAGCCCCCAATGTTAGTTTCTACTGATAAAAATTGTCTTAAGTTGCTGACTGATCTTGTAGAGATGCATTATCCATGGACTCAGTTAATAAAGATTAATGATGATATTAAAATTTTCAGAGATTAATAAAAGTTCATAATCATATTTTGCTATATGGAGAAGCTTTTTTAGTAAAAGGCGAAAGATTTATGCGATTTGAAGAGAAACCAGAGCATGGAGAAGCTTTTTTAAAATAGGGAATAACCCATAATTATATTCCAACATAAAATTATATTATTTATATATAATTATATTCCAAACATAAAATTTTTATTGTAGTTTTTGTTTTTCAAATACAGGGATAAAACAGAAAAGTTCTATGAGAGCAGGAAAAAGTTCCCACTCTATAATTAGGTGAAAAAGACAAAATAAGTACCCCAAAACATGATCTATCTGTGGTATAGAGGAGAATTAACTTCACACCATTCATTTTCTAAGGCCTAATCACTATTTAAAATTTTTCTGTTGAATGATTATAACTCGAATTAGTCTTTACAATGAGAAAAATCCCTGTCATAATCTCTCCAAACACCTCCCAAACTAGTGTCTTGACCTGAATTCCCCATATCTATAAATATTATTAACAGATGAACCAGGCTTCATATACTAGAATATCTCTTATAGCAATTCTTTTGTTTTATCTCTCTTTTCCATAAAATGACAATTTATAAATATTACACATTCATAATTCCTTCTTAATCCACCTTGTTTTTCCCTAGTACCATTGCCATTGCCCCTAAGAAGCAGGTAAGTTAATTCATATTTTACTAATTCATATTTTACTAATATTTACTTTGAAAATTTAAATATCTCACTTTCACCATGCCAGACACCTAAGTATCAACTCAGTCAGAGTTTAAGAATTAGACCTTTACTGGGGTGCATGGGTGGCTCAGTCAGTTAAGCATCTAACTCTTGATTTTGGCTCAGGTCTTGATCTCACATGAGATCAAACCCTGAGTCAGGCTCTGTGCTACAGCGTGGAACCTGCTTAGGATTCTCTCTCTCTCACTCTCTCTCTCCCCGCTTGCACATACACTCTCTCTTTCAAAATAAATAAATAAACTTAAAAAAAAGAATTAAACTTTTCCTTCTGTAGAGCAAAAATAGTTATTTACTATATTGGTTTCAATGGACTATCAGAGTCCGTTGAGAAATAATTCGTGGAAAAGAATTTTGCATAGCACTTAGAAGGGAGAAAAAAAGTGTCTGAAGAAGCAAGAAGGAAGGAAAAATATTTGAGTGAAGAAGTCATGTCATGGCCTAAAAAGGAGATTAGAGGATGAGGGAAGAGAAAGAAAAGACTCAGGATTTTCAAGAAAGGAAAGGACCCATATTTCCCTGTTGAGTAGACTTGGAAGAGGACGACTGTGAGGGGCACTGCTGACCTGTCCAGGTAAAAGATCTGGCCTCACCCACTGAGCCTTTCTTTACCTTATCCAGGTTTTATGCTAGTATTTTTTACTGGATAGGGTTCTCCCTTCATCTAGCCACTGGGTAACTATATAGTAGGAGTAGTGCTACTCTGCGTTACTGGATTTTGTTTGGTCTTCATCTCATAACACCCAGAACACAAGAAAGGGCTGAGTTTCCTGCCCAGTGTCTAATTTCCATATATGTGTGGGGAGTAACTGAAATTAATCAACTCCAGAGACACTCAGAGCTCAACAGTGTTTAATGATACATTGAGGTATTTGTGGTTCTTAGAGATAGCTTTGTTCATCTCTGATTTGTTATCTCTTTCTTTTCCGATTGTTTAAAGGATAAATTTATTTAAAAAACCAAATCTTGGGGCCACCTGGGTAACTTGGTCAGTTAAGGGTCCAACTCTTGGTTTGGTTTAGGTCATAATCTCATGGTTTGTGAGTTTGAGACCTGCTCTGTGCCGAGAGCATGGAACCTGATTGGGATTGTCTCTCTCACTCTCTCTTTGCCTCCTTCCTGCTCGCATGTTCTCTCTCTCTCAAGATAAATAAATAAAAACTTAAAACAAATGTCAAATCTTGACTTTCATAAAAAACATAGAGTGAACACATGTCAAAGATTTAAGTCATGGGGGCGCCTGGGTGGCTCAGTCGGTTGAGCCTCCGACTTCGGCTCAGGTCATGATCCCGCGGTTTGTGAGTTCAAGCCCCGTGTCGGGCTCTGTGCTGACAGCTCAGAGCCTGGAACCTGTTTCAGATTCTGTGTCTCCCTCTCTCTCTGACCCTCCCCCGTTCATGCTCTGTCTCTCTCTGTCTCAAAAATAAATAAACGTTAAAAAAAAAATTAAAAAAAAAAAAAAAAGATTTAAGTCATGAATTTAGGATGTACTCAGATGTTACAACCAGCTCAAAAGATGATTCAGAGAGCATAGACATTTAGGCATTATGATGATTTTATACATTATAGTAAAATTGACTCTCTTCTACAGGGATAGGGGAAATGGGGTTAGGGAGGAGAAATAAAATTTCCCTCCATCAGATAGAATTTATTTACATGCTAACAGGCAAGAGTTATTTGCAGTACTATCAATTATCTCTAACTTGTAAAATACTTCGACATACCATGAAAAATGCCAATCTCTTAGCTTTAGAAGCTGGAAGGATGAATGTTCTTTAGACCAGAGGTTGGCAAATTTTTCTGTGAAGGACCAGATATTAGACTTTATGGGCCACACACACTCTTTGTCACTTATTCATCCCAGTTTTGCTTTTTGTTTCATGTTATAACCCTTCACAAATATAAAAATGTTCATAACCCAAAGTCTTTCACAATTTTTTTTCTGATAGCAGCTGGACCCATCCTTCATTTTATTGCAAAATAATTCTTTTAAGATACTAATTTGGTCTTTTTTTTAAGTTTATTTATTTATTTTGAGAGACAGAGTGTGAGGGGAAGGGCAGAGAAAGAGGGAGAAGAAGAATCCCCAGCAGGCTCTGCACTGCCAGCATAAAGCCTGATTCAGGGCTTGATCTCATGAAACATGGGTTCATGACCTGAGTGGAAACTGACTCAGAAGCTTAACTGCCTGAGTCACCTAGGCACCCTAATATGAATTTGGTCTTAAATTAGAAGCTCCTCCTTCTCAAACAATTTCAATAGGTCCTTGAAGAATTAATTAAGTGCAAACTTCCCAGGCCTGGTTTCAGGACTCCAATCACACATTTGACTGCTGCAGATTATTGCCTCAGATCTTTCCATGTATGAACCACTCATTCTTACTTAAATATGCCCCATTTTCTCACTTCTGTGTATTTTCTAATGTTTGAACTATTACACACAATTCTTCCCCTTTTGAAATCCTAGCCTTCCTTACAAGGCCTATTTCAAAAGCTCTCTGCTCAATAATGTCCTCTTCAACCTTTATCCAGGGAGAGTATTTTTCTTTGAGCCTTCCTAACATTAGCATCGTTATTTATATCTTTCACATTAATCATCCTAATATTGATTCATTTTTACCTATATTATATCCTGTCTCTATCTGTGCTTCTATAACAAAACTACTGTGGAATAGGTGGCTTATAAATAACACAATGTTTTTTCTTACAGTTCTGAAGGATGAACAGCCCACGATCAAGGCACCAGGCAGGTTTGGTGTCTGGTAAGGTCCCACTTCCTGGTTCACAGACAGCTGATTTTTCATTAAAATGTCACATAGTGGAAGGGGCAAAGGAGCTCTCTGTGGTCTTTTTTTATAAGGGTACCAATTGCATTATGAGGGCTCTACCATTATGACCTCACCACCTCCCAAAGGACTACCTCCAAATACTATCATACTGGGGATTAGATTTCAACATATACATTTTAGAGGTATACAAACATTCAGTCTATAATAGTTCCCATTCAATATTAAATTTTTTTCTTATTTACCTAATCTAGGCCTTTCAAAGATCAGGTGCTCAATAAACTCTTGCTGCATTCCATCACTTGTTTCTTTTGTTCTTGACTAATTTTTAATTTGCTGGGATGAGACTTTTTGTTGACTTACTGAAATAACTTAACAGTGTTTATTTCCTTTATACCATTAGCCAGTCTGATATCTATGGGAAATCACTTACCATTCTTGTTTTAGTTATCAATTGCTGCATACCAAATTTCCCTAAAACTTTTTACCTTAGAAGTAAAAGCACATTTTTGATTTAAATGGTTTCCATGCATGAAACATCTGTGTAACTTAGCTGGGTTCTTTGGCTCACAGTCCCTCACAGTACTTTAATCAAGATGATTCTAGAGCTGAGTTACCTCAAAATTCTTTATGGGGAAAGATCCCCTATAAAGTTTACTCACATTCTTTTGGCAGGATTCAGGTTCCCATGGGTTGTTGGCCTGGGGCCTCAGTTTCTCACTGGCTGTTGGTCAGTGGCATTCTTTCATTCCCTGTAGCTTCTCCATAGGTCAGCTCACAATATGGTGGCTGCTTCATTAGAGTGAGCCAATAAGAAGAGCCAGAGGAAGAAAGAGAGTGAGAGAGAAAGAAAGAAGTCAAGTCTTTTATAACCCAATCTCACAGGTGACATTCCATTCTTCTATTGTATGCTATTTTTAGAGGCACTTCTCTAGCTCTAGCCTATACTCAAAAGGAGAAAATTACCCAAGGGCATGAATATCATTGGAGGCCATCTGGAGTCAGCCTGCTACAATTCTCTCAACTTCAGTTTTCAAACCATTCAGATGATGGTAATAATGTTGAATCTACCAACTTCAGAGAATTACAAGATTAAAATGCTATTATAAATTAAAAATACAGTGGAATGTTAACAGTGGTCTCTAAATGTAAGGAGACCACGGGAAACCTGTCAAATTAAGATGAAATTTTCAGATCGATCATATTTATGGAAAAGTTCAAAATTAATCTTCAGCAAAAATTACTGTTAACTGAAAATGATTCAGTCTGATTTTCCCCTCTATTATCTAAGCATCCAGCTTTTGGGAGTCAATACTTTCTTCTCTTGTCTCATTATAGCGTTGCACTTTTAAAACAGACATTCTTGCATTTTAAAAGAGCCTTCAGAAAGAGAAAGGAATCTTTTGATAAAGGAAAGGTCTTAGGCATCCATGAAGGTCTGTCTCTAATTTTGGAAGATCTCTTTCCTAGAATTCTTGAAAGTGAATGTTTACTCTTCTCAGAGCCCTGAGAAGTTATCTTTAAAATGTCTGCTTAACCTGGTTTAATCACCATTGTTTCCATTCTTACCGCTGCAAAAATTATTGCAACTGCAGTATATCATTGTTCCAGTAGATGGCAAAAGCATACTATACACCAGACTGAAGTAAGTTTGAAAACATGCATATTGAAGGCATGAACAAATGGTCTCAGCCTGTTTTAAAAATCTGCCTTTGTTGTGTTTGGGACACCATGAATGTAAAGGGAATTGTAGCATTCCATCATTGACATCTCTGATTCAGACAGGTTTTGCTGATATTCTACAGAATTAAAAAATATATATATAGTTCATAGAAATGAGTGATCTCATGCAGAATTAAGTTATGCCTGTGTGTTAATCTCGTAGTCAACTCAGTCAGGCTTTTTTTTTTCTTTTTTCTTTTTGGTTTTATTTTAATAAAACAGAGTGGATATAATATGGAAATTATTTTAATTAAAAGAAAGGCATATGGCACTTTGTAATTATAAACCATGAAGATCAGTTGTTTAGATAGTGGTGTTCTGCAATGGGAGTTGAAAGACACAGAAAGACATAAGACATTTATATTCAATTGCCATTTTTCAGTTATACGATAACAGCATTTCCCAAAGAATGTACATATTATTGCACATATTGTAATTTAGAAAGCATATATGCTTAACGATTTCGTTGCTATTCTTGCCTATTTATGTTCTTGCTAATTTGACAATACTGTAATTTAAACCAAGAATATTCTGCAGTGATGTGATTGTAACTGCTCAGAAATAAGGATGGTGACATTTATATTCATGCAACATCAACATAAATTAGGCAAAATTCAGCTTTTTTTTCCTGGCATTGATGCTATCTAGAAAGGATATACACAACCAAATTTCAGTGAGGTAAAACTTAATTTTCTTTTTGTTTTCATTATATAAAGTTAAATGTATTTCCACTAAAAAAAATTTCCTATAATACATGTTGAAATAATGCCCATTGCTCCATTGCTTTATTTGTCCTTGTGGCCTCAGCAGGACACTATGTCCAGCTCTTCCTGTGAGGCCCCCTCCACTTGGTAGGGGGCTGTGCTTAGGGAAAAGCCACATCTAGCCAGAATAGATATGACGAAGCTTGCTAGTGAGGCTTTGCAGTGGGCAGATGGGCAGGATTTTAGTTGGAGCTAGCTCAGGTTGTCAAATCTGAGAGCTGACTCCCATAAGGGGAAATGAATACTGGGGTTCATTGCTGGAAAATTAGAGCAAGACTGGATGAGCTGAGAGATTGATTTGGGCAGTTCAGGAATTAGTTTTTGAATAGAGGCTGTATGCCTGGCTACTTTTTCAGTGTGGTGTTTTAGAAGACTTTCTGTTTAAAGGTGCTAACTAAAAGAGCATTACATTGATGCCTTTAGGGATTGTCAATCTACAAAGTCCTCTATGACTGTTTCTTGAATTTTGCTGATAACTGAGACCCAATTAGATGGTAAATGGATTTGGATTACTTTTTATTTAATACATTATCTTACATATGCTTATAGTAAAGTTTTGCTGGCTTTTTCTATCCACTGTAGACATCTTTCAGGACAACCCATTTCACTGGGCATTTCATTATCTTAAAGTGCTTGGTTTTGAAATAATGTTAGAGAATTTATTGTCTGCTCTTCTACATCAGTTAAAACAAATCTATTTTAGCACTAGTCCTTGTAGTACCTCATTGTTCCCCTTTCTTTCTTCAGAAGAAATGCTGATTTCCCTTTATAGATTTTAAACTATAATTTTTTATTTATCCAGGTTTTAATTACACTGAGATTTTAAAGTATCCTTGAAAATAATTTTATCAAGGTTTTCTTAATAACATAAAGTATGAATATCCATCCATTTCTTTTTTATATGCATATTTGCTTTTATTTTAAACACTCTCTTAAGTCAATTTCATAAACGCATAATTGTATACCATAACACAAATGGATCTAATATTATCTTGAGAATTAGAATCCTGAAAAATTCAACAAAAGAAAAAATCAGGTTTGAAGCCCTGATGACCTGGTAGTGAAAATGGTATTAGAGAACTTACCTGTATAACTTTCACATCTGACATTATTAGAAAAGAGACCTCTATCATTGATTTACCAAATTTGATATAGAAGAAAGTGTTAAGGTCTCTATCCATGTCAATTTCAATGAAATATTTATAATTTGTTTCCTTTGTTGAAGACAGCATTCAGGCAGAGAAGCTCTTTGATGCTTGTTTCTGTGTCTTGGCCTCAATCTAACTGTGAATACTTTTTGATCTTGTTTTTTAGAGCTGCTGACAACAGGGTTCTGATACTGGTTTTTCCTCCATGCCCTTTTGTCCCTTTTTTCCCCAATTTTTCTAGTAATGCAATCGCTTGGACATTTGACTTTTAAAAAGCTTCGGGTGGCCTTTTTTTTTTTTTTTTTTTTTTAACTTACTAACATATTTTCCATTTTTTCCCCAATTCCCAGGGCTTTATGGTCTTGGCTCGGCTCTATGCCAAAATATATGCTGTAACCCATCTTATGTTTACTTAGCTTCCTCCTATCTCAGAGATACAAATACCACCAACATGTAATTCCAAAATACGGCATTATAGTCTTTTACCTTCATTTGTTTCTAAAGAATTTATTGAAAATAATTTCTCTGCTACTCCTTGTAGCTTCTTTTTCAATTTCCAAATGCTAAACTCCTCATTCTTTATATATTTTAATAGAATTTTATTCAATAATTTTACAAATATTTACTGAATATCTACACTGTGAAAATAGCAGTAAACAGAGCTGATAAAACCCATATCCTCATCAAACTTCTAAGGTAAAAGAGAAGACAGACATTAAAGACACAGTGAAAAGTAAGCTGAGATGTCTATGATAGCAGGACCTAGTTTCAAGGAAGGACCAGGGGAGTTATAGCTTCCAATTACTAGGGAAGCATAACAAACTAACTTCACATTTAGTGCATCAAACAAGCACTATTATGCCTACAGATTCAGTGAGTCAAGCATTCAAAAGGGTACAGTGTGATGACTAGTCTCTCCTCTTTGATATCTGGGGATTCAGTTGGAGAACTCAGAGCATAGAGGCTGGAATTATCTGAAGAACATTCATTTGCCTGTGTGGCGCTCAGTGCTGTTAGCTAAGATCTTAGTTGGTCCAGCTGGCCAGAACACCTAAATAAAGCCTCTACGTATGCTTGGGCTTCCTCACAGTATTAATGAGTTCCAAAGGTAACTGTCCCAAGAAAGTACTAGGCAGAAGCTGCATCTCTTTAATGGCTTACCCTCAGAAGTCGCATAACATCACTGTTGCCACACTGGTTGGAGAAGTCACAAAGCAGCCAAGTTTGAAGAGGAGGAGAAATAGACTTCAACTCTTGATGGACAAGAAACAAGCTTCTGGGAAGACATATAAGATGACAGTATTGCTATTCTATGAATATTGCTATTCATTTGGGGAAGAAAATATAACCTGACACAATATCTTTGAGAAAGTGATATTTAACTTGAAGCTGATTGAAAGGGAATGGATATGAAAAGGCATTATAGTCAGAGGAAGCAGTCTGAGTTAAGATGCTAAGTTGGGGCACCCATTTGGCTTAACTGACAAAATGAGGACCAGTTTGGCTAGGTCACAGAGAGTGCAGAGCTGACAGGCAGGAGGTAAAACCAGAGAGGGAAGGCCTTCTAGACCTTGGTAAAGAGTTGAGACTTTCAGCAAGGTCTTATGGATCATGGTAAAAATATACAAACCTCGTTGTAAAGGCAATAGGATGCCATGGGCAGGTTACAATTTTGGAGTGACATGATTGGATTTGTGGTTATAGGTATCTAGTCAAGTTGCTGGCTTGCAAGATTCAAGTGTGGGTGTGGGGCCATTTAAGTGATGATTGCAGTGATCCAGGTCAGAGATAAAAGTGGCCTGGACTAGGGTGGTGGTGGTAGAGATACTGTCAAGTAGATAGATTTGAAATATATTTAGCTGGGATGAGAAAGATTTGGAAAATGGTTTGGCTATAAAGGGTAAGAAGGTGACCAGATTTTGGATTGCAAACCATATATGGAAAGTCTTGAATAACAGGAATGGGCTTTGACAGGGAAGATTATAAGTAAAGTTGTAGGCATATAGAAGTATTTTGAAAGCTACATTGAGATATCCAATGGTAAATGGATTTCATGGGCCTGGAGCTCAGGAGAGATGAAGCATACATTTGTGAATCACCAGCATCTAGGTGGTACGTACCTACAGCTATGGATTTAATCAGAAGAGGGTATCAATAAAATGGTTGGCAGTTTCACAATTCGGCTACTTAAAGAATAAGCAGAATTTCATCAGGCTTGAGAAAAGGAATTTGGCTTTTCTTACATTTTATTTACAGGGTCATTTAATTACAGGATCGACTGAAATATAATTAGAAGTAGAAGAGGTAGGATTTTGGAAATAGTTTAGCTGCAAAAGATCCCTTTGCAGGGGTCATTTTCTTTCTTCTTTTTTTAAACATTTATTTATTCTTGAGAGAGACAGAGAGAACAAGCAGGGGTGGGACAGAGATACAGAGAGAGAGAGAGAGAGAGAGAGAGAGAGAGAGAGAGAGAGAATCCAAAGCAGGCTTCACACTCTGAGCTGTCAGCACAAAGCCTGATGTGGGGCTCGAACCCACGAACCATGAGATCATGACCCGAGCCAAAGTCAGACGCTTAACCAAAAGAGCCGCCCAGGTGCCCCTGCAGGGACCATTTTCTATAGTACATGAAAAAGCCATAGATATGAGGCTGGAAAATATTTGAACATATTGAATATTTGAATAATATTTATAATTGGGAAAAAAAGGCATTGTTTTACATAGGTTTTAGTTTATGTGTTGTGAAATAAGAAAGAAGCTATCCAGAGAGTAAAAAAAGTAAAATTGGTGTTTAGAGTGAGAGTGAACAATCAGAATTAGTTCTACAAATTTGTGAGACTGTATTCTGAAATGATGCTCAATGAAATTCTGTAGATCAAAGAATTTTCTATGCTAGTGAATATTTTCTATATTCTGCAATATAGAAGTGTGGTTTTGAAAAGAGTGTATCCAGGCCTTTGAAGCCCCTTTTCATTCCTTGGAGTATGGATTGTTGGGAAGATAGGAAGAGTTAGAGCTTTGCGTCTTTTTAGTAACTATAGTGGTTGTTGTCCTTGGCCACATTTAAACAACGAGCTGGTGGACCTGGTGTGAACATTTTCACTTAAACCTAAAATAAATACACGGCCATCTAGGTGTCTCTAGCTTACCTGTCTTATTTCTCAGTGACTTAAAAACATCACTCATAAAGTTATACTTCTGTTAATAGGTGTTGCTTTATAACTCTTGGCTTAATACTTTCAAGTAGCTTATTGTTTTGAAGAGAATGGGCATAAATATGAATAACCCTGCTCGTAAATGCTTTTAATCCCTAGAACTACAGCATGTTGTATTTTCTCAGCAAAGAGTGACTGAACAGTTTGATAATAAGCATTATCCAATGTGAATGGGATTAAAACTTTTTCAGCTTGCATTAGAGTAGGGGATTCTGAAGATGGAACTTATTCCCAAAGTATTTATCTATAAATTTCAGGACTAGGTAATTATAAATGGAAAGTTGATTTTCTACAAGGTTCATTTACTCATTCCTTTATTTAATATATAGTAGATATCCACCACATGCTACTTACAGTTCTGGGCTCTTGAGGTCTAAGAAATGAGCATAGTAGTTGCCATTAAGGAGCACATAGTGAAAGAAAGGAGAAAATCTAGAAAACGCCCTAATGCAGTTTAGGATGTTACAGAGTAAAAGAATTGTTACCTAAATCAGAGGCTTTCCCTGATACCCCTGTTCTAAAAGCAAGTTGAAATGAATTCTACATAAGATAATAGGCATTACTATTTCTAGTTTGCTTGTTTGTTTATTTATTTAGAGACAGAGACAGAGAGAGTGCGAGCAGGGGAGGGGCAGAGAGAGGGAGGATCTCAAGCAGGCTCTGCTGTCAGTGCACAGCCCAACTTGAACGGGGCTTGAACGACCTAAGCCAAAGTCAAGAGTCAGAAGCTTAACCGACTAAGCCACCCAGATACCCCTCTAGTATTTTTTTTTTAATATTGAAAAGATCCTAGAAAGGAGTAATATGGTTCCATAGTGTAGACAGGTTGTCACCTACTTTTTTGTATGGGATTTAGGGCAATGGGACACTGTATGCTACAAATGTGCTGAAAGCAGCACAGGATAGGTTTCCCCATAGACCTCATTTTCCCTTCTGGATTCTACACTCTACCAGGTATTGTGCTTGGTGCCTGAATGTGATTCATCATTAGTGGTTCTCAAAACCATTAGTAGGTATCTGAATCACCAGGAGGACTCCTTAAAGCAGAGTCTTGGGTTCAGGGTCTGGACTCAGGCCCGAGAATTTGCATTTCAAACCATTTCCTAGGTAATGCTGGTGCTGATGCTGCTGGTCCTGGAACCACACTTTGAACGCTACTGTGTTAGATTTATCCTTGTCCTCAAAGAGTTCACAGTTACAGGTGAGGGAGGCTGGTAAGTGAGCAGATACTAAAAATACAGGTAGGGGGGCCTGAGTGGCTCAGTCAGTTAAGCATCCAATTCTCAGGTCATGGTTTCAGGGTTCATGAGTTCGAGCTCTATGTTGTACTCTGCACTGACAGCTGTAGAGCCTGCTTGGGATTCTCTGTCTCCTTCTCTCTCTGCTCCTCCCCTGCTGGCTATCTCTTTCTCTCCAAATAAATACAAAAATAAACATTTTTTAAAAATGCTAAAGAAAACTGATGTGTCCTGAACTCTTTAAAAAAATAATACAGGGTAGTAAACACACAGGGATATTTGAGCTGACATTGCTTAGAATCACCAACAATCGGATTCATGGCACATGGTGACTTAATGATTTGTAGACAGGCAAAGTGAAGTAAGCATTTGATGTAATAATTAAGATACTTTGTCCCCAAAGCACAGCAGGATAAACCTTTTTCTCAAGGAAGAAAAAGTGACAATGCCGTCTTGATTGCTTGTCTATGCTGATTGGTTTCACCAGTTAAGTGCTTCCCTTCACAATTCACCTCATCTTTGTAGATTTAACCTCACATCATTTGGGAACTGCATTTCTCTCCAATGTTATCAGATAAATAGTGGCTGTGTTTATGTTTCTTGACAGCCATATAAAAGTGCATTTATAAGTTGGGTTTCAGCATTCATGTATAGTTGCAAATAAAATGAATTATGTCAGAGCCTAAATAGAGCCCCCCCCCCTTTTTTTTTGCAAGGTTTATCTTCGGACCCAATTTAAGCACTATCAACTGAGAGATTATCTTATTCAATGAAAAGAACCGAAAAACCCTAAACTTTTGACAATAGATTGAATTAGTACAGAGTATGTAATTGTTTTACTTGTGAATTTTCAGAGGGGAAAAAAGTTATTTCTTTCAAATTTCACTTTAGTGAGAGATTAAAGAGAAGTTTCATAAAGTGTAGGTGTTTCCCTCAGATGTCAGATATTTAGAATTGTCCCAAAGTAGAGAACAATGCTTGCTAAAAGTATACTTTGGAGACTAATGAATGCTGTTTCTGCCTCCTCTCCTATCTTCTGAACTGCTTTAATAGAAGTTTCTTGTCCTTTAACTCTCTTCTCCTAGCTCCTGCCCCTTTGCTTTCTGCCACACTTTTCATAGGAAAAACAGGAGTTTCTTGCCAGTTAATAGCTCAGGACTATTTATGAGGTCTAATCCTGTATCCTTCTCATCTTATTCTCCTCTTCTATACCCCATGTTTTGACCTACTTTTCCAGATGTCACTTAATCTTTCCTGTGATTTTGTTCTCTTCTCTAGGACTCTGTGGGATAGAACATTTATTCCTAACTCTGATTTCTGGTTTTAAAAAGCACTGAACTCCATTTTTATTTGTAAACAATTTACTTGTAATAATTGTAAGAAAGCATACAGGAATTAATGAATTTAACAAATGATGAGGGTGTTATAAAGTCACAAGAAGGCTTAGTGTGTCCTCTTTATAGCTATGCCAGCTTTGTAATTTGAACCAGATTTCCTTTTTATTTTTATGTTTTTTTAAATTTTTTAATGTTTATTTATTTATCTCGAGAGAGAGAGAGCACAAGCAGGGAAGGGGCAGAGAGAGACAGAGAGAGAGAGAGAATCCCAAGCAGGGTCTGCACTGCCAGCATAGAGCCCAATGCGGGGCTCAATCTCATGAACCGTGAGATCATGACCTGAGCTGAAACCAAGAGTGGGACGCTTAACCGACTGAGCCACCCAGGTACCCCTCAACCAGATTTGCTTTTTAAATGTCTTTCCCCTGATTCTTGGATCTGCTTGACTCCCTGAACCCCTAAATCCCTGATTCTTCTGGAACTCTTTAACAGATATTTTTCTCAGAGGACAAAATACCACACCTTCTCCCCCCGCATTGCAGAGTCACCTTTACTCTTGGACCCTTCATCTTTCTGCTAATAGCAATCCTATGTGCTTTTACACTAGTGTGAGCATTCTGCTTTACATTCTCAACACTCAGTAGGGTCACCTTGGACTACAGCAAATCTTTTCCTTTACTAACACTTTATTTAAGGTCATAAGAAATACCTACATTAACCTTATATTCTGCATCCTAGTACCCCAAAATTTTTCAGTGGTCTGACTTAAATCCCATCAGGTTACAATAAATAAATTAGGTAAGTCCCCAGGGTATCCTACAGACAATGTCCTAGCTCTTCCAGCCTTTCCCTTCCCTGCTCTCTCAAAACATTAAACAAATTCATACTATTGAGAATCTCTATCTTGCTACGGTATCATAGGTACCAATTTCTATTCCACACAGGGATCATTGATTGCAAGGAACTGAAACCTGTTGAAGAGTCCTTAAACAAAAAGAGAAGTGTATTATAGAGGTTTGGATAAATACAATCAGGTCTTTTGGGGACTGTCGTTGGAAACAAGGCTTCTGTCTGCCACCAAGTTTGTTCTTTCAGTATCCTTTGGGCAAAATGGTCTCCTTTATGCCTTTATTTATAAGTGTGGTCTGTTTTGCTCTCCACAATTTAACTCAGCTTTTGTTCTTTCAGTTGGCTCCCCAGAGATTCCTGACTCTATATCTCAGTGTCTCTTTGATTACATTCAAGAGATGGATAGAAATTCCTGATCCATCTGTTGTCATTCATGGTGGGGCTGCAGGAGAAAGTCAGCTACACTTTCACCTACTAAAAAGATTTCTTCACATTTATATATATATATTGTCAGAGTCGTCTTTAACGTAAGGTTAGACTAGGTTAAACCACTTTTAGAAAAAAATAAACGAAAATTCTGCATGTAGGTATTATAAAAAATAGACTATTTTAAAACTATCCCCAAAGTAGAGCCTTGATACAATAAGTAAACATACATGTTTAATACACAGCAGAAAAGTACTTTGACAATTGCAGTCTCTCTTTTTATATCTAGAATTAATTCAAGTACTAAATTGAGGAAAAAACCTATTAATAAATAATGAGACCAAAGTTAGTGCAGGGTATCTGCCAACCAAAATAACAATCAATGACTATCAACAAACAAAGGGAGAAAATAAACTTTGTAGTAGTTGCTTTTTAAAGCAAGCTTGAGCTACAATTTGATCTGATTTGTGAAAATGTCCTGTAGATGCTGTTTTCTGAGGTTGTGGAGGCGGAGACCTCATGATGAGATTAACGCTTCATAGAAAAACAAAACAAAACAATACCAGAGAGATGATTGGTTCTCTTTCCATGCACATGCACAAAGAAGCATTTGTGTGAGAACACAGTGAGAAGATAGCCATGTACAAACCAGGAAGAGTTCTCATCAGGTCCTAAATTGGCTAACACTCTGATTGGGACTTTCTAGACTCCAGAACTGTGAGAAATAAATTTCTGTCATTTAAGCCACACAGTTCATGGAATTTGGCCATGGCAGCCTGAGCTGATTAAGAGACTATCCATTTTATCTTTGGCAGCTATCAGCTTGCAGGGAATGCTCAACTTAACAACATTAGTGTATTCAACTGCAATAATTTTCAGAACAACAATCTATCCCTTAACCCAAATAGATTTGAATAAAGAACAGCATATAACCAGAAATACTTGATTTACTGTAGAGAAGAGAGCAAGGGAACTTTCTGGTACCTGGTAGGATAAACTTGAATTAAAGTGAAGTCAGTCAGGAATTTATTCCCCAAAGTCTAGTTACTGGTTCTTAGGTCAAGATCTATATATAGCAACTTATGCTAAGGCTTGTTAATTCAGAGATTTCCAGATAAGTATTTCATTTATGATGCAGGTCTCACACTTATACTTGTTATACTAAGGTAGGGATTGGCAAACATTTTCTATAAAGGACCATACGGTCTCTTTGGCAATCAATAAGCTCTACCCCTGCTGTAACCACAGATGATATGCAAGTGAATGGGTATGGCTGTGTTTCAATTAAATTTTCTTTAAAAAACAGTCACAGTCCACATGTAGGGTTTAGCTCACTAGCTACAGTTTGCTGACCTGCTGCCTCTTTTGTCCTTCCCCCTCAAGCCATCATGTATCAATCTTAGGGTCTTGGGAAAAGGACGCATTCCTGGGCAAAAGCTAAGCTTTTTAATACCCCCTCTCACAAGGGAATGTAATACCTGATGAATCACCTCACCAAACAGTTCCAATCTATTCCATCTGGCAGTAGGATTTGCTTTTCCTGTGGAAGTGCTTGCTTCTTTCTTTCCAAATCCCTCAGAATATAGGGTCTGGTCACTGGGATCATTTCCACTATTGTATTCACAGCTTGAGTAGAGATGGTTTGATATAGCCACATATTGAATGCTTATATTTAATCATGTTTTACCTCAATTATTTGGATTGAACTAATATTCTTCCTCCAAATTCAGGAATCAATTGAACATTGGATTTCTACTTTGAGGTGAACATTGTGAAAATAAATATGATACTGTTCCTGTTTCCTACTGATGCCTCATTATCCAGAATCTTCAGTGAAAGAGGTGTTCCTTATGACTGATTTCCCAATGACAAAAGCTCATTGTTTCAAATAGCAAGATTTTAATTTATTAAAACCATTTTGAACTTAAGTTTGAAAAAATTACACACTTTCTTGTTATGTTAAACATTTTACTGACCAGAGTGTACCCTTTTAATGCCTTAGAATTATGAAATGAATCAATTTTAATACAGTGAACTGTAATTCAGTTATACTTTTAGGAGATGGTGAGTTATACAAGGTATTTTCTTTTAGGCTAAATGACTCAAGAGAATTATGGCATGATTTCTGCCCCTCAAATCATTCATTCCCCAGCTCAGCTCCCCATGGCATTATGCCCAACTTGGAATATATGGAAAGTTATTATGTGTAAAAAAATAAACAAGCCCTATGAATCTATATACAATAATGAGTAATTTTCATTCAAAGTCTCTGTGAAAGACTCAAGGAAGCAGTTTTATCACACATTTATCTGAATGTGGTAAGAAGGCGAGTGAAAGATCTTTCCTTCCTTCAGAAAAAAATCTTTCAGCAGAGTCATCAGTTCCTCTTTGGTGGGAAACTACATTGCCAGCATCACCTGCAGTCTCACCGGTTTTAAAGGCCTCAATACCAGTCTGCATGCCAGTGCCAGAACCAGCACTACACTTTTGCATTTAGCGCAGAGTGTCTTGACCCAGTGGAAGAATGTTGAGTGTAACATAATACTCGCACAGTGTTTCTTCTTAAGTAAGAAGAAAGCAAGATGACAATGGTAGCAGCAGCAAGTGCTATCATGAAGTTTTGAAGCCACAGGAAGGGGATAAGCAGAACCATTGGCACTGCATGGCTATAAAAGTACTGTACCCAGAGGTATGTGTGCGACAGATTTGGCCGAACTTTCTGGGAAAGTGCACTACAGGTCCCAGGTCCCGGTACTATACTGTTAATGCATGAAATTGTGACTTTATTTTTACTTCCTAATTGGTGTTTCATCTGTGTTCAATGTTTTCTAGCACCAGTTTCCAAATCTGCAGAAAGGGATAAACAAATTTGCTCTATATGTTTTTAATGAAGGTTAAATGAGGGTTCACAAATGACTCAGTAGAGTACACGTGTAATTCTCAATGCATGTGTAATCCAAGTATCTGCCTTCCCTATTACAGTGTTCCCTTCTTGGAGGTCCTCGTCCCTTAGTGTACAAGAGGGAATCAGAATTTCTTCCCGAGTATATTTCCAGAGCTGCCTATTTGATTGTTAATTCTCAGTGTGTTGTGTTCTTTTCGTTGTGGAACTTCCAGCCCCACCAAGGGCTGCTCCACATTCAGGGCTTTGGACAGGAAATTGCATTCTCCCTCTAGAGGGCAAGTCAAAGAGAGACATGAGTAGGCCACACTTGCCTTTCCACCGTGTCCTTTTAATCATCTTTCCACCATGACTACCAAGGTTGGACAGATGAATAGGATATTTTTTCTTGTGGAGTTGGGGTTTTAAAAATGGGATTACAACCATTAAAGAAAATTTTTTAAAAAAGATAAAACCATGTGAAATTAATTAAACAAAGAGGCTATTGGACTGATGTGCTGTAATGCCATGGAGACCCATGTAAACAACAACAACAAAAACATTTAAACCTGTAAATGCCTCAAAATTATGAAATAAAAGCCTAAGAACAACCAATCACAAACAACCAAATAGACCTTAAGCTATAGCCAATCAATAATTTCCTTGCTTTATTTCCACCTTTCATCTATAAAAGTCCCCTAGCTATTGGTGAAGAGCTCCTAAACACTTGTGGTTTGGCACTGCCTAGTTCAAATAGATTCTTGCTCAAATAAACTCTCAAAAAACTTAATATGACTCAGTTTATCTTTTAACAACCATGACAATTATAAAAATATAAACTGAATGCATGTCAAAATTTATTTTTTAATCTCACTCGTTAATTTGAGAAGACTCCAGTAAGATGTTATAATTAGCTCAAAGGAAAATTTAAAGTGCCACACATATCCGTGTTAATCACGAATGCCAAAATGGATTTACAGATACAAAACTTTTTTTTTTTTTTTAATGGGAGGGTAGTAGTGGTGGGCAGTAGAATAATCAGCTGTCCTTCCTCTAGACAGAAGTTATTTGCATATATATGGACAAGAGACATTTGCATCGGTATCAGTAATCTAGTTATCTACACTTTACAGAGCTGTGAATTGCTTTTTCTTTTGCATTTTTATGTGATTGTACACATCTGCTATACTGCACATCCATGTACAAGAGGCAGATATCTTCTCTGAGAGGTTCAAGACTTACTCTTTTATGAACGCCCTCTAAGAACAGTGAAACCAGCAATTCTTATATGCATTCATGTATACACACACATACACACACACACATTTCAAAAAGCAAAGCATCATCTCTTTGTGCATTGTTAACTTAATGGTAAGAATGGGGCCACCAGGCATCAGTGGAGCACCAGAAGGTCCTGGAGGCACTTGAAAAGGATTACTGGGAGTGGGATACAGTTCTGGTGTGGAATATTACTCTGCAGAGGCAGGATATGGCGCTGGTGATCCCCAGACTCCAGGTGGAACAGTGCCCAATGGGACGGTGCTTGCTGCCCCTAGTACTTGTGGCGCCCCCCCCCCCCCCCAAGATGGTATGTATGCCCTATCAGAGGCAGGATACTGCCCTCCCATTCCTGGTGTCCAAAGTCCAGAAGACATGGATCACCATGCACCTAAAGGCCCAGCGGCAGCTGGATCTGTGGGGAAACCATATGGTCTCAAAAGCACAGGAAGGGACAAATTTGGTGCAGGATGTAGCCCTGTGAGACCAGGGCCAAGCACTGTTGGGGCTGGATAAGGACTGGCAGGTACACGGACACAACTTTTAGGACCTGCATATTTTCTGTCAACCTTATTTCCAGTTTTTGTTTAATTGTGGAAGGACAGCTTGAGACCACACTCCGTGGTGGTTCTTACCCATTCGGTAGCTAGAGCAGGGGGAGCTGCAGGCGGGTCTTCGGCATCCGGCGGCACGCTCCTGCTCCCTTCTTCCGTAAGGAGCCACATCACAGGCATGGAGGGCACCTGTGCGCCTTCAGACGCGTCTGTGACCTCGGGCTCAACAGCAAGACTTGGGAGGAAGGGCAGTCCATTCACCTTGAAATGCCTCCTTAGTCTTGGCCTTTTCAGCTGTGGCCGGCTTCCTCCTTTTCAATCTCCTCAGGAGTTTTTCAGAAGCGGAGATCAGGCCGAGCCCGCGGGGGTGCCCATGGGACAGGGTGCTGCGCATGCGCAGAAGTTCCCAGCGGCATTTACCACAGCCACCAGCTGAGGGTCCTTTAGTAGTTGCTCAGCAAGGCTCCGTGCAAATCTCGCGGAGAAAGGACGGGCAGGTTAACAAAAGATGTCTCTGGGGCGCCTGGGTGGCGCAGTCAAGGTTAAGCGTCCGACTTCAGCCAGGTCACGATCTCGCGGTCCGTGAGTTCGAGCCCCGCGTCAGGCTCTGGGCTGATGGCTCGGAGCCTGGAGCCTGTTTCCAATTCTGTGTCTCCCTCTCTCTCTGCCCCTCCCCCGTTCATGCTCTGTCTCTCTCTGTCCCAAAAATAAATAAAAAACGTTGAAAAAAAAATTAAAAAAAAAAAAAAAAAAAAGATGTCTCTGTCTCATGAACGGCACAACAGCCTCATATCTTCAGGTAATCCTGAAGGGAATAAACCGTACTCTGCCATTGAAAACACGGGTAATCATTTTGTACTTAAAAGTCTTTCATATTTATTACTAAACAACAAAGAAAAGAAATAGTTAAAGCTGTGCATGAAATATGATTTTTCCAGATTGGAAAGCAAAAACACCTAAGAAGTCAGAGGCAAATTCCTAATTTTTATGCTCACTCCTCTTTTTCCCCTTTTCCTGTTTTGGGCTATCAAAGATATTCCTTTTTTGGGGGGGAAGCCGGGGGAGATCCCCACCCATCCTTCATGGTGTTCAAGATTAGTTAACCAGTGAATCTACTGAAGGATCCAGTCCCTTCTTCTCATTATATATTTCTCCAGGCGATCACTCAAACTGGGTTAATTCCATGAGCCTTTAGCCAAATCATTGATGCTGTCTGTAAACATCCAGAGGTCCACAGAACAGACCAGGGACAAGGGCCACTGTGACCTGTGCATTCTAATCAGATCAGGTCTTTCTTGCTTTGTATCCACCTTCATCAACTTCAGCTTGTCAGTTTCTGTTCTCACATTTTCAAAGAGTAAAGATCAGAATTGTTTGACACATTCACACAGATGTGCCAAGAATAAAACTATTTAACATAAACAGTAGGCTAAATCTATATTGAGAAAAACAAATGTTTTCCAGGTACTAGCCTTTACATAGAGTCAGTCAGTTACCTTATCACGTGTGATAGTGTTTAGCACTTGCCCTAATTGCCATGGATATTCTTTTAAGTATTCCGAGATTTAGAAAGGAATCCACATTCTTCTTTAGAGCTTCCTTAGTTTCAAAACTGAAAGTTTGAAGTAATTGTTCTAGTGAGAACTCAATTAAGCTCTTAGCCAAGGGCCGTTATTATACTCAGTGTCTGCCGTGGAAGAGGGGAAGAAGAAAGGTTAATGCTTCCATTTACAAATGTTTGTTCACTTCCCTTTTACTGATTCAACCTGGGAGAATAAATAATACCACTCATTAGAGCTGTATGTAAAATAGAAGTATATAGATGCTAAGAGAAGTTCTAAGATAGGGGTTGGTGTGTTTCTGTAAAGAGTCAGGTGGTAAATACTTTAGGTTCTGATGTCATACATTCTCCCTTGTAACTACTCAGCCCAACCACAGTAGCATGAAAATAGTCATAGACCACACATAAATAAATAGCCAATAAAATTTCATCTACAACAATAGCTGGTGGGCTAGATTTGGCCCATGGGCAATAGCTTGTCTAACCATTGGGTAAGAGGGTTTTTTGTTGTTGTTTGGTTTTGGCCAATGAAGTGGTTGCGTTTGTATTTGTAATGAAATACGTTTATCTATTTAGGCTATTCTGAGGACTTTTTCCTTCTGTTTCAGGTAAGACATGTTGGTATGTCAATATCATTTGGAAAAATGAGGATTTTTAATTAGAGAAAGACATAAAACAATTATGAAATAATATGACAACACTGAATTAAACCTGTCAATTGTTCACCACAGAGTATTGTAATATCAGCATCTTTGCCTTCAATGGATTTTGTCTATATTGTATGGTTTTGCCTGTGTTCATTTTACTTCTCATCGCATTTTAATCTAGAGCTATTGGTGCTTTAGAAAGAAAGCTTTCACTGACAAGGTGGAGTCTAAAAGTTTTTGTGACTATTGGACAAATATTGATACAGAGACAGGAGTGTGTGTGTGTGGGGGGTGTGTATGTGTGTATTGTGAATTTTTGCTATTCTCGAATTCTCTGTCTTGGGCTTCCCTGCTCCATCAACATATGAGGCTGATTTTACCTGCTATTTTCTTCATGGTGCTGAAAACCTCAGGACCACTCTACCCTGAACATAAATGGAAGTTGGAGCCTGATGTCTAGTATCAGATTAAAAGTCTTTTTTTAACCTGACTCCAGAAGACTTCTAAAAACTTCCTTCAGACACTATGGCATATGAGAAGATTAAAATGTGATGGAAAGGCATGAAATGAATAAGAGCACTTTCTTATCATCTTTGAGGAATGTTAAAAAATTCAAAAAAACTTCAAGTGAATCTGAATTTATGTAACGCCTACCCCAAAGAATGACCCATTTCTTGATCACTCTTGATCATTTCTTGATCACTCACATTTCTTGATCCAAATGTACTTTGGATAGCATGTAAGAAATGAAAATGACTTTTTTACAAAGAATCATAAATCTCCCACCATACCTGACCAAAAAGTATGGTGGTTAATACTTGCCCTTATAAATATCTGAGACCAGAGTGATAGGAATTCCAAATTCCACCCAACGCTCAAAATTTTCTACTACAAAGAAGTCCTCTTTCATAATTATAGTACATGGGAATATTTTCTTACTTTGGACTTTAAACATGTTGTTTTTGTTTTTTCACTTTGCTACTTTTTACTTCCCGTCATTTACAGGTACCTCCTCTTTCTGCCCCTTAAAAATTGAAATATTCTCAGACTCAATCCTAGATCTTTTTCTTTTCTGTATTATCTCTTACTGATTCCTTCCAGCTCCATGATTTTAAATATCATATATAATTTGATACCCCCCCATTTTATCACTAGCACCAATTCCTTAGTTGAACTTCAAGCTTCTATATCTGTCTCCCTAAAATTTCCACTCTAATGTCTAACATTGCTCCCCCATGTCTCAACCTAATAAATTCACAATGGAACTCTTGGTTCTGCTCCCCCTCTTTTCTCACCACTCAGTATTTTCCATCTTAAGTAACTACCATTTACCTAGTTACAAAGGCCAAGATCTAGGAGTCATTCTGATATTTTCCCCTCACCACTTACATTTAATCCATCACACAGGCTACAAATTCAAACATTAGAATATAACTCAAATCTTGCTACTTCCCAAAGCTTCCACTTCTACCACCCTAGTCGAAGCCACTATCACCCATCATGAAGCCTTGAGCAATGCCTTCCTCACTGATCACGTAGCTTCCACCCACGCCCCTTTACAGTCCAGTCTCCACACAGATGTAAAAGTGCTTTTTAAAAATGCACATCAGATCATATAAATCTCCCAATAAAAAGCATCCAAAGACCTCTCATTTTATATAGGATAGTATCTGAAGTCCTTTTATGGTCCAGAAGGCTGTAAGCAATCTGGTCCCTGCCTCTACATCTTAATGTTTCCTACTACTCTTCTCTTTGCTCATCGAACGTAGTCGTACTAGTCATCTTTTTGCTTCATGGTTATGCCATTCCTATTCTTTCCTCCAAACCTTTATCTTTGTTTCTCCTCTGCCTACAATGACCTATCCCAGGTATTTTTATGGCTGGTCCATCATCATGATTCATGTCTTTCCTTCAGTGTTTTCTCCTTTCTTAAGAGACACAGCTCATTGACTACTTGGCCTTTTAACTGCTCTCTATTCCTTATTTTCTTCATAGAACTTAAAACTTTCCAAATTTTTATCATTTATTTGTTTACCTGTTTGTTATTAGTCTTCTCTTTTAGAATGTAGGATTTATGGGGGCAGGGACTTGTATGATTTGTTATTACTTCCCTAGGGTACAGAATGCCTAATATATAGTATACACTCAATATATATTTATTGAATAAATAAATGAGTGTTTTATACTTAATTGCCTATTGCACTTAGATGGTTTAATTTCATTAAAATTTTCTTAATATTACATTGGAAGCACTATTTCATTTTAATTTGAGTTCCTTTATTTGTGAGGATAAGCATAGATTTATATGTTTATTGACAATTTGTATTTATTCTTCTGGGGAAAACCTGTTCAAAATAATCTTATTTCCTCTCACAAAAGAAAGATCCTGGTAATCATAATAATATAATCATAATAATATAATCAAACTAATAATAGTTAATTTAAATAATGTTGGTACAACCACTTCCCTCACCAATCTTTATTCATAATAATAATTCAATTTTTTTAATAATTTAATTTCTTTATAATCTATAAAGAGAAAGCTTATAGGAAAGCAAAAATGTCCTCTGAAGGATCAACTTTTTTTAAAAGCAATTTACAAATATTGGTATTTTTCTTGAACAAATTATTTTCTTGCTGACTTCTGAGTAGATGTTAATGCTACACGGCAATAATCTAGTCTTATATGAAAACATAATTATTCATATAAATTGACGTAGTGTAAAAGAAATATTACACTAAGTAATTAGAACAAACTTTACATTTCAAAATAAATGTGGCAAAACAGGGGCGCCTGGGTGTCTCACTCAGTTGAGTGTTTGACTTCAGCTCAGGTCGTGATCTCCCGGTCCGTGGGTCCTCCCATTTTGGTCTCTGGGCTGACAGCTCAGAGCCTGAAGCCTGCTTTGGATTCTGTGTGTTCCTCTCTCTCTGCTTCTCCCCTGCTTGCACTGTGTCTCGCTCTCTCTCAAAAATAAATAAACATTTAAAAAACTCTAAAAGAATAATAAATGTGGCAAAGCACAATTTGAATATGATATATTTAATTTAAACTTTTTAAATGTCCATCAATTTTAATTCTAATACTCCAAATACATTTCTCAAATTCCTCATGCCTTTTGCAACGGGCAGCTCAAAATACCAAAGGTAATAGAATCACACTGCACAATACTTGACAGTCCACACATATTCCAGAGACCTCATCTTTTTAGTATATAAATTGTCTTTAAGGAGGGGCGCCTGGGTGGCTCAGTCGGTTGGGCGGCCGACTTCAGCTCATGTCACGATCTCGCGGTCCGTGAGTTCGAGCCCCACGTCAGGCTCTGTGCTGACAGCTCAGAGCCTGGAGCCTGTTTCGGATTCTGTGTCTCCCTCTCTCTGACCCTCCCCCATTCATGCTCTGTCTCTCTCTCTATCTCAAAAATAAAAATAAACGTTAAAAATTTTTTTAAAATTGTCTTTAAGGTAACACTTAGGCTTTGCATACAACAGAACTATTACTTACTCTATATTCTTTCTTGATATTTTATTTTATTTTATTTTATTTTAGAAATTCAATCTTCTGTGTCAAGTGCTATCGTAGACACACCACCTGTCTTCCTGGTCAGTGATTTTCAATTCATTTCCTTGGTGTCCTTGGATTTGCTGAAGAATGTGAATTGAGGGTGAACAACATGGTGGGGAGGTCAAATAAAAACAGGCGGGAGTTTATCATAAATGCAATGTGGATTCCTGGTCTTTTTCATGATAATATATCATTATCAATGTGCAGATCCAGACAAAGACGACCTCACTGACTGAAGGGCCAAGGAAAGATGTGAACAGAATTCAATCTTGAGAGTACTGCAGAAGTCTGCTACTCCTTTGAGCAAACTTACCCTCATGTAGAATAAAGCAAGATGGCAGATTTGAATGCATATCCTTTTATCCATCTTGTGGGTCGGGGCTATCAGAATTTATTTCCACCAATCAAAAATTTAGAACTGATATTCGATGTTTTCTCATCGCATTATAAAAGACAGAATTCACATTAATGCTATTTTATTTGCACAATTTGGATCTTCCTTTCTTCCTCCTTGTTTCCTTTCTTGCTTTATTACTTTCATAACATATATCACCCATTTTTTCCTATGGAAAGCAAGATAGTCATTTTAAAAAATATATTTTTATGTTGTAAGGAAACATCAATTTCCTATGCAGTAAAATGATATATTTGTTTGTTTGTTTTGCCATTTAAAAAGTTGTATTGTTTTAAATCAGGAGTTCACTTATATTTAAGTCAGCATTCTTCTTAAGTGTCTTAAAATCACTATTGCTAACAGGAAAAATAAATAAACTATTGACTGGAAAAATTCTAAGAAGGGCATTCTTAGATAGAGAGATGCTTGGAATTAGAGGTCCAAATGGTGCCAGGAATCTGGCTCTTTCCATATCTCATCTAGTGCCTGAAGAACATATTCTTCTTGGTTAAGTCACAGACACTTAACCAGACAATTCCAGACTTTACAGTCTCATAATCAACAGCCCCCTACCACCTGTTCCCATTAGAAAAATAATAGGAAAAACCACTTGTTTGAACCATGCTGGGCCACATGGCCATCTCTGCATCAATCACTGTGGCTTAGAGAGTCTGGAACTGTACACATTTGCCCTTACCAGTCTTCCTTGAATAGAGAGAAAGAAAAGCAGATCCCCCAAAGTGGGCCCTACTATCTTATGTTGATTAAGCAATGATATCAATCAGAAACACTTTCACTGAGGGTCTGTGCCCTAAATACAACTATACTCAAATGCTGCCTTATTGTGTCAGAAATAATGCAAAGGTAGAATATTACAAATAAATCTGTCAAAATGGTATAGTAGCAAAAGGGGAGTCTTGGACTTTTCCACTTAAGAGCTCTGATGCTTTTGGCAAGTCACTGAAATGCTCTGATCCTTTTTGTCTCCAGCTGAAGTAAGCATAAATAACCACATTAGGGTTTGGTTTTAAAGATTGGAAACTGGAAAACATGTCTGTATACGCCTCCAGGATCTATGATACAGTCAGCACTCAGACGGCAGTAACCATTGTTGTTTGTTGTTGCTGCAGAATTTTGCAGTGAAGGCACTTTTTATGAGCTTTCTTTTAGAAACACATACTCCATCTGAACATTCTGTGGAGACTGTGAAAGCTCTTTGTTCCACCCTATACCGCACACACAGAATGTTTCGCAAGGTGCAAAATACACACTTCTGCTTCTTTTGCTTTCGTCTTCTTTCCTCTTCAGAGCCTTACTTTCTGGTTTCTTTGTCTTCCTATTCTCTCATCTGTATTTAAAATTTTTCATTTTCCCATCTATCTTGCACCTCTGCTCAGTGCTGACTCCCTGCCCACCCACAGACTTTGGTGCCCCTTCAAACTTGTGGGCACAGTTCATCAGAGAATTAAGCTTCCACTTCCATGACCGGATCACAAATAACAAAGGTTCAATTTTGTCAATCTACTTCTCTGTGATGGGAGAGGAAAATGGTGGTTAATCATATGGAAAACAGTTGTATACTGAATTTGACTGCTTCCTTCGACAGTCCTACTGACAAGTTTGCTATAGATGGAGTTTAGAGCAAGTAGTTTCAAAGGGAAGGCATAAATGCATTCTGTAAGAAAAGTCCTTGTGAAAGGGGAGCAGATTCAAATAAAATTCTGTGTGTGTGTGTGTGTGTGTGTGTGTGTGTGTGTGGTGACAGACCAAATCCCATGTGTCTCTCATATTTGGATGGCATTAGCATATATCTAAAACATCTTTCTTTTCAATACACACTCTGTGTTCTGGAAATGCCAACTCATATTAAAATATAATTAGGAAAGTAATCCTCTTCTCATAATAATAGCATGTTTCAAATTCAACGTACATATTTTAGTACTTGCAGCATGTTTCCAGTCATTAGTGTGTATAAGCCATTCTATTTTCTGGTCCTACACATCGGTGGATAAGGTCAGTACAGAACATGAACTCAATACACTAGCATTCACCTGAGATATCATACTCATATCTGTAGGACTAAAGATAGCTTTTCACCACCATTGAATTTCACTCCAATTTCACCTCACCAACAAAAACACTTACCTCTGCCAGACTCTTCAACATCCTTCTGATTTTGTACCTTATTTTATGCAGTTCTTAGGTCTTTTCTCTGTATATTCACAAATGTGTTATTGTTTTCAATACGGAAATCCTCCTTGCTAAAGGCATTTATGCAATTCTCTTAGAGTAACTTAAGTACTTTTTTGATGATGGTGTAAGTATAAAAATACCCCATGTTATGTAATTGAGAGTATCTGACAGTGATTTATGCATTTGTAACACCTTAAGACTTTGCCATTAACACGTGTCACCCATGTCAAAACGTAAAAAGGTAATTACTTTGTGGAAAGAGATGTTACCCAAGTAATTCCTTAGAAGTGTATGCTCCTTCCAGGAGAACCGAAATTTCATGCCATTGCCAATGAGAGCATTTATTACAGTCATCAATGCATAATCTTAATCTTAATGAGGTCCCAATCACATTTGGCTGTCATAGGCTTTTAAATATATCCTAAGTCTATTACTTGGTTCCATTAATTAGTATGTATATTTTCAGGAGCCTAAAATAGATATCATATTAAGCAGAACATTTAGAGATGTGTTCTTGACATCCTGTTTGGTTTCTACACTATTCATAGGATAAAGAGGCTTAAGTATTAATGGAACAGCTTTCTCTGTTTTCAGATAGAGAACCTATGTTACAAGCATTTAGTAATTTTTTAAGAAGGCCCTATTAATATTTTATTTTTTCTTTAATGGCTGTAATGAAAATGAAAAAAATAATTGTCTTAAAGACCTAACATACCCATTTTGGACAAGGGCTAGTTAGGGGTGGAGAGACTGCTACAACCGTTAATGAATTCTACCAATCCTGTGGGTGAGGTGCCACAATTGAGAACCAGCTTTGCTATGAACTGAACTGTACCACCCCTAAAATTCATGTGTTAAAGCTTTAACTCCCAATGTGATGATATTTGGAGATGGAATCTTGGGAAGTAATCAGGTCATGAGGGTGAACTCTCTCATTATCTATCTTTCTGTTTGTCTCTCCTCTGTGAGATGACGCAGTAAGGAGTCAGGAGTCAGGAAGGGAGACCTCACCAAGAATGGAATCAGCCGGCACCTTGATCTTGGACTTCCAGTCTCCAGAACCGAGAAATAAATGTCTGTTGTTGAAGCCACCCTATCTATGTTTTTTTTTTTTTTTCATAGTAACCCAAGTAACTAATTCAAGTTTTATAATCTGTATCAATAGTAATATGCTAATTCCATTAGAAGAGCCATTTACTATTTGGTAGGCAGTGATAAAGAGAATTATTTCTATTTGATTTTGCAGGGCAGATGCCCTGGAAAATAAAACCAGCTCACCTTGAATGGTTCATAGTTTAAAAGTCTGACTCAGAGTCTTTATGCTCCAATGACATATTTCACTTTTAAATTTAGCTGAGCATAAAGCATATGAGTGACAAATATGTGGTGGAGACATGTCACTACAGGTCATGTCTCAATGGTATTTTTCAAGAGCTAGTAAATGTAATAGAGCTTTGTACATTTTCTGAAGCATTCAAGTGACTATAATAACTTTTCTACTGTTCCATCTGAGTCCTATAACATGTTGCAAATATTAAAATCAGCTTATCTTTATTTAAAACAAAAGTCAGTGTTTTCCGTGATATGCTTTCAAATGGCTGTCAAATATTAACTTTGTGCTGTATGTTTCAACATTTATAAATAGAACTCTAAATAAATCATGGCTCTCAAATAGTGCCACATTAACATCTTCTATCAAAGTTTTATATAACTATATGGCTAATGGAGAAACAAACAATTATTGTAACAATTTTGGAGTGACATTATTTGATGACAGTGATAATTCTTCCTGCAAATATATTTTTGGCTAAAACTCTACATAATACACAACAAGGTTCCAGAATGTACAATTTAAAAATAGTAACTGTTTCAGCCTACTGGATATCCATTTCTCTATATTGAGCAATTTTATTTTATACAAAACTATTTTCTACATCAATACTATGAGGCAATATGTCTGAGTAGGACAAACAACAAGTAAAAATAGCTCCCCACACAGTGCAAATTTGTATTCTTTTTAGAATCAGAAACATTTCTTCATTATCCTGGTTTATGGATTTATGGATTTGGAGACTGAAATAGAAAAGTTTTATAAATGTAGTCAAGTCTATTAGAGAGGCTGAACTCAGAAATACATTTAATGAAATAAAAAATATTAAAGCACTTCATAAACTGTAAAATGCTGAACAAACCCGCCAAACAATAAGCAGCTCAAATCTTCTCCGTCTGAGTTCAGGGATCCTTCTATTAGAACAAATGATGTAAAGCAGAGCATCCTGTAAAACATTCTTCCCTGTGCCAGAAACTTAAATAGGAGAGCAAGTGCCTCAGCTGATTCCTTTCCTGTCCAGGATGCTTAGTTATTTTAGCCATTATTTGGGAATCCTAATAGGATTCCATCTCAAATAATGCTCTATGAAGCATTCCTAAACAACAAAATTGAGAATGCTCACTTAAGTTTAGATAATTAAAGTCAAGAGTTTGTGCTTCATTTCAAGGATTTAGTTGGACATAAAGTTCACTTTTCAAGTGATTAAAATTGGAATGACATTGTAATAATGGTAGCCTTAAGTGTAGTTGCCAATTACATAAACTTGTTTTAAAGATACAAATCCCTTTTGTTCGTGGGTCTTATTGGACCTGAACAAAGGTGGCCCATGAAACAGTGTTAATTCTTCTGGTAATGATCAATACTTTTAATACATAATAAACCATTAAAAGTGTGAAAGTAGCTCTTTGGGGAAGTAAGTTAGCATAAATGTTTTTATTGCCAATTGCTACTTGTGTCCATGTGCTTGGAGTATTATACAAAATGTTCTCTTACTGGGGAAAAATTAAACTGTGAATAAAGATAAAAGGCTTTAATATAAGCAGTATCCAATATAAACACAGTTTATATAAGTTGGTTTACTATAACTTGACGACTGTTTTCTAATAAAAGTTATGCTTTGAATATTAAGAGAATAAAGCTAGTTCACACACACACACTCACACACACACACATATACACTCCTTACAGCAGGGAAAAACAAAAGATGTATTTGCCATTTGAATCCTAGTGTTGAGGAATATCAGCTTCTCTAGAAGAGGCAGTTGGACAGTTTTGTGAGGAAAGAGGGGGATTTTTTCAATTCCTTGGAGGGCTTAAAATATGCTGTATGGTTTTTCTATTTCTTGATTCAGGTTGTTAGTAATATTAATATTATGTTTTATCAGCCATGCTGTTTTTGTTCTCAGGCAAAAATTGGAGAGATTGAGAGACAAGGAGAAATTCATGATAAGATCAATGGCTAAAAAGAAAAGAGATTTCATGAGGCGTGGATGAAGCATAGGGAAAGCAAGAGGAAAAACACAAGGAATTTGCAGGGAGTAAACATTGACTGTGTTGAAATTAATGAAATTTAGTACAACATGTATCAAACAGAAACAAAGTGAAGGAAGCTGTGCCTGAGCATAGATTTCTGAGAAATTAGGAGAATCGGGTCATGAACTCTCATAACCAACCAGCAGGTGGGGCCAAAGGCCCAGAAGAATTGGTAATTGTCAGGTGCCTAGAAGACCAGGTAGGGTGAAAAAGCCATGAGAGGGGTGGAAGTCAGTAGGCAGCAAGGAATATTTATTACCCTAAAAAAGGCTGAGTTTTCAGAAGATGCTGAGTATGAAGTTGACGGGCCAGTCCTTACTACTTTTTTTCAACGAATTTTTTTATCTATGGTTGTGTTTTAAAACATTAGTTTCATGAAAATTGAAATTGCTATTAGTCTTATTATCAAGGAATAAAAATTGTAAAAGATACATAATACTTTATATTGTCTTTAAGATTTCAAGGACATGAAGCAGATAAAAACATGATCGCATCACTGTCTTTTATATTTGAAACGGTTTTTGGCATTGAGAGCCTAGTCTCAGGAAAGTGGCCAGTCACCAGGCATTCTTCTTGCAAAAATTTCAGGTATATCCAGTTGTCATTAAAAACAAACTGTGAAAACTAGCTGTTCAAATTACACTAATGTATTTTTAAACCATGTTTTAAAATATTTTGGGATGCACTAAAATAACTCTCGATTGTATGAAAATCATTTGCAATTTATCAATAAAAATAATTATGTGCTTTTTCATATTTATAAGTAGTATGGGAAGTAATGTCAACTCTTTTTTAGATTATCATTCAGTGTTGCCATTTTTGACATTAAGCACCACGATTAACCCCAAAATAGTTTTCCTTAGAGGTGATCTACTCAAATATGTGTTAACATTACCATATAAATGATGATAGTTAAATTTATTAGTAGTAAATGGAAATCCTACTATTGCACACACTTACCATTTCTCTCACAATCTGATCTATTTTAAAAGTATTCTTTAACATAATTATATAAAGACAAATTTAATCTTAATATGTCAGAAGGTATTATCGTCTTGCAAGCAGTACTCCAAGGTTAATAATGTCTTGGAATATAAAGTGTTTTTGACTGTAAGATTAGTCTTCTTATTTGAAAAAGGCTTTAAATTTCATTTCAAAGGAGATTTCACGCCCCATGAAATTTAAACTATGACATTTAGAAAACATTCACTTTATTATAATGCACTGAAAAATTATAGTGCAAATGCTTCTTGTTCCTATCCATCAAAACTGTTGTTAGAAATGTAAAGGGAGTATTTTCTTAGGTAAAAATTATGTGATATGCTGGGAAAAAAAAGTGAATGTCTCCTACTGTTCATCCTGAAATCAGGTAATTACTGCTTCAATTATGTTACAGAATGCTTTAAAATTAGGTCCTGAAGTTGTTTTCAGTAGAATTGATGTTTAGATAACCTTTTGTTCATTGAGTTTTCCATTTATCCAAAGTTTTATGAAGTAAGTGCTCCATGCACTTTAACAAATAACTTTTGAGGAAATTATTTTATGTACTCTTAATACTTCTATGTCACAAACTCTTACTGAGATTAGAAGACACAAAAATGTGGTACTTTTATTGTTTTGTTTTAATTTTTGGGGGTGGTGGTGGTGAGTAAAGTCGGGGGGGGGGGAGCAGAGGGAGAGAGAAAGAATCCCAAGCAGGCTCCACTCTCAGCATGGAGCCCACATGGGCCTCAATCCCACGACCCTGCGATCATGACCTGAGCCAATATCAAGAGTTGGACGCTCAACCAACTAAGCTGCCTAGGCACTTTAAAAATGTGGCACTTTTTTTTTTTTTTTTTTTTTTAAATTTTTTTTCAACGTTTTTTATTTATTTTTGGGGCAGAGAGAAACAGAGCATGAACGGGGGAGGGGCAGAGAGAGAGAGGGAGACACAGAATCGGAAACAGGCTCCAGGCTCCGAGCCATCAGCCCAGAGCCCGACGCGGGGCTCGAACTCACGGACCGCGAGATCGTGACCTGGCTGAAGTCGGACGCCCAACCGACTGCGCCACCCAGGCGCCCAAAAATGTGGCACTTTTAAATATGAATGTGAAGGGGCGCCTGGGTGGCTCAGTCGGTTAAGCAGCCAACTTCGGCTCAGGTCATGATCTCACAGTCCGTTGAGTTCGAGCCCCGCGTCCGGCTCTGTGCTGACAGCTCAGAGCCTGGAGCCTGTTTCAGATTCTGTGTCTCCCTCTCTCTGACCCTCCCCATTCATGCTCTGTCTCCCTCTGTCTCAAAAATAAATAAACATTAAATATGAATGTGAAGATTTCATTTTTCATCACATCACACAGTATTTTCAGACGTTCTTGCTAGAGCTCAACTTTGATTTGATCAACTTCTCAATTTTTTTTTCTTTTAAAAACAAAATATTTTTGAACAGTATCAAAAATGTCTAAGAAATGCATATTAGATTACAAAATTTTGGATCATAATACTTTTATTCTTTGTCTTATTTGATAATACATTTATTCTTGAGATTTAGATCACATTCACCATGACCTAAAATTACACTTTAGTATCCATTTTGCTTTAAAAAAATTGAAACTGACTTACTCAATATTTCTAAGAAGTTCCTCAGTGATAAAAGGTACACTTTCAGTAGTTAATAGCAGACAGTAGACATTCAATAAACATGAGGTTGGATGAGTATGTGGATGATGTTAATATAAGGCAGAAATGATGTGAGTTATACCTATTTTAGTGTCAAATAAAAGTGATGAAATCATATTATAATAAGATTTTTGCCTGCATTTCGCATCTAAAATGTCATTCTCTGGGTGCCTGGGTGGCTCTCAGTTGGTCAAGCATCAGACTCTTGATTTTCACTAAGAGCAAGATCTCACAGTCAGTCGTGAGATGGAGCCCACATTGGGCTCATGTGGGCCCTGTGCTGATAGCATGGAGCCTGCTTGGAATTCTCTTTCTCACTCTCTCTCTGTCCCTCCTATGCGCTCTCTCTTTTTCTCTCTCTCAAATAAATAACATTAAAATAAATAACATTAAACAAATAAATAAACAAAATGCCATTCTCTTAAGTAAGGACCGCTCATTTAAAAACCAGAGAAACAAATAACACAAAAGAAGAAGTATACACTTTCTTTACAGTAAAATGAGAAAAGCTAAGAGATCAAAATGTCATCTTTTGTTGACAGATGTCATCATCTGTTGAAGCCAATTGGTCCATGGTCAGAAGTGTTTGATAATCTTTGCCATTCCAGAATGATTTATCCAAAGGCTTTCAGGAAGAGTTGAACAACAATAAGACCCCATGCCCAGCACCTATGAACTTACAAAAATGATGCCTTTCTGCTCAGCAGGTCAAGAGGGTGAAAATTAATCCATATTAATTCATCACAATTAGATGGTTCTTATGCAGTTTTGGAGCCCAAATTCACATAAGCTGGGTCGTTCAAAAGTCCTGGAGTAGGGCCACAAAGTTATCTTGAAAAAAGACCCAGACATGTAGTTCCCCTGTTTTTTGGCAAAAACAAACAGAAATTTTACTGGAAAAATATCATTTCTGTTCTGGGTATCAAAGATTCCTCACACATAATATGTTGAAGCACATTAAGCAGCACTAGTCAAAAATAAACATACGGGTACAGGAAGACAACTGGTGGAAAAAAATTGAAAACTGATATATACCCCAAAACACTTAATATATTGGAAACATATCAACCACAGATTAGGAAACAGCTATTATTTTTATGTCCAAAGAAGTAAAAGACAAACTTGTATATAGTTGAAGAGAACATAAAAGTATTAAAAACCCACCAACAGATTTGTAAAAGCATGAAATAAAATTTCTAGAAATAAAAATTACAACAAATATTGAAGACTTGACTGGGTTTAGCAACTGATCACATACAGCTGAAAAAGAATTAGTGGAAGAAAACATCAGAAGAAATTACTCAGAGCATACTTTGCAGAGAGAGAAGTTATGCAGTTTGGGAGGTTTTGTTGGATCATGAAAGAATGAGTTTCACAAAGATGTGAAGAACAATAAAGATGGATGGATTAATACATTTCATCCTTCCATGTTTTCCCTCCAACAGTTAAAAGTTAGGTACTTCATTCTTTTTATCAGTTTACTTATAAATTATGCATCTTTCATTTTTCTAACATTAATCAACAAAATTTGTCTCTTCCTGGATAATACAAGGACATTACACTTAGTCTCATCCCAATGGATAGATTGTTTTTTTGTGTGTTTTAATTCTTACTAGTTTAACCCACTGTGATATCATCATTATTGATCTTCCTTCCAAAAGAAGAAATGATAGGATAGAATTGAAAAACAAAGAAGGGCAATTAGCTTAAAATAAGCTGCTAGACTTAAATACAAATAAATCAGTAATTATATTAAATGTAAATTGTCTAACTGACCCAGTTTAGATAAAAAGATTGTTAAGTAAAATTGTCTGAATGAAAATCATTACGGAAGACACATCTAAACTATAAGACTATATAAAAAATTAAATGCTAAAAGCAGAAGGGTGAAAAAGGCAAACATACAAATACAATCTGAAACAAAGCTAGAAAATCTATTTGAATATCAGGGAAAAATAGAATTTAAGATCCACAGCATTATTAGAGATAAAAATAGTCACTTTATAGTACTAACAGTTTCAATGTCTTAGAAATATAAAATGATTTTAAATTTATATTGTGTATCTAAAAATAAAAATTATTTTAATGGGGATGTTGTGTATACACAAAGGTACGTATATTTTCATTGTAAAACACCAACTAAAATTTTTTTCTTTGTGTTGATTAAGATATTTGTAGAGTCAGTGAGGGTCTTTAAAGAAGAACAAGGACAAAGCCAGGGAATGACATTTAAACTTCAATGATGCATTTATTGGACTTGTGTCTTTTCTACCACACTGGATTAAATAAATTTGTTAAAAGTAAAATACAGAGAGATACCCAAAATACACAAAGAATGTACAAAAAAGAAGGGAACACTGAGAAACCCACAATCATAGTAGTAGAATTTAACAAATAACTTCAAAAATTGATAGAAAGCAAACAAAATTAGTTAAGAATATAGAAGATTTATAGGATGTGACTAACAAATCACAAATTAGGTCATTAATGGATACAAATAGAATGCCACAACACATACGTATAGGATACACCTTTTCAGATACACATAGGACATTTACCAAAGTCAACCATACAGAATTTGACCATAATGCAAGTTTTCATGTGTTTTGAGGGATGGCTATCATGATCCCTATATGATTATGCTAGAATTCAATTAGCAATCAATAATGAAATTAAGTAGAATATACCCATATTTTTGGAAATTAAAAGATTAACTAAAAAATCATGTGTTAAGAAATAAATCATCACAGGTACATAAAACTAACAAATAAAGAAATTTATAAGGAAAATACTATGTTTTAAACTATTAGAAAACAGCTAAGACACTATTTAGAAAAAAGAAGTTGAAAATTAATGAGCTACACATCAATTTCATAAGTTAAGAGTTCCCCCCAAAAAAATCCAAGCAAAAGAGGAGCCTAATAATGTAGATAAAAGCAGAAGTTAATGTTATAGAAATAAATACAAAGAAGTTGAATAAAGCCAAATGGTTGTTCTTTGAAAAATTAATTTTAAAAAAGCAAAATTTGAGCAATGATAGTGACCAATAAAGTATAAGGCACATATGATATTAGAATGAAAAGAGAGGTCTAATTCTAGATGTTACAGAGATTTTAAAAAGGTAATGTGAAGGATTTAAGAATACCTGTTAGGTTAACACATGGGAACATTTAGGTAAAACGGGCAGGGTCTTAGAAAAGATACAACTTAGCAAATTAAAGAAAGAGGGAAGCCTGAACTACTAGCCAAAAATCTTCCCGCAAAGGTAATTCCAGGCTGTATAGATTTTAATGTGTTATTATTATGGAAAAATGTAATAATGGAAAAACAGAGTAAATATGATAAACGGCAAATTAAGACACTTAAAAACAGTTCCCACGCTTACAGATGGAGTAATCAGATTGCTGTGAAGTTCCAGGGCCTTGGGCTGTGAAGAAGCAGATGCTTGCTGTCGTATTCATGACCATCTCACCCAAGCATGAACATCTCCATTCTCTGCATCTTAATCCTCAATCGTTCTTCTTTGTCACAGCATTAAAGAACTAAATGTCAGGCCATATGCATATTGGCACGTTTGCCTCTCTTTGAACCTTTATGAGATACAAAGGATGAAAAAAAATACTGATGTGTCATACTTAGTATTCAAGTCTGGCACTGTGTGGACATTTGGACTACAAAAGGAATAAAATCAGCAGATTAGAAGGAACATTGGGTTTTTCTAATCTTTGAATTTTAAAACCACATGAATGATCCTGGTGAATTAATTTAATTTTCAGTGTGTCTGCCTCCAACAAGTTTGATCTTATGAAGAAAAGGTAACAGCAGTTCTTTGGAACTTAGAAGTGAGTATATTGGATACATTTCTATGGATCTTACTTTTGTTTTAAGTTTTTATTTAAATTCCAGTTAGTTAACAAACAGTGGAATATTACTTTCTGGTAGACAATATAGTGATTCAACACTTCCATATGACACCTAGTGCTCATCACAAGCGCCCTCCTTAATCCCCATCACCTGTTTCACCCATTCCCCCCCGCCCCCACCTGCCCTCTGGTAACCATCAGTTTGTTCTCTATAGTTAAAGTCTGTTTCTTGTTTTCCTCTCTTTCTCTCTTTACCCTTTCCTTGTTTGTTTTGTTTCTTAAATTCTATGGATCTTACTTTTTAAAATACATAGAAGTTAACAAATGTAGCCATAAGCTTTCAATGTTTTTTTTCTTTACCTTAAACTTAAATGTAATCTAAGCATTTTATTGAACTATTCAGTGTGACACAATAATAATAAAAAATAGTGGTCCTCGATTCTAGCATGTATCAAGAATCACCTATAGGGCTTGTTAAAACACAAATTGCTGGACCCACCCTGAGTAGGACTGGAGTGAGGTCTAAGAATTTGCTTTTATAACAGGTCCCCAGATGATGGTGTCGCAGCTGGACAGGGACCGAACTAGAAAACCACTGTTATAGAACCTGAGCTCTAAAGCACTATGCTGTAAGTCCTCTCTGGAGCATCTTATATAATCCAGTCAACAACTCATAGATATATACTAGCATTATCTCCGTTTCTAGATAGGAAAATTGAGAATGAAGATAAAGTACATTCCTCGATTGCAAACTGCTAGAAGAGTCATAATTTGAACCCATGTCTGTCTGTCTCCATCCAATTTTTTTGGGAGTGTGTGTGTGTGTGTGTGTGTGCGCGTGTGAGTTCAGTTTAAAATAGTTTTACCTACATTTAAAATTCTAATGAAAATTCAACATTAATGGAGTCCATGATTGTCTGTGAAACTCTATCCAATGGTTTCTTAGAACATGGTTTATAAATCACCGTAGAGTCCAAAATCTTAACCACTATTTCTAGCATAAGTTAAAAAGAACCATGACTAATTTATACATTCCTAGCAATCACTTAAAGACAAATCAACTAAAAACCTTGGTCTTTATTTCTATTAATTTTGGATGTGGATATCTAGTGCTGCTTATAACATCCACCATGTTCTGAGGGTATTGTTAATTTTGAATAGTCCCTTCTTAAAATAAATGTTTTTGCTTCAGAATAATTGATTAATGGTGGTGGAAGAAAATTTTCTCTCCAAATTATGATATAATATTCTCTAGTTTAATGACAATTCCAAACAATTTACTAAATGAAAAGAATTACCAAATTAATTAAAAAATTCACAGTTGGTAAATTAAAAAAAATAATAAAAAGAAAAATATTCACAGCTGGGAACAGGACATCACACAATTATTGAGTTTGAGGAGCCTATAAACCTGAATTCTTGCATATTTCTCTTTCACGAAATACTTGGACCCTAGTTCCTATTTTTTGGCTATCCCAAAGGGACTAATTCACAAGGATCAAAGTCTTCCACATTGACCATTCCTGTTGCCTATCCTCTTCAATTTTTTAGAGTACGGCATTACTTTTAGATCAAAGCCTTTTTGAGGGTCGTCTTCTTGTTTAAGAGGCAGAGATGATATGATGGGAGAGAATTTAAAGTCCAAGGGATGTTCCATTTGGACAAAGGTAGCTCCAGTAGAGACCAAGAGAAGAAGGAAAATCTGCATCTTAGGGTTCACAGTTGCAGCGCTCATCTTGACATTTGAAGATGTCAGAAAACCACTTTGGTATTAATAGTGCATAGTTTACTTAAATGTATTAATTCATATTCTGAGGGACTTCCTTTGTAAATCTTGCCAAAAGGTCACTGTCTTACCTTTGCTCTTTAGGCATAGAATGCCTTAGGCGTTAAGTCCTGGGTTAGCTTGGGGCTAGAGCAATGTGTTTGCCTGGCTTCTTCCATTTTCTTTTTTCTTGGAAGCATCTTTAAAAGTGAGGTTATTTCAGGGAGAAGCAAACATTACACTGTACTATTAATATTTGAGTGCTATTTAAATATTTATTAGAATATTTTTCTTTCTTCTGTGTAGTTTTAAAAGGTTTTTGGTTTTCTTAACTGATTTGATCGACTTACAGGCTCAATTTAAAATCATGTAATTAATTTTTTAATGGGGAATATTATAATTCATCTCAACAGTTCTTAATTCTAGGTAAATCTACTTTATTTGTTGAGTATGGTAAATGTACTGGGGACTCGTCGGTGAAGTACTTCTTAGAGATCCATGCAGAATCACAGCTTTTTCCCTTTCCCCATATCAACTTGCCAACAAAAAAAGTCTGTTTTACAAGCAACATAAAGGTGTCACTGTGCCATTTCTGGCACCATCATTAATAGGGTCCTGAGGCTTTTTCTTATAGCAGAAAGAAAATACTTTATTCATCCCTGAATTTTCTAAGAAATAATTATAAGTCAGAACAGGAATATACACTTCTTGGCTTTGAGAATTTTTGGTCTAACTTTCCTTGATTTTTTTTTCCTGGTAAATGTTTTCCCAATCTATTAGAAAACCCTCCTAGTGTCTCTACCACCATAAATGCTTTGAGTGTTGATAACCATGAATGGATAAATTGTCCCATGGCTACCTTGTTTCTAGTGATGAAATATACTTGTCATTGGGGTTTTTTCCTTCAATTTTGAGCTCATGCCTCATTTTAAAGATCTTTTAACTGCATTTCTAGTTTGATAATAAAGCTGGTGCTTATTTTCTATAATGTAAAAATGATATCCCTGCTATTTTCTCACTATCGAAATTTCTGTTCTAAACATTTTTAAGTTTTTCTATGGCCATATTCTCTATTCTATTTCTATATTTTCTGTTTTCTATTCTCTTTCAGTTTTGTGTGGTCCAGTTACAAGCACTTACTCTTTTCAATCTTTCTTCAAAAGTCAGTCTTTCTAGTTCTACTGGCCTTTTTATTGGTCACTCTTGAATTCTCACATAATATGCTAATTACAAAACTATATAACTTCAATATGTTTCTGAAGCATAATATAGTTCTGACAAGACTAAGCATATTTCTGTGCATTTTATTAAAAGAGGAGCTCTCATGGGACTCTTCTCCTCGTCTTCATGCATCAACCTGGCACCAATAAATACAGAGTAATGTACTTGTATTACAAAATTCTCTTGAACCTCTGGGAATTGTGTGGTTATTTGGTTAATGTCTATCCTCTTACAAAAATGTAAACAGCATGAAGGAAGGAACTATGTCTATAGTTAGACATTAAATGGAAATTATTAAATGGAAGTTAAAATGGAAATTAATGATTGAATTTTTATTTGAAAAGTCTATAGTGTTATGGCTTAAAGCAAAAAAAAAAATCTAAAATTATTTTAGCAGTCAGCTCAGAGAAGTGTTTGAGTCAAAATAATTGAATTATCTGCCCCAGCCCTGATATTAGAATACTGTTTTATCTTTAGAGGGAAAAAAGTCAGTCTTTAGGCAAAAATAATTTTGATGTTGACTAGAATATGTTAATATTTAGAATTTAGAATTTTAGAATATGTTAATATTTTTGAATTTTGTCAGACTGTACTAGTCTGCTGCCATTATAGAATACAATAGACTGGTAGCTTAAACAATTTTCTCACAGTTCTGGAGACTACAAGTGTTAAATCAAGTTGGTGGCAAATTTGGTTTGGTTTCTGGCAAGAGTCCTTTTCCTGCCTTGCAGACAACAGCTCCTTTGCTGTATTCTCATGTGGCCTGTCCTCTGAGTGTGTGCAGAGAGGGAGAGACATTAAAGCTGCCTCTCTTATAAGGACATCAGCCCTATTGGCTTCAGATCCTACCCTTATGACTTCATTTAACTTTAATTACCCTCCTAAAGTCCCTATCTCCAAACGCAGTCACATTGGAGATTAGGGCTTCAACATATGAATTTTAGAGGGATACCATTCAGTCCATAACAAAATTAGTTTCCACCTCAAGTAATACTCAAGCTTTATTGGAGCTCCATTTATTGATGTTGAAACATACATTTTTGGGATAGAAATGGGGAAGGGGTGCAGTGGCAATACAGCAAAGAATGATGAAGGCATTGCTTAGTTTAGATTTTCTGAATCACCATGTTCTAAGGTGTTTTTTGACACCAACAACCAGTTCGATGATTTTCCAGACACCAAGTGCTACCCAGGAATTCAACTCAATTCTGACACTAACTACCTGGAGTTAGTACAAACTCCACAGGTTAAGGACTCTGTTTCACAAGACTGCCTCCACTTCAGATGCCAGTCACAAGTTCTGGGCTACCTCTGACAACTGGCTAAATAGTAGGGGTTCCAACAACCTTCTGACAACTGGGTATATAGCAGGGGTTCCTACACCCCCTCCTCAGTTTCAACAATTTGGTAGAAAGGCTCACAGAACTCAGGAACAAACTTTTCTGTGCGTAAACTTCACTTATATGTATTGGTTTGTTATAAAGGATACACTGCAAGAACAACTAATTAAAGAGATGCGCAGTCCAAGATATGGGGGAGTAGTTTTGTGGAGCTTCCCTTCTCTGGGGGAACAATCCTTTCTTTTAGCACTTTGATGTGTTTACCAACCTAGAAGCTCTCTGAAGAATCTCATTATTCAGTTTTTATAGAGGTCACTCTCCAGTCCCCTTCACCTCTCCCCGCCCCAGGAGGTCAGGAGTGGAGCTGATCAAGGTTCCAACTCGCCAATCACTTAGTTTTTCTTATGACTGTTCTCCCATCCCAAGGCTGAAGAGGGACCATACCTAAGCCACCTCATTATCATAAACTCAGATGTGACCCAAGAGAGCTGGTTATGAATTAAAAGGACAATCCTTTTGCTCAGGAAAGTTCAACGGGTTTTGGAGGTCTATATCAGGACCTAAGGACAAAGACCAAATATATTTTTGTATTATACCACACCATTTTTAAAGTGTACTGCAGAAAGAGTCATGTAAGTCAGACTTTCATTTGTAAGGATCAGACTCAAGAGAAAAAGACTCTCTGAATTCCCAAGTCCATTCTATAAATATCAAGATCCAAAATCTAGAGGACTCAAGAGCTTTAGGATGTATGCAAGAATAGATGTGAAAGCAGTTTTTCAGAATGAAATGAAGTAATATAGTTTAACCAGTTGGCTCCAAGGGGAAGAAATAGAGAGGACAGAGTGAATTAAAATAAGTGAGTGTTTTTCAGAGGGCCCTGGCCTTGGGTTCTTCTGAAGTTGAATCTCTGGGGAGCTGGGCACTGTCATTTCTCTCAATGACTTTGAAGATCCATGAGCAGAAAAGAGTTGTCTTCCAATGTCTATCTAGACACCAGGAAGGGATTATTCTTTTAAAATTTTCTAAACTATGATAGAGATTTGGAAAAATTTTTCTTCCCAATTCTGTGTGGAATTTCATGATTGCAATTAAAATTAATTATGTGCCTTTTCAATTTCTAAATAGATGAGTGTATTTCTTTATTAAATATATTAGAGAGGACCTGGGATATGGTGGGTTTTCTGGATTTTTGTAGTTTTCTCTTGCCTCCAGAAACACTATATCGTAGTCCCACCGATCTCCAGTTTTGCTTTCTGCGGTCTTAGTTACTCAACATCAACTGTGGTCCAGAGGCAGATGATCCTCCTTCTGACATATTGTCAGGAGATCAGTGGTAGCCTAACACTGCGTCATAATTCCCATGTCATTCACCTCACTTCATTTCATCAAGTAGGCATTTTATCATCTCACATTATCATAAGAAGTGAGGTGAGTACAGTACAATAAGATATATTTAGGGAGAGAGAGGGAGAGACCATATTCATATAACTTTTATTACAGTATATTGCTATAATATTTATCTTTTATTATTAGTTACACTTGTTAATCTCTTACTTAGCTAATTTATAAATTGAACTTTATCATAGATATTTATGTATAGGAAAAAAAACATTGTATGTATAGGATTCAGTACTAACTGGTTTCAGTCATCCACTGGAGGTCTTAGAATGTATCCACTATGGACAAGGGGCCACTTCTCTGAATAGATTACTAATTTCCTAGTAATAGTCACTACAGATATTAGCAAAGATAATGAACTGAGAAGAGACAGTCTTTCTAGAATAGTTTTGGAAGCCTTGAACCTTTTGCCATGACAGAATTATAGTGAATTTCCAATTACAAACAAATTAAATGCCAGATTATGTCTTATACGCAGTGAAACTTCAGAGATGGTGAAGAAATTCAAACACTGTTATGAGTTGTAGTCAAACACATCAGTTTTTGGGCCCATAAACTAACAAAATGGAAACCACAGAAAATGCCTTTTGAATAATGTTTTTAAAATACTGAATAAAGGAAAATCCATAACTTGTGGAGTCAAGAATATTTTTTTCTGATATCTGGAATCAACCCCTACTATCATATGAATATCTTTCTGTATGTATATTATCCATACCTTAATCTTTAGTTTTAAGGTTCTTGAGGTTTTGAAAGATCAAAGCAAGTTAAGTACCACTGTTCTGAATAGGTTCTGGAGAAACTCTGTAGCATCCCTTAGGGGAATACAAATTGGAAAATGTTTGAAAAACGTTAATCAGAAACAAGTTATGAAAACTTATTAAAATGTGCTTTCCTGGTTACAAAAAAGAATCTTCTCTCTCAAATTTCAGAGAGAGATTTTATACTTTGATCTTTTTACCAAGTGTTGTCCGTGTTATTTTAAATGATAATATCAATTCATGATTACTGCATCACTTTTTAAAATATTTTAATTAAAAAAATTTTTTTGAAGAGAGGGACAGAATATGCCAGGTAGGGGCAGAGACAGAGGGAAAGGAGAGAATCCCAGGCAGGCTCCACCCTATCAGTGCAGAGCCTGATGTGGGACTCGAGGGGCTCAAACTCATGAACCTTAAGATCATGACCTGAGCTGAAACCAAGAGTCAGACACTTAACTGACTAAGCCACTCAGGCACCCCCTGCTTCACTCTTTAATTAGAATAGTACAGTTGAATTTCAGATTTTAAAAAGTATCTATAGTAACTGAAAATTACAATCTTTATCGAAGCTTTCAAAATGAGCTTTCAAAATAACCATATCAGCTTTGAATTCACATAGTAGAATTATTTTTTGGTAAAATCACTCATAATGAGATCATTATGGTAACTAAAACTGTTATGAGGTCTGAGATAGAATTTCCATATTCAGAATTCCTTAACATAATGGTCTTATACTGACATTTCAAGGCACTTTCGCACTCATCAGGTATTTTCTGCATGGACTTTTCCCCTGCCCAGGCTCATGATAAGCATGAAATAGAGCCAAAGTGTTTTCCCTTAAAGGGCAGCATCAGGAGTGGATATTTGTTATCACATTTGTTCTGTCTTGCCAACTCTGCTGAGTGTGTCAACCAAGCTGGTTATATAGCAATTTAGGTCTTTGGCAGATTCTTTTGTCATTTGAATAAAGGGTGAAGGTAATATTCTCTGTAGAAAATACCTTGCCTAATATGTCTGAAGAGCTCAAAGGCAATCTCATGGCAGTTTGGATGTGGAGGCTCGGAAATGAAATCGTGGTTAGGACATGTTCCCTGCAAACAGTAATTGGTAACAGTCTGGCTAACTACAGCTATGGTTCAATTTCCTGTCCCTTATATGTAATTAAGTCGAGGCCCTAAACTCTCCTATAATAAGGAAAAAATTACACATGTCATAGATCTTTATATGTTATCAGGGTTTTACTGTCAGATATGAGTGAATACTAAAACATTTTCTCAGAAAGATGATGATAATTATAGACGGGGAATATGAAATTAAATCTACTTCAATTTTCATGGTAGTAATGAGTAGAGGAAAGAAAGTTTGCAGGAGCGTACTTTTCAGGGAAGTGGCTAAATAATTTAGCACAACCTCAACATTTTCTCTATATTAAGTATAATGCATTAACTCTCACAGTATACTTTTCATTTCTTTCTGAATGACAGAAAGAAGCTTGTTATAAACATTTTTATGCTGAGTCACAATAAAAAGAAACGTGTTTAAGAAGAAGTCACAATTTGTTCATCTTTTTGAATTGAAATGGAAGAGAAATGAATGAACTTCCTCAATAAATCTAAATGGCATATAATGATAATGTTAATAGCAGCAAAAACATAATACTTATTATGGACCAGGTACTGGTCTAAGGGTTATACATATTAACTCATGTAATCCTTCCATCGGCATTGTGAAGTCATTGGTGTTATTAACCCCATTTTATAGAAATAAGAAATGGATGCTATGCTTTGCTATGGATTTTCTGGGTTGGCCCGATGGGATGATCAATTTTACTGGATTGTTAAACTTTTTTCTTCTTTTTAATTTTAATGTAAATATAGTCATAATCTGCATTCATTGATGATTAAAATTGCTAAGTTATTAAGGCATACTACAGTAGAGTGACTATGAACATCAGCCCTCGAGCCAAACTTCTGGGGTTTGAATAGTTGGGTAATTTTGAGCAAGTTACCTAACTACCTATGCCACACTTCACTCACCTATAAAATGGGAATAATAGCAGCCACTGGATCATAGGGTTTCTGGAGGACTAAATGAGTGTTTTCTGTAAAATAATTAGAGTACTGCTTTGCATATTGTAACTGCTATATATGCCTGCTAGTACAACTCTCCAACTCACCAGATATAATCCCACCTTAGGGCTTTTGCATATTATCCGGTTTCTACCTGGACCACTCTTTCCCACAGGTAAGTGCAGGACTCTTTCCTTATTTCCTTTAAGTTAATCAAATGCTACCTTTTGTAGAGTGCCTGGGTGGCTCAGTGGGTTAAACCTCTGAGACATCAGCTCAGGTCATGATCTCACAGTTTGTGAGTTCAAACCCTGTGTCAGGCTCTGTGCTGACAGCTCAGAGCCTGGAGCTTGCCTTGGGTTCTGTGTCTCCCTCTCTGCCTCGCCCTCATTCATGCTCTCTCTCTTTCTCTCTTACAAACAAAGATAAACATTAAAAAATTTTTTTAAATGCTATCTTTTGTGTTAGCCTTCGCTGGACACAGTCTTCAAAATTGTAATGCCCTCCTCACCTTTCCCATACTTTATCCCCTTTCCTTGCTTTATTTTTTTTTTCTTATCATTTATGTATCACTTAATGTTTTCTTAGTGCTTTGTTTTACTAATTTGTCCCATTTAGAATCTGCCTCTCCTCACTACAATATGAGCTCCATGAGAATAGAGATTTCTTTCTGTTTTGCTCTGGGCTGTGTCTACTACACCTAGAAGAGCAGTGCTGCACACTAGATGCTTAATTGCTATTTAGTCCACATATCCATGCACGCATGCACACATGCACAATTATTTCCTCTTAATGTAAAGAGGTATCAGATGCCATGTGATGTTATGTATTATCTCTCACTTTGTATCATGAGCCATGCAGACACTGGAGTTATTATAGAGCTATCAAATCTGCTGCTAGCCTTGGTGTGAATTAGAATAAGATGCTGCTGTCTCCAGGATGTAGCCCTAAGCTAGGACATGTGACCTGGCTAGGAAAACACAGGATAGATCTTAGGTTGTCACCTTTGCACCTGCTAGGAATGCGAATTTCTTTTCATTGAGAGGATCAACTGAAACACTAATATGATAAATTAAAATAGTTTTTAAAAAACAAACAAAATTGATTAGTAAATATCTACCTACCTAAATATCTACATATCTATCTATCTAAACAACATATGCCTATCAAACATAGGGTTCAAATTTTTTCTTCATCTATTCTGATGAGGCTGGTATTTTTGTTTTTGACAGCAGTAAGTTTCATTTACAACATTTACTTTTATTTTAAAATATTATAGAGAACATTTTAACAGAGATCATCACATTTAAAATCAATGAAAATTTGCTTGAGATTTTCTTTTTCTTTTTTATATATAATTTATTGTCAAATTGGTTTCCATACAACACCCAGTGCTCATCCCAACAGGTGGCCTCCTCAATGCCTATCACCCACTTTCTCCTCTCCCCCACCCCCATCAACCCTCAGTTTGTTCTCAGTATTTAAGAGTCTCTTATGGTTTGTCTACTTCCCTCTCTGTAACTTTGTTTTCCCCCCTTCCCCTCCACCTGGTCTTCTGTTGAGTTTCTCAGGATCCACGAATGAGTGAAAACATATTGTATCTGTCTTTCTCTGCCTGACTTATTTCACGTAGCACAATACTCTCCACTTCCATCCACATTGCTACAAATGGCCAGATTTCATTCTTTCTCACTGCCAAGTAATATTCCATTGTATATATAAACCACATCTTCTTTATCCATTTGTCGGTTCATGGGCATTTAGGCTCTTTCCATAATTTGGCTATTGTTGAAAGAGCTGCTATAAACATTGGGGTACAAGTGCCTCTATGCATCAGCACTCCTGTATCCCTTGGGTACATTCCTAGCAGTGCTATTGCTGGGTCATAGGGTAGATCTATTTTTAATTTTTTGAGGAACGTTCACACTGTTTTCCAGACTAGCTGTACCAGTTTGCCTTCCTAACAACAGTGCAAGAAGGTTCCCGTTTTTCCACATCCTCGCCAGCATCTATAGTCTCCTGATTTGTTCATTTTAGCCACTCTGACTGGCATGAGGTGGTATCTCAGTGTGGTTTTGATTTGTATTTCCCTGATGAGGAGTGATATTGAGCATCTTTGCATGTGCCTGTTGGCCATCTGGATGTCTTTAGAGAAGTGTCTATTCATGTCTTCTGCCCATTTCTTCACTGGATTATTTGTTTTTTAGGTGTGGAGTTTGGTGAGCTCTTTATAGATTTTGGATACTAGCCCTTTGTCCAATATATCATTTGCAAATATCTTTTCCCATTCCTTCAGTTGCCTTTTAGTTTTGTTGATTGTTTCCTTTGCAGTGAAGAAGCTTTTTATCTCCATGAGGTCCCAATAGTTCATTTTTGCTTTTAATTCCCTTGCCTTTGGGGATGTGTCAAGTAAGGAATTGCTGTGGATGAGGTCAGAGAGGTTTTTTCCTGCTTTCTCCTCTAGGGTTTGGATGGTTTCCTGTCACATTCAGGTCCTGTACCCATTTTGAGTTTATTTTTGTGAATGGTATAAGAAAGTGGTCTAGTTTCATCCTTCTGCATGTTGCTGTCCAGTTGTCCCAGCACCATTTGTTAAAGAGACTGTCTTTTTTCCATTGAATATTCTTTCCCGCTTTGTCAAAGATTAGTTGGCCATACTTTTGTGGGTCCAGTTCTGGGGTTTCCATTCTAATCCATTGGTCTATGTGTCTGTTTTTGTGCCAATACCATGCTGTCTTGATGATTACAGCTTTGTAGTAGTTGCTAAAGTCTGGGATTGTGATGCCTCCCACTTTGGTCTTCTTCTTCAAAATTACTTTGGGCTATTCGCGGTCTTTTGTGGTTCCATACAAATTTTAGGATTGCTTGTTCTAGCTTCGAGAAGAATGCTGGTGCAATTTGATTGGGATTACACTGAATGTGTAGATAGCTTTGGGTAGTATTGACATTTTAACAATATTTATTCTTCCAATCCATGAACATGGAATGTTTTTCCATTTCTTTGTAACTTCTTCAATTTCCTTCATAAGTTTTCTATAGTTTTCAGCATACAGACCTTTTACATCTTTGGTTAGGTTTATTCCTAGGTATTTTATGCTTCTTGGTGCAATTGTGAATGGGATCAGTTTCTTTATTTGTCTTTCTGTTGCTTCATTATTGGTGTATAAAAATGAAACTGATTTCTGTACATAATCCTGCAACTTTGCTGAATTAATGTATCAGTTCTAGCAGACTTTTGGTGGAGTCCATTGGGTTTTCCATGTATCATATCATGTCATCTGCAAAAAGTGAAAGCTTGACTTAATCTTTGCCAATTTTGATGCCTTTGATTTCTTTCTGTTGTCTGATTGCTGATGCTAGCACTTCCAACACTATGTTAAACAACAGCGGTGAGAGTGGACATCCCTGTTGTGTTCCTGATCTCAGGGGGAAAGCTCTCAGTTTTTCCCCACGGAGGATGATATTAACTGCGGGCTTTTCATAAATGGCTTTTGTGATGTTTAAGTATGTTCCTTCTATCCCAATTTTCTCGAAGGTTTTTATTAAGACAGGATGCTGAATTTTGTCAAATGCTTTTTCTGCATCGATTGACAGGATCATATGGTTCTCATCTTTTCTTTTATAAATGTGATGTATCACATTGATTGATTTGCAAATGTTGAGCCAGCCCTGCAGCCCAGGAATGAATCCCACTTGATCATGGTGAATAATTCTTTTTATATGCTGTTGAATTTGATTTGCTAGTATCTTATTGAGAATTTTTGCATCCATATTCATCAGGGATATTGGCCTCGTTCTCTTTTTTTGCTGGGTCTCTGTCTGGTTTAGGAATCAAAGTAATGCTGACTTCACAGAATGAGTCTGGAAGTTTTCCTTCCCTTCCTATTTTTTGGAACAGCTTGAGCAGGATAGGTATTATCTCTGCTTTAAATGTCTGGTAGAATTACCCTGGGAAGCCATTTGGTCCTGGACTCTTATTTGTTAGGAGATTTTTGATAACTGATTCAATTTTGTCACTAGTTATGGGTCTGTTCAAGTTTTCTATTTCTTCCTCTTTGAGTTTTGGAAGTGCATGGGTGCTTAGGAATTTGTCCATTTCTTCCAGGTTGTCCAGTTTGTTGGCATATAATTTTTCATAGTATTCCCTGATAATTGTTTGTATTTCTGAGGGATTGGTTGTAATAATTCCATTTTCATTAATGATTTTATCTATTTGGGTCCTCTCCCTTTTCTTTTTGAGAAGCCTGGCTAGAGGTTTATCAATATTGTTTATTTTTTCAAAAAACCAACTCTTGGTTTCATTGATCTGCTCTACAGTTTTTTTTAGATTCTATATTGTTTATTTCTTCTCTGATCGTTATTATTGCTCTTCTTCTACTGGGTTTGGGGTGTCTTTGCTGTTCTGATTCTATTTCCTTTAGGTGTGCTGTTAGATTTTGTATTTGGGATTTTTCTTGTTTCTTGAGATAGGCCTGGATTGCAATGTATTTTCCTCTCAGGACTGCCTTCGCTGCATCCCAAAGTGTTTGGATTGTTGTATTTTCATTTTCATTTGTTGCAATATAGTTTTAAATTTCTTCTCTAATTGCCTGGTTGAGCCATTCATTCTTTAGTAGGATGTTCTTTAACCTCCATGCTTTTGGAGGTTTTCCAGACTTTTTCCTGAGGTTGATTTCAAGTTTCATAGCATTGCAGTCTGAAAGTGTGCATTCTATGATCTCAATTATTTTATACTTATGAAGGGCTGTTTTGTGACCCAGTATCTGATCTATCTTGGAGAATGTTCCATGTGCACTCAAGAAGAAAGTATATGTCATTGCTTTGGGATGCAGAGTTCTAAATATATCTGTCAAGTCCACCTGTTCCAATGTATCATTCAGGGCCCTTGTTTCTTTATTGATTCTCTGTCTATATGGTCTATCCATAGTTGTAAGTGGAGTATTAAAGTACCCTGTAATTACCACATTCTTATCAATAAGGTTGCTTATGTTTGTGATTAATGGTTTTATATATTTGAGTGCTTTTGAATTCAGTGCATAGACATTTATAATTGTTGGCTCTTCCTGATGGATAAACCCTGTAATTATTATATAATGCCCTTCTTCATCTCTTGTTACAGCCTGTAATTTAAAGTCTAGTTTGTCTGATATAAATATGGCTATCCCAGTGCTCTTTTGACTTCAAGTAGCATGATAGATAGTTCTCCATCCCCTCATTTCAGTCTGAAGGTGTCCTCAGATCTAAAATGAGTCTCTTGTAGACAGCAAATAGATGGGTCTTGTTTTTTTTATCCATTCTGATACCCTATGTGTTTTGGTTGGAGCATTTAGTCCATGTACATTCAGTGTTATTACTGAAAGATATGGGTTTAGAGTCATCGTGATATCTGTAGATTTCATGCTTGTAGTGGTGTCTGGTACTTTGTGGTCCTTGCAACATTTCACTCACAGAGTCCACCTTAGGATGTCTTGTAGGGCTGGTTTAGTGGTGATGAATTCCTTCAGTTTTTGTTTGGGAAAACCTTTATCTCTCCTTCTATTCTGAATCACAGACTTGCTGGATATTTTTTTCTGTTCATCACATTGAAGATTTCTTGCCATCCCTTTCTGGCCTGCCAAGATTCAGTAGATCAGTAGTCTCTTATTGGTCTCCCTTTACATGTTAGAGGGTGTTTATCCCTAGCTGCTTTCAGAATTCTCTCTTTATCCTTGTGTTTTGCCAGTTTCACTATGATATGTTGTGCAGAAGAGTGATTCAGGTTATGTCTGAAGGGAGTTCTCTCTGCCTCTTGGATTTCATTGGCTTTTTCCTTCCCCAGATCAGGGAAGTTCTCAGCTATGATTTGTTCAAGTACACCTTCAGCCCCTTTCTCTCTCTCTTCCTCTTCTGGAATTCCTATGGTACAGATATTATTCCATTTGATTGCATCACTTAGTTCTCTAATTCTCCCCTCATACTTCTGGATTTTTTTATCTCTCTTTTTCTCATCTTCTTCTTTTTCCATAATTTTTTAATTTATATTTATATTTGAGAGAGACAGAGCATGAGTGGGGGAGGGGCAGAGAGAGAGAGGGAGACACAGAATCTGAAGCAGGCTCCAGGCTCTGAGCTGTCAGCACAGAGCCCGATGTGGAGCCGAACCCACGAACCATGAGATCATGACCTGAGCCAAAGTTGGAATGTAACTGATTGAGCCACCCAGATGCCCCTAATTTTATCTTCTAATTCACCTATTCTCCCCTCTGAATTGAGATTTTCTTTTTAATGCAAGGAGATTTTTTGCCAGGAGGAATCAGAGTTGGCTCTTTGGTGTTTTAATTCACAATTGTCCCCTTATAGTCCAGTTTTGAAATTTTTACTTTATATTTTGAATCACCAAGGACAAACTGGACATCTCTATAATAGGAAAGTTTAAGAGCTATGTTTTCTGTCCTCAGCCTAGAAATACAAGGTAGAACCTGATTCTGTTTTGAAATCTGCCTACATTAGAATACCTAAGTTACATCAGTAATTAAAATATCCCATATATTTTTTCTGTCCATTTTTTCTATACCAGTGTACATAGTTTATTTTTGTCCCTGACAATTTACATTTAATTCCTTCGCCTAGAGAATTTTTCTCCACACTTAGAAAAAAAAATCATAAATTGCCATAAAACACAAAATGTGTATACATTGCACTCAGAGTGCCAGTGCTTTCTGAGAGTTTTTTCTCCATTCTTGGCTGGGAGCCTACATGACTTGTAAAAACATCAATGGCTATCATTGAGGGCTTCGAATCTCTGCAAGCTCAAACTTCCTGTGTATACTTAATATTTCTCTGATTCAACATTGAAATTTCTATCCAGTTGTCTTATACCTACACCCCCCCTGCAGTCGCTTCACTTGTACGTTTTTCTGGAGTTCAGTATTGCTTTCTTTCCTACACTCTTTCTCTTGGATTAACATGGGTGTTGCAAATTGCAGTTCAGGGGTCAGTCCAACCTGAGCTAGACCTATCTTTACCTTAGAATTTCAGCACTGTCTGGGGTTCAAACAATTGGAGACACGTGCACCCAGTCTTCCAGGAAGTCAGAGAACTTTCAAATAAGTGATATGTTAAAAATATTTAGTTTCCTAATTCTAATCCATGAATCTTTTAATTTACCTTGATGTCTTTAATTTCTCATAGCAATATTTTGTAGCTTTCCTGTAGAGATCTTGGACATATGTTATCAGATTTATTACAAGGCATCTAATAATTGTGTTGCTATTATAAATGGTATTAAAATCATTATTGTTTTCTAGTAGTTGCTACACCATACACAAATGTTAATTCATGCTGGATAGAAGACACAAGTGTGAAAGGCAAAACCAAAAAACCTTGAGAAGATAACATAGGATAATATTTTTATTATCTTAGGCTAAGGAGAGGTGTTTTTAATGAAACATAAAAATTGTAAACCATAAAGAAAAAGATCGATAAATCTGTCTACATGAAAATTAACCCTTTAGTGTTAAAAGCACACACAAAAAGAGTGGGAAGACCAGCAAATACAACACATGGAGCCATTTTGTGTGCTGCTCTGTGGAACGGAATGGAATCTATCCCTGTTTGCAGTCACCTCAAAGGAGGGGCTGGGCAAGGGGAGGAGAGAATCAGTCATTCTCACAGCTGGTAACTGGCTTGTCACAGATCCAAGTTCTTAACCTGTACTAAATTAAAGCATGCTGCTGCCCATTAAAATGTAGCATTACTGAATAACTAAAATAGGTTTGAAACACGAAATAAATCATGATATTAATTGTGGAAGAAAAAGAACATTCAAAGAGAGGATACTCATTAAGAGTGGAAGTGTAAATAAATAAGAATAAGAAAGGGCACAGAAGGTATGGGAGACAGAGGGAACACCATATGCTTAGGTATTTCAGAGATGTGAGGTTGTAGGCTATGGTGTAAGGTGTTTTGGAAAGAATACTGAAAGAAAAGAGCATACTAGGAGGTATCACTATAGACATTTAGGCTTAATTTAAGTTTTAGGTTGCTGGCTAGCATTACTCACCCTAATATAGCCACCAGAAGCTTATTTTTTTTTAAATTTTTTTTATGTTTATTTATTTTTGAGACAGAGAGAAACAGAGCATGAACGGGGGAGGGGCAGAGAGAGAGGGAGACACAGAATCGGAAGCAGGCTCCAGGCTCTGAGCCATCAGCCCAGAGCCTGAAGCGGGGCTCGAACTCACGGAACGTGAGATCGTGACCTGAGCTGAAGTCGGACGCTTAACCGACTGAGCCACCCAGGCGCCCCCACCAGAAGCTTATTAAGATTGAATAAGAGATAAAAATCTGGTAATCCATTTAAAACTAATTATAAAGTGCCAAAGTTTACACATAATTTGCTTTAAGACATATAAACTACAATCACATTAAGATTATATACGCATAAAACATTGATTTCACTTGTATTCTATCCAGTTTGCCTGAGGTAGGGATTCACAGTGAGTGGTCAGGTCATTATGTTTATCTCTTAAAATACCCACAGGAGTAGGTGACTCTTATTAGTATCATTTATCACAAGTAGGGGGAGGTTGAGATTCTCCTAAGAAGACTGTAAGAAAGACGACGTTTGATAGGTTGATTGGGGCCTGATTTTGAAAGTCCTGGGATGACATGTGAAGTAAAGCATTTGGATTACATTGGAGAGTTATTTTAGTTCACATCTCTGTTGCTGGAAGAAATCAGGCAGCAACGTGAGGACAAGAGATTGGAATCCAGGAGACCATCTACAAGGAGGTTGCGAAGTGACAATGGCCTGAATTCAGGTCATATCATGAAGATGGATAAAGATGGATTAATAAGAACCTGCAGACGCAGAACAGCAGAATGGGGTAACTAAACACAAGAGGGAAATTGGGGGGGGGGGAGGAATTTAAAAAATGATTCCTTGGGGGCCTTATAATTGGTAGGATGATGGCACCGAATATGGTGGAACTCACAGAGAGGAATCGAGTATTGGGGGAAAATAATGAATTCAGCTTTGGACAATTGTGTATTTAAGGTATTCCTGGGACACCTGTGGGGCGAGGCTTAATGATGATAATTAAAGTAAATATAACACTTATCAAGTGCTTACTTGTTGCTGGGCACTGGGGTGGGCTGCGTGCAATTTCTCAATTCAAGGAGGATGGAAGTGAGGCTTATTGAAGATGTAATTCGGCCTATGCGTGGTGGCTGGGAGTTGAGCACAGACACTCTGACTCCAAAGCCTGTATACACCTCCTTAGTCACTGCACCAAACAGCCCCCAGGGCTTAGAAGGGATGCCAGGGATAGAGATGGGGATTTGCGAGCTATTAGTTTATAAGTGATCCCTGCGGGTGTGAAAGGAGATGAGTTTTCCTAGGGAGAGATTACAGAGGGAGAATGCTGGCGGAACACATCTATACAACTTAAGCAGAATAAAGTGATTATAGACATTTAATGTCATGCAATGTTGTAAGACTGCTTTACATTGATTTCCTGTTGCAAGCAAATGGCTTTCTGAGTGTAGTGATGTCCCTTTGTTCAATGCAGTTCATCTCTCATTTATTCTTTGGAAATGAAGCCAGTTTAACAATATGTATGACTAATTCTTTTCTTAAGAAATAGAGTTGAAGAGGTGGCCGTCTGCATTGCCTTCTGACAGCAGGTTAAAAGGAAAGGATTGGGGTGAGATGAACTGTCTCTATTTCCCTGTAAGGCTATAATTATTTGCTTCTTTATTTCATTTGGTATAGCTAGATTTATTCAGTATTGATTGGGGTGATCGATTAGGAAAGAAAAACTATAAGAAATTATTGCATAAAAAAAGGAAAAAAAACATGTTTTTGATGTAACTCTATAGACTGATTTAGAGTCATTATTGTTAGTGCAATATCAAGAAATAAAAATGCTTCCTTGTTTCATAGTGCTCCTCAGCCTATTTTTCAAATTTATTTCAAGAAATTCTTTTCCAGTCATTTCACTAACTCAGAATAAAAGTGACAATATATTTTAAAGGATCCAGAGGTCTCTAACGTATATTGTCACTACCCCTAGTTTCTAGTACATTCCTTAGTACAAATAATCTGCCACTGGGCATTATTTTTTAGAAGGTCAAGACTATTTTTGGTCTTTCAGGATGCAGAAACCCTCATTAAAATGAAAATAGCTCTGGAAGGAGTAACAGTTCAGGTTTGAGCTTCTCAACCTTGATTATATGTCAGCGTTACTACCTTGGGGGCTTCAAACAATAGCAATGCCAAGACTTCACTTCTAGCAGATAATGATTTAATTGGATTGGGGTGGATTTGAACATGGTTTGTTTGTTTGTTTGTTTGTTTTCCTTTCTTGGCTTACAGGAGAAGTTGGTCTCATAGTTCTGGATGCCAGAAGTCCAAAATCAATGTCAGTGGGCTGTGCTGCCTCTGGTGGCTCTAAGGGAGAAACAATCCTTGCACGTTCCAGCTTTTGTTGGCTACAGGTTATTCCTTGGCTTGGGGCTATATGACTCCAATCCCTGTCTGTGTGTTTCCATGGCCTTTTCCTCTATATGCTTAATCTCCCTCTGCCTTTCTCTTCTAAGACAACTTTCATTGGATTTAGGGCCCACCTGCATAATCCAAGATCTCTCAAGATCCTTAATATCTGCAAAGACCTTTTATTCTATGTAAGGTCACATTCAAAGGTAATGTGGACTGAATTATGTCCTCCCAAAATTCATATACTGAAACTCTAACCTCTAATATGATGGTATTTGGAGACAGTGCCATTGGCAGTTAATTAGGTTTAGATGAAGTAATAAGGGCAGAGTCCTCCCAATGGGTTTAGCATTCTTATAAGAAGGGACACCAGAGAGCTCTGTCTCTCTCTCTCTCCCACTCCATTGTGAAGACAAAGAAGAAGGCAGCCAGGCAAAGTGTTCTTACTGGGAACTGAATCTTCTGGCATGTTCATGAAAGATTTCTAGCTTCTAGGACTGTGAGAAAATAAAATGCCTGTTGTCTAAGCTAGCCAGTCTATGGTAATTTGTTTTGGCAGCCAGAGCTTATGAAGACAATAGGTTGCAGGAGTGAGGCAGAAGACAACATCTCTTGCGGGGAGCGGGGGGGGGGGGGGGCAGCTATTCAAATCCTGCTTTTGATATTACCTGAAGCTCTTACATATCATGTACAATTGGTATCACCTGAACCCCGGGCCAGGCTCATATAATAGAAAACCAAACTTCAGCAGACTCGTTTTCTTTCCTCCTCCAATTCTTGGACACTGGTATTTTTAAAACTATCCATGGTCATATATTGAAAAAAAATCATATATTAAAAAAAATGGAAACCAATTCGACAATAAACTTCATATATTGAAAAAAAATAAAACTACCCATGGGATTCTAATTCACAGCTGAGTGAACACACATGATTGGATAGTCGAATCAGATTTTCATAAATCCGATATCCTACTCATTATCCACTTTTACTAAATAATTTCAAAGATAACAGGCCATCAGGTGGTGCAGACGGAGCAAAGAGAGGTGTGGGGACTTATGAGTGGATCCTCAGGTCCTTTCTTGCCTTAACGGATATGAGCTTTTACCCAAATAATAGATGATACGTCCATGTGAGTTTTCAGGAATTGCCTCCCATGCTAGGGTATTCAAACTATTAAGCAGACAAATTTCATATGTGATGTAGCACGTGTAACATTATCCATGGCTTATAGATCCTAGGTTTTGTTTTGTTTTTATTTTTTTTTTTACTTTCAGCAATTGTTAACCAGGGATAGCTTGCTAAGGGCATTTCAGACAAAAAGTGTATTTCTCCTATTACATATTATTGGTCTATTTATCTGGAGGTCCAATTGACATGAGGATTAAACAATGTCACCTGCCTTTTTTCATTCCCTCCAGTGTGCCCCTTCCCTCATTCATCATCCTGCCCTGCCATGGATCAGAGGTTGGCTGCATTAATTTTTTTCTCACAACAACCAATGTTGAGATCCAGCGATTTGGTGGGAATTGATAGCTTGACTGGAGAGGTGCTAGATAGTAGCAGAAATGGAGGCGGAAAAAATGATGCCATGAGAAACATTGCCTGTTATCAGTCTTGTTTAGGGCTGTCATTTATGTAACAGATATTCACTGATCACCCATTATATGCTAGCCACTGGGATGTTGGGGTAAAAAAGACAGATAGAGTCCCTTATGGGCAGATAACAACGAATTAAGTAAGCATGTAAGAAAATTAATTGTGATAAGAGCTATGGAGAAATTAAGAGGGCAGTGAAAGAAATAAACTGGAGGAATTCTTCTGTGATGCAGTCAGGGAAGGCTTCTCCAGGGAGGTGACCCTTGAGCTGAGAAACTGTAGCATGAGAATGAGCCTTTTACTGGAAGGGCTGAGAAGAAAGTTCTCTGGGCAGAAAAGGGAAAGGGATTAGCATGTTCTTTCAGCAACAGAAAGGAGGCCAGTGTGGCTAGAACATGGTGTTTGTGGAGAGTAGATGAGCTGGGGGCAGCATTCAGACCATGCAAGGACTTTGCAGCCAGGGATCTAGATTCAGAGTTTGTTCTCCTAGCTATGGGAAGCTGGTGAGGATTATGGGGTGTCTTGAAGTGGAGGAGTGAATGCAATTCGGGATCCATTTTCTGTTTAATAGCCTCAAATATTAACCGGGGGTGCTTGTCCTTTGATCTGAGGGCACTTATCAGAGATGATTTTGGAGAAAACCAATAGTTCCTTAACCAGTGGCTGCGTTTGCTGCCAGAAAAACTTTGCTGGCCAGGAAAATACAAATTCCTTCAAGGGGGAGGTCTAGACATGCTTCTGCATGGGGTAAGGAAGGAGTGTGCATGCCCATTTGTAAAAGCGGGGCAAATAATAGAGATAGAAATACTTGGTGTTAGTGTTGGGTTAGAAGTTTCCACATGAAACCTTAAATGGGAAAACGTTTTGATCTATTTCTCATAACTTAGAATCACATTAAAACTAACTGCACAAAGAATTGAAATGCATGCAGGAATTGAAACATATCTGTCATTTCATACTTAATGCAATACTTTGGTTAAGTTCTTTGTTGTAGTAGAAGCAAAAAAAAAAAAAGATACAGTAGACAAGCCAAAATAATTTACATAAAACACAATGGAAAGTGGCTGAGAAGAGGACAATTTTGGAAAATGATCTCTCCAGGAATGCTGCCAAGGTAAGTGGCAGTAGATATTGATTATATAGACCTGTCATGGATTGGTCTAACCAGTCATTCTGAAAATTGAATTGGATTTTTCTTCCTGAAATGATGTTTTTGAAGCTGTGCCAAATGCAATCTCTCTTCCCACCCATTCTGGTTTGTGTCCGCTTTTCAGACTTAATAATGCTCAGACATTTATAATGTTGGTCACAGGAAAGTCTTTCTGTGTGCCCGGAGCAAACTGATTATGTTACATCATTCTACATGACAATTTCCCTCACTTTAAAAATATTATATATTCTGCAATAGTGGGTATATAATATGCAACGCAGTGTGGGAAGAAGTGAAGCACAGAGAAGAAGGAAAAGCAACAAAGCATGTGATCTGTATAAATAAGATGAATGTATAATCTATTCTCCAAACCTGGCAACTTCTTTAAATTTATTTTTTATTCTTTTAGAGACAGAAAGCATGAGCAGGGGAGAGGGGCAGATGGAGAGAGAGAGAGGGAGGAAGGGAGGGAGGGAGGGAGAGAGAGAGAGAGACAGAGACAGAGAGAGAGACAGAGAGAGAGAGAGAGAGAGAGAGAGAGAGAGAGATCTTTTTAAAATATTTACTTATTTTTGAGAGATAGAGCACATGCAGGGGAGGGACAGGGAGAGAGGGAGACACCAGAATCTGAAGCAGGCTTCAGGCTTCAAGCTGTCAGTGTAGAGCCCAAAGTGGGGCTCAAACCCACAAACCATGAGATTATGACCTGAGCCAAACTCACACGCTCAACCAACTGAGCCACCCAGACGCTGAGAAAGAGAGAGAGGGAGACAGAGAGAGAGAGAGAGAGAGAGAGAGATTGAGAGAGAGAGAGAGAGAGAATCTTAAGCAGGCTCCACACTCAGTGCAGAGTCAGATGCAGGGCTCCATCCCAAGACCCTGGGATCATGACCTGAGCTGAAATCAAGAGTCGGATGCTTAACCAACTGAGCCGCCCAGGTGCCCCAAACTTGGAAACTTTTAAGAGTAAAAGGGGATGCTATAATTACATTTGTATGAGAGGCTTAATGTGGAGATGTTCTAGACAAAACTGTATGTGTGTTTATCCTATAAAGACGAGGAGACATAAGAATCCGGGTGAAAACAAAATGTTGGTGACAGGTAGGTATTTATTTTAGAGACAAAAGTCAAAATGAGGCTTCACAATAGGATGAGTGAAATGGTGGTTTGTGGAATGGGGCACAACAAAATTTGGAGGCCAGTAAGAAAGGCTGGTAACAACATGCTTGGATGTAAAATTTACTCAGCATATTGAAGGAGACTAACAATTTGATCAAGTCTAACCTTCAACTCTATGCAGAAAATATATGAGTAAAAGATGATTGAATCCATAACTATTGTCCTGTGATATGGGAGAAATTCAAAAATATAAACAATTTTACTAAGAGGTAAATGACTACCATGAAGCTTACAGATGCAGCCTGGTCTGGTTCAGGAGTTCTTACTGATGATGTACTATTCAGGCAGGCCTGGGAAGATGGATAGGTATTACAGAAACGAAACAAAACATAAAGATGGTGGATATTCCAAATATAAGGAATGGTAAAATGCAAAATGTATATAAATACAATAATCTGGCTCAAATAGTAATGAATGGGAGTTTCAGGAAATAGTGAGTTTTGAAAGACAGACTGTTACCAACTCCTAGAACTAAGCCCTAAGATTCAAAATATGCCACCCCTGAACTGGGGAATATCTCAGTAAAATTTATACTTGCTAACAAAAGCAAACTGAAGTTTGGAAATTCATCGGCTGAATCTGAGTGTTAAGATCTGGACGGTAATAATCTGGTTCAGAATGCAAAACTCTTAACCATTACAATCAACTTTATTACATGAATCTTCTTCCACTGATTGTGAGCCCACTGTTTTTCACACAGATTCTGAAGCAGGCTCCAGGCTGTGAGCTGTCAGCACAGAGCCCGATGCGGGGCTCGAACTCACAAACCACAAGATCATGACCTGAGCCGAAGTCTTACACTTAACTGATTGAGCCTCCCAGGTGCCCCTGGGAGTCCACTGTTTAACCATAAGTTGGTTAAGGTTACCCTATGATTTGAGTTATGAATAAGATTGTGTCAAACCTCCTGTCACACTTCGTACAGGAATGTTAGTGCTTCTCAAGATCCAAGTTTGGCTTGAAGTCCAAACTTCCATTAAGCCTTTTTTCTGCCCCAGCCTGCTGGCAATGGTTCGCCATCTCCTGTCCCCAGTGGCTGAAGGCTGGCATGGCTGTGCACACTCAGCCGCATTCTGGGCTGGGTTGTGTCAGGATGAACAAGCTTCCATGGCATGTGAGAAGGCTCTGGGGAGAATGCCCCAGGATGGGGGTACAGGCATGTAGGGTGGCTCTGGTTAGTATGCTCAGGCTTGGTGGAGCTGTCTCCACAGATGTGCTGGAAATTGGAGGCGGACTGATGAAGTATAACCAGAGCAACAGGCATGTACCCATAAGGTACTTTGACAAAATGGGTCTATCCTGGTTGTGGATAAGGTTTACATTGCAGAAAATTAATATTAATTATTGTATTAATGTTACTTATTTATTATGTATTATATTGCTAAAAGGCTTTTTATTGCCCCAAATTTCTCATAGGACATTTTATTTTGTAGGCTCCAGACACGTCAAAAATTGATCTTCCCAGCCTACTACCCCATCCCTTAACTCACTTCACGTGCTTCTCTTTCAGATACCCTCCACTGGGGCTTTTCTATGTAATTGAATATCCTAATATTATCAGCCAGAACATTTTAACTTTCTATTTCTAATGAGAATCTGGACTCACAGTGGCCTCACCCCAAATGATTGATGTTCTTGTTGAAGACACAGTCTTCCATTGCTGTTACTACCCGGAAGCACCAGAGAACTGGCCAAAATTTGAAAGGTCTTTATCCCATTCCTTCTCAGTCCTAGGTAGGTTGAATGGAGCAGTTTTGAGATTTATTTTCCGTCTTCTATTAATGATGCCTCCTATGCCTAGCCCGGTAACTTCCTAATGGCAAAAGGGAAAATACGCTGTTTTGACTTTAAATAGTTTCTCCACCACCCCCACCAAAGCTCAGAGAAGTTAAGTAATTTCCAACTCATGTAAATAATGACTGTCAGAGTTGGGGTTCAGATGTGTTTATGTTTCTCTGACAACAAAGCCCCATGCCAAATATGTCACTGTTATACCATATCGCCTTCTTAAAAATAATGTCATGCTGGGGCGCCTGGGTGGCGCAGTCGGTTAAGCGTCCGACTTCAGCCAGGTCACGATCTCGCGGTCTGTGAGTTCGAGCCCCGCTCAGGCTCTGGGCTGAGGGCTCGGAGCCTGGAGCCTGTTTCCGATGCTGTGTCTCCCTCTCTCTCTGCCCCTCCCCCGTTCATGCTCTGTCTCTCTCTGTCCCAAAAAAAAAAAAAAAAAAACGTTGAAAAAAAAAATGTCATGCTGACATTTAATGCATACATTTGCAATTAATTATTAGCTCTTTCTTCCTTAGCTAGGATTGGCTGGAAAGACTTTCATCAAAAACAGAAAATTATAATTTTCGATTAAACCAGTCTAGCTAATTATCAAATTCAACACGTTGAGACCGAGGAAAACTGCTTTTCATAGTTGATTTATCAATTGCTTTTACATCATCTCAGTATTAAATTCAGCTGTATTTTGCTTTTTACATTTTTGCTTTTTGCATTTTTGACAAATGGGATAAAGAAGATCAGTAAGTTTCCTAAACTACAAAGGAGTTGGATCGAGGGTCTGTGCATTTAGGTCAAGTATGCTCCATGCCAAAAATAACATGGGAAGGAAAGGATTTACATTATGTGTGAGTCTTTAGCATAGTTTTTCTTGAACTTCCTGTAATAAAACTGAGGATAACATTTTTCTAGTTTCCCTTTCTCAATTGATTTTATATATTGAATCTCACAGTTAATGTATATGCTTACTTGTACATTCACATATTTATACATAAAAGGAGTCATATTGACTGACTTTATATTTCTTTGGATATGTTTTCTGTTATCAAAAAATAGTTTCCAAGACCAAAAAAATACAAAATTTTAAACTATTTAGGAAATTTTATATTTTATTATGTCATCGCTTCATTTTAAACATTTAAAAAAAATTTTAATGTTTATTTATTTATTTACTTACTGACTTATTGAGAGAGAGACAGAGTATGAGCAGAGGAGGGGCAGAGAGGGAGGGACACACAGAGTCTGAAGCAGGCTCCAGGCTCTGAGCTTTTAGCACAGAGCCTGATGTGAGGCTCCAACTCATGAACCACAAGATCATGACCTGGGCAAATTCAGACACTTAACCGACTGAGCCACCCAGGCACCCCTCGGCATCACTGCATTTTAGCATATAAGTTCACAGATGAGAAGGAAAAAATAATAAAATACATAACACAAAATATTGAGCTACATTCAAAACATAGATGTAATAAGGAAAAGAAAATGTAATATTACTATTATATAATTAAGAATTTCAGAATTGCTTTGACTCTTATTTCATTGTATAGCACCTATGTGCTTATCACAGAACTTAAAAAGAAAGGTATTTGTTTACACATAGAGCTGTTAATGTGAAGCTGACTATCTTTTGGCTGTGTTTGTTCATATAATGTGTGTCTTTGATTATTAGTATATTTAGCTAGTAAACCTAGCTTTATGAATAAGCAAGTACCTTTTCATTTGTGTGTGTGTGTGTGTGTGTGTGTGTGTGTGTGTGTGTAATTCCTGACAGAATTCTTCAAAATGCCCCAAATGAGAGTCCTTGAAATTAAGTCCTGAGGAAAAAATATTTCCAGGCTCTGACATTCTAAAGTCAACATTTTTTTTTCTCCAAAGCAAAGTAATTGTGTTGATATTGAGGTATCAATGGAAAAAAAATAGGTTTGGCCTCCTAGAAATACAGTTTAATAATTGCCATTCCTGTCATTATAGGAACAATATTACACTTTGTTTTTTTTTTCCCCAAAAGATTAAGGACATGGCTACATTTATTGCAAGTGGCACTTCAAAACTGCACAAAATGATACATGTTCTTTTGAAGGCATCTTATCAATGACTATTGATTCAACCCAGAAACTGGATTTAATAATGACTGCTTTGCTAAGTACATGTCACAGTAAAGTCTCTGAACCAGCAATCTTTAAATGAGTAGGCTATACCTGCATTGGAACCTTTTCTTAAGACTACTCCATAAGGCTTTCAGCTTATCAAAATACTGTTTACTTAAAATGGCTAAAGATAAATTGTGTTGTGTTTTCTCTAACATTCCTAGTTGGCATATCTTTGAATTTCTATCATTATGATGATGAACATTAGTTTAATTAGCATTGGCTTTTTCTTAGATTTTAGGCTGAAATGTGTATTCTTGATCTATGAAAAAAGGTATTTTTTTTTTCCAAATCATGCAGTTAAGAAATTAATCTAGTAGCTTAAAAAGCTGAAAATTTTGGAGTAAATGTATAATCTCACTGACATTCTTTGTGTATTTTATCTTTAATGTTTTATATTAATTGCATAAAACTCTTTATTATCTGAATTTCCTATGAAAAACATTTATTTTAGGAAATAATACCAACATATTAGAGCAACTAAAATCTATTGAGTAGAAATTTCCTACGTTCTGCTTTTGTTAAAACAACTGAATGATCTGGTATTGTCCAGCTTATACTATCTCCCAAACAAATTTTGGCTTTTCTGCTCTGGAATAGAGTTGACAGCCAAATAAGGAAGGTTTTAAGTGGAATTGTATCAAGAACTGTGAAGTTTGAGGTTTTTAGCTGACTTGCAGGCTAGTAAGGTAAACTGCTGTGGTTACATGGCTTGCTGGCAGAAGCCACAAGATTCCTGTGACAGAGACAAAAACACATTACTACTCCCAGCAGAGCAGTAGTTCAAGTATCACCATTTCCTACAGTTCTCCACATCTCCAAGTTTCTTCATTGTCTCCCTGATCCTACATGGTGAAGAAGAGAGGGCCAGGTATTATCTGCACCTACACTGGGCTGTGTTACAGGAGAGGACCCCTGAGTTTGGAACTTGAGTCTATTCTTACAGGCAGTTAGCAAACCCACCCTTTGCTGCAGAGAGACACTATCTCTATCTTCCAAGGCTGTTCACTGTCCAAATGTGACCAAAGGACACCAGTGCTCTTTATGTAGGATGTGGAGAAACCCAAGATACTTCTGCAGCACTGTCTCCCAGGAAACTGGTTTATATATGAATTTCTGGATCCCAAGAAATTGTGTAAATAGTTTTGTGGAGTAGGAGAATCCTGTGAAAGTATGGATCAAGTTGAGAAATGGATGTATCAACCTTCCAGTCAGAATTTTCATTGGTAGATTCGACACTGGGATGGCATTTGTACTTCACTGTCTACATTTTGTTATTATGAATTAACATGAATCATCACAGCTGACTTCAGCCACTCTGAGTTGAATTGGGATCAATTTATATACTTTAACCTGTGATTGATGGCTAAAAAACATGATTCAGAGCTGTAATAAGTGATTCTTTTTTTTTTTTTCAATTAAAAAAAAAACATTCATTTATTTTTGAGAGAGAGAGAGAGAGAGAGAGAGCAAGCAGGGAAAGGGCAGAGAGTAAGAGAGAGAATCCCAAGCAGGCTCCAAGCTGTCAACACAGAGCCTGACTTGAGGCTCGAACTTATGAACTGTGAGATCATGACCTGAGCCAAAATCAGGAGTTGGTTGCTTAACCAACTGAACCACCCAGGTGACCCTGTGATAAATGATTCTTAACATATATTTCCTTCAGGGGACTATTTCTGTTAAATCACTGCCATATTATCTAAAATCTTCCAGATACCACCAGAATCTATTTAATTCTTGGTTTTACATTTAGGATTAATTAATTAAGCATACATTATCTCAACTAATTCAGTGCATTTCAAAGTTTAAAAAAATGAACCAATTGGAGGATAGAATTAGGAAGCATCCAACTATTAATTGATTTTTAATTTGATGTTTTGCACACTGTCACTCAAATTTCCTCATTTTATAAAAATTCTAAATTTTTCTCATTTTCTAAAATTATTTTATGCTCCTATAGTTTCTAAATAATGTTTATTTCTTTTATAAGACTAAAATAGAGATTTTTCTGGGCCCCTGGGTGGCTCAGTCAGGCCTCCAACTTTGGTTCAGGTCATGAGCTCATGTTCGTGAGTTCTAGCCCCACATTGGGCTCTCTGCTGTCAGTACAGAGCCTGCATTAGCTCCTCTGTCTCCCTCTCTGCACCCCCCACCCTCCCCCCCATCTTGTGTGCACCACTGCTCATGTGGTATGCACACACACTCTCTCTCAAAAATAAATAAACATTTTTTTTTTAATTAAAAAAAAATAGGGGCACCTGGGTGGCTCAGTCGGTTAAGCGTCTGACTTTGGCTCAGGTTGTGATCTCTCAGTTTGTGGGTTCAAGCCCCACATCTGGCTCTGTGCTGGCAGCTCAGAGCTCTCCCTCTCTCTCTGGCCCTCCCCCATTCACTCTCTCTCACTCTCTCAAAAGTGAATAAACATTTAAAAAAATAATTAAAAAAATAAAATAGATTTCCTTGGCCTTCATGTCATGTTAATATTTTTTAACAGCTTTGAGAGATAATTTATAGCCACTAATTTTTCCCATTTTAAATGTCCAGTTTGGGGGTGCCTGGGTGGCTCAGTTGGTTAAGCATCTGACTTCAGCTCAGGTCATGATCTTGCGGTTTGTGGGTTTGAGGTCTGTGTGGTGGGCTCTGTGCTGACAGCTCGGAGCCTGGAGCCTGCTTCGGTTTCTGTGTCTCCCTCTCTCTCTCTGCCCCTCCACCACTCATACTCTGTCTCTGTCTCTCTCAAAAATAAACATTAAAATTAAAAAAAACATAAATATTACATATCACTTAACAGGATGCGTTTTTTAACGTTTTTAATTAAAAAAAAACTTGGGGTGTCTGGGTGGCTCAGTCGGTTAAGCATCCAACTTCAGCTCAGGTCATGATCTCATGGTTCGTGGGTTTGAGCCCTGTGTGGTGGGTTCTGTGCTGACAGCTCAGAGCCTGCAGCCTGCTTCGGATTCTGTGTCTCCCCCCCCCCCCCCCCACCTCTCTCTCTCTTCCACCTCTCCTGTTCTTTCTCTCTCTCTCAAAAATACATAAAAATAAAAAAAAATAGATGTACAGTTTGATGATTTTTACTAAATTTATACTGTGGTGCAACCCTCACTACAATCTAGTTTTAGAACATTTCTATCATTTCCCCCCAAATTTCTTCCTACCCTTTTGCCAGGCCTGACTCCCATCATTTATCCCTGACAACCTCTGATTTGATTTACATTTTATACATTTTTTTACATTTTATAAAAATCTCTTACAAATGAAACTATGTGTGTATATTTGTATAGATATAGGTATAGATGTGTAAATACTTGTGGTTGACATCTTTAGTATATTTTTTAGATTCTTCTATGTTGTTGCATGTGTCAGGACTTTTTCCTTTTTATTTCTGAGTACTATTCCAATGTGTGAATGCCCATAATTTGTTTAGTCATTGAACTGTTCATGTATATTTTTGTTGCTACTATATTTTGTCCATTCTGAATAAAGAGGGTATGAACGTTTGTATATGTCTTTGTGCAAATATTTACTTTCATTTCTTGTAGGCCATATAGTAAGTGTATGTTTTACTTTCTAACAGGCTACTAAACTGTTTTTCAAAGTGATTATACTATTGTACATTTTTCTTATCAGCAATGCATGAGGGTTGCAGTTTTTCTATCCCTTTGCCAACACTGGGTATTGTCAGTCTTTTTGATTTTAGCCATTATAGTGTGTGTGTAGAGGTATCTCTTTGTATTTTTATTTTGCATTTTCCTAATTACTAATAATGTTAAAGTTCTTTTCATGTGCATATTTTCATTTATATATATTTTCTTTGGTGAACTGTCTATTCAGGTCTTTTGACACTGTCTAAACTGGACTGTCTTCTTATTATTGAGTTGTAAGAATTCTTCATATATTCTGGATAACATCCTTTATCAGACATATGTTTTGCACATACTTTCACCTAGTCTGTGGCTTGTCTTCCAGTTCTTAATGTTAATTTTTGAAGAGCAAAAGTTATCAATTTTGAGGCATCCAATTCAATAATTTTATTTTACTTTTCATTTTCATTTTTGGGATCAGAATATTTAAAATTCATTGGCTACAATCACCTACATTCACCTTTATCACTGGATCTACAGAATTTCAAGCTTCCTTCTTTATGTAATGGGAACATAGGCATTCATAACATTTGCCTTGGTGACTGTTTACACCAGCTTCCATGACTAACGAGCACCCCTCTGATTGACATAATGTTTATGTTGTGAAATATGTAGACCTATTCTCCTGCACCCTTGATACATCTTTTTCTTTCCATTGACTCCTAGAGTACAAATTACTTTTTAAAAATATTTACATGCTTGGTGAAGCCACATCGTAGCTCCTAAGAAATTACAATTTTAATTATTGGTTACATTACAGGTAGTTAAGGACACTTTTTCCTGGTCTTAGCTACCAACATTTCAAAGAAAGCTGTATTACTGAGACTCATGGAAATGTACTTCAACAAAGAGACCTGCTTAGAGGCTAAATTTATTTGATGTCACGATTAATTAAAATACTGTTAATTGGACAAAGTGATATCATCCAACCGCAATGGATGGTAATTAAATATTTCATGCCTAATGTTTCAATAAAAATGGCATTTTATCTGTAAGAATCACTAGCTTTGCTATTTTTAAAAAAATTGCTTAAAGCCTAACTCACAGTTGACATTCTGCTTTTATTGCAGGAATAATGGTAATGAGAAAGATTAAATACATGTTAGCAAATTGATACACTTAAGAATACTACACCATTTGCTTTAGAGGATTTGTTGTTCAAATTTTCTAAGTCTCTAATGGTTGACACACGTGTACATTGCAGAGAAAAGTAAATAGCCTCTGAGGCTCAAGGATAGTTCTACAGAGTATTAAGTGCATCAAAAAGCGTGAAAGTTAATAACTCTTACCTCCTAATGCAGAAATATGAATGGAATGTTTTTTAATGCCCCACTTATCTACCAAGGGCCCTTTCTATTCTTGCAAGGTTTCTTCCCCTATAAATAACAACTAGAAAATTATTATAATTCTACATTATTTTTCTGTAATTACTTAGCTTTTAACATTTAATTACAAGTACTTTAATGAACTTTCAACTTTACATACATTCTTTTCATCTTTAACTCTCACAAAAACATATAGAGGGCAGAGAGAATGCGATTACAAGGGAAAAAGATGCAAATCCTAAACTTAACAGTATTTAATACTTATAAAAACAAAAATGTCCTTTGAAAATAATTTAAAATTTAATTATTTTTCTAAAATCTACAACAGAAAAGAGAACTTGTGGCTAATGCTGATATTTCCATTTATACATAGAATTAATATATGTTCAATCTATTTTCTAGACTGTCTATATTTTTTAAAATAGTAATATTTGTTATGTTGATTTTTAAATATTTAATATTTTTAAAAAAGTCAGTGTTTACTTATTGACTTCTAGATAAAATCTAAGTTTACCCTCCATATGTAGTCTTTAATTATTTGTCCTCTTCTTACTCATTTTTTTTTTCATATTTGCTACACATCACCTCCTGGCCAGCTATTTATGGTTGATTTTTTTTTTTTTAATTCAACAAAGATTTGTTGACAATCTACAATGTAGTAGGTCCTGGGCCCTGGAGATAACAAGATCACTAGTGTTTACTTCAAGTCTTTCAGAGATTCAAAGATCTCACAGTCTAGTGTGGGTATATCATCATCCCCATCTTTATGCTCATAAATCATTATAACTATTCTTTCTTGTTTACACAGTACAGATGCTGTGCATTGGACTTTACAAGCATGGACTTACCTAAACTTTAGTGTAACCTGTAAGGTAAGCATACTTTGTGCTGCTTTAAAGATAAGAAACTGGGGCACCTGGGTGGCTCAGTTGGTTGAACATCTGACTCCTGATCTCAGCTCAGGTCTTGATCTCAGGGTTGTGGGTTCAAGCCCCATATTGGGCTCTACACTGGATGTGGAGCCTACTTAAAAAAATAAATAAATATGGGTGCCTGGTGGCTCAGTCGGTTAAGCATCTAACCGCAGCTAAGGCCATCATCTTGCGGTTTGTGGGTTGGAGCCCCATGTTGGGTTCTGTGCTAACAGCTCAGAACCTGGAGCCTTCTTTGGATCCTGTCTCCCTCTCTCTCTGCCCCTTGCCCACTCGCACTCTGTTTCTCTCTCTCTCTCAAAAATAAACATGAAAGAAAGAAAGAAAGAAAGAAAGAAAGAAAGAAAGAAAGAAAGAAGTTGAAACTTAGAAGAGTTAAACAATTTGATTAAAGTTACATAGCTAATAAATTCATAAGTCATATTTTTAGAATTTAAACTGATAGCCATTTTTACAATTTTCTCTATATAGCTTCTCCTATAACAAATTTCAGTAAACTATGGGAAATGCCACAGGAGTATAGGAAATTATGAAAAGATGGTTGAGAGTGGTCATGACCCCACCCATGGTAATGAAGGGTTTTTTGCTTTCTTAGAGGAGGAATCAATTCAGCTGAATTTTGAGAGATGCCTGTGACCTTTCCAAGTGGATACAGAGCAGGAAATAGAGTATTTCTGTTATTTGCACAGTTACAAACATGAAAAGCACAGCACTGGAAGAACCGGGAAGGAGTGTTGCAAAAGCACAAATAGCATGGAACAGGCTTGAATTTCTGTGGGGTGTGTGTGTGGGTGTATGTGTGTGTGTATGTGTAGCAGATCTTAACAGGAAACATAGTGTGTGATTTATCGGTATCAAATTTTTCTGAGATTTCAGCAATCAGTTCTCTAGAAAGACATTTAACTAAATCTTCAAATAAAAGAAAGTGTTGGTAACATAATCAGATGTCATAACAAACTACACTGTTTTAATGAAATCTTCTGATACAACACAGGAATTATTTATTAGAAGTTATTAAAAATGGTATCGTATAAACAAAGTTAACACTGAGTATGGGAGGTTTTAGAATTCTGCTTTTGATTCTTGTTGGGAGTCTATGTCTTAACCCTAGGGAATGCTGTTGCCTAACTACCAACCGTTATAGTTTTCAAACTAGTTTGTATGCACTCCTTCCATTCTCTGTGCTGAGATTTGCTGTAGGGTTGTTTCCTAATGATTTCAATTCTTCCTAATACCTTTTTTGTTTTTCATATATGTTTCAAGTCTCTTCTAAATAATAGGTGGATAATTAAATTTCCCAGAAGCTTAAATATTTTGACTTCAGTACTATTGCTACTGTATATTAGGTGCTCCATTTTCATACTTGAAGGTCACTGCTTGTTTTGTATAGTCAGTGTCAAAGTGAAGGAACCGATTCCTTCCATAGTGTATATTGGAATGAAAAGAATGGTTGATACGGTCCAGGTGTCGAATTTCAAGAGAGGGGAAAAACCACATTACTTTAAAAATGAGTCAACATCTAGAATAACAGAGACCATCTGAAATACCATTTAATTTAGAAATCGTTGTGTAATCGAAGATAAACTAAAAGATTTTGTTATTGAATGGTAGACATTTAGTATTTATTTCCTCTTCCCTTCTAATAAAATATTAGGCTGGTTATTTTCTAATAAAATCCCTGTGATAAGTGTACCATTGAGTAGTAGGATAGAAATATAACATATCTAGTAAAATCACTTGTTAACATTCTTAGGTATTTCAGAAACAAAACTTTTAAAAAATCTTGCGTTGGTATTTTTTGCACAAAAAACTATAATTTACTAGTAGAATAAAGAAAATGGAGACCTTACTTTACTTAAGAGAAGCCCCACTGATAAGCTGTTGCAGTGTAAGAGAGGACCCAGGATTTTGAAGTTTGAAGTCGGAGGCTCTACTTAGATTCATGACAAACTGACCAAATTATTTAATCTTAAATGTATCTATCCTTAGGGTGTTTTTAATAACGACATTCCATAACTCAATGTAAAAAATTGTCCAAGTGTTTTATTGAGGCTAAAATGAGGAAACTGTTTCTTTTTTTTTTTTTTTTTTTTAATTTTTTTTTCAACGTTTTTTATTTATTTTTGGGACAGAGAGAGACAGAGCATGAACGGGGGAGGGGCAGAGAGAGAGGGAGACACAGAATCGGAAACAGGCTCCAGGCTCCGAGCCATCAGCCCAGAGCCTGACGCGGGGCTCGAACTCACAGACCGCGAGATCGTGACCTGGCTGAAGTCAGACGCTTAACCGACTGCGCCACCCAGGCGCCCCTAGGAAACTGTTTCTTATGCTGTAACCAAAACTCGCTTTTCTGATTCATATTCATGAGTCGTAGTCCTTAATTTAGATGCCAGAGTGAAAATGCTGACTATCACAATCCTTTGTTGCCACCCTCCCAAAGCATTTTACATTTGTCTATGTCTGTAGTTTCAGCGTTTCCAACTGTATTCCTTTATTTAAATCATTTCACTAGGACATGTTTCTTGATTTTAATTTTTTTTATTTTAATCGTTTCCACTATAGACACAATCAATTTTTATTATTTAAATATCAACTTAGTTTTCTGGTTGACGATAGCATTGCATATTCACGGTGTTTTCCTATTCTTATGTTGGACTTCAGAAATGAAAACCTGAATACTGGAGACCCAGTATTATCTGCCAGAACTAACTCATTTGTTTGGAAGGGATGAAGACACCCATCACTCATAAATATTCTTTATGCTCATGACATTTCTCAGGTGCAGTTTTGAGAATGGTTATTTAAAACTGGAGAGTCAACTTAGAGCAACACATTTTCAACTTCATCAATTGTTATTTATTGGATGTCCACTGACCCAGTGGCTTGTGATTAGTGTATTTCATAGGCTATCATGGGAAGATTTACCAGTTGATCTCTTGGTTTAGATGATTAAAACTTCAATTGTCACTTTTAAATCTCTCCACTTTTATATCTGGGAGAAATTTTTTTTTTATTTTTATTTTTTTATCTGGGAGAAATTTTATTTTAAATAATGCTGAAATAGGCAATGTTGGTGGGTCTATTTTTGTGGTTTCTTTTTTTTGGAGGAATGATGATAGTAGATAATTTCAAATAAATAAGGAGAGTCTTTACCTGGCATTTTTGAAATTTTTATTTTATTTTTTATTTTATTATTTAAAAAATATTTTTTAAGTGTTTTATTTATTTTTGAGACAGAGAGAGACAGAGCATGAGCAGGGGAGGGGCAGAGAGAGAGGGAGACACAGAATCTGAAGCAGGTTCCAGGCTCTGAGCTGTCAGCACAGAGCCCCACGTGGGGCTCGAACTCACAAACCATGAGATCATGACCTGAGCCGAGTCGGACACTTAACCAACTGAGCCACCCAGGCACCCCTGAAATTTTTATAATATAAAAAGAGTGCAATAAAATGGGAATAAATACAGAACTATTTTCTTTAATTATTTTACTTAATTTTTTTAACATTTATTTATTTTTGAGAGACAGAGAGTGACAGAGCATGAGTGGGGGAGGAACAGAGACAGAGAAGGAGACAGAGAATCCGAAGAAGGCTCCAGGCTCTGGGCTGGGCTGTCAGCACAGAGCCTGACATGGGGCATGAACCCACGGACTGCAAGATCATGACCTGAGCTGAAGTAGGACGCTCAACTGACTGAGCCACCTGGGTGCCCCAATACATAACTATTTTAATATTGCTTTAAATTTTTGAGACTGCAAACCATAGAAGTGTTTATGTATTAGTGATTTTACAACCGGACACTTTAATTATTATCAACATCTCCAGGAAGCTTTTAGACATGAGGAGCTATCTCAACCTTAAATTTTTAAAGCTCTTCTTTCTTGGAAATTCTAAGTGGTTAAGGTCCACTGGTCAGCATCACATAATGTTTCGGCAAGACATTTGCAGAAATGAGATGGGTAAGCAAACACAACATCATAATTAATGCAGAAATCTACATAAGAATGTGAATGACAGGTGAAATAAGGCAGATTTTTTTTTCTCTAGAGAAATAAAAATAGGAATAACCAAAGTTATTTGGAAACTGTAAGTTTAACTTTACCCAAGAGTGTATCTCTGATCCTTCAAAATCTAGGTGAAATTAGGCAATATTTGAGGCATATGTAACTCACTAGACACTTTCAAAGTTAATTCCAAAACTCAGGTCATGCTGCCTTTTTCTATCCATGCAACATGAATATATGTTTTTAAGGAAAGGCATCAAAATAACCTCTTTTCTCTGAAATTCTGTACCTGTTCTTTATTCTATCTCTTGCTTAGGTTTGTTGTTTTTGTTTTGTTTTGTTTTTTTTTTTTTTGTTTTTGTTTTTTTGAGAGAGAGAGCAGGAGAGTGGGAGAAGGGCAGAGGGAGAGAAAGAATCATAAGGTGGCTCCACACCCAGCATGGAGCCCAACATGGGGCTCGATCTCATGACAATAAGATCATTACCTGAGCCGAAATCAATAGTCAGATGTTTATCCAACTAAGCCACCCAGGTGCCCTTCTCTTTGCTTCAGTTTGAGTTAAAATTGAGCCTCTGACTTTGAGATTCCTTCTAAAATAGAAATGAAGATCACGAAAGGCTAAATTTTGCCAAGGTGGATGGATTGGAGAATGTAGAGAAACATGACATAGCACCATGTCTGGTGACATTTGTAACCATCTCCTTCTGAGTCACATTTTTTGCTATTCATCAGCTAAAAGTTTAAAGATGAGCTTCTACCTAAGAACGCCTGAGGCAATTCTTTGGAGAGGGTGTTGGAGTGGTGAGAGGTAGCTTATGGATGTGAATATATATTGAGATACAAAAATAAAGGAGAATAAAAGAGACAGGAGGGGAACCAAATATAAAAGAAAGGAAGGGGCACCTGGGTAGCTCAGTCAGTTAAGCTCCTGACTTTGGCTCAGGTCATGATCTCATGGCTCTGGAGTTTGAGCCCTGGCTCTCTGCTGTCAGCACAGAACCTGCTTTGGACCCTCTGTCTCCCTCTCTCTCTGCCCTTCCTCAGCTCATGCTCTTGCTCTTTCTTTCAAAAATAAACAAACACTTAAAAAAAAAGTAAAAGAAGGGCACCTGGGTCGCTCAGATGGTTGAGCGACTGAGTTCCGCTGAGGTCATTATCTTGCAGTTCGTGGGTTGCAGCCCCACCTTGGGCTCTGTGCTGACAGCTCAGAGCCTGGAGTCTTCTTCAGATTCTGTGTCTCCCACTCTCTCTTCCCCTCCCCTGCTTTGTGCTCTCTCTCTCTCTCTCTCTCTCTCAAAAATAAACATTCAAGGGGCACCTGGGTGGCGCAGTCGGTTAAGCGTCCGACTTCAGCCAGGTCACGATCTCGCGGTCCATGAGTTCGAGCCCCGCGTCAGGCTCTGGGCTGATGGCTCGGAGCCTGGAGCCTGTTTCCGATTCTGTGTCTCCCTCTCTCTCTGCCCCTCGCCCGCTCATGCTCTGTCTCTCTCTGTCCCAAAAATAAAATAAAATACATTAAAAAAAAAAATAAACATTCAAAAAAGAAAGAAAAGAAAGGGAAAGAGGAAATTGCCTTTAAATAATGTTTTCAATCCTTATAATTTTTATTGAAAAAACTTGTAGGTGTTCTGGGAAAAAAAAAGGAATCAAACTAATAGTTTCATGACTTATGTATGACAAGAACAAGATTAAATGGTACCTGTGGAAAGGGTGAACAGGCTTATTTGGCAAATACCCTTCTTTAGTGAGACTTAGGAGGGAATTGAGACATTTATTTATACAGACTGCACATGTGGAAACAGAGGAAAATAAAACTTTGAAGTTATCCCTGGCCCTGCATTATAAAATGAGTTATGGAGTCAAAACCAAAGCTATACCTACGTTTAACATAAACTGTGTTTATTAGAAGCAAGCATTCACGTGTCATTTCTGAATTGTGATTAAATTCATGTCAGGAGATTATGAGTAGTCTCTTGAATCTAAAGATCCTCTCACAGTTGGCAAGATTTATTACTTCTGAGGGCAACATAATGGTAGACAAGTTGGTAATGCTATTGATGGCAGTCGGTGTGTGCTGGGAAAATAAACATCAATCTACTAAGTAGGATGACAGCATGAGGTACCAGAAGACTGTAACAATAGTCTTAACGGTAAGAAAATGCAATTTCCCCTGCTGTGTTTTATGCCTAGTTTTATATGACTACTGCATTATACAAATTAATATTTAATGCAGTTCAACATCATGCTTGTCAAACAATAGTGCAGGATATAAACCATTGAAAAATCATTTTCTGTGTTTGACAGAGGGTAATATCATAGTTTTTCTGTTTTTCAGTGCAGCTGCTTCAAGCTCTGGATTTGTCTCACCAACTAACAGTCCCCTTATTGCAAGCAAATTGTTATGTAAATCAAACTGACCTTCGCAAGTGTAGGAAAGCAGACTTTGTTTTTAAGTGTTTTGAGAAATAATACCATGGATTATTTGAGAGCACTCTGTATATGAAAGGATTGAGATAACATTGAAATTAAAACATTGGCTCTTATCCTTGACTCTTACTCAAATTTACATTAAGAAATATGACTTCAGAGGATGGAGTGTGGAATGAAAGACTTTCCTGAGTTTCTCTTCTCTCCTTTGATACACTTGTGGCTTGGTCAGGGGACAGACTGGTGGGCAGGCAGGTCAAGGAAAGAATTTAATAAGCTCTTTTGACCTAAAGAGGAACGGTGTCCACCATGGACTCATGGGTCACCGTGTCATGGTTTACAACAGCCTGTGACCATATCTTGCTCTCCTTAAGAGGTGGGTGGTAACCCCACCTGTGGTTAAGCTCCTAGGGGAAACTGAGACACTGTATTTTTTCAATTGAAACCAACCTAGCTATTTTTCTTGTAATGGGCTGGTGCTCAGTGAGACTTATCTGACATGTGTCAGGGCAGCCATGGGAATATCACTGATTATGACCAGTCTTAGGCCAAGTAACAAAGCCAACAAATTCATCACTCTCATATACTTCTTCCTGTAGTTCTTTTCACATTTCAGCCCCCTTTCAGGGTATGTAGGGTATCCTTTTGCGTATATACCCTAACCAGACCAGTTTTTTTTCTACTTATAGGCGCTTATTATACAGAACTTTATATAAGGGGCATTGAATAACACAATGGACAATATGATATAGTGCATTAAAAGTGATTTATGTAACCTCATATCATCTACATGGGCAGAATCAGCAAAATAGAGACGTATATATAAACAAATACATGCAAGTGTGCCCATGAACTGAATGCATCATGAGCTTTATTTCTAAATTTTTGAAGCCATGGGTAGGCTATATATTTTTCCTATCCATCCTTATAATTCACCTATTAGTATAACATCAAGTTTATTGGTAACAAGTTCTAAGTTACTCATATAAATGACTAATGTTTTGATCATGAATGAGTGTTGGATTTTTAACCAGACCAGTTTTCATGTGGAAGTACACACCCACTAAATACCCATTTACTTTTCCTTTCCATTTTTTCTTTTTTCTTTCCATTTGTTTCTTTTTCTTTCCATTAAAATACCCATTTCCTTATACTCAATAATAAAGGAATATTATTGTAGAGAATTTTAATCTAGTTTACTCTATTTTTGAAAATATTGGCCATAATTACAAAGATGCCTAGTATTTCTAGGCACTAATGAGGGAGAGTGGGGGCAAGTTGAGGGCAAAGTACAGGCTAACACCATACAACCCCCCCGCCCCCATCCCAGGGGGATATGTGTGATATTCCTCAGACACTCCTGGTTGCCCAAGAACAGGGAAAAGGAAATAAAGCAAATGGTTAACTGATAGAGATCACAGTCATGCAGGACAGGAGTCTCCTTCAGTTTACTGAAAACTTAGTAAACTGCAAGAAAAAGTCAATCTTATCCCATAGCGTTATCTCCAGAAACCTATAGACTCAGTTTCCTGGGGCCCTAATATCACCTTCATTGAGATGTAAGGGGGTTTAAGTGTTCTTCATGGTGATGCGGAAAACAAAGGCAAATGAAAAAATTCTGTTCCTTCCTACAGCTCATTGATGAGTCCTTGAAACAGGGAGAGTGACCTTCCTCTAGGAGTTCAGCTGCCTTGATGATGACATTTTGCTAGGGGTAAAAGGGAATCTTAACATATTCCCGACCCCCCAGGATCCTCTGAGTCTCCTTTAACACATAAAAATTCCTTTGCAAACCTCCTTTGTCTTTAACCCCCAAGTAAATGTTGGCAGTTATACTCCAAACATATGGCCCTGGGTATACATCCGAAGGGTCTCATGACTGAGCGGTTACTAAACAGTAATAAATGACATTTTCCTAACAACAGCTAGTCCCTCAACATCCTGGAAACCTTGCTTCCAAAATTCCTCAGAGACTTACTCTGTCCTTAACCCCCTTCCCAGCCTGAAGGTATATAATCAGTCACTCTTCACAACCCCAGTGCAGCTCTTTCTGCCCATGTGTCCTGTCCCATGTTTTAATAAAATCACTTTTTTGCACTAAAGAATTCTTCAAGAATTCTTTCTTGGTCGTCAGCTCCAAACCCCACCATCATCCCCAAACCCTATCAGCACTGAGTATAGTTAGTGACAAAATAATTTGGCCAAGAAGGGCCTTCCCAGTACCCTCATGATTATTACATACACATGAAGAGATGATGTAACCATAGTAAGGAAGGGCTTATGTCTCTAAATGTGGTAACTCCATTCTCCAAGTTTCCCAAGCAGGAATTCTTGGAGTCATCCTTGACTCCTCTCATTCCCTCATGTCTCACATCCAATCGTTGGCAAATCCTGTAATTTCTGACTTCACATCCTGAATCTGCCATTTGTCACCTCCGCCAGTGCCACTCATCTTTCAAGTGGTCTTTCACTTTGGTCTCCTGACTCTGTGATTCCCAACGTAGGTAATGCCTCCCTTGGAAGCATACACAAAACTTGCAGAACTGAATTTATCAGTCAGAGTGATGGAAGAGGGTATTAGGTCTTTAATGGCAGGGCAGCAATGCCAAATGCCCTTCAATGCACAGAACAGTCTCCCCGCCCCCAAGTCGCTATCCCCCATCCTGCTGCCCTTTAAATGCTCCACACTCACAGTCATTTCTGAGCCTACAATCTGATTTCATTTTACTCATAAACACGGAGTGGGTTTTTGTTTTTAACGTACATGGACTTTTCAAGGAATGAACCTACTGTATAAATTGAAGAAACGCTGTACTCGGTGTTGTTTGAAACAGGACTTTTTCACCATTTCGGAAAATAACATTGGCTGTGCTGTTTTTGGTCTGTGAGTTCCCAGCGTAAAACACCTGTATTGGCTGGCCCTCTTAGCTTCACATGTGCCACAGGCATATGTATGTATGGGTGTCAAAATCAGGCCAGTAGTCATTTCTGACCAGTAATTTTCTAATGTATTCTTGCGGGAAAAGACATTTATGCAAACGTATGGTTTTTAAAATAAATTGTTTTACATTTGTTGCTCTCTGGTATTATAAATAGGGCTTTTGAATTTTTAATTATTCTAAATTTTGACTTATTTTGGTAATTGGCTGTATAGATACTTTATTTAGAGTAGTAAAGGTGGTGTTTTTGTTTTTAATTTAAAAAACATAGGGACGCCTGTGTGGCTCAGTTGGTTAAGTGTCCGGCTCTTGATTTCAGCTCAGGTCATGATCTCATGGGTTCGTGAGTTCAAGTACAGCATTGGAGTCCCTGCTGACAGTGCAGAGCCAGTATGGGATTCTCTCTCTCTTCCTACTCTCTCTGCCTCTCTCTCTCTCTCTCAAAATAAATAAATAGACTTAAAAAAAACACTTTAAAAAATGCAGTGGGTGGGACGGGGTTGACATCACTCTCCTAACTTGTCTCTTTATTGCTTCCCTACCATGGGCTCTCCCTACAGCTGCCAGTTATCCTATTAACACTGGAGCACAGTCTGCCACCCCCCCCCCCCCCCCCCCCCCCAGTGCTCAAATGGCTTCCCATTTCACTTTGAATAAAATGCCAGATGAAGGGCCAGGTGCTTTCCCTGGTGATAACTTCTCTGCTTCACCCCCTACCTCCCTGCCTTCGGCAACACTCTCCACTCATCCCACTCCAGCCAGTGCTGACCTCCTTGCAGTTTTGCTCACACATCTAGCCAACACTGACCTGAGAGAATCTTTCCCTTTTGCAAGAAATCTGCCTCAGCCAGATAGCTTGACGGCAGTGCTGAACTTCATTCAGATCTCTGCTCAAATGCCTTCCCTTTCTATATAAAAACAGTGGTAGACTCCCTGCCCTCAGGATCTTTTCCCTCGCCTGGTTTTTTACATTTCCATTGTGTTCATTAGCCCCCAATATATTACATAGTTACATATTTTTATTGCCTTCTTTTAAGTAGAATATAAACTGTATGAGAGCAGAGGCGTGGTCTGTCTTGTTCGCTATTTATCTGTGGTGCCTAGAATGGTTCTGGTACATAATGGTCACTCAATTATATTGAATGAATGAGTGTCTTTGTTTTTAAATTTCAAGTTTGAATACTAGCTGCACCATTCATTAACTACAAGATCATGGGGAATTCAGCTTTAAGACTCACTTTTCTCACTTAAGATGCCTTTTTCACAGGATTCCTATAAAGGTTAAGAAAGATAATTTACATAAAAACCTTATTATAGTGTTTAGAATATACAAGCGTTCAATTAAAGTATCTACTTATGTACTTACCTATTCATCCATCTATCCACCTGCCTGTGTATTCCTCCATTTACTCCATTTATCATTCAACTATACACATATCCACGTATTCTCTCAGATCTCCCACTTATTCTGACAATTCACAAAGTAGTGAGATGAAGCCTAGTATATCTTTGGTCATGCAACTTTTGAGGTTTGTGTATCTTGTGGATATGCATAAAGTATAAAAATTACTCTCTTCAAGAAGACAGAAACTTTCATAATCTGTTAGGTATGATGGAAAAATTGATATTAAAAAAATCTGTGGGCATACATAATATTTTACTATTATTGGTCTATTCTAGAAAGTGCTTTCACCCGGTAGATTTTACTGGATCTCAACTTTTCTCCTATGTCTGCAATTATCATGGGATTTAATTCATGGAAATGTGTTAAAGTTAATTGCCAGATAGGGGGGAATTGACCATGATGTTGCTACAGATTTATAATAGGTACTTTTATAAAATTATTCATAAAACTAGAGAGGTTGAATTTCAGTAGAAACAATAATTAACATCCCATTTATAACAAATTTAATTAAAGGATGTTGGTCCATTAGAGAACTAGAAATCAATCACACAAGTGCTTTCTTCTGTACTTTCACTCTCTGTCCTTCCTTTTTCTGTAGGCCATTCAGGGATTTTGGCCTTATTTCAGCTATTAAGGAAAAGAGTGATACTTGTGGGTCTGCATTTTGGCTATATGGAGTCAAACTCCTTGATACTAAGTAACCAATATTTTACTCTTCTTACTCAGGTTTTGGCGGAAAAGTATGCCCTTTCTGAATATACATTAATTATACAGAAAAATGTAGTAAGTATTTCATACATAAACTGATCCTTTAGAAGCAATTTCAAAATCAAAATCAACTGCAGCATTGTTTGAAGCAGCAAACAAACAAACAAACAAACAAAAACAAAAAACAAAACCCAAACAAAACACTAGAAACAATTCAATTCACAAGGAAATTGGTTAAGGGGAAAATGATATAGCTAAAATAAATGCAATATTTTATAAATTAAAACATACACATTTATCTAGAAGAATGCACATCAATTTGTTAAGAGTGGTTTTTCCTTTGGGAACAGTGTTTTGAAGTAGTTTCACCTACTATGTATTTCAACTTGATGGAGTTTGATCATCATCATCTAATAAAAGACAATAATAAGGCAATACAGATTGAGATCCTCTGACATATCTAGATAAACTTTCTGGAAAAAATTATTTCTGGTATTAAGCATATTTTTCTATAAGTTATGAGTCAAAAGAGCTTAAATATTCAGTTCAATGCTTCTGGAAAGAATATAATTTGTAACTCACATGAATAGCATACTTGGACAAGTTACTTAACCTTTCTAAGCCTGTTTCCTCACTTGTAAAATGCAGATAATAAGAATAACTACCTCAAACGTAGTAAAATTGAATGGGAGAATTGCTACCCACACTAAATGCCATGTCAAAGGAAACTACTGGACTGACTTATAATTCGGAACAAGAAAGCCCTTCTGGAAGAATACAGGATAAAGGAAACACCGATTATTTCTGGTTGCCTTTGTCTCTCCACCAGAATTTCATGTCTGTTTTTTCTTGTACATATTCAAATAGAAATTATTATTCTATAGCACCTTCTATTGGCCCATTTTCCTAAGCTCACTGGGTCAGAATATTTTACCTTTGGAAGCTAAAGGAATTTGTCTAATTTTTCTGCAGAAATTTAGGAAAGGTATAATACTGTAGTTCCAGCTTATACCACCAGAACTTGGTCCCAAATATGTAACAAAGGAATGTATGCCTAATATCAGATCAAAAGAGAGAGAGAGAGAGAGAGAGAGAGAGAGAGAGAAATTGAACTGAATCAATATGTGGGTAACTCATATCTCTACAGATATGGAGTTACATGACTAACAAAGAATAATCATATTAAAATTAATGTCTTTAATGTTGCTGGGTCATTATCTCCCACCTGAATAAAAGTAGGGCCTTAGCTGTTACCTTTCCTAAAACTTCCAATTATTTATGAAAGTCTCTGGGGTTTTCTGTATACTTATGGCCAACACTTCATGTTCTTCTACTGTCAGACAACCTGCTGCTATTTCCTGCTTCTATAGCTACTTGAGGCAAACACCTTGCTGTGGCTTTTGTTACAAAAATGCTCCATGAGGCTTAAGGTTTCTTCTAGGGTCCTGCTTCTGATGCGACCCAAGATGTAAAAGCTTTGGGTTTCCGAATGCTGCTAATTCCTTTATTTCTTGCTGTGTTAGGACCAATATCAGTAGCAGTACAGAAAATATATCTTTTCCCAAATATGAGACTGAGGTTGTCTGAGGACCCCAAAGCTTTATGAAGTCTTTGTTCCTTGAATGTTGCATATTTCCCAAAGTTGCCCTTTTCATTTCAGTTCCTAGCCTCTCTCCAAATGAATCAAATCTCCTTCCTGTCTGGGCATAGAGACCATATTGTCTTTTTCCTCATCAATTTCCAGGTTTTTCAGAAAACATTTGTAGGTTTTTCAGAAAACATTTGTAGGTTTTTCAGAAAAACTAGGTTCTACTTCTAGGGTCTTCACAAGAATTTTTTATTTATTAGGTAGGACATTGTCCCATTAATTCAGTAGATTAAACTAGATTCTTAAGATTAGAGTATAAGATTCAGGGGACCAGGATATTTGTGGTTATGAAGGAAAGGGAGCCAGTATTTTTGAAGTCCTGTTACATGTTTCATCTCATTTCTTGTTTACCAGTAGTCTCAAACATTCAGACCACCCCTGGAATAACATTCATTGGACAACCTGTTATGGAGAGACTGAGCATAATCTTCACTGGGGAAATTGGACTATTATTTAATTTTTTTTTTTTTTTTTTTTTTCAACGTTTTTTATTTATTTTTGGGACAGAGAGAGACAGAGCATGAACGGGGGAGGGGCAGAGAAAGAGGGAGACACAGAATCGGAAACAGGCTCCAGGCTCCGAGCCATCAGCCCAGAGCCTGACGCGGGGCTCGAACTCACGGACCGCGAGATCGTGACCTGGCTGAAGTCGGACGCTTAACCGACTGCGCCACCCAGGCGCCCCGAAATTGGACTATTATTGACAGGGGTCCTAGAGGACTTCTTGAAACAAAATAGTCTAATAAGACCATGTCCTTTGACCAGTTTACTAGGGAGAATATTTTTTTGGAAAGACAGAGGCTTGTCTGGCCCTATGATTTCTGCACATAAAGGGAAATTAAAAGGACCTTGGCTTGTTAATCTTTGGAAGCTAGGTCTTCCCTTCTACACTCATACTATTAGCCATGGTGAAATTTACGCAGATCAGCATACTAACCTAACTTGGGCCTCCCTGCACAACGATCAATTTGTATGGACCACTATTTGTATCCCTTCTCCCTACATTATCTTTGCTACTTCCACTTTACAGATGAACCAACTAGACAATCATTACAATATCTCTTCCTCCCAGGCCTGGTTTATGTCCTGCATAAGTGATAATAACATCACTCAAATATCTCCTCCTTATTAGTACTTAGCACGTCTCAGCCTGGGTTCCTGTTAATAGTTCTGAACCCTATATGCATCCATCAGGACTAGGCATGCTTTCCAAGCTTATTCGACACTGGCATTCTGATGCAAGGCAAAAAGGATTTGTTGGCCTGTTAATCATGGACATCCTAGCAGCAGTAGGTGTTATCGCCTCTGCCACTGCATCATACTATCCAGACAGCCCATGTCCTTAATAAATTTATGGTCAACACTACCAAAGAATTTATAAGCCAAACTTTTATTGATAGACAAGTTTTGGCCCACCTCGAAGCTCTTGAGGCTGCAGTGGAATTTATTGGAGTGTTCCTCCACTCTAAAATGCCCTGTAATCCTAACTACCAGCATATCTGTACCACTGGCATTCCTTATAATCACTCCCAAGCTTGGGATGCTGTCCAGCACCTTCCAGTGTCTTTTCTTCCCACCTCTCTGACAATATAGAAGATTTAGCTATGACTTTGCGCCAACAGCTACCATATACAGAGGATCAGCTTAAAAAATGAACAGGCTGATTCCTGAGAAATGTGGCGTGACCAAAATCCTTTCTCACTTACGGCTGGCACCCATCTCAAATTCTGGATAACTTTGGGAGGCGGAATGCTTTTACTATGCCTCTTTTTATGTCTTTGCAGAATCACTTTTCAGGCCACCCAAAAGCAAAAGAAGGACCAGGAGTTGTCATGATGGTCCTCAAACACAAAACTAGAAGAACCAAGAAAAACAAAAAGGGGAAACTGTGGGGAATAAGTTTAGAAATTCCCTGGGCTTGCACCAATGAGTTAACAAGGCATAAAGAATTACAAAGCTCATAGGATGCTCAGACCCAAGTTTGGGTAAACAAGATTAGGTGAATAAAGATGGGGGGGTAAGGCCCCCAGAATAGAGAGGTAGGGCAAAGGTCCCCAATACAAAGGTATATGTGGTAAACAAGATTAGGTATTCAAGGCAAAGGTGCCCCCCCCACCCCAATTTAGTACTGTAGCAGAAAGCTGCTTTTAGGAGAAGGAAGGACCAAATTAGGTAAACAGGTAAATAGGATTATAGACTGCTGCACTGCAGGTGAAGCTACCCAGAGCAAAGCTGATTAGCAAAAGACAAGGTGCCTTGTTAACCCTGAGGTTACCTGCTCTATCTGTCTCATCCCCTAGGCTGACTAAGATAAACAGAGGTGGTGCCTCATGTCTGCTGTAAACAACCTTCTGCCAGCCTGGTGCTAGGATTTTGTTTTGTATTAACCCAAACCCCTAACCCTGAGTATCTTTAAGACCTGCTTTTCCTCATATCCCCAAGTTAATGTTCACAGATTCATTGTCTCTTTGTACAAGTCCATCACCATGTTTATAAGCCTTCTGATCCTGAAGAAACAAGGCAAGGACCCTTATTTGGGGCTCTTTCCTTTTCCTGGAAATTAGCCATCTCTCGCTTTAAATCCTGTGTCCCACTTTCTTGCTAGACAAGAAAGAACTTTAGACCCAGAGTCTACGACAGTTGTTTTCTGTGGAAAGGCTGGTCTGGTAGAAGCTTAGTCCGTCATATCATATGTGCAACTTCTTTTGTTATTCCCAAACAGAAGTTTTTTTAATGTTCACATGAAGTCTGAAACAGTGATTCCTAATAAGCACCCATCTATGTGGTTATTCAATGTCTCAGTTCCTTTATCTTGGAGGAACTTTCTACCTTCAGGTTGGGAAGTAGCACACATCATTTTCATTCATATTCTATTGAAGAGAAGTCAATCACATGGCCACATGTAATTTTGATGGAGCCTGAAGAATGTTGTCTAGCTCTGTCCCTGGAAGAGGAAGAAATAACTTTTCTAATCAGCTGGCAGCCTCTGACACATGGAGTTTTATTCATTAATGTTTTTATCAAAATTACTACAAATTACATCTTCTGAGGAAAATTCAATATGTTCACAATATCTTTCTTCAATATCTATTAACAGTTCCCTGAACTGAAAATAATATCTTCTCATTATCTTCATCTCCTAACATTATCTGAAATACACTTCTGCAGAAATATTATTCATGTTGGGATATGACTGCCATATATATCTATGAGTTCATTAAAAACATTATTGAACACCTTCTATATCCAAGATTTATGAGAAGTAGTCATGATTGCAGAAAAGCTCTTCATGGTCATTAACTCAGGAAAAGAATATCAAAAATTAGTTCTGCCAAATTACGATCATAGTGTAATTTACTTTGTGTTTTTTATACTTCAGTATGTGAGGTCATGATTCATTTCTAACAGACAAGAAAAGTATCCTGCTTTCACTTCCTTTTATGAATATGAAGAACATTAATGTGGCAAATAAGATGGACTAAGAAGAAAGAGGTCACTAACATATTAGGAGTCAAAAGCACATCCCCCACATTGGAACATGATGCTCGGGATAAAAAAATAAGACTGCAAAACTCATTTATATCTGTCTTTTAAAAATGAAGGAACTGGACTCTTTACTTCAGCAGCTTTATCCCTGAGACAGATTCAGGCATTTTGGGGGGTAATAGACACAGTAGATTGTTTCCGATAATATTCTCCTGCTCTCATCTTCTCAAATTGGTGTGTTTTTGTTTCTATTAGAAAAATGGCGAACTAGTGTTGTTCCTGGATATTTACACCATAAGTACCCTGAAGTAAGTCTGAGATGTGCCAGCAGGTGAGCCAAGGTCAATGAGACTGTCATTTTCTTTCTAAAGAAAGGAAGAAACTATACTTGCCTATATTATGGTTTTCCTTTCTTTGTAGTAGTTTGAGCATAGCAGTTGAGAAACTGGGAGGGGAGTGGTAATTGTTGTACATCTTCCTCTCTTTTCATTTCTGCTTTTTTTCTGAGACTATGGTCTCACAATTTATTTCAAGGAAAATTGGCTTTCACAAAGGTGAAGAATAAAATACATGGGTCTACATGAATTTTATTTGTAGTTTGAGCACAAAAAAGGAGACTGTTGGTAATTTCTAAGACACATAGAGCTAATCACTACATAATATTTATAACTATACAATAAAGTGATCATATTTTCAACCAATTTAGGATGTGGGATAAACATCCAAGTATCAGGCATCAGGAAGAGAAATTATGTTAATAAGCTTTTCTTACCAACTTTTCTGACAACCCAGAACAGCCATGAATTAAGATATGGACCTATATACTCTCTTAGCTTGTGGGATTCCATGCTTGCAGGGGCTGTGGTCTATCTTTCCCCCAAAATTTCAGAGATCCACACTCTATTCATATTGTGTCATTGTGATTTGTTTTACCATGTTGTAACTCACAGGAAGCCCATTACGGGTGGGCTTTTATATCAGCTAGTCATAGTGAACCATAAAACAAACAGCTCCTATTTTATCTACCTGCCATGCTAGGGCACTATCTCTTTGAAACAATGTCTAGAACAGAATTTCCTGGGGTTTCTGGTTGGCTGCTTAAAACTATGGAGACCAGGCATGAGACCAATAAAGCAAAATGATCATTTCTAAAAGATGCAGGGGACATAGCAGTGTAAAACTAATCAAGCAGGTCTTGAATTACATAACTAAGGTACTTTTTGACTAGCCATGTTGTCTCATATTAGTTATGAAAGACACTGCAATTCCCACAGAAGCCTGTGGGCAGGATTTCTATTTCTTTGTGTGCAAAAGAATCAAATATGTGCCAGATACAACAAAATACCGTTCATTGTTTCCACCTAAATATCTACTATATTTTTAATTATTAATTGTGTTTTTTATATTTGTTGGGTATATGTTAAAAATACATATTATTTAAGAAAAGTACACATTTTAACTACCTTAATAATATATATTCTTGTAATGTATACTGAGGTCAGACTCCGGAGTGGTGCCTAGAGTATTGTATATAATACATATTTCTAAGTTCTTTTAATTTCATCCTAGAACAAAGATATTTGCAGGCTCTTGGCAGTTGTGACTAAATCACATGATTTAGTGAATGACACTGAATCAACCAGAGAAGACATTTATTGGAATTTAGACTCCAACGTTCATTTTCTTTTCTTAGGACATTTTCATTTCTTAAATGATCTTTTTCAAAATGAAGAACTTCTTTTCATTAAATTTAATGTGTATTGTGTTAAAAGACAGAAGGAAAGTAGGACTATTTTTCTTTCAAGTTTTCTATTTAAAATTGTAAGAATCTTTTCTTCATGGAAAGAAATTAAATAATAGTTGTATTCCCAATTTAAGGCTGGCCGATTCCTTCACCCTCACCATGCTGCCTACAGGCTGCCAAGACCATAATACATTGGTACCAGTATATCTTAAACCTTTTGCTGACCTAGTAAAGAAAAAGACATGCGCTTAGGAATTGTTTCAAGACACTGAAGAAAACGTTTTTTTTACAAGTAGAGTTTTGTGTGGGAGTTGTTTTTGTTTTTGTTTTTTTTCCCCCAGAAACTGAGAGGCAGGATAAATGTGAGTCTTGGAAAAAAACCATAACAAAAGCAAACAAACAAGTTAGTATACACACATCCTGGGGGTGTTTCTAGAAATCACTCATCCAAACTGCGGTTGAACTGTACAGGTTTTTCCACAGTGCCATCACAGAGCTGAGTGGTTAGAGTTATAATTACTAAGAATCTTCCTTCCCTTTTCTCTTAACCACACTACGACTCTCTCTACACCAGCATATGTGCATCTCCATCTAGCCCCAGCCTGGGAAGTCTTGTATTCAGTTACCGTGGTTATTCAGTGGTGGTCATTAGAGCTGTGCCATAAATAGTTAAGATGTTCCTTCCAGTTCTGTAACAGGCCTGTACACTGTTTCCCCTTAGAATCATATGAATTGTTTTGGTTCGTGGAATGCTAGTGGAGATAATGTGCTTTTTCTGGGTAGAATATTTAAGAGCCACTATGCAATTTATCATTTATCTCTTTCCTCCTCCTCCTTTTTTTTTTTTTTTTTCACATGGTGGCTACTCTATCAGCCTAGATCCCAGAGAGAGAAGACATGGAGCAAAATGTCCAAACAACTTTTTTTAAAAAATGTGGTGCGAGATAGATAGGAGGTGGGAGATAGACAGACAGACGGACAAAGACTGGTTATGGGGTATGAAGATTTTGGAGTCATTAGTCATATCCTGCCTGATATACCACCAATGTAGAGAATGAGGTGTTTTAGGCATCTCCACCTGAAATTCAGAATAAATTTTCCCAGAGTAATATTTATTGTTCAAACCCTCTCCATCCCCCCCCCCCCCCATATTAGCTAACTCTAGGAGGGGTAATCTTTCCCTAACCAGAAAAGGTTTAGATGTCAAAACATCATAATATATAGAAGACTGAACATATATACAACACACCGGGATCTCACTGCCAATGAAACAGGGATGCATATGTCTTCTGCAGGAGGCCCTGAAAAGCATTAGGTGGAGTTATACAATCTATACAGAAAGAAAGGGAGCAAATATTTGGAAACAAGAATATAATCTATCACCAGATATACAGGCAATTCACAAAAGCATTAGAATGACAAGCAACATATACTTATTCAACTCAAGTAATAAAAATGTATATTAATAATACAATAGTAATTCTAGGTCCAGATGGGAAAATTTCTTGTTTTAACTTCTCTGATGATTATTTCACTTTAATTATCAGGGCTTTTTCTGCTAGCATTATATCTTGTTCAAAATATAAAAATATAATACAATAAAATAAAAAAAAATTACTACAAGGACATTCATGACACGATGGCTTATAAAAGCACCACACTAGATATCTTTTCAATATCCCATTGAAGTTGTTGGGAACTGTTAAATAAATTATAGTTCTCCATATAATAAAATACTGTAATTCCATTAAAAATTACATTATGAAATTCCATCGTGATATAAATAAAGTCAGTTGAGGTTCTCAAGCCATTTTGTGAAGTCACACACCTCAATGAATTCGACATGCCCATTATATTATCTGTGATTATTTCTAATTATTGAATAATAGACTTCTCCTTTGAGCCAGTTTGCATTCTTCTAATTATTTTACAAGGGAAAGACATTGCATGTAACTGAAATAAATTTTAAAAAATGGACTGGGTGCAAGCACGTAATTTTTAGTAGACATTGCCTACACAGGACACAACATTTTGTCTCTGTGTCCAGATCTAAAGGAAAAACAAGTTAAAAGCAGTTATCAAAGCTGGCCACTCTGGATAACCTCTTTTGAGGCTTTGTCAAGTGAAGCATTTTTAGACATTTCAGACACACACACACTGTGCACCATTCACTTGCTCTGTGTCAGAGCCTTCTGTGTCCTATAATTTTAAACTCTAAAAATACTCAGTGGTGAAATATTGATTTCCTCTCTAATTTCTGCTCAGACTTTAGTTAGATGCCTGGTAAGGATTCTACTCTGAGAAGATCAGTACTTGACCTTGCACTTTGTTCTTTAGTGAAGAAACATATTGTGTTTTTATACTCTCACCTCAGGTAGTCTATGTCTTTTTCTTGGTATTTGTGTTGGTATAGTATATCAAAAAGAGAATCAATATTTTACTGTAAATCAGCTAATGATAAATTGTACAAAGTGTTTACAGGTTTTCTATGAAGCCATATACATATTAACAATAAGGCAGTAACTATACTTATTATTTATTTATTTTTAAGGAAATTGCCATGGGTTAAACTAAGCAATGTTTATAAATTTGTAAAATTTCATCTGAATATTAGCCATGACAAGTAACTAAATTGTAGTCTCCATGAAAGTAGAAAGATTTATTGGCTCATTTTTCGATTCATACTTAGTATTTAGTGTATAGATGGGGTTCATAGAAGTAAATGGAAAGCCCTGGTAGCAAACACAAGCATATGTCAAAATTTAGTGTAAAATTCAATCATTTAGTCACTTATTTTCTCAATAATTATGAAATATTTACTAATAATGATTTAATAATTATTAATTCATTAAATATTTTAGTGGAAGACTGTGAGATAAAGTCAATACTTTCAATCAATGGAAAGAAATAATGAAAGAATAAATGATGCTGGGACCGTTTGGATAAACCAAACCCAATGCCAATGAGACAAACATGCATACACTTTCTGGAGGGAGTCCTGGAAAACCATATGGCATTGGGTGACACAAATTAGGGCACAATACATTCTTAATGGATTAAAGCTTTAAACGTTTTTGCAAATTAACTATGTTCTAACACATCTGACTACAGGTCAGATTATATAAAGTAAATCCCCATTTTATTTGGAAACCTTCCAAGATAGCATGGAAACTATTTTTCAATTGTAAGAAAGAGATAAAAAGTACCAGTTTCAAGGCATGAGGTCCTAGGATTACGAACAGGAACCACATGATACCTGCTCAAGTTTGTATTCTGCTGGCACTTTTCTTTGACATCACTGAATGTTTAGCTGCTTGCAGTTATAGCGCGGTAATCAATAAATATGAAATTATCCATCCCACTTCTTTCTGCTAGGGACACACTGAAAATTCTTCTGGATCAAGATATTTTTTTTTAAATTGTTTGGTTTTGCATTTGTAACTAAAATGTTCATGATTTCCTTTTTGAACTGAGTTTTTTGATGTATATTAGAGATGGATTGAACTTTGACACATATTAATGGTTTACTATGTCTCATGGGGATTTAGAGAAAAATAGGGGCATTTGATGTCTAAGCAAGTGTTTTGTTCTTAAAATTGACCACATTGTAATGTGACAATAACAAATTCCTTATTTCATAAATTAAAGTTATATTGATTTATTTTTTAAGTAATGTTTTTAATTCTTATTTTTTAGTGAATCTGTAGATTTTTAAGTAAAACTCAAACATTACTGGATAGAAAATTAGAAGTTTCTAAAGACTTTATGATATTACACAGTAGTACAGTAATGAATACATTTTAAAAATCTTGTATTAGTTTAACTTAGAGAATCTTTCAAAGAAATACATGTAAAAATAATAAAAATTGAATGTAACATGCAAAAAAGTAGAAATACCTCACCCTGTACAATGTTTAATTTTTAATCACTAAATGATGGGAAATGTGGGGAAATAAGAATATTATTTGTACAATAAAATTAAAGAGTGTTAAAAACTCATTGTTTTCTAAAATAAATATCTTAAAGGTTTTAGATTTTCATACAGCTTTTTTGAAAAGACTGTTATAGAAATCTTTTTTTTTATAGTAATCTAGAATGTAGAATGTTATTTGCTTTCATGGAAAAAGATAATCATTATTGCTCCTTTTGTAGATACTTTATACATTTCAAAATAAACTATTTAGAAAATATCTAAGCCTAAAAATTTCTTCTACTAAACATCTTCTCAATAACATCTTTTAGGAATTACAGATTTTAAACAATAATGATCCAAGGATTACAATGACTGCTATGGCTACAGTAATTATTTTTGTTTTTTTGATGTGGAGGAGATACACATTACCAGAATTAGGAAGAACCCCTTTATTACTATATTGCAAAAAAAAACCACAAAAAACAAAAAAACAAAAACAAAACGAAACATTTTGATGAATCAACTTTGAATTTTATCAAATATTTTTTTTCTATATGTCTTGGAATGTTATTTTTTTCCCAATTAATATAGTGAATGACAGTGATTGATTTTAAATTATTATACCAAACCTTTATTCCTAAAATAAGTTATACTGCAGCATCAATGCTTTCTATTCTGAGGGATTCAGTTTACTATAATGTTGGATGGAATTTTTACTTCTATAATCATAGAAGAGTTTGACATGTAATTTTCCTTTCTTATAAAGGCCATGTCATGTTTTGATGTTGGGTTTGAAATGATTTCATAAAACATATTGATCCTTCCTTGAAAACATATTTTTATGGAAATATTTTAAAAATATTTTAAGAATATAGGGGTGCCTGGCTGGCTCAGTCAGTAGAGTATGGAACTCTGGATCTTGGGGTTGTGAGTTTGAGCCCATGCTGGGTGCAGAGATTACTTAAAAAAATATTCTAAAAGAAAGGAAAATTTAAAAATTTATTAGCTAATTCTATTTTTATTCTTGTGTTAGTTTTAAAATTTATGTTGTCAAGAAATTTGTACATTTACATTATTGTTCAAATTTATTGGTATGAATTTGTTTGCAATATACTTTTATTACCTTTTTAATGTCTGTAGGGCCTGTAGTGTAACTCCTTTTCACTTAAAAATTTTTTTAAGTTTATTTATTTATTTTGAGAGAGAGACAGAGAGAGTGAGAAGGGGAGGGGCAGAGAGGGAGGGAGAGAGAGAATCCCAAGCAGGCTGCATGTATTGTCAGCCCAGCACACGCAGGGCTCAAACTCACAAACTGTGAGTTCATGACCTGAGCCAAAACCAAAAGTTGGGCACTTAACCAACTGAGTCACTCAGGCTCCCCTTTACTTGTTGATTATTAGTAATTAGTCTTTTTTTCTTGATAGGTATTTGCAGGAGTTTATCAATTGTGTTAGTCATTTTAAAAAACCAGCTTTGGCTTTGCTCAATTTCTCTATTATATATTTCTTCTCAATTACATTGATATTTGCTATTATTATCTTCTTCATTTTACTTTATCTTATTTTGGTTTTATTTTAAATAGCTTTACTGAGATACAATTCACATATGGTATGCTTTGCTCATTTTTATTGTTTATTTGCTGTTAATCTTTTATTTTATTTTTCTTATTTAAGTACAGATGGCATACAATGTATACTAATTTCAGGCATACAACGTAATGAATGAATGATTCCATACATCGAGCAATGCTCACAATGATAATTATATTTGCCATCTGTCATACACAGTGCAATATTACTCAGCCACAGGAAGGAAATCTTGCCATTTGCAACAACATGGATGGACTTAGAGGGTTTTATGCTAAGTGGAATAAGCCAGACACAGAATGACAAATAGCATATGATTACACTCATATGTAGAATCCAAAAAGCAACAACAGCAAAACCGAACAAACACACAACAACAAGAAGGAGAGAAACCGTCTCATAAATACAGAGAATAAACTGGTAGTTGCCAACAGGTGGGGGGTGATGAAAGGATGGGTGAAATGGGTAGACAAGATTAAGAGGTACTTTATCTTATTTTAATTTACTCCTCTTTTTCTAGCTTCTTTAAATGCATAGATCATGGGTTTTGTGCTTTCTACATGCATCCGCTGTTGTAAATTTTGTTCTAAGCACTATTTTATCTGTATCTCAAATATTTTAATGTGTTGTGTTTTCTTACCATTATAGTACAAAATAATTTCTAATTTCTATTTTGGGTTACTTAGAAGTAAGTCACTTAATTTACAAGTATTTGAGATTTTTTAAATTATCATTTAAAATTTTTTTAAGCTTTATTTATTTTTGAGAGAGAGAGAGAAAGAAAGACAGAGGATGAGCGGAGGGGGAACAGAGAGAGAGAGAGAGAGAGAGAGAGACAGAGAGACAGAGAGACAGAATCCAAAGCAGGCTCCAGGCTCCAAGCTGTCATCACAGAGCCCAATGCAGGGCTCAAACCCACAGACTGCGAGATCATGACCTGAGCTGAAGTCAGACGCTCAACTGACTGAGCCACCCAGGCTCCCCAAGGATATTTTTATTCTAAGGTAGAAGTGGATATAGAATGATGTAAGCAGAGGCTTTAAGGTAAAATAGGTGAAAAGCCCCAACCTTTCTCTGTCCCATTAACAGTGAGTTTTGGATGTGCAGTTAACTCTTGGAAACGGTGGGAGTAGCGTTAGGAGTTGGTGTTGGAAGAAGTAGAATTAAGGGGAGATCACAGAAATGATGTGTCAAGAATTTGCTTAAAAGATCAGGAGCAAACTGTAGACTGCACATTTTTAGGAAGCTCTGGGCAGGATCACTCCTTTTCTCTTATGCAGTTCGATTTAGCAAACATACTTGGCACTAACCGTGTTCTAATATTTCTATGTCCTTAAGTCCAAAGACAAATAAGATATAGTTGCAGTTCTTGAGACAGGTGTTACCAGATAGATGAAGTAAACACAAACAAATGTTCCAAAGTGAATAAAAAAGAATGTGGAGTCAGACAATTGTCAGACACAGAGAAATACCTGTGACACAGCCAAACTTGTAATACAGTTGATAGCACGCCAGGGGAGGTAAAAGGCAGGGAGTAAGTGGAGGGGAGAATAGTAAGAGTCGAATTAAAATCCTGTTTATTGGATTAAAAATATTGGAGAGTTTTGCTGAATGTTTAATTTTCATATGCAATCCAGAATATTAGTACAATCTTGAATGTTACATTTGGAAGGTGCCATGTTTGCATAACATATTAAGGATTTTTGTAATTTTTAGTATGTACATAAGGCTCTATAAAATATGTTCATCTTTCTTCTTAAAATCAGTACTCCAGCATCTTGTGGCAGGCACTTATTTGCTCAAAGGTACATGTAGATAAAATTCTTTGACCTTTCCTTCTTTATAAGTAACATTTTGATGAGAAAAGGTGTACGGCAAGCAATCTCTTGCTTATATAAAGGAAACTAGAGCTTTTAGATTTCTAATGCTAATAGAGGAAAATTTGAGTGAAACATATTGAAAATTCAACCTTGACAGCTGGAAAAGATAAATGAAATTCAATTTTGCTTCTTGAGTCACTGTTTAAGTTTTTACTTGGGGTTAAGATGGGCCTTGATGGCATCACCTCCTATAGATCACCTTTCTTATTCCCAGATGCTTCTATACATGCGGGGCAAACTTGCGCCAGCATAGATAATTTATAGGTGACAGTATTGTTTATGGGGTAAATGTCACTAGAATATTCCAGTGATTTATAGAAGCAATGAATTTAGAAAAAAATAAGTATATGAATGATTTTAGAAACCCTAGAAGTTAATAATAGCTCAGTTTCATTGGGAACATTACAAAATTGAAAGCCCTAAATATAACTTCTTGAACAACTGCTCAGAAATCTGACTTTTAAAAATTGTTGTAAGATTAGAGAACTGGAATAGGAGTCATATGATGATGCATATGCCAAAAGGATAAGAAAATTATGTAATTTTCTTCTTCTGGATGGAATACCAGAGAGGTTGGAGTCTTAGATTCTTATATAAATGCATGAAACTCATTATAATGCCAAAATATGAAGTAAATCACTCTATTAATGGTCACCATTGAATTAAATATGATAATAGATCTTTTATTTCAACATATGAATCACAATCTATATTAATTGAATACATTCGTACTATGTGCCAGGAACTAAGGAAAATTAATAGATCTGCAACACACAGAATCTGCTCTCAAGGAATTTTAATACAAGACAGAAAGCAGACACTCATGAAAAGATGAAACATATTCCATGTAGTAAATTATAGACCTTTAATGAGTAATAAAATCATGTTAAGGTACTCAGAGAGCAGAGCATTTCCAGCTCTGTTAGCCAGGGGGCTTTTAATGGAGGTCACGAAAGCAATTATATTTGAACTGTCTTTTGAAGAATGAGTAAGATTTGAATAGATATAAATTACTGAGAAACTGTTCCACAGAGAAGTATTAGTAAACATGTAAGTAAGAAAACACAATTAAGCTGACTGGGTAGGGTATAGATGGTGATTCATGAAAGACAGCTATGAGAAAAACTGTTAAGGGAGATTGGGACCCTGTTTGTAATGGGCATTAAAACCTGTGCCAAGAATGTAGACTCTGATAATCATTGATGGGCCTTCTTTTAAAATCAGCAGGGGAGTTGTATGATTGAAGCAGGGCTCTAATAGTTGGAGAAAGATTGCAGAGGGGTGCAGTGAAGCAAGAAGGCCATAAAGATGCTGTTAAGTGTCTAGGAACCACATCTCAAGATTAGGGAAATAGGGGCAAGAGATTTTCAGTTAGGTTTAGTTGCATTAAAAAATGAATAAAATTTTGTGAGTGATTAGATATTGTTCGTCTTAGGAGTAATAGAAAGAAAAAATAGTGACTCTATGAATGAAAATATGCAGGTCTGGAGAAAGAAATGGAATGGGCAATACCCATGGGAGCTCCCACCACCTTGTTTCTTATAAAAAAAGAAAATTTGGAGCTATATAATTGCCGTAGAAAAATATCTATATATTTCTATATTTATGTATAGCATATCAATGAAGATTGAAGACAGGAGCGTGGGCAACCTCCTTATGGAGATGATACAAGACGAGAAGAGTCATATAACAAAGGCTATGCTTAGGGCATTCCCACAATTAATCTTATAAAGAATCCAGTAAAGGACAAGGGAATGAGTTTTCAGATAATTAAAAGGATTAAGGGAAATGGAGTATGATGGAAACCAATAAAATTTTAAAAAGAGAAGTTGGTAATTATATATAGGAGGTGCAATAGAGAGACGGACAAGAGTAAAGACTGGTGTCAGTCATTCCATGTACAATTGTGAGGTACCCTAAGGATTTCAAGAGTGCAGGTTTCAGAAAGTGAAGAATTTGGGGGGTACATGTAGAATTCAGGCATGACAGGTTATCAATTTTGTTTTTTCTCCATTCAGTCATCCACAACATATTTGTGGAGCAACTCCAATGAATTCTAGCTATTGAGGATATATCAGTGCATGAAACAAACTCCTTTCCTCTTGGTTCTTACATTCGAATGGGGAAATCAGTCAATAAACAAATATTTATCAAGTGGTCAAGAAGAAAAATACGAAAAAGTGGAGACAGCTAGGGCATTCATAGTCCTCAACTTAAAAGGAGATGCTTTTTCTGCACTCATCTATTGATGAGTCTTTTAGTCAGACTCATGATGACCACAGGCTTATTTCATGAATTAATTTCAAAATGCCATTGGAGTCACTCCCTGGTCTTTCCCTTCACTATAGAATACACCTGTTAGAATGTATAGGAGTCTGTTCATATAGTCACATGAAAGGAACAGCCCTTTTTGCAAAAAAAAAAAAAAAAAAAAAACCTCTGTGGATGCTGTGGGTAGATAAATAAAACTGAGGGAACACAGTGGCAGTCCCAAGATATCTTTATCCTTGTGTCTGTCTTAAACAGATCTGGAAGAAACCCCAAGTTATTTCAAGAAATTGGTTGCCTTAAATGTGTTAAGAGTCATATTATTACAACATGTATGTGTTTCCTACCAACATGGCTTGAGCATATTTTCACCTAAAGTCAGTGAAGTGAACATGAAAACTTCAATAATAATGTTTGGTTTCATGTTGGAAGAGTTCTAGCTTTCAGTATGCACAAATAAGAAATGCATAGGCAAGTTTTGATTTAACACTTTTGCAAGGTCAGTTTGTTTAATTGACTAAGGCAACCAGGTTTCAAGCAGGGCAGAAATCAATGCTGAGCACTGGGGAGAAGTCCCTTTCGCTATCTTGATTACCCTTGCACTATTTTCTTAAAATGAAAATATGTATAAACACAGGAAATTTCACTCTTCCCTAAACAAAAGGTAATTAAAATTGCCTTATGTGTCTATTTCGTGTAGGGTATGTGATGATACATTCTGCCTTTATTTACAACCACTATTGGGATTAAATGCTGTCTTAAGTAAAAAGTAATGTAGCAGAATGAATTTTATTGCAGATGGTAATTTACGAAAAATGTAGCCAATGGAACTGAGGTCAAACTTTTTCTCCAAGCTCTTTTACTTTCACAGTGCTCATTATTTACCAACGTTTGTTACCAGCCCTAGTCACTATCTGAGCTGGCATTTTGCCTGCTTATGTTTTTTAAAGTGGTTTTGTTTTTTATTTTCATGCAGCATTGGGGCTAATTACAGCTGCTCACTCTTCTTTTTCAACCCTCAATGCTCTCCATTTTCCCTGGATTTTGCTTTCACTCACAGTCATAATATTTTTTTCCATTTTGTGTCTGATCCTCTTGCATATATGTAGCCAGGAGAAGGGCACCCTACGCCATAGAGAACAAAAAGGCTTTTAGAACTAATTTTCATTTTGTGTGCAACGCCCATGGCGTTCTTTGAGTGTGTGATGTGCTATCATCAGGTTTTGATTATGCAACTGAAATGCAAAAAGTTTAAAAGTTCAGCTTTATTGGCCTTATCAGCAGTTTGCACTCTATCCAAAACTGTTAGAACAATTACTTGATCACTTTTGGTCTAAGAATACTACAAGAAAAGGAACCTCATAGACGATGCTTAGAGAGGAATTGAGGTTTAACTGAGGTTTTGAAATTCTATACTATATTTTTATACCGATTTTATTAAGTCTTTTTGTGACAAAAATTGTCTTATTTGAATATGATTGAAATTTTTAAGAAGTGCCCCAATGCATCTTATGTCTCAATTTGCTGGCAAGGACCTGGGAGGGTAGAGGGTTATAAAAATATTCTACATAGAAGGAAATGCAGTGAAAAACTGGATTTTTTTTTTTTTTTTTTTACTTCACTAGTCTTGCACTTGAAGTCATTCTAAACTGGCATGGACCTTGGATTAGCATAAAGAGCGAAACAATCTGGCCTACCTCAGGAAGGACCTAAAAATCTGTGTGTCTGTGTGTGTGTGCATGTAGTCAAGGAAAGAATTCGATAAACATGAAGAATCAGAGAAACTTCAACTAGGTTTTACCAGTCCTGTAACTGCATCCTTGAGAGCAGACCAGAACTACAAACTGAGTTGTGCAGTGGGTAATATGGTTTGCTATATTTTCTCTTTCCTCATTGATTCAGATGTTGCTCAGGGCTTGTAGAAGCTGATGTAAGAAAAAAAAGACTGGACTATAAGAAACTAAGGGATGGTTTTATTTCATTCTTTTCATTTTTTGAGGCTTTGATATGCACATTAAAATGATTTTGTGGGCGTTTCAGAAATAGGAGAGTAAATGTTGAATTCCGGGATTATTATTTAGCTTATATTCATATGACATCATGTCCAACCTTAGATCTTAGAATACCTTATACAACATTTGTATTGGATAGATTAAGTACCCTTGGATATGATAGTGATCAAGTTAACTTCCGTAAAGCATGAATATGAATCGCTGTCTTAGTTCAGCAATGTGGACCTCACTATATTACATTCTACTCATGAAAATGAGATCCCTATGTGACAATGTAGTAGCACCAAGAAACCTGGGAGAGAAAATGAACTTCAGATTCCTTACAGAATCAGAGATCAAAAGATCTGTTCCATTAAACTTTAAACCAGAGAAATTCATCGGTCTGCCCCAGTGCCTAGTGTCAATCAATGACTCAGCTTTAGCTGGATTATGGTTAAGCCTGAATGGTCATGCAAGAGAGAATTTCAGACAACCAGTCTCCAAAGAGATTGCTATTCTAAGACTCAACATGACGGAGAAATATGCTTAGGTTTTGCTATAGAGCAAAGAAATTCTATTCACTTTTAAAGATATAGTAAAAGTACTATATTCCATGTTTGTCATATCACATATGAAAATGAGCAATCATTAGTAATTTGATACAAATAAATATTTTGTTTCTTAATTTGCTTAATAAAATTTAAGCCAAGATTCACATAGGCTACGGTGATAAGCATACTGGTGAGAATCTAAACTCTCATTGTATATCTACAATGAGATATACAATGTAATTACATGTAATTTATATATTATAACCAATTTATTGAGGAAGAATTTCTACTCAGTGGGATATAAAGAGGACACAGGGCTTTTCTTTTTCTTTTTTCTTCAGTATTTGTCCCCTTTCTTTGCTTTATTGAAACCCTCCTTTCCACTGATTAGTCAATTTCTTTGCAACAACTTAGTCAAATCCTACGATTCTTCAGGTAAATCAATTGTTAGAAAAGTCTCATTTTTGTTATTAAAGCCCAGTCCTATTCATTATGAAAGTTCAATGTGATCAGTTTCATTTTTAAGGTTCACTTTTTAAAATGCAGGATCAGTAAATCAGACTGAGATTCATGTATGTTTAATGGCATCAATTGAGTAGTTGATCATGTGGCACAAGTTGAAAAATACAGATAAGATTTGAATTTTAAAATGTTTTAACTTTAATCTCAACACGAATCCAATGAACTAGATAGATTAAGTCCACATACATCCTGTTGGTTAGCTGGAATTTTTCTTTCACTTTTTTATCAAAAGAGCAATTTAATTTAGAGGATACACTCCCAAGAGGAGAACTTTCAAGATTTGTGACTCCTGTGGTCATAATTGTACATGAAATCCTTGCAACATGATTAAAATTAGTTTCTGTAAGCAGAGTGTGGGAGGGTTTAGATTGGTACCTTTTAGAAAACAAATACTTTTATAATAAATGGCAATGAAATATCAGCCTTTTAGGTATGATTCAATTTTATTATAAGCACTTGGTATAGCAAAATATTAAAATGTATAAATATTTGAAAACCTGGGTAACTTTCTTTTCACTTATTTGCAAGTAGAGGAAATAATTATTTTCTAACAGAATGCCAGTCAAATATTAAACTTTTCATATGACTTGCCAAAAACAGCCATGAGCTGCAGAACATGTTGATCTAAGTTCTGGATCGTGAGTTGGAAAAGGAAAATAGATGAAGGATAACTAGAGATCCCGGTGAGATTTAAGTGCCATCTGTGAATCTCCCCAGCTTCTGTCACTGCGACACCTGGGCATGACAGGGAAATATGCACGTGCATATCTGTGGGGTAGCTTTGAGGCTCAGAGCCCTGCTGACCTCAAAGACCTGAGAACTTGAAGCAGTTTCATGGATTTCCCTTTCCAGTCTTTGGCTCAGCTTCTAACATAACTCATTAACAAACGGTACTCAAATAATAGTTTCACTTTGGTGCTTCTAACAAAATGGCGCTCTCCACTGCATAGACTCTACTCACAGACAAAAAACACTAAATGACAAAGTAGAAATATAGCTCCTGTTCACTGCCTTTTTGCACAGAAGGAATGAAACGGCGACTGATGTTTAGAGTTAAGGCTTTTTATTAAATAACAGTCCTTCCTTGAGCAGTGGAATAATTTGAAAGGAAACCTGTGTCTGTTAAAGAACACTGCCCCCCTTTCTACTAAATGTTCTCAGCTCTTATCAACAGGAAGAGATGTTCCTTGGTAGCACTGCCACCTTCATCTGATTCAGCATCCGAATTATTTTTACTTTAATGGAAGAAACTCTGATAACTAATTCATAAATAAATGCTCATTAAAACAGTTCATTTATCAGTGCCTCTTTATAATCAGTTCAACTGGGTTATAATTTAGGGTATAATGCCTGAAGCATGTTAATGTCATTAGGAGAGTGCAATCATTAGAAATGACTTGTGTTTGTACTTTGACCTTCCTTCCAAAGATTTCATGCCACCTTCGAAACCATACACTAATGAAAGTATATGTGATGTTTATTTCAACGCTGTATGGCAAGTATCTGCGATCTGACATCGTAGTGGGCCGAAGTAAGATATGAATACCAAATGTAATTATCTAATTATAATTTGTTTTCGTGGAAAACCTTTTTTGAAAAGGAGATACAGCAAATGTTGCCCAATATATCAGTAATAAACTTTTTTTTTTTTCAACGTTTTTTTTTTTTTTTTTTTGGGACAGAGAGAGACAGAGCATGAACGGGGGAGGGGCAGAGAGAGAGGGAGACACAGCATCGGAAACAGGCTCCAGGCTCCGAGCCCTCAGCCCAGAGCCTGAGCGGGGCTCGAACTCACAGACCGCGAGATCGTGACCTGGCTGAAGTCGGACGCTTAACCGACTGCGCCACCCAGGCGCCCCAGTAATAAACTTTCTTAAGAACTCATTCTGCATGTACAGGCACACAGCTAAACAAAAATGGAAGCAAATCAGCTAATTGTACACAGGAAAGGATCACCTTGTCCACGGACACGCAGAGTAGATCAAGGCTGGTTTAGCAAACAGCTTATGGGGCCTCACTACACCAAACTTCTTCAGCTTATTCCAGAATCCTATTTTCTTACCATTGTCTGCATTTCTCCAAAAATTGTTTTTCAGTTCATTTCTTAATAGCTAGTTTTTAAATTCCTACCATCTTCATGGCACTGGGCTACTTTTACTAAACTGTTTGATGTGAATGATTTTTATGAGAATTATAGAAAAGCATTCCATACACACTGTCTAGTTAATAGCTCCTAATTGTCTTTGTGGTTCTTTCCCCCATTTTCAGACACTGAGATAGTTGAACACATTTAATTGAGCACCTCACATGGTGAAGATGTTCTGGAAAGTTCTGCAGGGAATGTCAAGTTGAGTGGGGCCTTGTCAAGTTTGTGGGGAAGGCAGGCATGGAAAAATTTTCTCAGGGAGAGATAATGTGTCTTTTTTTGGTGCAATCTCTGTAACCTAGAGCAGTGCCTGCACAACATTTAGTGCTCATGATCTTGAGTGATTCGATGTTTTTTTTTAATTCAATGATTTCAATTAGGAAGAAATAAGTCAAATCATAAGCAACACATTGTAAACCCTAAGATGTTGTATTACTGAAGATATTGAAGAGATTGGCATTTGTTTTAGGGTCTTAAAATATGGCTAAATTATAGGGAGAGGAAAGGGCATTGTAGGATTGGGAAAGAGTGTGGAAAAAAAACATATATGTGATAGTGTTGGTGCAGTTTCATGCAGGAGTGGCTGGATTTGCTATCGCTGAAGTGGAGTTTGAGGGGAGAGACTGTGAGAGATTCATGTGGAATGGCAGGCTTATATTAATCACTTAAAGGCCTCAACCCCACCTTGTATTCCGTAACTGTGCATGATGAGAGAATAGTGGGCCAGATGCCTGTTCTGTCTGAACTTGACTCCTGCTTTACCTATTAAATGTGGGTTTGTTTTGTACTTTGTGGCATTTTTGTGTTTGTCTTCACTTTTATGCAAGTAGGAATTGTTTCCCACTTATCTCGAGTAGCTAGAAAAAATATTTGGTGAAAAGCATAAATTCAATAAATATTTCTTTAAATACCAAACATTTAAATGATTCCACAAAGTTCTATGTGAAATTGTCAGCTACTACAGATTTCTGAGTGGAGAAAAATATTGTCTAGCCTTTATGTCTTGAAAGCAACCCTAGGGGTTGGCATGGACACATCTATCCATCTGCTGGCATTTGTGTTCATATACTCATGTGCCAGTTACTATAGATGAACCGAATGGTCTATTATCTAAGATCAATCTTTCCATTTCCAATCTGCCTTTACAAGGGCATTTCTCTAGAAATATTTCCTAACATTTCCTTCATTATCAATTTTTCCTTCTCTTTGAACCCTTTCCACTGGCATGTGAGCACGCTGTTATTTTTCCCATCTTAGACAACATAAAATACAACTGTCTTGACTCTATTTCCTCTATAACTACTTTACCTTTTCTCCACTTTTATGTAAGCTTCTTGAGGTTGCTGTTTATACTTACTAGATTCAATTGTTCTAGTTCATCTTCTCGGAAACCGATTTCAATCAATCTTTCTCCCCATAATTTCACCAAAAGAGCTCTTGTCACTAGCAATAGCCACTTTAATAAATCCAATGGCTAATTATCAGGTCTCCTTTTATGCCAACTTTCAGCAGCATTTAATAGAGCTGGTCACTATGTTTTAAAAATAATTTCCTCCTTTGTTTTTAGGGCATTATGCTCTTCTTTATTGGTTGTTTCTCAATTTCTTTTTCTTGCTCCTCCTTAGCCTGCTGATATATTAATTTAGAAACGCTTCAAGGTTCAGTTCTTGTCTCTATTAATTCCTGACACTATTAACACTCATCCCTCTGGTGAGCCCATCCCATCTTTAAGATTTTTATATCGTCCTTACATTAATGACTCCCAAATTTACACGTAGCCAGAAACTTTTGCCTGAAATTCAGACCTGTGTGGCTGATAGTCTTTGCAATACCTCTTTATTGATGTCTTGTGGGCATTTCTAGCATTTCCAATTAAATATAACCCAAGGTGAAACCTGTTATTCCTTCCAAACCTTACCGTCTTAGTAAAAGTCAATGACTTAGCTCTAGTTGATCAAGTTGAAGATTTTAGAGTCATTCCTGACTTTTCTTTCACACCTCTCATCTAATCCATGAGCAAATAATGCTGGCTCTACTTTCTAGAATATTTCTTATCACTCTTCTACTACCTGGTCCAAGTTACTCTCCTCTTTAAACAGATGATTCGTGTAACCTCATGATTTGTATTCCTTCACCCACCTTTACTTGGCTTCCTGATACTATTTTCACCTCTACGACAAAACTGAACCTTAAGAAATAAAATCAAACCCCACTAATTCTCTGTCAAGATCTTTCAATGAATTCCAATCTCAGAGATATAACCAAAATCTCTACACAATCTAGCATCCATCATTTCTTCATTTTTACTGTCATCTACTCACCCTCCAATCCATTCCAGTTTTCCCACACCCCTAATTCTTAACACATTCTGAGCATGTGTTTTCCTTTGGGCCTTTACACTGACCATTTTCTTCTCCTGAAATTCTCTTTCTCAGGTATCCTCATGGCTCCTGTCTCACTTCAAGTTTTGGCTCAGCTTCTCTTCCCAGCTTAGTATTCTCTTCCCTCTCTCTTTGCATGTTTTCTTCATATCATCTATCATTAATTGACTCACTATAGAATTTACTTCTTCGTTGCTTTTCTCATTAGAATGTGGGCTCCATGAAAACTGGGATTTTGATGGTGTTTTCCACTGCTGTGTATCGTCTTAGTCATATAATAAGTACTTAACAAATATTTGCTGTATGAATCAGGTGAATGAACATCTTCTGTCTACCTGTAGACAACTGACAAAGAGCAATGGAATGATGGTGATTTATTAGGCCAATCAGTATTCCTCCCTGAGGGTTGGGCCTTATTACTATTAGCACAAAGTCAGGATTCTGTTATTAAGAAAGGTAGGTAGCCATGCAGTTGATAATCAACAGCAAATGCTACCCAGAGGACGGAGACTGAGGAGTGGTATTTGAAGGGCTTAAGTGTATTTTTATTTAAAAAATGAAAAAGTTAAAACATGAAATTTGTTTTGGTGCATACTAAAAGGTTTTGTTATCTTGTGTGTGGTTTTTTGTTTTTGTTTTTCAAAAGCAATACAAATCTTTGAAATATCAAGAATTCTAATTCTAGGAGTCTTATATTATCAAAACCCCTTTAACCTTATAAGGACTGAGTTTTCATTATTGTTACTGCTTTTTTCAGAAGCTCCTTTCTTCTGCATACTGATGATGCTAACAGAGGCTTTATCTGAACTTGCATGCTTTAATTTAATTTAATTTAATTTTATTTTATTTTATTTTTTTTTAAAACTTTTTTTAACATGTATTTATTTATTTAAAAAAATTTTTTTTAATGTTTTTTTTTTAATTTATTTTTGAGACAGGGAGAGACAGAGCATGAACAGGGGAGGGTCAGAGAGAGGGAGACACAGAATCTGAAACAGGCTCCAGGCTCTGAGCTATCAGCACAGAGCCCGATGCGGGGCTCAAACTCACGGACTGCGAGATCATGACCTGAGCCGAAGTCGGCCGCTTAACCGACTGAGCCACCCAGGCGCCCCTTTAAGTTAATTTTAGATGACTGAACTGAGGGTCAGAAATAAAAGTGAAGGAAGACAGAACACGAATTTAGGGAAAAAATGCACAATTTGTTGGTATCTTCAAATGATCACACAAGTATTTTTGTCTATGTTACATCTCTTTAGTTCTGTTAAAGCCCCAGTAGGATGGTAAGGTGAGTAATGCATCATGAATATAAATGTGTACATATGATCTAAAGCTCTGGACTCTGTTTTTATTTAAACACCTGATTTGCTGTCACAATCTATAGCACAAAAAGCTATGTAGAAGGTTTTATTTGAATATTTGTAGTGGAATACTACTCAGCAATGAGAAAGAATGAAATCTGGTCATTTGTAGCAACGTGGATGGAAGTGGAGAGTGTTGCTAAGTGAAATAAATCAGGCAGAGAAAGACAGATACCATATGTTTTCACTCATATGTGGATCCTGAGAAACTCAACAGAAGACCAGGGGGAGGAAGGGGGGAAAAAAGTTACAGAGAGGGAAGGAAGCAAACCATAAGAGACTCTTTTTTTTTTTAATTTTTTTATTTTTGAGACAGAGAGAGACAGAGCATGAACAGGGGAGGGGCAGAGAGAGGGAGACACAGAATCTGAAACAGGCTCCAGGCTCTGAGCAGTCAGCACAGAGCCCGACGCGGGGCTCGAACTCACGGACCGTGAGATCATGACCTGAGCCGAAGTCGGCCGCTTAACCGACCAAGCCACCCAGGCGCCCCCATAAGAGACTCTTAAATACTGAGAACAAACTGAGGGTTGATGGGGGTGGGGGAGAGGGGAAAGTAGGTGATGGGCATTGAGGAGGGCACCTGTTGGGATGAGCACTGGGTGTTGTATGGAAACCAATTTGACAATAAATTTCATTAAAAAAAGAATATTTGTAAGACTTTTCATAGGAATATATAAAAGGAAAAAGGTATAAAAAGAAGTATAAAAAGGATGTTAAAGGATGTTTCTCATATTAAGAAAAGATATAAATTAGGAGTTTTAGTATAATTACACTGGAAATATTAATAAGAAAGGCTTCCACTATGGATCAAACATTATCTTAAAGGCCATGAATTAGTAGATATGTGTGACTCTCACTTTACAGCTTCTACACTTTGGAAAACAATGACTTACACCCTCCAAAAACAAAATAAAATAAAAACTAAAGAAATCTCTTGACAGATCTTAGTCTTCAAGAGATATATTGACTTAGCATTACCTAGAAGATTTTAATGTTCAAATATCAATACATTTTATAGCTTGGAGTTTCCTTAAATCTTTATTGCGAAAAGATTGTGGTGTCATGGAAGAGAGAGGTCACAAAATTCCCAGGTCAGAAACAAAAGAGGCACTGAGTAGAGGTTGGTTACCACATTCCTTGGGGGTAAACACCTAATGGCAAGTATTTGCATAGCAAATGGAGGCAAATAACACTTATTTTAAAATGTGATTAGCAATATACGAATTGTTTGTATTCTCAGATCATGATATTAGTATTTCATTAAATCATTTTATTTATTAAAAAATTTTTTTGGGGGGCGCCTGGGTGGTGCAGTCGGTTAAGCGTCCGACTTCAGCCAGGTCACGATCTCACGGTCCGTGAGTTCGAGCCCCGCGTCGGGCTCTGTGCTGACTGCTCAGAGCCTGGAGCCTGTTTCCGATTCTGTGTCTCCCTCTCTCTCTGTCCCTCCCCCGTTCATGCTCTGTCTCTCTCTGTCCCAAAAAATAAAATAAACGTTGAAAACCTTTAAAAAAAATTTTTTTTTTATTTTTCTAAATTTTTTTAAGTTTTATTTATTTTTGAGACAGAGAGAGACAGAGCATGAATGCAGGAGGATCAGAGAGACAAAAGGAGACACAGAATCTGAAACAGGCTCCAGGCTCTGAGCTGTCAGCACAGAGCCCGACGCGGGACTCGAACTCACAGACCACGAGATAATGACCTAAGCGAGTCGGATGCTTAACTGACTGAGCCACCCAGGCTCCCCTCACTTAAATCATTTTAAATGCTTTAATGATATAAAGTTGGCATGGAATGGGAAAGTCATTTACAAAAACAATAGACACTTGCTTAACACAAAATCTGAACTCTAGAAATTGAGAATGGGTTCTAACCACACATATCAACATGAACAAATCTATTGGCTAGAAAATATTAAAACTTTACTTTAAAATTCCAATATATATAATTTGGAAATGTATCTCAAGTTTATGCAAACATGCTTGAATAAAAAATAAAATAAAGACAAAATCTTGGGGATTTCAATGGTAATGGGTGGTGATAAAGCAAATTTGGATGGCAAGATGTTTCTTGCCTTTAGGATTTTTTTTATCTCCATCATATGGATAGGTACTTTGTGCCTGTGTGTGTGTGTGTGTGTGTGTGCGCATTTTGTATACATATAGGCATGTATACATATATACATACACACACAGACGCATACATATATACATGCACACATATACATATATACATACATATGTGGGTATTTTTTTCAATCTAAAATTGACCCTCAGGAGACTGGAAGACCACAAGAAGAGCTAGGAATCTTTTATTTGCCTCCTGTTGGAAAACTAACCTCATTAGGGATCTACCACATAGTGCCCAATTGCACTCCCTTTTACTAGGCAGCCCCCAGGTTTTTTGTTTTCTTTTTGTCTGCTAAAACCTGTGGTATATTATTCTAGGCACACTAACTCAGAGTTTGAGAAATGTACCACTGTGGACTATTGTGTTCTTTGTATTTACCTGGATGAATAAAATTAACACCTGTGAGATAGGAATGGACTTTCTTGAAAAAGGTGCAAGGTTTGTAAAATGAGATGTTGAGAAAGAACCACTAGGAGGAAAGAGAGACAGGAAGATGAACCCTGAGACGAGGAAGCAAGAATAAAAACCAGATCACATGAGGTTTATATATGATGGGACAAATGTAAAAAAAATACACATAACTTTTCTTTGTACTCTGAGAGCTGCACTATTTTACTCCATCTTAAATTGGCTTTGCCCTATATTGTAATTCTCTCTTGCTCCAGTCTCCAATGAAGTCTTACTACATTCACAATAGTTCTGTGTTACGGCAGTGAAAGAAGTATGAGCTTTCTTGCATCTGACTTTGCAGAGCCACTGTAGTTGTGTAGTTGTATTGTATTTAAGGGGGAGAAAGGTGCCAGTATCCCAGAGAATGGGCCTTAGTGAGACCAGCAGAGGTTCAGGGCTGATCTGAGAGTGGTGGGTAGTGGCCATGTCAGAGCAGAGAACAAAGCTCCATTATGCACTCTTTCAGCAGAGGACATGAGACAAGACGCCCTTCAAATATGCTATGAGCCTTTAAAAGAGATGTCAGGCAATTAAACTTTATCATATGTATGTATCTATATTACATGTACTTATCAGTGTCTCTCACCCCTAAAGCAGAAGAGTTAATGCACTTTCTTAGGGATTCCACCTACAAAACGAACAGTTTGGGATTTATAGAAAATCTGTTTTATTTTCAACATTTATCAGAGGAGCAGAGAAAGAGAACCACTGTGAGTAACAGAAGATAAAGAATTTATTATAGGAATAGACCATAAGCACTTGTGGGTATTTGTCAGTCTTTTGAAGACTGTTGTTTCTGCTTCCAGGGTTCTGAAATTGACAGAACTGGCAGCTGGGAAGGAAAGATAGATGAGAAATGGGAAAGCAATGGCAAACTGGGCCCATGATGATGTCTCCCAGTGTCTCTGTCCTTAGTGAGGCAGGTGCCTACAACACGGCACTGCATTCTCACCTGGTCCAGCTGTTGGAGAAGCTGAAAGAGGAGTTCTGGCAGGAGCTAGAGGAGTCTGGGACCTGGCTGCTACCGCAACAACGGGCCAACTAGCAAATTAGTGACAATGTATGTGAGCCATAGTAGCTTCCAAACTCACACTCCCTTTTTCAGGGTAAACATGGGTGCTGCTGCCCTGCCAGCTTTCAGTTCATACGCAAATTCCCCCCTCCCCCACTGTACAGTCAATTCTAACCTGGAATCTACCGTATTTGTCTTTATGGAAAATAAATGTGGGAAATGTAGTTCCAGCTCATCCAACTTAACACAAAAACATCATATTTCATTTAATTTTTGCCGTGTTAATGTAAAATTTCAGCAAGGTGTAGCATCTTGTCTCAAGATTTTGAATAAATCTTAGCACTTCACTAGGGTTATTATATCCTATATAGTAACATTATATAGTGCTTGTTGTATAAAATGCAGTAATTCTGAATATTTTTGTCTTTATGAAAGTTGGAACTGTAGTATCTTTTCAAGTATCATTATTGATCATTTTCTGTACCAAGAAGATCTCAATAATTGCAATTAAAATTTTAATGTCTGTAGTGGGAAGTTCAGTTAAGCAAAAGACAAGCTCAGTTAAGCAAAACATTAGGTGAAAAAAAAGGTGCCTTACCAGGACTGTGTACTATGCTTTATTTTAGGTTAAAAGAAAGATGGTTCTGTTTTCTGAGTATGAGTAGCAAATACAATATTAAATACAATAAGCAGATATCTTCCTAACATAATGCCTGGTACACAGGTCTCCACTAAAAACAGAAGCAAAAATTATGATGATATATGATGAAAAGAAAGGAGACTGAATTATGATAGTGATTGATGTAAGGGCCCAAAGTATTGTAGTAAATAAAGGAAACCTGTCAACCACTGTTTTCAAGGCATTAATGCACAGTTCTTATAGAAAACCAGAAAATAACACTTGGTTGGCAATTCTAATGACCCACTCATCTTTTTGTACGCTCAAAGGTATGATTCACTTTCTAAATGTCTCTTAGAATCTCCACCCCATAAGTAACTCCTGTGTTAGGTTATACCTCTTCATTAGCTAACCTATCATATGTTACTGACCTCTATGCCCAATTAAGGGATAATCTGGCTTTTAAGGTTGCATAGCAAAAAGCATGACATCTCTGGACAGAAAGAAGAATTAAAAAAAAAAATTTTAATGTGTATTTATTTTTGAGAGAGACAGAGACAGAATGCAAGTGGGTTGGGGCAGAGAGAGAGGGAGACACAGAATCAGAAGCAGGCTCCAGGCTCTGAGCTGTCAGCACAGAGCCTGACGTGGAGCTCAAACTCAGGAGCCATGAGATGATGACCTGAGCCGAAGTTGGATGCTTAACTGACTAAGCCACCCAGGCACCCCAGGAAGCATTTTTATTCAAGAAAGACGTAGAGAAATGGCAAGCTTTTCGGTCTGATGGGCTATATGGTATAGGTCTGTACTGTCTGGATGAACTCTATGTAACTCTTACTGTAAAAGATTTTAAAGAGGAACTTTTTTGAAATAGTGAGACAGGCAAGGAATTTTAAGGATATGATACAGAGCTATTTTGTTTTGAAAGTGTGAACGAAGTGTAATACATAATTTCCGATGAGTTTGATTTTGATTTTTTAAAGCTCTTATTTTTAATTAATCACTACAGCTAATGTGGGGCTCAAATTTATAACCCTGAGATCAAAAGTTGCATGCTCTACCAACTGAGCCAGCCAGGCACTCTTAATCAATTTGATTTTTAAACTACAAAATGTTACTTTCCTCTCCAGTCCTCAGAGAGGCATCTACTTCTATTATAGCTTGGTTGAATTGTCTTTCCTCACTCTCCTCCCCAACCCAACCCCCACACATTTAAATTAGGCATGGCCATTGACCTGCTGTGACCAATGAAATGTGAGCAAAAGTGAAGTTTGTCAGTTTCTGGTAGGAGAATTTAATTGTAGGTACTTCTCTTTGAACTTCTTTTCCCAGGTGGTGATCGAGGTAGCAAGCACTGAGATGGAGCCTTTAGGAGCCTGGGGCTTTGAGTGACTTCAGTGAGCTGAACCTTATGCTGCTCCATTTGGAGACTTCGAGGGAGTGACAGATAAACATTTGTGTTATGCTACTAAGAATAGGGTGGTGTTTGTTACTGTAGCCTGACCTAGCCCATCCTGTCTAGTAAAGATGGTGATGTGTAGTGCTTATATATTAAGAAACAACCATCCCAGAATGCACACTGCAAAGTCATTCAATCTGTTGTCTTAAAATTCATACAGTGAGGAACAGGCCACAGATCCACAGATGGTGGGTGGGCCAAACTCCTTGGGTGGTTAGTATTGGGAGAACAAGTGTTAAGCCTAGGGAGAATGTGTGGGCAGCCATCTGTCTTTGGCCAGGTGAACATGCTAATGTTCCAGGTCTTTAGGCAAAAGCAGGAAAAAGATGACAGCTTTCTGCTCAACAGATAATCTCAAGATGCCAATTTGTTTGTTTTTTTTTTTCCCCTCTATGCCTTATTTTTCTAAAAAGTACCAGATCTCTAGTACTCAATCATCAGCACACAAATATATGTAAGGATAAATTTATTTCTATCTTATTTCTTGCAATAAATAATTTGAGGTACTCGATTAGCTTGGCCATGCATATATTTGTTGAAACATTTACACTGTTAAGACATTTGCACAAAGTGTTTAACACACTCAATTCATTTCATGCTAAACAAAGAAATAAAACATTTTGAGAACTATGCTAAAACTGCTCAATACAAACATGGATATTATACACTTTTTGAATATGCTTATTTATTGTGAATAATATTTTAAAAATAATTTTTTAATGTTTTATTTATTTTCGAGAGATAGCGTGCGCACACACATGAGTAGGGGAGGGGCAGAGAGAGAGGGAGACACAATCTGAAGCAGGCTCCAGGCTCTATGTTGACAGCTCAGTTGTGGGGCTCAAACCCATGAACCAAGAGATCATTACCTAAGTCTAAGTTGGCCACTTAACTGACTGAGCCACCCAGGCACCCTTAAAACAATTACTTTAACAGAAACTGTTAGTAACTAGTACTTACTTTATAGTTATTGATGAGAGTTGAAATGTGCATTAATTCCATGATAGCATAGTCTTGAGGGTAATGTTTTTTAGCTTTTTTAGACTGAAGGAATGTGTTCTATATAAAATAGTGTAATATAATCAGTAGTCCTGGTCCATGATCACTTTAACCAGCCACTTATTTAATATTATCTGTATTATCTTTTTTTCCCCACTATACATTCTTGGCTTCTTTTTCATAGATTAACTGACCATATACGTGTGGGTTTATTTCTGGACTCTCTATTTTGTTCTTTTGATCTATAGATCTATGTGCAAGTAACATACTATTTTGAACACTATAACTTTGCAGCATATTTTGAAATTTGAAATTTTGATACCTCCAGCCTTGTTCCTTTTTCTCTAGATTGCTTTGGCTATTTGGGGTCCTTTATGGTTCTAAATAGATTTTAGTATTATTCGTACTAATTCTGTGAAAAATGCTATTGTTATTTTGATAGGAATTGAATTGAATCTGTAGATTTTTTGGTAGTATAGATAGTCTCTTCAATAAATGGTTTTGGAAAAACTGGATAGCCACATGCAAAAGAATGAAATTAGACTACATTCTAACACTATATACAAAAATAAACTCTAAATGGGTTAAAGACCTGAATGTGAGACCTGAAACCATAAAAATCCTAGAAGAGAGAACAGGCAGTAAATTCTTTGATGTTGGCCATAGCAACATTTTTTTCTATAAACTAAAGCAAAAGTAAACAATTGGGGCTACACCGACATAAAAAAAAATGAAAAAAAAACCCCTATCACACAGTGAAGAAAACCATCAAGAGAACAAAAAGACAACCAACTGAACAGGAGAAGTTATTTGCAAATGATATATCCAATAGGGGCTTAATATCCTCAAAATATATAAAAACTTGTATAGCTCAACACCAAAAGAAAAGAAACAATCCAATTAAAAAAATGGGCAGAGGACCTGAATAAACATTTCTCCGAAGAAGACATACAGATGGCCAACAGACACATGAAGATGTTCAACGTTACATATCATTAGGGAAAGCAAATCAACACCACAATGAGGTATCATCTCATACCTGTCAGAATGGCTAAAATAAAATAGACAAGAAATAACAAGTATTGGTGAGGATGTGGAGAAAAAGAAACCTTCTCAAATTCAAATTCAAATTCAAAAATAATTCCCATTGGTGGGAATGTAAATTGGTATAGCCACTGTGGAAAACAATATGGAGGTTCCTCAAAAAATTACAAATAGAAATACCATACAGTCTGGTGATTTCACTACGTGAAGACAATGAAGATACTAATTCAAAAAGACATATGCATCCTATGTTTACTGCAGCATTATTTATAATAGCCAAGATATGGAAGCAACCCTAGCATCCATTAAAAGATAAATAGACAAGGAATATGTGGTATACATTCAGAGAGAGGACTATTACACATCCATGAAAAAGTTGAAGATCTTGCCATTTGTGGTAACTAGACAGACCTAGAGGGTATTATGTTAAGTAAAATAGGTCAGACTGAGAAAGAAAAATACCATATGACTTCACTTTTATCTGGAATCTAAAAAACAAGTGAATACATGAATAGCACAATCAGACCAATAAATATAGAGAAGTGATGGTTACCAGAGGGGAGAGGGGTGGGGGATAGGCAAAATGGGTGAAGGGGAGTGGTAGATATGGGCTTCCATTGGTGGAATGAATCAGTCAAAAGAATAAATGTACAGCATAGAGAACATAGTCAATGATGTTGTAATACAACATGTATAGTGACAGATGATAGCTACCCTGTGGTGAGCATAGCATAGTGATAGAGAAGCTGCATCGCTATGTTGTACACCTAAAACTAATGTAACATTGTATGTTACCGACACTCAAATAAAAAAAAAATTTTTAAATTTAAAAATAAATAATATTATCTGAATTATTCTTAGGAAAGAAACGTTTTTCAATTTCTCAAAGGATGCTATAAGATCTCATAATTCATTTGAATACTTATATTGAAGTCTAAATATTATGAGCACACTGTGTCAGATGGTGCTAAAGGCAAAGACATACAGTAAAAAGTACAAACAGGATCTATTTTAATGTACTTTACACTCTATATTAAGACCCATATTAAGCAAATAATTACACGAGTAATTTGTTATGATCTGATAAGTGTTACAAAGAGGGACTTTCAAGCTATTGTTAAAGAAGATAATGGAAAGATGATCTTATCTGGAGTTCAGGGAGAATTTTTTAGAAGAATAAAATCTAAGCTAAGAGAAAAACATGAAATATAGGTAGGACACAGGCAGAAGAACAGGAGAAGATTCTTCCAGGTAGTGAAATCAACTTTGCAAAAGCTAAGTAAACAGAAAGTGTTGTGATTCATTCAAAGAAAAAAATAAATCTGTAAGAAAAAGAGCAGGGGTAACAACAGAAACAGACTGGAGCACATTGGTTTGGAAACAGACCTCTGTGCGTTGCTGATATATACAAAGACATGTGTATGTGTGTGTATGTATATATATATGTTATGATACACATATAATATATGTGTATCATATATATATCATGATATATCATATATATACCATACGTATATCATATACATATCATATACACATATATATGTGTGTATACTTATATACACACATGCGTGTGTGTATGATATCTATCTATCTATCTATCTATCTATCTATCTATCTATCTATGTATATGATGAGTGAATGAACTTGTTGCCTAAGTACAACATTTAGAATGAGAGAGAAAAGAACCTTCTTCAGGACTGAGAACTGAATCCCGAGGAATTTCTACACTTCAAATTGAAAGAGGATGGCAGCACCTGGGTGCCTCAGTCAATTAAACATCTGACTCTTGATTTCGGCTCAGGTAATGATCTCACGGTCTGTGAGTTTGAGCCACTCATCAGGCTCTACGTTGACAGTGTGGAGCCTGCTTGGGATTCTCTATCTTTGTCTCTGTCTATCTCTCTCTGCCCTTCCCCCACTCTCAAAAATAAACATTAAAAAAAATTCCTTATAAAAAACTGAAATAGGATGACAAAATGATGGGGAAGGAGCTGTCAGTAAATCAGGAGGAAAACAAAGAAAGTATGGTGTTACAGAAAGCAGAGAAAGACTTTTAAGAACCTGGAGAGATGGCCAGTCCCCATCTCAAGTTGATTGTTTTTTCAAAAAGACCCTGTGTTGTGAGATCTTCTGATTTTATTAAAAAAACCAGAAATCTAGATTATGTAAAGTCTAGACATAGAGAAAAAGAAGAAAGTCAGGGAGAGAGGCCGAGGGAGAGAGGGAGAGAGAGAGAGAGAGACAGAGGGAGAGAGAGAGGGAGGGAGTAGGAGAGAGAGAGGGAGGGAGGGAGAGGGGGAGAGGGAGAGGGAGGGGGGGGAGAGGGGGAGAGAGAGAGAGAGAGAGAGAGAGAGAGAGAGAGAGAGAGATCGAATATCTTAAGTAGGCTCCATGCTCAGCACAGAGCCCAAAGCTGGCCTCCATCCCACACCCCTGAGATCATGACCGGATCCAGAATCAAGAGTTGGATGCTCAACTGACTGAGCCACCCAGGTGCCCCAAATCCTTCAATTTTTAAATCAAGACTGGAGTGTTGAAATTGTACAAGCTCTCTCAATGGTCTAGAAATGATGCCATTTACAAACTCTGTGTTATACCAAGATTTGTAACCAATGCGGATAGCTATTTGCTTTAATCAGACATCTAGGAAATTAGCAAAACATTTGGCCACAATCCGTCATTTATCAGGCATTGAAATGTTGTACAGCCAGAAACAGGGGCATACTGAAATGAGAAAAATCCACCCAAATTTTACAACCAGAAGTGTTCAATTCAATCGACACTCATGGTTAAAGGGCCTGTTCTATAATTGAGAGCATCAAATGTAGTCTAGTTTTAGAACCAGGGAAAGATTTGGGTATTAGTAAGAATTACATGTCACTGTTTCATCTACCATATGCATGTGAAGAAGTACTCTTGCATCTTCTCTGATTCTAGTTTCACCAGACATATCCCTAAGTACAAGAAAATTTGTTAACGTTTGATAAGATCATGTTATTTTCTTAGCGCGGTGGCGTAAACATCGTGCATAGCTTGCGTCTCTATAAGGGTGTACTCCAGGGAATGCTACGTCAATCTACCTTCAGATCCATGGCTGTAGTGTCTACAGTACCTGCTAGGATTGCGCAGTGGCTTCAATTGAAACATGGTTCCTTGGGACTGGAAGTCCCACGTATTCCTTCTTTTACTTGACACTAGACTTGTGGCTTAGTGTATACATGGGCTCTTTCCTCTTTCCTCCTACTAATACCTGAAATGTACATAAAAGTACAAGATTGCCCTGCCCATGTATACTCACATTAGACTTCGGAGGAGGTTGACAAAGGAAAAATTCAAACAGGAAAGCTGTTCAAGTTCGAAATAATGTCTCCTCTTCTAAATCTAGTATTTTAAAATAATATTTTTTGATGTTTCTAACAGCCACAAACAAATTTCTCATTATAATTAGGGCTCTAGAAATTGTAACCATTCTTTTGGATTTAAAATTACTTGACACGTACTACCATCACAGGAGATAGTGATGATAAGTGAACTTGAATGGATATTTGATCTTTTTGTTATATTAGATTTGCCCCATGAAATTATAAGCTATAATTTTAAGGACACATTTTTTACTTTTTAATATTTCTTATTTCCTTGTAAGTATGGAAGTAGTAGTAATTGTGGTTACCAGTCTTCATTTCCATGAAATACGAGTCTTTAAACAAGTTTTGACATTAAAATAAGATTTCTAATATCTATATTTCAATTATTTCCACATCTATGAAATTCAAAATAACTTCAGTAAAGTGAAAGGTAAATAAATTGAATTTGCTGACAAGTCTAAACTGTAGTGATATATAGAGTGAAGTCAGTAAAGAACATAATTTTTCATGCATCATGTATAATTAAACAGATGTTACATTATGTCATTAAATATAAAACATAGCCCTTATTCCTACAAAATACAATGCCCAATGACAGTGGGGTGTGACTGGAATATCTATGACCCAGGAATGGTCAGTGTTGTTTTGACCGTTAAAAGGGTAGCCTATTTCTTTCCTCATGACTCCTTCCTGGTTGGAGATATTTTTTCTGAAAATCATGGTTTGGAGGAAGACGGGAACCTTTCCTGATAAGCAGTGATGTTATGAAGTAACTTCATGATGGATACATTTACCTAAATACAATCTGGCTGAATATAAACTACTAATCAACCAACCTAAAAATCCCAGCTCTTTTGAGACATGGCATCCTTATCAGGCAGGATCCCAACTAGAGGAATTCAATTCAGGTGGCTTGAGAAAAGGAGCTATTTAAAAGAATCATGGGCCTGATTCAAGGCTAAAGAGGCAAAGGAGGAAGATAGTGTCACTCCTGCAGCCCAGAGCAGCTGAAAAGTGGCCACCCAGTAGGAGCTGTAGTGGTAGATGGATAGGACCTTGTGGGGAGAGCTGGGAGAATAAGAACCCTGGTCTCTCCTCCCAATCCCACCTCTCCTGCTGATATCTGGAAATCGTAAACTCAACAGATCTCAACAAGCAAGCAAGGGACTCAGAAGATGCAGTCAGCAGAATTCTAAGCAGCACAGAGAAGGTTCATGAAAGGGTCTGAGTGGGAGGCCACAAATGGAGCAAACTCAGCACCGATCTAAATCAAGCGAGGCTGAGCAGGTCTCCAGGATAAGTTGCACCGTGTGCTTAGGATTAGGCTCAGGAAGCATTGCAAGTAACTCTGGTTGAAGAAGCCATGTTCTGAAACCGATGATACCCAGTGGCATCAAATACAGTTGTGCCAAGCATGATATTGGTCCCTTTAAACACTTTGTCACATTTTCTATTGACAACACCCACCTCCAGGAGAAGTCATTGCCCGTGTTTATGGATGAAAAAGAAAACAACAACCACAAAAAACGCTGATTTTTGAGAGCTTAAATAGCTGGTCAGTAGAGAGACCAGATATTCACCCTGCATTCTTTACCCTATGCTTCCTCTTGACATTTGAAAGCATTTACTTAACTCAAAGGAAAATTGGCAGCCAAAGCCCCGGCATCTTCTTTCTGGTGGTAGTATTGACCGCTTCTGTCGGCAGGGTCATCACTGGGGCCCTTTACTTCAGACCTTCCAATTCTGTTGTTTTTTCAGATCTGGCTTCAACCCAGGCCTAGTCGTCACTTTTACTTTCCTACCATCTGGTGAACTTCATTCCTATTTTATTTATTCTGGCTCTAGTCCTTAGACTCTAGTCAACTACTTCCTTCAAAAAAAAATTATCTTCTTAGGTTAGGTAGATATATGGAATCAAAGGTGAAGAAGATGAAGAATTTGGAAAAAAGCAAAGAAGAGGACAGAAACAGGAAGAGCTGGCACCTGTTCTGAATTGGGTGAATGGTGTCCAAGCTGCCAAGCTGCTTCTCTGAAGCTCTGGGCACACAGCAAGCCATGCAGAGAGCACATGTCTGCTCTAGTTCCTTGTTCTGAGTTTAAATCTCAAAACGAACTGGAAGGAAGCAGAACAGGAATGAACAGAAGTCAAACTGGGAAACATTACACTTCCTCAGCCATCATCTCTTTGCCTACCTACTAGTATAGCTGTTTATTCCTCTGTGAGGCATTTTTCTAAGAAAATGAAAAAGAGCTAGCAGGACCCTACTTGCTAAAAAAGTTAAAGTTGTAGAACAGGTACTTTTCTAATTCGGAATTCTCCTGAGATATGGACACTTGGCTTTATTTATTTTCTTATTTTTTTTAAAGTCTGAACTCTGCTGAAACAAGTAGCAAGAGGAATTTTATTTATTTTTTTAATGTTTATTTTATTTTTGAGAGAGAGAGAGAGAGTGGGAGTGGGGAAGGGGCAGAGAGAGAGGAAGACACAGAATCGGAAGCAGGCTCCAGGCTGTGAACTATCAGCACAGAGCCTGACATGAGGCTTGAACTCATGAACCGTGAGATTGTGACCTGAGCCAAAGTTGGACACTCAACCGAGTCACCCAGGCACCCTTGGACACTTTGCTTTATAATTGAATCTATTAATTTTACAATTTTGCATGGCAAGCGTATCTATGAGTAATGGCCACTCCTCTATAATACTCCACCCTCTCTCTTCTCTGTTGGAGCAAAGGAAGGTGGATTTTCAGGGTCCATCACTTGTCTGGGCTCCTTCCATAACCTTATGTCTAATTGTGTATTATAATTTTGTATTCTTTTTCCTGAAAAGAGCCCCTCACATTTTATAAGCTTCAGGCTCCACAAAGCCTGGTTGCTAGGGGTGGGGTGGAGTTCAGGATCAAGCCTCAGGAAAGGACATGCTGTGACAAAGAATGTGAGTCCTTTCAGGACCACTTGGCAGATTCTCCACTCCTTGGTTGAAATAGTGTCAGAATCGTCACTTTAGACTTTGCTCCATGACTCATCTCAAAAAGAGTTAATCAGTGACAAATTCTTATGTATAAATTGCCTCCAAGATCTTTTTCACAACACGCAGGCCAAGTAAACCTGAGAGGTTTAATGCATGCATGAATTAAGTGCTGCAGGCCTTCAAGGAAGCTTTCAAACCAATGAACTCTAAATGGTGTGGAAAGGAAAATGAAGAGTGAGTGATTGAATCTGATGCATTATTGCTCTTTAAGAATATTATTCATCAGTGTCTTTGGAATAATACTTTCTTCACTTTATTTTTCCTATGGTTTTGCTTTGTATTTAGGCTACATCTATAAGCACAAACATGCATTAACGAGGAGGCAATTTATAGCTGGGGTCTGCAAAATTTTTCGGAAATACTTTCAGTTTTGCAGGCCATACAATCTCTATTGCAACTTCTCAACTCTTGCTGTAGCATGAAAACAGCCACAGGTAACATTTAAATAGATAGATGCAGTTGGGTTCCAATAACACTTGATTTTCTCAATCTGTCCTTTGAATTTCATATAATTTGTATTTGTCAAGAAATATTATTTTTTGTTTTGTATTTAAAAAATCGCTTAAAAATATAAAATCATTTTTCACTTACAGGCCATACAAAAACAGAATGCAGGCTAGATTTGGTCTGTGAATCATTTGCAAACCCCTGATATAGAGAATAGCAGTGAGAATATAACTTTGAGAGTATTTAGACTTGATTTTCAATCTTGATTCTATTGCTATTAAGTAAATGAATTTATGCATCAATTCACCACTTCCCAGGGCCTTAGTGTTCCCAACTATAAAACAGGGTTGTGATACTTATCTCAGAGGGCTGTTGGCTAAGGCACAGCATTTCAACTAACCTAGACTCCAGAGAGTAAAAGTTAATATGTTTGCCTTCCCTTCTGTTTACTTTTCTTTTTACGTTGGAGGGGCTAGATTATTTGAGATATAATTGACATATACCATTATATTAATTTCAGGTATACAACATGTGGATTCAATACACTGATTCATCATTTGAGTACATCGTGAGAGGATCACCACAACTAATCTTGCTCACATCCATCACCTTAAATAATTGCAATTTTTTTCCTGTGACGACAACTTGTAAGGTTTATTCTCTTAGCAACTTTCAAATAGGCAATAGAGTATTATTAACTACAGTTACCATGCTATATGTTACATCTGCCTGTTTTCTTGATTTATTTACTTGACTGACTAGTATAAGTGTGTTGAAGAGATTTGTACAGTCATAAAAATTGAAAAAATGTTTTGAAATTAAACTCTAAAGAAGTTAAAACTTCAAGTACGTAAATTAATGGGACAATGTGACAAAAATCTTATTTGTATCCAAAATCAAATATGCATTACCTCTATTTTAATCTTGCTCTTTGAAGTCATATAGTTTTCTGTGCATTATGAAAATTTTTATTTTTATTTTTTTTTTATTAATTTTTTTTTCAACGTTTTTTATTTATTTTTGGGACAGAGAGAGACAGAGCATGAACGGGGGAGGGGCAGAGAGAGAGGGAGACACAGAACCGGAAGCAGGCTCCAGGCTCCGAGCCATCAGCCCAGAGCCTGACACGGGGCTCGAACTCACGGATCGTGAGATCGTGACCTGGCTGAAGTCGGACGCTTAACCGACTGCGCCACCCAGGCGCCCCCGAAAATTTTTATTTTTAAATGGAAAGACTTTTATATTTTGAATTTGATATAATTAGTACTATGATCACGTGGTGCTTCTCCTGTGAAGTCTTACTATATCTGCTCCAATGGGCTTACGCTGTATAATTTATGGCCAAGACAACATTGATGGAAGACAATGCTACGTGCCACTCTAATAGTGTTTGTATACCAATGCGCATATCAACAATATAATTCTACTCCTATACACTGAAATATACATTGCTGACCAATGTCGCAATGTCCTTGGGGGAAAAAAGGATTATTTTAGGCAATATGCATTTAATTAATTCTCCATGTGACTTTCTCATGAAGCCACAATTCTAGGGCAGTAGTTCTAAACAGAGGGAAGAAATGATAAATTTTAGAATCACCCAGGGAAGTTTTTTTCAAAATATACATATTCTGATTCTTCACCACCCATTCTCTCAAAATACAGAGAACTGTCTGTTGGAGAGTGGTTCATTTAATTGTGTTTTAAAAAAGAAAAGCTCCTCAGGTGATTCTGACACTCTACAAACACACATATGCAAAGGAACAGCACACTTGAAGGTCAATGGCAGTATTTTTCTATCTGTTTGGATTCCTCCTTGTGAAGAAGCTATTTTGCTTCAAAACCTACTCTGGATGTGCAGGATTATTACCAGGGAGTTACATTCAGTTTTCTCCAGGGCAGCACTCTGAATTTTGATAATTTTTTTCTTCAGTCTTTGATGCCAGAAACAGTTATTGAGCATTCACTGTAGGCAAGACACTACCTCACACTGTGAGGTATAAAAAAAAGATGAATGCTCCCTCTCATCTTTAAAGAGGTACAATATAATAGAGCAGTTATGACAGCTACATGCCTAAGTACATATCACAACATTAAGTGAGAGCTATGCAAAAGAAATACAATGTCCTATTGGAAATTAGAAGTTTGTGAGATCATTCGTTATTTCAGGGACCAAGAAAGGACTCATATATACTTGAAATTGCTGTTTTTATTTTAAAAAAAAAATTTTTTTAACGTTTATTTGTTTTTTGAGACAGAGAGAGACAGAGCATGAACGGGGGAGGGACAGAGAGAGAGGGAGACACAGAATCGGAAGCAGGCTCCAGGCTCTGAGCCATCAGCCCAGAGCCCGACGCGGGGCTCGAACTCACGGACCGTGAGATAGTGACCTGAGCTGAAGTCGGAGGCTTAACCCACTGAGCCACCCAGGCGCCCCAAAATTGCTGTTTTTAAATGTCACCAATTTCTAGGAAACTAAGTGGGACTTTCTCTATAATGCAACGTTATTCATAAATTTAAGATTTGATTCATGGTATTGTAGTGTTAGGTACAAATTGATGAAAAATATTTGAATCAAGCTCTTAAGAGTGGCATCCATAAACAGTTTATTGCATTTGTAGCTGATAGTCTTACGATAGTTCATTATGTAAGAGCACAATGCTATAAAATCTAAAGTTTCTTTGACATAACAGTTCTTAATTCCAAAGAAAATTCCTCAAAGAGATAAACCTGCATCAGTCATACTTAGCTTTTATTTTTAAAGGTATTTTATTTTATTTTTTTGTTTCATGTTTATTCATTTTTGAGAAAGAGAGAGAGAGAGAGAGAGAAAGCGTGCATGTGAGCAGGGGAGGGGCAGGGAGTGAGACAGAGAATCCAAAGCAGCCTCTGTGCCATCAGTGCAAAGTCCAACATGGGGCTTGAACCCAGAACTGTGAGATCATGCCCTGAACCAAGGTTCAGGATGCTTGGCCGACTGAGCCACCCAGGTGCTCTAGTCATACTTATCTTTATTTCTCCCCAAATGAAGTATTTCATCATGGTACATTTTTGTTTGTTTTTTAGACTACTTCATTAAACAGAGAAGAAAGAAAATATTTAACTTTTATAAAATCTACCTACACCTGTAATATATGAAATAAAATTAGTAATTTTCAAAATGCTTACAAGGCGTGTAGACATAAATGGATGATTTGCAACAGTTTTTGTTAAACTCTATGCCCTTTAGGCAAGAATGGCCTTCTGGATTATAAAGTGTGTACATGGAAACTGCATTATTTTATCAACAGAATTTATATTAGGAGAGGTGGACACCAAATGGGGATTTTCAATGTAATGCTAAATTTATTTATCCATTTCTTACTTTCAGTTTCTATCACTTCAAATTCTTTAGCAAGGAATTTTGGTCATTTGTTAAAGTCTAGATTGTTTGACTACAAATGAAAATTAGATAAGGTTTAGTTCAATTTAGTCAAGAGCATCTCATGAAATATTTAATTCATAATAAAATGAGCTTGTGTCTCCCCAGATTCTCATTGCACATTTCACTGGAGGGACTTTAGTCATAGAGATATAATGAGTAGAAATCTAAATTAGCATTGGGAAATGCTTCAGTAGGGCCAGGGTTTTTAAAAGGTAAATATTTGAGGGGCGCCTGGGTGGCGCAGTCGGTTGAGCGGCCGACTTCAGCCAGGTCACGATCTCGCGTCTGTGAGTTCGAGCCCCGCGTCGGGCTCTGTGCTGACAGCTCGGAGCCTGGAGCCTGTTTCCAATTCTGTGTCTCACTCTCTCTCTGCCCCTCCCCCGTTCATGCTCTGTGTCTCTCTGTCCCAAAAATAAATAAAAAACATTGAAAAAAAAAATTAAAAAAAAAATAAAATAAAATAAAAGGTAAATATTTGAGCAATCTATATAGAGTTTGATTTCAACAGCTACTTGAATTTTAAGAGATAAGGCAAATGATGAGGCAAATTGCAGAATATTTTTTTCTTATTTTGTGACCTTAAATTTTTCTTATTATCATAATATTTTTTCTATTAAGAACACCAAAATTTAAGACATGATATACTTGGGCAATTTTTTAATCAAATAAACAAATGTTTGCTATCGTAATCTGTCTCCCTCTCCCATAGTTTAGAGGATATCTTCATCTGGACCATTGTCTCAAAATTTAGAAGGGCACATACATGAGACTATCACCCAGAGCATCCCAATGACTTGAGAACACCAAGAATCATCACTGTATTTGACAAGGATGAGATAATAAAACGGAAATTCCAGAAAGGGGATACCTTTAAACTTCAATATTAATATTGCTGTTACATAGCCATTAGTAATTTAATTAAATATGGATTTTATAGACTATGTTTATTAAACTTAAAGGGATGGGAAATTTTATTTGTTGTACAAATCAATGGTTCCTGGATAATAAAGAAATGCAATGTCATATAGGTAATGGGTATGACTATAATACTGTCACTTTTCTAACATTGATTACTTTGTGTAAAAGTTACCATTTTGAATCTTTCTTAATCTTACATTGGTGGCATGTTTAATACATGAAGTGAATTACTTACTATTCCTAAATTCTTTCAGTAATTCATTCACCCACCCATTTAATTTTTAGAAAGCTTTAGGTCATTTTATACAATGTTATGGTAGTGTCATGTGAAGTTCCAGACTATTGAAAATTAAGTGTTTGGAGTCTAAAATCTGGTCCCTATTAGGAAACCTTAACTGTAAAGCCTAGTTATTGAAATGCATGATTCTGTCTTTCTTGCTTTACAACCTACCCGTAATGATCTGAGAAAGGTTTCTGTAGTGCAAGATTTAAAAAAAACAAAAACAAAAACATTAAATTAAAACATCATCATCTATGAAATACACTACATACATACACCTTGGCAGCAGCTAAATCTAACTCCTCACACTTATATTCCTCAAGTTCTGGTTAATATACAGTCATTACAAGAGTGTGATTCTAGTATTAACCCCCAATGTCATCATACCTGTAGACTAGAAATATGAGTGTCTATCTGTCTTTATCCTATTTGCTTCTTCACTCATTTTTGAATCCTTTTGTTTCTTTTGTAGCCCTCCAATGGTTTGTACCCTTGTGCCTTAGTCAAAAAGTTCTTTCTTATTTAGTAAAAATTCAGTGCTTATAGAACAGGCTTTCTGACTTTTATGTATAGACACACACATATTTAGATCTGTCTTGTTTATTTCTATTTCTACTCCTAACTACTGTTAAACAACTCACATAATGCAGAAACTACAGGAAGTAAACTCTCAAAAGTGACTTTCTTCAATTGCTCTAGAATGTCTGCAAATATCTACAAAAGCTTATGCAGTTCCCTTGAGAAACTTAAAAAAAACAAACAAACAAACAAACAAACAAAAAACCCAAAAAAACAAAAAAACACCCTGATGTTAGACAGGAAAAAGTGATATCTTCCTGGCTAAGTAACTCTCTTCCATTTCTCAAGCACTTTTTCTTTCTTTTATAGCTGTTCCCTGACTGTCTGTAGTTATAATGGATGGGGAGAGAATTCTGTTTCCAACCTTCTGGCTAGTGGGTTGCCGTTTAACTCTTTTTTACCCTTTTGTACTGAGTTACATGCTACCACAAGAGGAAGGAATTCTACATGAACAGATAGCAAACAAATCAGGAAAAAATTGTGTGAACCATCCAACCTGTGGGCCCAAGTTTTATTTTTCAGTATACGTCGGTCACATAACATATACAGTATCTTCTGAATACGTAAATTGGACAATATAATTGTAATTATTTACCCAGTTCTATGTAACTTTGTCCTATTACCATTTGTAATAGGTTTGACCTAAAGACATTGATTTATACAAGCTTTGAAACATTGGAGAAAGACACCAGATTACCTGTATTATTAACTCCATTACAACTAATATCATCACTGTTGCTATTGATTTTAATAATTACTCCCTTAAAACATTTACATATGTTCTTATTTAATCCTCATGATAGCTGTGGCAGAATTGAGAGACAATATTATTACCTTATTTTTACAGATGAAGTATGTGAAACACGGAGAAGTTAATGTGGATGTCAGACAATGACAACAGTGGGGGCAGGCTTCCAACTGAGACAGTCTGGCTTCTGGAGTCCATGCCTTAACACTCACACTCTACCCTATATTTACTTTGTATTAACTCAACATTCAATGAAATCACATGTATTAACCAACAACACAGATACACACACTGCTATACAAGTGAGTAAGAAGTATCTCTAGGGCACCTTGTGTACAGTAATAACAGGTACAAAAGACAGTAAGTGCAACAAATTTAGTTTGGTGAAAATGTGCATGGGGTACAATGGGAACATAAAGAACAGATAGCTTATTTAACATCTGTGTGAGAGTAAAAATCAGAAAAGTCTTCACAGAGGGCAAGGATTTGTGAACTGTCTTAGAAGTACATTAATGTGTGTCAAGAGGATAGGAGGAAAGGATGGTTAAAAATGGAGCTGCCACTTGAGTAAGGGGATAATAAAACGAAGCCCAAAGAACTCATAAGAAGTTTCCAATGGCTGATTGGTGGAGTAAAAGGGTTGAGGGTAGTAAAAAGTGGCTCCAGAGAATGATGAAGGAGTCTTGGAGGACTATGCATAGCATATCCAAGAGTTTGAATTTGTTCTTGTAGAAAATGGATGTTCACCAAAGGTTTTAAGCCAAAAGAGATAGTGGGTTTGAACACTGTGCCCAATAACATGTATGTGCAAGACCCTGTATCTCAATAAGCCTCATTTCTTTCATTTGTGGAGTGTAGGTTATTAATACTTAACCTTATTGGTGTCAGCAATCAGACTATGATATGTAATATACATTTGATCCCTTATCCCCTTGTTGGGAGAGGAAAGAGAAGAAAAAAGAGACCATGTCTATATGTGGGTATGGAGTGCTGGTGGTTTTAGTGGCTGTGGGGGTGGTTGGATATGAGAATTGATAGGGCTGTCCACAATATTTGTTTTTCACACCTCTCAGTGGTTATGGCAGGATTACACTTCCTCACCTTCCTAGAACGCCAACATGCCCATGACAGGTGTGTCCTATGAGGTGTTAATGGAAGCAATGTGTGTAGTTTCAGACAGGTGAATTTCATTACAGCTGTAATGAATGTAATGTAATGTTCAGGGAGGCTTAGACATAGGTAGAACTTTGGTATCCTGCTGGGTCCTCTAGAGGATATCAGCCCCACTACCAATCAGCCCCACTACCAACTCCTGGGACTGTATTATTTGACAGAAAATATTTTTTGTTGAGTTAAGCCACTGAGAATTTGGAAGTTGTTACCAACACATAACCTACCTCATTCCAACCAATATGTGGGTCAAACAGGGTCTAGACTGATAGTGGGGTTTCATGGAGTTGGCACTGGAGTAGGGAGTCTCTCACATGGGGCTATGGGTAACTTGGGGCTCATGATCACCGAAAGATGGGTAGGAAATTGAGATTCAATAATCCCAAAACTCAAGGGGCCAATTCAAACTATGGAACCCTTGTTGCAAAAGAAAAGTCACTATAATCATAAATTAGGAGCCAATTTGAGTGACCTGAGCCAACAACTGGCAATCTGTGTGCTCCCCCTGGTACGGCTGACACATTTGTCTGGGGACCATCCAATTGTAACAATCTTGTTTTAAAAGGCAGCGATGAGGCCAGCATGGTGTCTGGCATACAACTTAAGCATAACAAATTATTTGCCTTCTGAATCTTCACTTTTCTTCTTCCTTTATAAGTTCCTGTGTTTGCTATTTATTTACCAGCTAACTGGGATTATTTGACCTGAATAGAGTCAAACATGCTACCTATATAATGACTTACTTCTACAATTCAGTGTGCCTATAATTAAATACTTCACACTTAAGCATAAATATGCTCAGAATTATTCTCTTGCCTTCATTCATTATTCGGTAGTAAGACATGACCTCATAATTTTTAGATTAGAATGGTAAATGTTGCAAACATTTTCTTCATCCCGTCAAGTTTTATTCCTTTGTTGTTGCACTTGTATGGATATCTACAGAACCCTTTTAATCAAAGTGTTTCATTTGGTGACTAAATGGAGGCAGATAGTTTGCTAAGATAAGGATAAGGTTGAGATCTCTTAACTGGTTTTGATGACTATAGACAGTGAATTGTTGCATGAGGAAAAGTCAGTGCATCTGATTAAAATGTGTGGTTGTGGCAGTTTTTGTGTAATATATAATCATAGATTGGAAAACTACTAGGAGACTCTAGACTCAAAGACTAGAATAACAGTAAGTGCTTGGGGATGGACAATGAAAAAAGGAATCACAAGGCATTACAGGTACAGAAATACAACATGTAAGTGTGCAGCACAAAGTGTTGAAACCTGTAGCTTTGTCACTCACATGCCCAGGGATCAAGATAAAAATGCAATTCACCAGTAACTGGCACCAGAGTCTCAGGTCTTTGACTTTCCATTAAATTTTTTTTTTAATATTTAGTTTTGAGAGAGAGAGAGAGGGAGAACAGACAGGGGAAGGGCAGAAAGAGAGACACAGAATCCGAAGCAGGCTCCAGACTCTGAGCTGTCAGCACAGAGCCTGATGTGGGGCTCAAATCCACAAACCATGAGATGATGACCTGGGCTGAAGTCAGACACTTAACCGACTGAGACACTCAGGTGCCTCTGACTTTCCATTTTGTGTGTGTGTGTGGAAAGGGACTAATGAGACCAACATTTCTAAGTGTCTTTCTACTGAATGCTCCACTAGGGATAAAAAGATAAATTAGACATGATCCAGGGGTTCACAGAGTTTAAGCATGACAGTTACATTAATATATAAGATTACCCTAGCACAGAGTTTTAGATAGAAAACAAAGGTTGAACTGAGTACTAACAGTTCTAGTTTAAATTAGTGGAAAGCACTCATAACATCACAGTGTTAGGAGCAACTTTAGAGTTCACCTAATCCAATCTTTCAGCCAATCAATAATTTTTTGTACGAGGTCAAACAGCCTTCATTTCAACATTTCCAAATGCTGACTTGAGAATAAATCGTATCCACGCTTTGTAATATGTTTACCAGGCGATTTATTAACCTTAAATCCATTTAGCAATCTTCTTTTTGATACAGAGAAAGTTCTGGATACATTAATTAGACTAATTGAAGTCATATTAAAAGGAAACATTTCTTAATGTTTCATAAACTGAATTTAATCATGGTTTACATGAAAAAAATAGAAATAAGGGCTAAAATAAAAATTAGAACAATTTTTCCCTAGAAATTAATTTGAAAAAATTTCAGAATTAAGAAGACTGTGGGTGCAATGACCTTTTGTAATAATAATAGACCTGTATAGACTATATGCTAAGAGCATTAAGTTAGAGCAATAGTACTGTAAGCCTGTTTCTAAACTTGTACTTCAAAATCTGGGAATCCTAGTTTTAATCATAAAACTCTGTAACATGATAAATGGAAAAATGAAGTCTTGTCTGACTAGTTTAATTTCAGATCTAGGAGCCTTAGTTCAACGCTGCCTCTAACATACTATTTCTTGTGAGCTGATCAAAGATAGAAACCATAAGTGACTCTATTTTACAGTCATCATTGAGCACAATTTGTTCGTATCTTGGTACATAATAGGTGATCTTTGTACTTTAGTGTTTCTGAAATAAATGAATAAACATCTCTTAGATTGACATCTAACTAGATTGGAAATACATCTAATTTGTATCAGTGGAGACAGCTTTTAAGGGAGAAATAAGAAAAAGGTTGCCACTGGGATGCCTGGGTGGCTCAGTCGGTTGAGCATCCGACTTTGGCTCAGATCATGATCTCACTGTTCATGAGTTTGAGCCCCGCGTCGGGCTCTGTGCTGACAGCTCAGAGCCTGGAGCCTGCTTCAGATTCTGTGTGTGTCTCTCTGCCCCTCCCATTTGTACTCTGTCTCTGTCTCTCAAAAATAAATAAACATTAAATAATTTTTTAAAAAAAGAAAAAGATTGCCAAGATCTGTTAACTCTTAGAACAGGTGACATGTCCACTTCTCAATGTCTTTGTAATAAAGATAGACAACTCATGCAAATTAAGATTAATCAGTACTGCACAAGCAATAAAATCTAGTTCTTCCTCAACTTACAGGCGGGTTATACACTTCATAGTAAATTGACAATATCTTAAGTAAAAAATGCATTTAAGACCCCTATTCTACTGAACATCATGACTTAGCCCAGCTTACCTTAAATATGTTCAGAACACTTACATTAACCAACAATTGGGCAAAATCCTCTAACTCAAAGCCTATTTTATAAAAAACTGTTGACTATCTTATGTAATTTATTGAATACTGTTCTAAAAGTGATAAACAGAATCGTCGTATGGGTACAGAATGGTTGTCAATGTACTGGTTGGCACTCTCAGGGTCACATGCCTGACTGCAGGCTTTGGCTCAATATAGCTGCCCAGCATGGGAGAGGATCATACTGCATATTGCTAGCCCATGAAAAGGGCAGAATTCAAAATTCAAAGTATGGCTTCTACTGAATGAGTATCACTTTGGCACTATCATAAAGTCAAAAAATCCTAAGTCAGGGAGTGTCTGTAACATCTAAAAATGCAAGGGCCTGTTTTAATAAAACTTTAAAATGGGGTTTGAATTTACACTGAATCATTAATCTCAAGACAGTTAAAAGGTTGATAGCATTGCTATAAGCATTGGGATGCATGTGGTCCTCCGAATCAGCATTTTTGTATCCTTTGGATAAATTCCTAGTAGTACACTTGCTGGGTCATAGAGTAGCTCTATTTTTATTTTTTTGAAGAACTTCCACACTGTTTTCCAGAGTGCCTGTACCAGTTTGCATTCCCACCAACAGTGCAAGAGGGTTCCCCTTTCTCCACATCTTCCCCAATATCTTTTGTTTCCTGAGTTATTTTAGCCACTCTGACAGAGGATAGGGAAAAAAGGTGATGGGCATTGGGGAGGGCACTTGTTGGGATGAGCACTGGGTGTTATATGTAAGTAATGAATCATTGGATTCTACTCCTGAAGCCAAGACCACACTACATGTTAACTAACTTGAGAATACAATCAATAAATAAATACATAAATAAATAAATAGAAAGAAAGAAAGAAAGAAAGAAAGAAAGAAAGAAAGAAAGAAAGAAAGAAAGAAAAAAGAGATGCCAGGTTTGAAAGACAAAAAAGATAGTGAAAAGGTTTGTATAAAAGACAGAAGCCCCATTAAATTATGTAGATTCAGTAATATTATTTAGAGGATGGGTTACTTAATATTGTAATGTTAATAATAATGTAATGTTAAGATTTGACTTCATATCTACAAATAATAAATGTATTAAAATGTCTTAAAGAAGTCACTTTAGAAGAATACTTATTTTGAACATGATTAAAACATGGCTTTTTATTTTTAATTTCAAACTCTTCACACTGACATTGCCTTCAGTCAGCTTACAACACATTTGAAGAATAATAAGGATCATTACTGGATAGTTGTATCTTGTTGACGTCTGAGCTCTTTCTAAAGAAACACATTTATTGTCAAAGGATAAAGCGTGGCCACCACTGACCATATTAAAAAGAAAATGTTTCTAGTCCAGAGGTAAGATGAAAGAGAACCTAATAAAGTGCTTTGAGCAATGACAGCATCACTGAAATAAGTGGACATCTTTCCAAGGAAATTCTGTGTAGCTGACAATGTTCATTTGTTCAAGGAAGCAGTGTCTAGCGGGTGCAAAATAAAGAGATCCATACATTTCATTCTCTTTCAAAACTGACTCTCTCCTTGCCAGGTTCTTAAATATGGGTGTCTTCTAAGGTTCTGCCATTCTCCCGCTTTTCATTCTCATTTGATGTCTTTTGTATCATTTAAGCTCCATCACAGGCTACGATTATCATTGTTATGACTACCAAATATGTGTTGTCGCAGCACATTTTTCATTTGATTTTTTAAAACAAATTCCGGGCTCTCATTGGACCTCCCCTTCCACAACTACTTCAAGTTCAACACGAAAAGGAAACTCATCACTTATTCTTACAAGTCCCTCAATCTGCTTTTGTCCCATCCCAGGGAAGAGAATTACCATTTGGTCAGTCATCCAAGCCAAATGCATACTTTTACCTAGATACTTCCTTCTCTCTCATTCCCTGCTTCTGATGGGCCAGCAAATCCTCTTCTAGAATCTCTTCTCAGTATTTCCACCTCTCCATTCCCATTGCTGCTTCTTTTTCAGGACCTTACTGTTTCTGCTTGGAACGTAACAGGCTTTGAATAGTCTCATTGGCTCCTACTTCTTTCTTAGAGCCCATTTTCCAGTTTGCTAGAGCACTTTTTCTAAAATGAAAATAATATGATGTCATCTGCTCCATTATGCCAGAACAAAATGCCAATGCACGTCCTTGACTTTTGCAGAAAACTTAGGTTTCCTTTCCTCTGTCTGAAATGGCCTTCTTCTATGTCCACTGTCTGCTGCTGTATACAACAGTAGTGAAGAACCACGCATGGTGGGCCAGCTCTTCTCTGACTTTTGTTTCCAACTTTCATGAGACTCACGTTAGTGCCACTTTGTGTAAGATGTCTACCTTGAGAAATAGGATGAGTTTGTGTTATGTGACCTTTTACATCTGCAACTTGCCTTTTTTTTTCTTCCTTCTGGTAAACAGGGCTTGTCTTGAGGGGAAAGGTTTTTGTTTTTTTTCCTTTTTCAGTCTCTCTCTCTCTCTGTGTAGGATCTAGCAGAAAGCCTTCTGGTCCTCACTGACTACATAATAAATAAAGCTTTCCCATATTCTAGGAACTGTAAAACTGAAAAGATGAGAGACAGATACTTGTTAAAAAGGTTGTTTATAGCCTACTGTGAGTGGTCTAATTACACATGTATTTCAATGGAAGAAGAGACGACAGAAATTAAAATTATGCCGTTGTGAAATAGTATATTTTTTAAGATACAGAATGGATTAAACAGTTTACTTCATTTAAATAATCTAATAGGTAGCATAATTATCAGGGCTTTTAAAAATCATAGATGGACTTAGGGATCCTATTAACATTTTACATACAGAAGTGGAAAAAATGGGGGAAATGACCATTTTATTGTTTCTGAAGTTGAAAGATAAACATGGTTTATATATGAGTACTAGCATAGCTCCCTATTATCATCTGCAACTAGTATTTATGATAGAACATATTTTAAGAGCATATTTTGCCAGCGCAGAACACAGAGACCTTCAAAAATGAAAATATAATGGAAGCTAATATATATTAATAAAGAAAAATTCCAGATTCACAGTATGCTGTTCCTCATGTGTCCTCATAATAACATCAAGATTAATTAAAATTTTTCTTAATAAATAAAAGGCCTAGTCTGACTTTAAGGCATGTGAATTTCAAATATGCCTGTAGGTTATATGTATGTAAATATATTTATATAGGTATTTCAATATGTTTTCTCCTAAGTTTAGATAATTTAAAACAAACAAAAAAGATTTCAGGGGCACATGGATGACTGTCAGTTAAGCATCTGACTCTTGATTTCGGCTCATGTATGATCTTATGGTTCGTGAGATTGAGCCCAACATTGAGCTCTGGGCTGACAGTGCAGAGCCTGCTTGGGATTCTCCCTCTCCCTCTCTCTCTGCCCACCCCCTTGCACGTGTGCTCGCTGGCTCGCTCTCTCTCTCAAAATAAACGTAGAAAAAGATTTCAATGAAGAAATTCAGAATAAAATCCATGCAAACTAAAAATCTTATTTAACATACCCATGTGGGGCACCTGAGTGGCTTAGTCAGTTAAGCGTCCGACTTCAGCTCAGGTCATGATCTCACAGTTCATGAGTTCAAGCCCCACATGCTGACATGCCCCTCTGTGCTGACAGCTCAGAGCCTGGAGCCTGCTTCAGATTCTGTGTCTCCCTCTGTCTTCCCCTCCCCTGCTTGCACTCTGTGTCTTGCTCTGTCTCGAAAATAAACATTTAACATACCTGTAAAATTTTACCAAAAACCCCTCTAATATCTTCAAGAGTACTCCATATTGTGCAAATATACATTTTTTTGTTGTAGCTTTTACATTTTTATGTTAAATTATGAAAATCATAGTGAACTGATAAAAATGGGAAACTGAACCTTAAGACTTTAGGATATCTGAAAGTGATATTAAGATCACATCTCCCACACAAGAATTTTCATGGGTGCGTCTTTATGAAATATCAGCAGTAACACTGGGGACAATTATGGCTTTAACTGCATATTTAAAATTCTTATTACATTACAAAAATAGAAAATATTACAAATAGAGAATTGTATGAAATTACAAACTGTAAGCCTTCAAAGAAATACTATGCTTCCTAGCCTCTTTGAGCTGTGCTTTCCCAGTCTAGAGACAAATGTCTACCCTCCTCTGCCATTACAGACAATTATGTGAAAAAATTTGAGACAACAAATAGCTTAAGTTGAATTAATTGTACATTGCAAATCCATCCAAGGCCATTTCTCAATTATACATGGAAATAAAAGTGTAGAATTCCTCTTCTTATTCTTTGCCTACGTGACTTTATTTTTTTTAATTTTTTTATTTTATTTTCTGAATGAATTTTTTAAATATAATTTATTGTCATAATGGCTTCCATACAACACCCAGTGCTCATCCCAACAAGTGCCCTCCTCAATGGCCATCCGTCACCCACTTTCCCCTTTCCCCCACCTTGCATAAACCCTCAGTTTGTTCTCTGTATTTAAGAGTCTCTTGTGGTTTGCCTCCCTCCCTCTCTGTTTGTAACTTTTTTTTCCCCTTCCCCCCCCCCCCCCCCCGTGGTCTTCTGTTAAGTTTCTCAAGATCCACATATGAGTGAAAACATATGGCAATGAGAAAGAATGAAATCTTGCCATTTGCAGCAACATGGATAGAACTGGAGGGTATTACACTAAGTGAAATAAGTCAGTCAGAGAAAGATGCCTAGGTGATTTTAGATGGAAGAAACTGATGGCAACTCTGCTTCCATTTGACCCACAGAGATCTTTATTGTATTTATATATCCTCAGGTACCTTGTTCACAAGTAAGAACATAATAGCACGCACAAGAGCATTTATTCCCTGACTGACAATCACCTGTTTAGAAATTGGTACTTAATCATTATCACCCCAGTACTAATATGATTTTCCTAAATTTCTATATTTTCTTCTTATACCATATAATTACCACTGTTGATAATACTGATAATATCAACTTCAAATTTTATTTTTTATTAAAAAAATTTTTATGCTTAGAGAGAGAGAGATAGAGACAGAGACAGAGAGAACAAAGGAAGAGCAGAGGGAGAGGGAGAATTTCAAGCAGGCTCCATGCTGTGAGAGCAGAGCCCAATGTAGGGCTTAATCTCAGGAAACTGTGAGATCATGACCTGAGCTGAAATCAGGAGTCAGATGCTCAACCAACTGAGCCACCTAGGCACCCCTGAAATTTGATTTTTATAACATGACAATACCTTCAACTAACTAAATCAGCATTATACTTTGTTCATAGTATATCCAAAAACAATGATTAAGTTCAGTTAAAAAAATACATACGTAATTTATGCACTTCTTTGCAAGGATGAGTTGAATTATGGAATTAAACTATATACTTTTATAATACCTAAAATTTGAATTTATTACATATATGCATATGTGTACATGTTTATATACCTACACATAATGTTATATATATTTATAATGTGTAAAATATTCAATTATATTTTATCTTATGTTATTATAGATAAGAAAATAGTATTAGCAATACTTAATCATATTTCACTGTTCTATAGGAAATCGTTAAGACCAATTAAATTATTTGATAATGTAAATATTCTCCCCAAAATACATACTGAGCATAAAATAACACATGTATATAAATCAATTTTACTTATTAATATATTTTTCAGTATATTAAAAAGTGATGACATCAGAAATGATAATATTCTTTCAAAGTTGAATTCTACATAATGGTAAAAGTTACCTTTTAAAGCACACAGCAAATCCTCTTGATGTGTTCCTTCTGAGTTGGTTAGCTGTAGACATCTACGAACTATTGTATCTATACTATATGTCTGAGTATATGCTCTCACGTTTATTTGTAGGGAGAACCTAAAACGACATCTATATAATTTTAACACTAAGAGAAATCAAGATAACCAATAAAAAGACAGATAGTGGCAGGAGATGGGTTTGAATATAGGCAAATCTGCATTCTAATCTTGCCCTGTGCCATGTATTTGGTAAGGTATTAAGAGGCCAACTGCATAAGTCCTTTGAACCTCATTTGGCTTATTTATAAAAGAGAGATATAAAAACCTACCTTACAATACTCTGAAAACCGTAAAACACTGATGAACAAAATTGAATATGACACAAACAATGGAAAGATATTCCATGTTCATGGATTAGAAGAATAGTGTCAAAATGTCCATAATACCCAAAGCAATCTACAGATTCAGTGCAATCCCTATGAAACTACCAACAGCATTTTTCACAGAACTAGAAGAAATAATAAAATTTGCATGGAGCCACAAAGACTCAGAATAGACAAAGCAATCTTGAGAAAGAAGAATAAAGCTGGAGTTGTCACAATATTAGATTTCAAGATATACTATAAGGCTGTTGTAATGAAAACAGTATGGCACTGGCCCCCAAATAGACACACAAATTAATAGGACAGAATAGAGAGCCCAAAAGTAAATCCACACTTATATGGTCAATTAATCTATGATAAAGGAGGCAAGAATATACAATGGGGGAAAGTTTCTTCAGTAAATGGTTTTGGGAAAACTGGATAACTAAATGCAAAAGAATAAATCTAGACCACTTTCTTACACCCTACACGAAAACAAACTCAAAATGGTTTAGAGACCTAAGTGTCAGAGCTAAAACCATCAAAATTTTAGAAGAGAGCACTGGCAATAATGTCTCTGATAATAGCCATAGCAACATTTTTCTAGATAGGTCTCCTGAGGCAAGGGAAACAAAAGTAAAAATAAAGTATTAAGACTACATCAAAATAAAAAGACTTTGCACAGCAAAAGAAACTATCAACAAAACAAAAAAACAACCTACAAAATGGGAGGAGATATTTGCAAATGTTATATCTGATAAGGGGTTAATACTCAACTATATAAAGAACTTATACAACTCAAAACCAAAAAACACACATAATCCAATTTAAAAAATGGGCATAGGCCCTGAATAGGCTTTTTTCCAAAGAAGGCATACAAATGGTGGACACATGAAAAGATGCTCAACATCACTATCAATGAGTTATCATCTTGCACTTGTCACAATGGCTAAAATAAAAGGGACAAGAACTCACAAGTGTTAGTAATAATGCAAATGAGGAAAAAGGAACTCTCATGCACTGTTGGTAGGAGAGTAAATTGGTATAGCCACTGTGGAAAACAGTATGGAAGTTCACCCCAGAATTAAAAATAGAACTACCCTATGATCCAGCAATTCTACTACTGGATATTTACTTAAAAACAAACAAACAAAAAAAAAAAAAACTCAAAGCAGTTATTTAAAAAAAAAAATGTACCCCTGTTCATGTAGCATTATTTACAATAGCCAAGATATGGAAGCAACCCCAATTTTCATCAACAGATGAATGGAAAAGAAGATGTGGTGTGTATGTATGTGTGTGTATACATGTATGTATATATATGTACATACATGTATGTATACACACACAATGGAATATTACTCAGCCATGAAAAAGAATAAGATCTTGTCATTTGTTACAACATGGATGGACCAGAGTGTATGATGCTAAATGAAATAAGTTAGACAAAGACAAATACCATCTGATTTCACTTAAATGTGGAATCTAAAAAGATAAACAAACAAAAAAAATAAACAAGCAGAGACAGAGTCATAATACAGGGAACTAACAGTTGCCAGAGGGGAGGGAGTAGGGGGATGGGTAAAATAGGTGAAGGCGAGTGGCAGATACTGACTTGCAGTTATGGAATGAATGAGTCACAGGAATAAAAGGTAAAGCAGAGGATATATAGCGAATGGTATTGTAATAGCATTGTATGGTGATGGTTAACAGTTACACTTATGGCGAGGATAGCATAAGGTGTGAACTTAACCCAATTACCATGATTTACACCTGAAATTCATGTAACATTGTGTGTCAACTATACTTCAATTTAAAAACAAAACAACAACAAATCCTTACATTAGAAGTTGTTATCTGGACTCACAGAGATTAATGGAGTTAAAACTAAAAATAGTACTGGGGTCATAATTGTAGAAACTCAGCAAAGTATTATGACTATTATAGTAATCATGAAGTGCTTAAAGGTTTTGAATAGCTTTATTCATGATTCCTTTTTCACCAGCGGAAGATGCAACAATTACTTTGCTGTGTCTCAGTTATAGAAAATTTTAGAAGTTGACATCTTTTTATGATGTTTCTAAAACTATTTTAAGTTGAAACAAAAAGAGCAACAAAAATCAACAGATGACATATATCTGAAAATTTCTTCCATATCGTTCCTGAAATGATCTCAATGTTTCCAGGAAATTATTCCTTGTACAAACTATACTGATCTTAAATAGGAATGTCAAAATTTAGTAATTTGTAAGAGGAAATTAATTATAGAAGACTCCAAAGTGCTGTTTAATAATTATAACTATAGGGGCGCCTGGGTGGCGCAGTCGGTTAAGCGTCCGGCTTCAGCCAGGTCACGAGCTCGCGGTCCGTGAGTTCGAGCCCCGCGTCAGGCTCTGGGCTGATGGCTCGGAGCCTGGAGCCTGTTTCCGATTCTGTGTCTGCCTCTCTCTCTGCCCCTCCCCCGTTCATGCTCTGTCTCTCTCTGTCCCAAAAATAAATAAAAAACGTTAAAAAAAAAATAATTATAACTATAGTATAATTTCGTGAGATAATTTTTACTTGCTCTTTGATTTAAAAAAAAAAACTTGTCTTTTGATCTACAGATATTTATCATATTCCTCAGGACTTTCTCACAAGGACATTCAATCCTGGTTCACTTTGGGAGTGAGCATAGTTGTGTGAAAATCAGTCACGTATATGTATATGTATATATGTTAGGATATATGTAATATATAAAATATGCATATCACATGTATATAGTATATGGATATATATATAGGATGTACACACAAAAATATCCTAAATCCTATTTAATCCCATCACAAATGACTAGTTTAAGGATTTAAATGTCAGAAGTAGAGATTTCAATTAAAAAAATAAACCAAATGTCAAAAATATAGGCATAAAAAATCTCTTTTAAAATTGCCATACAATGGTAAAGTGATCTTATTTTTCACAATTTTTTTCTTTTCTTTGATATGTTTGTACATTCTCTGGATCTCAACAAAAAATTAGTGAAACTTTGGTTTACTAAGGTAAAAGAAACTAATTATGGAGCAGTAGGCTCTGATGACATTAGAAGAGGAAAAAAGAAACAAAGGGCATTGTGGAATCCTGTTCAGGAGAAAAACAGTAGAAAATGTGTTTTGCATTACTGATGGTGTGGATATTTGTTTTTACACGCCTGTGTTTTAAGTTGTCCTTGTGAAAATTGATGCTGGCTTCAAATATAAAAGCTGGTGGAAAAGAGTACACTTTAAATTTTACTCACTGCTGTTACAAGTTATTGGATGCTATTAGGACCTCTTTTAGAAAGATTTATGATAATAAGTATTCATCACAAAGCACATCATTCCCAAGAACAAAAAGCCATGCTGCATTCATTTTGTATGATTAATGATTCACATGTAATGAGGAAAAAAATGCTCAGGCCTAAGCTACAATTGTAAATGGAAATGAACTTTATAAAGAGGTGTTTCTTGTTAATGTCAACAAAAGAAAGAAATCCTGCATATGCACTATATTTGCAAGTATTTACATCAGCTAACAACAAACATTGTATCAAGTAGTAAAATAATCTGTTAATTTGTATCATAATTAAAAGTTTACATTCTCTAATATCTCAAAACTCTAAGCATGTTTAATAAAATTTAGGTGGTATATTTATTTTGTAACCCAGATATGATATTAATGAACAGGCTGATTCAAGCCTAATCTGCATGGTAAATGATTATAATTAAAATCAGCCTTTCATTAAACGCTCACAAGAAATATTTAATCCGTAGATATTTTCAGGAAAGCAAGTAGCAGAGATTATTTTCAATTTTAGAACACTGCACAAGATCAGTTGCTCAAGGAAATAAATTAGGCATATTGTTTGGTTATTTCCTTGCCACTGGGCTTTGGCAGCATAATCATATATTTTGGGGGAGTGTGATCTAAGCTTCATTATGGTGTTAAAGCTCTGTAAACATAAAATGACAGATGTTTCCTTTTATCGCTGGTGTAGCTATTCCTTTTCCTTTTCGACCCCTGTGAATGATTTGGTAGTTTGAACTGCACCCTCCTGGTGTAGAAACATAGTTCACAACCAAATACATATTATAGGTAAACTATTAGAGTCTCTTAAAAAAAATAGAACAACCTAATCCTACTTTTAAAGTTTTTTAAACTTGCATATATTATACTTATTTTTGCTACATAAAACAAGATCTTTTATTTGAAATATTGGTGAAACAAATTCATTAAAAAGACAGAAAATTGTATTTTGCAGTAATAATAAATTTTTTTTTTTAAACTTCTGATACATGGATCAGTTCTGGTTGCTTTTCCCTTCTCTGGATGTAGCTAAATCTGTTTCACTATGCTTGTTTAACTGGGATGTGTTAAAACAGGGTCATTGATTGGCAGCTCTCTGATTAAATTTTCAAAGCGATGTTGCTTTGGGTCTCACAATGAAATCTATATCCTGCAGTCATCCAATGTTTCATTCTGAATACAACTTTTCCTTTTCCTTTTCCTTTTTTTTTTTTTTCCTAGTCTTACTTTTCATGGCTCTATTCTCAAATGGTTTCCTTCCTTTCCCTTGAAACCCTTTTTCTCCTGGTTCATATTGACTTCTGGAATACTTATAACTCTGTACAGATGAAATAACTTGGAGTATTCAATAAAGTTTCATTGATTGCCTACCTCCAAACTCTTTTCCTGATACATTCTGATCCTTGGTATCTCCTGATCCATTCCCTGAAACTGACCTACTATAGGCATTCAATTTCTATTTCCCTATAACCTGAGGTCTTAAGTTTACTGGAACAGACATGTCTCCTGGTGTGGCAGGAAGTATTTGGGCATGGTTATATCCAGATTAGAACCAAAACAGAAACAAATGCAACTAATTACACTCCAGTTAACCCTTACACTCTTTATGCTATGTAGCAAGGGGATGAGATTTCTTCCTTCTTTATCATGCTTGATACTGATTCCAATATCTAATTTTAAATTTTTTAAAAACATTTTTCTTTATTTCTGAGACAGAGAGAGACACAGCACGAGCAGGGAGGGGCAGAGAGAGAGGGAGACACAAAATCTGAAGCAGGCTCCAGGATCCAAGTTGTCAGCACAAAGCCTGATGCAGGACTCAAACCCATGAACTGTGAGATCATGACCTGAGCTGAAGTCAGAGGCTTAACTGACTGAGCCACGCAGCTGCCCAATTCCAATTTCTTTACACAAACTTCCAGATGCTGAGCAGTGTAATGCCTAAAATGAAAACTTTAAAGTCACACTGCTGGGTTCAAATTCCAGTTTTTCTATCTATGAGGTGTGTGAACTTGAGTTGTGTTGCCCCAAATGGAGACCACTGAAAATACTTCAGGTGTCTTACTTCATAGGAAGCAATCCTCTAAAAATTATGACATAGAAAGAGAATGTTTGCTACCTAGAGTTGGTAGGTTCTCCTACAGAAGGAATTGGAGGAAAGGGCTGACCCCATAAGCCTAGTTTTACAAATTCAACAGTCAGATAACTTACTCTTACCCCAAGAAGGCACGTATGCAGGGATGCAGGGAGGCCTCCAGCATTATTCCAGAAGTTCCTACGCAGGGAAACACAGAACCAGGGCAAAGAGGGTTCCACACAAATTAAACATGATGGATACACAAACTATGTTTCCTTCCACTCACTCATCCTTGCAGCCTACTGAACTACTGATGGCATTTCAACCAGCCTGCAGATCCTTTCTCAGTTCTTAGCATCATAAATATTTTTATTGGTGAGGTCATATTATGATAAAAATATCATTCATAACCCAAATGTGGAAATAGCCATTATACAAAGACTATAAAAACATGAATAAAAAATTTTTAATCTTCTTCATTTGAAAATCACCAAACAGGACAAAAATCAGGATAAAACTCAGGACATATTTAAAGAAATGTTTTGTTCAAATGGAATTTTATTTACCTATAAATCTTTCTATTTAAGTATTTTTATTTATTTTTGAGAGAGAGAATGTGCAAGGGAGGGGCAAGGAGAGAGGGGGACAGAGGATCCGAACCTGGCTCTGCACTGACAGAGAGAGCCTGATGTGGGGCTCGATCTCACAAACCATGAGATTATGACCTGTGCTAAAGTCGGAAGCTCAATGGCTGAACCATCCAGGTGCCTCTCAAATTGAATTTTAATGGTGTTGGGCTTGGGAGCATATTTTCTTTTTCCACTTCCCTGTTTTGTTTCACCATCATTATTTCTTCAACTTCCTACCTCTTCCTTCCTCCTCTTTCCACTGCCTCTCTCTTATTTTTCTTTTGGCAGCAACCTATTGAGAGATAATTTACATATCATACAATTAATCAGAGTGTAAAAGTCAATGGTTTTAAGCATATTCACAGAGTTTTCCTCACTTCGTTTCCTACCCAGTTTCATTCTGTGATCAGTAACCATGATCACTTTTCTGTATATGGCAAATTCTGTTGTGTATCTCTCACCATGCCACACTCCTTTGCTAGATCAGCCTAGGTTAAATTCAACTCTCCACCTGTTAAGTATCTAACCTCAGGTAACAATGTGGCTTCAGGAAAACCCACAATTTGTTGCTTTCACTTTAAATCCATAATCACTAACTCCTAATGGGCCCTTGACACTGACGGGCAAGGATAATTTATACTTCTCTAGAATAGTCTTACAAGCACCACAACGATTACTTTATATTTATTCCTCTCTCTTCAAATCTCCAATACCTCTTTGCCATCTCAGCTGAGCTGATCTTCATTCTATTTCAGTGAGCTAAATGAAACACTCAGAATTTCAGCGCATCCCTACCACTGTATACCCACCTGTCTGCATTGGTGACAACAGTACCCTGACTGCCCTCCTATTCCAGTTATTGAACTCTTTGTTTCTAACGCCAGCTCAGGTGTACCACATACTATCCTGTCTCACTTACTTAAAATCATTGCTCCAGCAATTTTCTTCTGTGCCTTATATATTGTCAAATTTCCCCTGTCTACTTCATTACCGTTAGCATACAAACAAGCTATTTCTCGATTTAAAAAAGGAAAAGCGGAAACAAAACATGATGTCTTAATGGGTTTTTAAATTAGGAAAGAAATGCCTGAATGCATTCCTGTTGCAAATTATTGGGAAAAAAAGTAAAAGATACTGCATATATTTACCCCAAACTTCTCATCACACCCATCCCTCCATCCCCACCCCCATCTCTTAATGTTAGTCTTCCTATGGGTATCATCCCTTTGCTTTGCTTCCATTTGCAAACCTCCTTGAAACAGTTTTCTGTACTAGCAGTCCTTGATTTTTCTCTGGTGCTCACTCCAGTGGGTTTTTTTTTTTTAATCTCCCTCCTTCCCCAAAATGGCTGTAGTCAGCATTTCTAATGACCTTAGTGTTGCTAATTACAATGGTGAAGTCCCAGTTCTGACCTTACTTGACTATCAGTAGCCTTTGGCATAGTTGATCACTTTTTTATTCCTTTACATGGCTACTCGAATATTACACTCACCTCACACTACAACTGTGAGGTTTTTCAAGTCTTCCTTGAGTTTTTGTCAATTTCTGCTTCACATATTTTGAAGTTTTACTGTTTGCATAAACTGGTTATCAACTGCTAGATATGGATCAGTGAATCATTCTTGTATTAGTTAAATGATCTTCCCTTCCCCTTCCCTTTCGTCTCTTTTTATTTATTTTGAGAGAGATACAGAAGGACACAGAGTCTCAAGCAGGCTCTGTGCTGTTAGCACAGAGTGTGATGCGGGGCTTGAGATCATGACCTGAGCCAAAATCAAGAGTTGAATGCTTAACCAGCTGAGCCACCTGGGTGCCCCTAAATTGCCGGATGTTTTAAAATGGTTGCGCTACCTACTATTCTCACACTTGATAGCTTCCTATGTCATTTGCATTATCTACCTAGCAAAAAAAGAAACAAAACAAAAACAACGCAAAAACTCCCACTATGTATTTGAGTTGGTGAATTTCGACATAACCATTTATGAGTCTTTTAGTCACTGGAACATTTCTAACTTAATCTTAAAAATAACTTCATTTTATTCTGACCTACTTACTGCTTTTACAGTAAATTTTATTTAGGATTAAAAAATATTTTCATACCTGGTTGATTTTGCTAGGATTTGCTAGGTACTTCTTTTCCCTCTTCATTTCTCTATTTTCCAACTTCTGGTGTACTTTCATTTAACTGAATCTAAACCTTATTCAAACAAGATTATTACCTTGAAGGACAGAGATCTAGATCTTTGAAATTTATTGTAATCACTGTTATGTTGGAACAAGCCCTACCAATTTACTTTTTTCTGAATTATGTTTCTGCATTGATTTTTCTGATTTTTTTCTGTATTTTAAATTAAAAATTTTTTTATTTAAGCATTAGAAGAAAATATCACATATTCCTTTGGTGTCTATTTAAAAACTAACTTATATTTATTTTTGCATCAATATCTAGATATAATTTCTACAATAGAAAACCGAAGCATGTTTCCATTTCTCTTCCTTCTTTAGCCCCTCCCTTCCAAACTGAACCTATACTGAATATTATGAGTTTTTCCAATTTCATTTGTATTTATTTAGCTAGCATACATTGTAATGATTTCTTGGTGCATTGATTTTTTTAAACCCCTATTTTCCTCTTTCCTGAAATCAGTTTTGATAAAGGTGGAATGTATTTTTAAGTTTTTCTTTCACAGTTCATGGATAGAAGGCATTCTGAGTTTTTACATATTTGAAAATTTCTTCCATTCTGTCCCCAAAATGGTAATTTAGATGGTTATAGAATTCTATGTTCATATTCCATTAGAGTTTTAAAGATATTCCTTCGTGGAGTGACTGGATGGCTCAGTTGGTTAAGCAACTAGTCTTGACTTTGTCTCAAGTCATGACCTCAGGGTCCATGAGGCAGAGATTCATGTCAGGCTTTCACACCAACAACAAGGAGACTGGTTGGGATTGTCTCTCTCCCTCTGCCCCTCCCCCCCCCCCAGAAGAAATTTAAAAAGATATTCCTTCTCCTTCTCTAGTATTAATTGCTGCTGAACAAGAAGTTCTTGCCTCCAAATCTGACCCTTATTTATCTCTGACATTCAAAATACTCACTATGATGCATCTAGGTTTTTTTTTTTGTTTGTTTTTAGTGGTTTTGGTGGCCATTCAATGAAAAAATTCATGTATATATTCTGGCCTGGATTCCACCCCCAGAATTTTCTTATATTTTTATATTTTTAATTATCTCTTTTTTTATATTTTTATATTTTATATATATTTTATAATATATAAATTATATTATATATTATATATATAATATATATTATATATATATTTATATATATATAAATATATATATTTAAAAATATATATATTTATATATAAATATATATATTTAAAAATATATATATTTTATATATAAATATATATTTAAAAATATATATATTTATATATAAAAAATATATAAATATATATATTTTTCTTTATATTTTTAATTATCTCCCCTGCAACTTCTCTATTGCTTCTGTCTTGGACTTTGCTTGGTTAGGTGTTTGTGATTCTGGTGGTATCCTTCTTGTCTCTCATCTTTCATAGGTTTTTATCTTACCCTTTTGATTATGATGATTTTTCACCTTAACAGTAATATAACTTGCTTCAGCTATTTTGCCATTGACTCATTCCATGAGGTTTTTTTCCCCCAAAAGTCTGTACCTTTACTTTTCTTGATCTTTAATTGATTTTCTTTCATAATAGCCTGTGCATGTGATATTCTCTTCTATCTCTTTAGAATTATAATTATCTTGCAGTCTTCCATTTGCTTTATTAGCTCTGTTTCTTTGGTGCCGATTGTCTTTATTTTTGTTCAAATGGAAGCCTTTTTTTTTTTTTTAACTTCACTTTATATCTAAAGTATTTCATGTTTCTTCTTATTTATTTGACAAACTCACCTATTTGCCTTTGTAAGTTCTTAATACATAAAATTGGCAATTTGGGGAGAAGAGTGAAATATGCTGTCAAAAGTGGTGAATCAGCAGACTGTCTTTTAAGAGGTATCCTTCTGGAAGAAGGCTCTTTTCCCTTTGATGGCCTGTTACAGGGCACCAGTGCCAGTACTGGCTTGCGAGCCAGCTTGATGGCTGTACTCAATTTAGTGGAACAGGACGAGAAGAGAGATTCATTTTCCCAGCTTCCTTAAAGGTATTTTTTCAGTTAATTCTGAATGACTAGTACCACAAAGTACTCCTCTGATTATGATGCTAGAACACCTTTCAAAATTCTTCCACTGTGCTGTGTAACTTCTCGGAGTCTTGCCTGTTCCTCAATTCTGTCCCGTCTGCTTTCTCTAAGAATTGCTCCATATTTTTCTTACACGTTTTTGGACCTATATTTGCTATCCAGCATTATTACTTGTTAAACATTTTTTTTCCTGTCATTTCAACTGAGTTTGGGCAGAAGACAAAAACGATGCACCTGCTCAGTTTGTAACCCAATCCTTTCTACTGATAGATTTTTAAAAATACAAATATTTAGTTTTTGTCTGAAGGGTGCCAGGAACTGTTCTAGGTGCTGCACAAATAGCAGGGAACAGAAGCCAAAATTAATGACGTGATGGAGGCTATGTAAGGCTTTGACTGTGGGCACTCGGGGGAGGTGTTTTTTTTTTTTTTTTTTTCAATTGATGTATATTTCATATACAATATTTGACTTTACATTTTATTTTCAAAGTTGATTTATTCACTTTGAGAGAGAGAACAAGCCGGGGAGGGGCAGAGAGACAGGGGGACAGGGGGATCCGGGGCAGGCTCTGTGCTCACAGGGGGCTCAAACTCATGAACTGTGAGATCATATTTGAGCCAAAGTCAGACACCTGACTGAACCACCCAGGTGCCCCTTAATTCGCATTAAAAACATTTTTTTAATGTTTATTTTTGAGAGAGACAGAGAGAGCGCAAGAGGGGAAGGGGGAGAGAGAGAGGGAGACACAGAATCTGAAGCAGGCTCCAGGCTCCAAGCTGTCAGCACAGAGCCCGCCTACATGGGGCTTGAACTCATGAACTGTGAGATCATGACCTGAGCTGAAGTCAGTGCTGACTGAACCGCTGAGCCACCCAGGCACCCCCTCTTAATTCACATTTTAAATATGTTTCATTTTTAATAATGTTTGCTTCTTTCTGAGGCTTTTAAACATTATTTTATTAGATTTGGGTTGTTCTCGCTTCGGTGGCATAATATTGCTCTTTTGCTGTTAATGTTTACCTGGTTTTCCTTTTTCCTATTGCACACTAAATTCTGATTCCGAATTTGTAGTTTACTTCTTTTAACAGCCATTTTCCTTGTTTTCTATTTTATCATTCCCTCCTTCAATTTTATTATATTATTTCATATTTCTTGGCAATGGATTATCTGTTAGCAAATTTTCATCAAAGTGTTAACTTACTGCCTTAATTTTATGTCTACTGCACTATGGGTTCAATGTGAATAAGTAGATCTAATTTCTTAAAAAAATTTGATATCTTGGAGATTTTTTATCCTTGATTTTCTTATTTAATATTTATAAATCACACATTTTAGATGGAGAAGTGAGACATTGGACTTCAACCTTTCTTGTTGGGACCCTCTTTGTACCTACTGCTTTTTCAGAGAGAGCCAATAGTTTGGTGCTTCTTTTCATGAATTTATAACACATATTATAGGTTTGTTATTTGCAACAAGTTTGAATAAAATCTGATTTATATCTCACGTCAGTGCTGTGGCATCTGAAAAGTGCATTTGATATCTGATTCTACTCCAGTTTCCAAATTTGCTCCTGGGCATGTGTTGTAATCCATTATTTCCCTAAACTAACTATACTAGGATACATACATAGGACAATCTGGACTTTTCCCTCAGAGTTCCCATACACAGTTCTCAATTTGAGATCAGGGGAGGAAACAAGAGATGATAGAATCTTGCTAATAAAGATGTAAGAGAAAATGTTTCCATTTTTTAGAAACAATGTCTTTAGACCTCTGTTCTTACTGGTATGAAACTGTGAAGCTAGAGTTTTTGGAAAAACAATTTGAATGTCTACCATGTACCTACCATATACTGTGACAAGAATACTTCAACACCCTCTGTCTTCCACATTAGCAACTCCCTCACTTGCTCACATAACTGGAGACTCAGAGAATGGCAATATTATACACTGAAAGAAGTCAATTTAAAATTTCTGAGGGGAAATTAGATATTTAATGGGAAGCGAGATAAAAGATTTTTTTGGAACTTGTATGAGGTGAGTCAGATAGCTATCACAAAATATCAGACAGAATGTTTCCTTGCATCTCAGTTGGTTATCTTTTTAGAAGAAGAGAAAAGGAAGGCCAAATTCCATATTATAAGAGAAAGAAATTTCACAAGAGATCATTAACCATCTTTCTTATGTAGGTGAAATGGTATATTATGCAAACACCTGTAGATCTGGCATCTTAGGCATGGTTGCTATTACACTTGACAGTTCCTGATACATGTACTTTGCTCCGTTAAAATGAAAAAGAGCTGTACCAATGTTAATTACAATCATTTAGGACAATGGACTACTCTGTTCCTTTAACGTATCCTAATATTTCTGAAATCTGCACTTTTGTTTGAACTGTTACCTTGCCAGAATTTTCATTACTTCGTTACATGTTCTATGCGCAAAATCAGTGTTACAACCTCTCTCAAGTGTCTTTCTTGTAGTCTCTGAATCTTTGGATGAGACAGCGAGAGAGATAGACAGACACACTCAAACTCAGCAGCTTGAATGTAGACCAGGAGATGCTGAACTTCAAAATGTAGCTCTTTTATGTAGTGTTAAAGCCGAAACCGACTATACCCACATGGATTATTCTGTAGATATTAAATTAGTGTAATTTTACCTTTTCACTGATTTCATCAACATGATTTTATTATTCTAAGGAACTCTGTTTCTGGAAGATAAAGATTGCAAGTAATTTCATTTCTATGAAGGAAATCATTTAGATGAACATCAAACTGCTGAACTTTTAATTAAAAAGATATCAATAGATTGTTTACTCCCCAAACTCTGAAACCAAACCTTGCTATGTCCACCAATACTAAACTAGTATATTATGACCCTTACCCCTTCTAACAAAGCTCATCCTCACCTCACCCTCTGTCTACCACACCTCCTGAGAGATTTGCCTTAAACCTGATTTTAAACCTTATCGAATATCCTGGCTTCCCTGCTCTCTTTCTGAAAGGCTAAGATTTGGCTGAAAGTGCCCACTCTTGCTGAGAAATGCACACCTAGCTTTGATTAACAACAGGTTGTTAGTTAACTGATATTTAAGATAGCCAACATTAAACACCCAGGTGTCATTTCCCTGGTTTTCCCATGTGGGAGCACCAGCATGTTGAATTTATAAGGAGAACATAAAAATTTTGAGAAAGAATGAATCACACTATAGTTCTTCCCAATTTTGTAATTCTCCTAATTCTTCCCCACTAAGACAAACAAAACTCTTAGCCATGTGTGTCTAAGGAAAAATTTATGTCAATTAGTGTTTGTCTAAATCTTCGTTAGCAGTGATTTTGCATCATTCATTTATATATTTCCTTTTTCTGTCGACATTCAACACCATGCGTTTAAATGATTGCTTCCTTGTTTTAGCTTTTATTTCTGATGGCAGTGCATTCCTCAGTAAATTTGTTCCAAGTATTCCTCAAAGTACAAAGTCTTTATCAACAGTATTTCTGAGATTTGCTTTTGTCCAATATACAGTGTCTCCTTGCAGTTCCCTGCTCTGTCTGCTTTCCATATTTTCATTTTATTTTATCTCTTATCTCTGTGTTATGGTGGTGAAGTTGGTAAAGTACGGGAGAGAAGAATTTATCTTTAAAAGCCACTCTCTTTTTAGGAGGTGAAGACAGCTTTCAGATAAAATCTATCCCTGGAATATAATATCCTTGTGGGGGAAATTTATTTTATTAAGACACCTGTGTCTAGTATTTACACACATTCTTTTTGGATGGGAGAGCTAAAGCCTAAAGGTCTTTAGGCTCTATTGGTGAAGTTTTATTTTGTAGTCAGTCTCTTTCTATAGCATGGAATACAAGATGAGGAGTGAGGAGGTTCCTTCAACTTGCCTCACTCAAATAAAACTGTTGTTTTGCCCAGAGGGTATTACTAAGGTGCTTAAGAAATTGTGTTGCCAGTTAATCATTAGAGAGAATCAGATGCTAAAGACAATACATTAGCTGCACATTCTAGACACACACTTGTACAGTTTCCCATCTGATGTTATTAGAAGTGGAACAAAATGATTACAGGGAATTAGTTAAATAAAGATAGGAAACTACATAGCAAGTTGCAGAATTGACAAAGCAGCTAAACTCTATTAGGCCCATGCTGACGAATTAACTAGTCTCAAATAGACCTCCTAATAGAAGCCTAAATTAGGTAAACACAATAAAAAATGTAATCAGTTACTTGGCAAGGGTCTTTAGAATGCAGGCTGTCTTGAAAATGGAAAATACAAGTAACAATATTAGTGAAAGTATTATTCTTTACATAAAAATGGTTGATAAATTCTAAAGTGCATTTGTATTTTTGGTACATTTTTAGCAAAAAATTCAATAAATATCGTATTAAAAAGAGTAAACAAAATGATAAATCATATGTAAACACTCATGCAATTGAGTTTTTAAAATTGTTTTTGTAATTAAGTTGGATGTTAAGTGATTAAAGCCGATGAATAAAATTGAGTAAGCAATGGCGTCCATTTGTTTATGCATACGTTGTTCTTAACCCATTTTGGGGATGCCAATTCTGTTTCCATCTTATAGTTTTGAGGAGACTGAAGAGTGACTGGTGGCTTGGGAGACTGGGTGGATATGTATGTCACTGACAGGTAAGAAACAAAGAACTGAGTTGAAGGAAAAAATAAGTGAATTCAATTTTGGATTTTAGGGATGGCTCTGATTTCTAGGTCAAGGTTAGGCACCAACATAAATAAAACTCTAGAATTCAAGAGTAAATTTTTGTGTTGGAGATATTTTTGAGGGAGCATGATCAGCCTACAGTTATGGAGAACCCTGCAGTAGATATGCCCTTCCTGTTATAGTGTGTAGAGTGAGAATAGACAGCAGCTAGAGCAAAGGAATAACAGGATTGATCTGGAGAAGAGAAACACAATACTTTATGTTTCTGAGAAGGAACTGTGTTGCAAATCCGTAGCACAGACTATACAAATTAATCTACTGGTATTAATAAGTCATTCCGGTGAAAATTAATGATGTGGAGGGTTTGGTTCTGCCTATTTCATCAGTCTGAATCTTGCTTTAACACCAGGGAGAGTATACTTTCAATTGTGGAAAAAAGATGCCCTTAGCCCTCTGTCCTGAATCCAACCAACCTGATCCCAATAGTTGGTTATTCTGAACTTGACTAGGCCTGGTGCATAAAAGAAGGACCTTGAAACTTTGGAGAGTTAGATATTGAGGATCTACCTGTGGATCTAATTTGATTGTCAGCACAGTTCTCAGAACACAGGAGGGATTTGACAAGTATTGGCTCCAGGTTAAATGAATCCACCTGGACTGATAGCTGTCACCATCTCCCGCCTATGCCTTTATGATGTGGTTTTCCTTGGGGGGTGAGAGAGGAGGAGACACAGACGACTCAATATCCAAGGTTATGTTAATTGCTGCTGTAATAATATTTCTTCAGCTCACAGCTTTCTTAAAATTTCCAGAGATTTGGGTAACTTTCAGGTTTCCCAAAGTCTTCAGAATTAGTGCTATTCCAGGACAATGGGAGCATGAGAATTTCTCGTTCAACCGATAATCAAGTCCTGATATTTCATTTTTAATGTAAAAGTGTGAGAGATAAAAGCTCTGATGTTTAAATCTGTGCCTCTGTATTTCATATTTTGTTAACCTTACCCCCTTTTAGCCAAAATCTTCTGATTTGTTCCAATCTACTGTGCTGGGCAAACTTCCAAATGATTTTTAAAGTTTGTGATATGAAACTTTTTCGGTTTTGCATTGGTTATGCATGTCAGTCTTGTGACTTATAATGTTACCTGTAGTTATATATTGGAAATAATGGATTTACAGCCAAATTTTCCATGCATTAATGAAATCCCATGAAGGCTTAGGAATTTTAGATTACCTAACTTGGTTTTGAATTAATAAATATTTTATGTTTCCTGTGGGTTTAGTTTTCAAGCAATATTACCAGACCTTGGCTTAAATTGTTTATTTCCTAAAATATTTTTTCTTCATTTGTAATCTCATCTAAGAATGCATATGCAATAAATATTTAATAAATATTTTTAAATGAAAAAGTCTATAATAAAGTGTTTTCAAATACCATATTTTGACTGTATATACTTCATACCTACATTATGCTAATAGCAAAGTGTTAAGGTTTCTTTCCACTTCACCTGTGGATTCTTCAGGTTTATAAGTATTTCAAACTAAAAGAAAGGGTAGTTGGAAGGTCTCAGCAAAGAGATTGAAAAAAAATGCAACAAAGATTTGGGGACTTCTTTCGAAACCGTTTTGAATCCCACTTGTCTAGCTTCCATAGGAAAAGAAGAAAAACCACAAATAACAAGGTTGATATATGTTTACTACAAATGTACTCAATTCTTATTAACTTAAGCTCCGAAAGATGTACACAAGGAGACTTGGTAACTCTGTAGAAGGAGCTCTCTTATTAACATAAGGACGGGCCTAGGGGGAAGTTATTCTCTAAGTTCTGATATAAGAGTCCATGGACAACACTTTAACATAATTTTTTGTAAAAATATGGATTTGTAGGCTTCACCCAAGAGATACCAGATGAATAGTCAGTCAACAGATACAGTGAGGTACTTACCTCGGATGCAAAACTTAAGGGGCACCAAAAAAAATAAAAAATAAAAAAAAACCTTAAGCAATAAGTATTTAAAAAAATATATAAAGTACTGCAAAATGTAAAAAGGGATGAACTATAAAAATTTTAAATAAAGATGTGATCAGTATTATTGACCTTTCTTTTTGCCTCAGGCTACTATGTGGACAGTAGGGTACTGTGTATTAAAACCAAAGGAAAATTGTGACATATTACAAGGCATAGGCCATGCGCTAGGGCAAATGTTTCCCTCAGTGGCCTGTGTTAGCTGCTTAATATCCTCCTACCAGGGGTTCTGGCAGTTACTGGCTGCTTATTTGCTATAGCTGCTAAGGTCTGTGCTCTCAGCTTAGTACCTGATATCACTCAAGAGGCAGGAAGGGATTGGCTAAAGACTATCTTCTTTGGAATTATGATCTCTGGACTTCATCTCAAGAGGGCTTACAAACGACCCATTATTGGCATGTGCCTACTGAAATTCACTGTTGCTTTAGAAGAGCTGCAAATCTGAGAAACTTCAGATCTAAAGGCAACAGAAACAAATAACTGCATAACAAATATGTTTATTTCTTTCAAGATTTGTGGTTCCTTCAAATGTGAAATTCAGCCTAAACTATGCTCAGGCAGAACAGGCCTTCTGTTTTAGCACCTTTAATGCTCATTAAAGTGAATGGTGAGAAGTTAACTGAGGGTTTTCTTTGACATATATTGAACAATAACATACTGTTTTAAGTGTATTTGTCAAACATTTTGATAGAAGAAAAATAGTTTGCATGCTTTTGATAATCACAATATTTTCAGAAGGGTAAAAAAATTGAAAAAGAAATGTGTACTGTTTCTCATGTAGATTTTGTTTTTAAAACAATAAATATGTATTATGGTTTCCATCTATCTGGCATGTATATATAACATGGGAACAGAACAAAAAGAAATTGACATAATTTAAATATTTCTTCCTGTCTCAAATAAAATATGTTCTATCAAAATATAAACAATATACTACAGGAATCACCTTGCAAACCAATAGAGAGACCTAGATATTACCAACCTCCCTTTCTAAGAAATACTAATAGAAGGTAAGCTGGAATGAAATGCCCTCCTAGGTTTTCCTGTCAGCAACATTTCCAAATTTTATCAAAGGGAAAGGAGTAATATGTATATTTTATTCATTTTTACTATAATCAAAAGAATGCATGAGGTCTGTGCAGAGGAAGATGGAGAAAAATCAATTCCATTTAGCATGGAAAAGATAATCTGGGCTATGTTGTCTTCTGTCACCTTTCCTACTGGTGACATTTCCCAAACTATGTATGATACAGAGTTATAATAATGCCTCACAGATGGAATCAGCCCTCAATAGGAATTGTATAAAAAAACATGTCTAATGATCGCTCATGACCTTGACCAAGTCTCCAGGAAAAAGAGGTCTAAATACATGAAATTAAGTTAACTGAGATAACAAGTTTAGTTATCTGGGTTCCCTCTAGTTAACAGCTAACAGGCTATTTGAAAAACATTGGGAGGGTGAGGCAGGTAAATAGGAGAAAATGAGAAGATGAAGCAAAGCATAAAGATTCAGCACCTGGCGTTGAGAAGGACAAGGGAGGAGATAAAGTCAACGACTGTCACTCAGTCTGCAGACATTTGCTGTGGGCGGCAAAGAGTTCCTAATAGTTCCATGGCACACCATTAGGTTGCAACTTGGCACAATAAATAATCATCAAAGCAGTGTTCCTAGTTCACCATAAGGCCAGAGTGCACACAAAACTTCTATGAAAGGATACATATTTTTAAATCCCCTATCAAAACTGTGTGTATGTATGAGTATGTGTATATATGTGTATATATGTTGGATATAAGATAATTACTTGGAAAGTTAACATAATTTCATTGCATTATGATACCTTATAATGGTGTTTCTCTATTTTGAGCAGTCCTCTTAAGAAGTATTAGGAATTGTATCTCCTGAGGCAATAATACAAAGAGATACTTTACCTTTGTTCAAGAAGGCAGAGTGGTTATACGCAAAAAAAAGACTAGACTTGATTTTAGAAAACCTTGCTATGAGACTAAGCTCCATATTACTTACTTGGTGATTATGAATAGAAGTCACTTAAAGTTTTAGGCTTATATCTGTTGAGAAAAATAGTCTGTCCTGCCGAATCTGCAGTGTGTTGATCAGAATGGAAATAAGCTTGTCAAAATTCATCAACATATAAAATGATATATGCTATTTAAAATATATATCACTTTAAATATCTTGAACATGAAAAAATGAATAATTCACAATGGGAGCCATCAGACCCTTACTGGGTCATTAGTGTGAATTTTCAACAATGAGCTTCACAACTTTTTTGAAGACATGATTTTTATAACTGTTTTCTCAGCATAAGTGAGTTTAAGCAATGAATCTGTCCAAATCCATTTAGACTTTGATATGGAAATTATGATGTCATTTTCCAGTAGTATTTTAAAGAAAAGTCTTTGTAAAGATATATGTTAATATTGTCAAAGAAAAGATATTCTAAACCCAAGTTTAAAAGGATATTTATACTTATCTAACATAATACTATCCTTCCCATGTGTTTATCTCGTATTACAGATTTCCATGCTAATACCCCTTGTAAAAAAGCACATTAGAGAATCCTCTGAAATTTATCAACTATCATTATAAGAATAACAATTGCATATGAGTATTCACACATTTTTTGGACATAATTTTAGAGGATTCACTGAAATCCTGAAGTCCATCCACGGATTCTAAGTTAAGGACACTGCTATAACTTTGAACCTTGAACAACATAGAGGTTAGGGAAACTGACCTGCCCCCATGCAGTTGAAAATGCACATAACTTTTGACTCAGCCAAAATTTAATCACTAATAGCCTATTGTTTACTAGAAGCAGTACTGGTTACATAAACAGTTGATTAACACATATTTTTAATGTTATAAGTATTATATACTGTATTATTACAATAATGCAAGCTAGAGAAAAAAACTGCTTTTAAGAAAATCATAAGGGTGTGGAAAAACAAATAATCCAGTGAACAAATGGGCAGAAGACATGAATAGACACTTTTCCAAAGAAGACATCCTGATAGCCAACAGACACGTGAAAAGATGCTCAATGTTATTCATCATCAGAGAAATACAAATCAAAACCACACTGAGATACCATCTCACACAGGTCAGAGTGGCTAAAATTAACAACTCAGGAAACAACAGATGCTGGTGAGGATGTGGAGAAACAGGAACCCTCTTGCACTGTTGGTGCGAAGGCAAACTGGTGCAGCCGCTCTGGAAAACAGAGTAATGAGTAATTACTTGGGGAAGTTCCTCAAAAAATTAAAAATAGAACTCCCTTAAGACCCAGCAATAGCACTACTAGAAATTTATCCAAAGGATACAGGAGTGCTGTTTTGTAGGGGCACATGTACCCCAATGTTTATAGCAGCACTTTCAACAATAGCCAAAATTATGGAAAGAACCTAAATGTCTATTAACTGAGGAATGGGTAAAGAAGATGTGGTTTATATGCACAATGGAATACTACTTGGCAATGAGAAAGAATGAAATCATGCCATTTGCAGTAATGTGGATGAAACTGGAAGGTATTATGCTAAGTGAAATAAGCCAGTCAGAGAAAGACAGATATCATATGTTTTCATTCATCTGTGGATCTTGAGAAACTTAACAAAAGACCATGGGCGAAGGAAAGGGGAAAAATAGTTACAAACAGAAAAAGAGGAAGGCAAACCATAAGACTCCTAAATACGGAGAACAAACTGAGGGCTGATGGGGGTGGGGGAGAGGGGAAAACAGGTGATGGGCATTGAGGAGGGCACTTGTTGGGATGAGCACTGGGTGTTGTATGTAAGAGATGAACCAAAGGAATCTACCCCAAAAACCAAGAGCACAATTTACACACTGTATGTTAGCCAATTTGACAATAAATTATGTTAAAAAAATTAATTAAAAGAAGTGTCCATACTCCAAAAAAAAAAAAAAAATCATAGGGGTTGAATTACTGGAAACTAATGTAACACTGTAGTTAACTTTACTGGAATATAAAAACTTAATTTAAAAAGTCATAAGGAAAACATATTTGCAATACTGTACTGACTGAAAAAAATCCATTTATAAGTGGACCCGTATAGTTTAAACCCATTTTTTTTTTCAAAGATCAACTATATTTCTTTGTAGGAAATTAGTCCAACTGAGTTAAAATAGTTTTTTTTTTCATTCAAAACCTGAGTTTTTTCCTGAATTTGACAAATGGCAAACAGTAAAATGCTCCTAAGAATTTAGAGGCAAGAATTATACTCTCAGATATCCTGCTTCTTCACTTCAGATGTTTTAATGTTTTCCCTAAATTAAGAAAACCAGATGTGACCTAAGGATAAAATGAAGACATTTATAACATGTGGCAAATAATTATGAAAACTCAAATTGAGAGTAGGCCAAATAAATCTTTTATGTAATACTCATTTTTTAACTTATAACATTTGGAAAGTTTCTTTTTTGGGGGGGATGAAATTTATAATAGAACACTAAAAATACTTGCTATCATTAAATTTGAACAGCAAATGATGCAAAAGAAAACCCGTTTCAAGGGTTAAGAGTGATGGTGAATTTTTGCCCAAAGCTCAATTATTATGAAAAGCTGCTGCTGAAAAAAATGAATCGTTAGTAGAAAATAAAGGGAAGAAATATGTAGAAGCCAGAGGGACTGAGAATAATGTAGCGAAGGTGAAAGAGGAAAAAAGGTAATGCAGTGAACATAGCAGTAGTCAAATTAAATGATTATCATGTTTCATTGTATGTCAAAAACGAAGACCCAGAGTGTCAAAGCTTATTTCAAAACGTTTTGAAAAAAAATCTAGTTTAGACTGATGATTTTTAGTGTATTTGGTAACTCCGATGAGTTTGTGAGTACCCCATATCCTGTTGTTCTCTGGGTATAGTTGCTAATCATAGCAACCGTAGGAAATCCATAGAAACCGTGGGATTCATGGCTGCATAAATGGAAACTTCTGGAAGTGTGAATTGACAGCCTGTGTCAGTACTGAGACTGTCTGTAGAAAATGGTAGCAGAGATTTCCTAGACTCAAAAAATCCTTCACCCTCACTCCTGTCTTAAGGTAGGATGACTTTATGTAAATGCATGGATAATTTGGGACAACCAGGCATTCAGTCTTTCTTGTCATTCATTCCCCAACTCTACTCCTGCCAGAAGACTGTCAGGTCTTTTAGGTCATGAGCTTAAGTTTTACAGCATTTTGCTATAGTGGGGATTGGAGAAGGGAGTGGAAGGGGAGTGAGCTTCATTTCATCATGGTGGCCGGCGGGGGGCGGGGGGGGGGGTGTTGCCTTGAGATAAAGCTTAGAGACAAAAACCTTTGGAGGAAAAGCTGGAATTATTCACCTTTGATAAAGGTGAAGCCCAACCTGGGTTGTCAACACCCAACCTTTTTGCTTATGACCATGCACAGCCTTGGCATGAGAGTTGGCTAGCTTGCCAAGAAGCAGTAAGGAAGCTCCATGGTGGAAATCCAAGCTTTTCTGGGATTCAGCATTATTCACATTGCTGAACCACAGCCACTTTTGGGGATGATATATTTTTCTTTCCACAATGAGAAACCATCTGTCTAGGCAAATTCAAATAGTGTTCATGAGTTGACATCTTGCATTGAATCACCTCTATCAGCCTGACTTGAGATAATGCCTTGGAATGTGAGTCAGAGTTGAAACTAAGAAGATTTATTATGTATTATCCCAAGTGTCTTCAAAGACTTTTGAGCAGGAAAGTGGTATGATCAGACTTTCATTACAGAAAGTTCACACTGACAGCACTGTAGAACTGAACAAAACCAGAAGCAGTCAGAAGGCTAAGAATTCAGATAGGAACCTCACATGGCCTCAGCCAAGGCCTTCAGAGAGGGACTGGAGAGGACTTAGTAGATTGGTGAGGGCCTTAGAAAATTGGATTAAACCAGAATTTAACAACATTTTGTGTATAGGGGATAATGGAGACAGAAGTTCAAGAATAATTGTTAAGGTTCTGAGCAGAGTGACTATTTAAATTATGGTTTTTCTAACAAAGGTAGTATTTCAAGGAAAAGTAGATTATAAAAAGTAGTTTTGGAAATTGAAGGTTTGAAGTGCATGAGAGTCTAATTGGAGACACCCAGCATGATTTCAGTTCAGCTAAGAGAACTGTTATAGACAGATAAATTTGAGATTCCACACCTTATTATCTTTTGTGGAGATATTTAGAATAGTGACTATCATCTGGTGTAGGTTTTTGGGGGTGCATTCAGAATCATCTGGAGAGACGAAGTTCCAAACTGTGTATGTACCTTTCTTTCTCCTTCAAAATTGTGGTAAGTCCTAAATAGAATGCCTTCTCCCCGCTACCAATTTCTCTGAGACTCTTGCTGTGGTGAGTTGCTATTTATGATAGAAGTGTGAAGCACCTATCAAGTAGTTTGAGGTATGAAAGATTAACAAACACTGAAACTGGGAATTATAAAAAATCCAACTCAGTAAATGTGTATTGAATGAGTTCTAAAATCTTCCATAGTTACCCATAAATGATAAAAAAAATTCACTTAAACTTGACTACACAATTTAGTAGTTATAGTTTCTTAGGAAAGTCAGATAAGTGGCTGAAATTTTAACATATGAAATGAAAGCAATGATAAAGATATTCATATGGTGTTGTGGGAGGCAGGCAACAGCAATAGACTTCACAGGAAAAGAGGACTCCAGACCTAAGTTTTAAAGAATATGGGTAGTTACTTGGGTGAAGCAGGAGATGGAATTTCCCAAACAGTGTTCTCATCATGCATCATTTAAGATGGCTTTTGACTGCAAGTAATGGAAACCCCAAGCAACAACGGTGCTAGCAAGAGAGCCATTTAATTTTCTTTTATAATGTGGGGGGTGGATATGACTGTTAACAATTTGTAATAGTACATGACAAACTTGAAAATCCCAGACATAGCTTCAATGAGCAGTTTTTAGAGAAATAAGGAGGCAAACAATATGGATGGTTAAAAAAGTGGAAAATGATAGAGACTGGAGAACAGGATTTAGAGTGAGTTGAGTGGGAGTGTACAAGATGGATATTTTTCTGTATAAACCTTGCAATACTATTTTTAAAACTAGGTATAGATATTAATATGATAAAAAATAAAGCATTTAAATAATATTCTGACTATCACTGTTGATACATTCATTATGGTCTTGACTTATTGCGTTTGAACTTCCAGTTGTGGCTCTTAATGGTAGCACACAATTTTGAAACTCAGGCTTTGAGATGTGCTGTTTGAAAATGAAAATCCCTCAGAAGAATAAGAAATGACCAGAGAGAAAAAGTAAAATTAGTAGATAAAGGAATTTCATGTGTGAGAAAGTGATCAACAGCCCAGTTAAAGGCACAAAACTACACTATTTGTCAAATGTTTAATAGTGAATTTGATGAGAGAAGTGGTTTATAATTTAATAAGCTTATTGGGCTGAGGAATATCATAAGTACACTTAACTAATCAAAAACATTAAAAAATATATGAATCACCTTTTTCCTCTATTTTTCCCTCCTTTTTTTTCTAAAGGTACCAAATTAGATTTCACTACCTTGAAGAGGTTAGAGATTGATAAAAAAAAAAATGTGAAGAGACAAAAGGTGGCAAGTTTGTAGTGTTTTTTCAGTCCATATAAAGATGATAACTTAACCATCCTCCCCTAAACCAAGCATGTGTGGGTATCAACAGAAAGCTTAGAAATTTGAATTTTTGTTTGCAGTTAAGCCATGGAGTTGAGAGGACTGAAAACATGATATAGAGGGATTCTCATATCATATACCTCTAAGCTTCTTAGCAAACTAAAGCAATGGGGTAGAGACCCCAAAAAGACAGCAATGTATGTTCTGGATCTGATGACCAATCATGGTCAAAACATATTCTGTTTAACTGTGCAGGTGTATCTTGGCATTGGTGGTGGCTGATGTTTAAGTGGAAAAGCCAGAAATAATACCACCACCTTGACTTGCATTGATATATAATTGATCTAGAAGTTCTTATACACAAGGGAGCAAAGATGACAGATTTCATGCCTCTCATGAAGCTGCCATTTTGAGCGATGAGGCGACTCTGGATATGGAGTTACAAAACCAATGTCTTAACTGAAGCAACATATGGAGTTTGTGTCCAAGAATCAGAGATGTGTAGTACTTGCAAATATAGATATGGAGCCAATGGAAGGAACATAACTATAATTCCAGAAGCTATAATCATATACTGCCAGTGTTAACACAACATCCATGTGTTTCACCAGCCTCTGAATTTGTGACCAGGAAACCATGCGAGGTACATAAGATAAGCAAAGACCAAATCAATGAGCTGTAACCTGGTTTTCTCTTGAATCAAGATGCCATGTTAGGAAGTAGGGAAAAGGTGAGAGAAACAACCCTGAGAGAGAACTGAATTTCAAATGGTCTGATATTAATGCAAAATTCATACAAAAGAGATTAATTTGAGCATTTTAAACAATGATAGTCATATGTGTCTTATCTTCCTCACAGCTTGGTGGCCTATGATGAAGTTAGTGCAAATACAGACTTTTTTTCTATTACTAGTTTTACTTGTGGTTCATATACTTTGCTTCTCTTAGAATGTGTTAAGTAGAAGCTCAGCAAATGTAGAAAAAATAGGAGGAATGACTTCTGTTCTCATTTACAGATCATCCCCAATGTCTTTTGGGTACTTCTTTATGATTCAATTTACTTTTTAAATGTTATGGTGTCTTTGGGGCCAATCCTTCTAGGTGATCAGTTGTGGGATTAAATTGAAATGTTAGTATTAACTACACAGGCCTGTGAAAAGTCAAAGTGGGGCAAGTTCCACATGTCAACTTGTTAAGGTCATAACTTGTTCATTACCATGAAGGAATCAGGAGCTTTCCAGATGACTCTGCCATCATTTTAGGACATACCAGCTTCTCTTTTCTGAATTCCTACCTTTCTACTGAAGAAAGGCTTTATCTCGTCAATACACTCCCTCTGCCTTATTCTAGGTTCTGAGACCAAACCTGCCTCTAGTCAAGGATTTAATAAGGTAACTCAAGAGCAAGTCAGTTTTCCTACTACATGAACTCCTAACCCAAATCTGTCCACAATTTAACAGTTTCCTTTTTGTTCATACCAAGTCTCTCTCTCCCTCTCTTTCTTCCTCTGTTATTTCCAGTGCCCAAGTCCTGTTTTGGACATCTAACCTGTAGCAGAGTCTAAGGCTGAATTTCTGTTCTGCTCTAATATGCCTTCCCTTCTAAGATTTGGATAATTCTTCCTAAACACTGGCTCCATAGCTGGGACATAACATTGCGACAGATTTATCATTTGCTCCGCTGAGTTTCAGAGTACTGCCTGTAGAGGCACCTTCATTACTTTGTGTTGAGTAGTTAGGAGGCCAAATGTTTACTTGCCTTACCATCTGTTGTCTGTATTCTTCCTACTGAGTTGGACCTCAGTTCAACAGGTGTAGTCAACTCTTGCTACCTACGGCCAGTTTATAGTTCCAAGTGCTTACTTCTTCCTATCTAGCCCACACCACATGTTTTTGGATATAACGATTATTCTTTGGGAGGAAATCTATGGATCAGTTAGGATATTTTTGGCTTAATATCAGGGAAAATAGGTTTCCAACTGGCACAAACAATATAGAAATTTATTAGTTTCTTACCCTGAAGTGCAAAAATAGGATGATTTCTGGATTGGGATGAACTAATGTTTCCATGTCCATATAAATAATTATGGAGATGTGGCTATGGTACAGTGAGAAGATACAAGGACAATTTTAAGACATCTTTCATTCTGGTGTTAGAGATTGGTCTCAAAGTGAAAAGTGCCCTAATGAAATGTATTCTGAGGTCTGATTTAATTTAAAAATCAGTGAATACATCTGAAAGTTTCAACTCTTCTAATTTGGACAATTAGAGTTAAGTGATAGAATTCATATTGGTATTGATAAGGTAGGCATACAATTTAGTTGTATTAGGACTAAACACAGGGTTAGGCCGAGAGTACACATTCATGGCATTGGGTCTCTGACTTAATTTTTTATTTCAATTTTTATTTCAATATGCTGCCTCTTCCCAAAAATGGTGAATGAATACTGAATAATACTGAAATGTATTATTTAGTTAATACTTTGCAGACAAAAATGTACTTTGAGAGGAAATATGCATCCACCCACGGCATCAGAGGTTTGCCTAGGAAATGACATCAAATCCGTGATTTCTGACCTCTGTGAATTAGATTCCCAGGGATGTGTGCGTGGGGTGTGCTTTTTTTCCATAAACTATTGGATTTAAAATTAGCTTGAATTTTGAAATGTTCAAGTTGAACTGTGGTTAAGATAAACTTCTTAGACTGTGACCATACAATGCTAAAACAATCAATTGGAAAAATACTATTCTGTTTTTTTTAATATGAAATTTATGGTCAAATTGGTATCCACACAACATCTAGTGCTCATCCCAACAGGTGCCCTCAATACCCATCACCCACCCTCCCCTCCCTCCCACCCCCAATCAACCCTCAGTTTGTTCTCAGTTTTTAAGAGTCTCTTATGTTTTGGCTCCCTCTCTCTCTAACCTTTTTTTCCCCTCCTTCCCCTCCCTCATGGTCTTCTGTTAAGTTTCTCAGGATCCACATAAGAGTGAAAACATATGGTATCTGCCTTTCTCTGTATGACTTATGGCATTTAGCATAACACTCTCCAGTTCCATCCACCTTGCTACAAAAGGCCATATTTCATTCTTTCTCATTGCCACGTAGTACTCCATTGTGTATATAAACCACAATTTATTTATCCATTCATCAGTTGATGGACATTTAGGCTCTTTCCATAATTTGGCCATTGTTGAAAGTGCTGCTATAAACACTGGGGTACAAGTGTCCCTATGCATCAGCACTCCTGTATCCCTGGGGTAAATTCCTAGCTATTGCTAGGACATAGGCTATTGCTGGGTCATAGGCTAGATCTTATTTAATTTTTTGAGGAACCTCCACACTGTTTTCCAGAGCGGCTGCACCAGTTTGCATTCCCATCGACAGTGTGAAAGGGTTCCTGTTTCTCCACATCCTCTCCAGCATCTATAGTCTCCTGATTTGTTCATTTTAGCCACTCTGACTGGCATGAGGTGGTATCTCAGTGTGGTTTTGATTTGTATTTCCCTGATGAGGAGTGACATTGAGCATCTTTGCATGTGCCTGTTGGCCATCTGGATGTCTTCTTTAGAGAAGGGTCTATTCATGTTTTCTGCCCATTTCTTCACTGGATTATTTGTTTTTCAGGTGTGGAGTTTGGTGAGCTCTTTATAGATTTTGGATACTAGCCCTTTGTCCGCTATGTCATTTGCAAATATCTTTTCCCATTCCATTGGTTGCCTTTTAGTTTTGTTGATTGTTTCCTTTGCAGTGAAGAAGCTTTTTATCTTCATGAGGTCCCAATAGTTCATTTTTGCTTTTAATTCCCTTGCCTTGGGGGATGTGTCAAGTAAGGAATTGCTGTGGCTGAGGTCAGAGAGGTTTTTTTCCTGTTTTCTCCTCTAGGGTTTGGATGGTTTCCTGTCTCACATTCAGGTCCTTTATCCATTTTGAGTTTATTTTTGTGAATGGTGTGAGAAAGTGGTCTAGTTTCAACCTTCTGCATGTTGCTGTACAGTTGTCCCAGCACCATTTGTTAAAGAGACTGTCTTTTTTCAATTGGATATTCTTTCCCGCTTTGTCAAAGATTAGTTGGCCATACTTTGTGGGTCCAATTCTGGGATTTCTATTCCATTCCATTGGTCTATGTGTCTGTTTTTGTGCCAATACCATGCTGTCTTGATGATTACAGCTTTGTAGTAGAGGCTAAAGTCTGGGATTGTGATGCCTCCCACTTTGGTCTTCTTCAAAATTACTTTGGCTATTCGGGGTCTTTTGTGGTCCCATACAAATTTTAGGATTGCTTGTTCTAGCTTCGAGAAGAATGCTGGTGCAGTTGTGATTGGGATTGCATTGAATGTGTAGATTGCTTTGGGTAGTACTGACATTTTAACAATATTTATTCTTCCAATCCATGAGCACGGAATGTTTTTTTTTTTCCATTTTTTAAATCTTTTTCAAATTCCTTCATAAGCTTTCTATAGTTTTCAGTATACAGATCTTTTACATCTTTGGTTAGGTTTATTCCTAGGTATTTTATGCTTCTTGGTGCAATTGTGAATGGGATCAGTTTGTCTTTCTGTTGCTTCATTATTAGTGTATAAGAATGCAACTGATTTCTGTACATTGATTTTGTATCCTGTGACTTTGCTGAATTCATGTATCAGTTCTAGCAGACTTTTGGCAGAGTCTATTGGGTTTTCCATGTATCATATCATGTCATCTGCAAAAAGTGAAAGCTTAACTTCATCTTTGCCAATTTTGATGCCTTTGATTTCCTTTTGTTGTCTGATTGCTGATGCTAGCACTTCCAACACTATGTTAAACAACAGCGGTGAGAATGGACATCCCTGTCGTGTTCCTGATCTCAGGGGGAAAGTTCTCAGTTTTTCCCCACTGAGGATATTAGCTGTGGGCTTTTCATAAATGGCTTTTATGATGTTTAAGTATGTTCCTTCTATCCCGACTTTCTCGAGGGTTTTATTAAGACAGGATGCTGAATTTTGTCAAATGCTTTTTCTGCATCGATTGACAGGATCATATGGTTCTCATCTTTTCTCTTATAAATGTGATGTATCACATTGATTGATTTGCAAATGCTGAGCCAGCCCTGCAGTCCAGGAATGAATCCCACTTGATCATGGTGAATAATTCTTTTTATATGCTGTTGAATTCGATTTGCTAGTATCTTGTTGAGAATTTTTGCATCCATATTCATCAGGGATATTGGCCTCGTTCTCTTTTTTTGCTGGGTCTCTGTCTGGTTTAGGAATCAAAGTAATGCTGGCTTCATAGAACGAGTCTGGAAGTTTTCCTTCCCTTTCTATTTTTTTGGAACAGCTTGAACAGGATAGGTATTATCTCTGCTTTAAATGTCTGGTAGAATTCCCCTCGGAAGCCATGTGGTCCTGGGCTCTTATTTGTTGGGAGATTTTTGATAACTGATTCAATTTTGTCACTGGTTATGGGTCTGTTCAAGTTTTCTATTTCTTCCTGTTTGAATTTTGGTAGTGTGTGGGTGCCTAGGAATTTGTCCATTTCTTCCAGGTTGTCCAGTTTGTTGGCATATAATTTTTCATAGTATTCCCTGATAATTGCTTGTATTTTTGAGGGATTGGTTGTAATAATTCCATTTTCATTCATGATTTTATCTATTTGGGTCATCTCCCTTTTCTTTTTGAGAAGCCTAGCTAGAGGTTTATCAATTTTATTTTTTCAAAAAACTCTTGGTTTCATCGATTAGCTCTACAGTTTTTTTAGATTCGATATTGTTTATTTCTGCTCTGATCTTTATTATTTCTCTTCTTCTGCTGGGTTTGGGGTGTCTTTGCTGTTCTGCTTCTATTTCCTTTAGGTGTGCTGTTAGATTTTGTATTTGGGATTTTTCTTGTTTCTTGAGATAGGCCTGGAATGCAATGTATTTTCCTCTCAGGACTGCCTTCGCTGCATCCCAAAGCGTTTGGATTGTTGTATTTTCATTTTCATTTGTTGCAATATATTTTTAAATTTCTTCTCTAATTGCCTGGTTGACCCATTCATTCTTTAGTAGGGTGTTCTTTAACCTCCATGCTTTTGGAGGTTTTCCAGACTTTTTCCTGCGGTTGATTTCAAGCTTCATATCATTGTGGTCTGAAAGTGTTTATGGTATGCACTCAATTCTTTTATACTTATGAAGGGCTGTTTTGTGACCCAGTATGTGATCTATCTTTGAGAATGTTCCATGTGCACTCGAGAAGAAAGTATATTCTGTTGCTTTGGGATGCAGAGTTCTAAATATATCTGTCAAGTCCATCTGTTCCAATGTATCATTCACGGCCCTTGTTTCTTTATTGATCCTGTGTCTAGATGATCTATCCATTACTGTAAGGTAGTATTAAAGTCGCCTGTAATTACCACATTCTTATCAATAAGGTTGCTTATGTTTGTGATTAATTGTTTTATGTATTTGGGTGTTCTCGAATTTGGTGCATAGACATTTATAATTGTTAGCTCTTCCTGATGGATAGACCCTGTAATTATTTTTTTTAATTTTTTAAAAATGTTTATTCATTTTTGAGAGACAGAGAAAGACAGAGCATGAGCGGGGAAGGGGCAGAGAGGGAGGGAGACACAGGATGTGAAGCAGCTGTTAGCACAGAGTTGGATGTGGGGCTCAAACTCACTGACCATGAGATCATGACCTGAGCTGAAGTTGGACACTTAACCGACTGGGCCACCTAGGCGCCCCATTTACACATATATTTATAAAGACCATTTAATCATGTTTATGATGACACCTATTTATATCCAATAAGGGTCCTTTTTATATAGATTTTGGAATATAAAGAAGCCAACATTAGTAGTAACATAAGCACATTTTGTATTCATTATCTTAACGTGGCTTGTGAAATGGTACTTTAAAGGGTAACTGGTAGAAAATCAAACTTAAGTATCTTTTCTTGAAAAATATTTATTCAGAAAAGTCTTTGAAAAAAAGTATTTTGCCTCAGACTTTTATCCACAAAATTCTTTAACTATATTACTTTTGATTTAACATTACTAGATTCATCTGTGTCACCTCTTTCCAAACAGGACCTTCTAGAGTGAATTTCTATTTGGTATAATTTATCCTTCTCTTATTCAATTTTCCCTCTGAAAGTACCAGTCTTGGGGCACCTGGGTGGCTCAGTTGGTTAAGGGTCTGACTTCAGCTCAGGTCATTATCTCATGGCTTGTGGGTTCAAATGCTGCATTGGGCTCTGTGCTGACAGCTTGGAGCCTGGAGCCTGCAGCCTTCTTCCAATTTTGTGCCCCAACCTCCCTATCTCTCAAAAATAAATATTTAAAAAATAAAAATAAATAAAAGTACCAGTGTTAACTCTATGTTAATACTTATGATATCATAAATACCTGATTTATTTCCTTTGATGACATGTATTCCTATCAATATTCCTAACCTCCATGTCGTACTCCATAAATATTTAGATTAAGTTTTAAGTCAGTTTTTAGCCTATTTTTTAAGTAACTGAAATAATGAAAATTGTTTCAATTGTTTTTGTTTCATCACAAAGTTACTTTTAAGAGGCTGGAAGCAAGAGTAAAGAAAAGTTCTATATACTGAAATATATTGAATGGTTATATGTGCAAAAACTGTTTTCACATGTATCATTGTTTTTGATCTTTACAACAATGCTGTAGATTGTTTGGAGGTTATGATCCCTAACTCCACACAGACAACAGGATATAGTAAAAAGTGTGTAGACTTGAATCCTTACAACTTCTCTTACCTCTCAGATCTTTTACCTGAATTAAGACTTCATATAATTTTATCTATGCAGAGTTTCCTCAATGTAATATCAGAATAGAAATATGTTTTGTTCAACTAATGACTGCATCAGTGGAAATAATGAGAAACTCTAGCATCAAAGTATCCACTAATGTAAGAAAGGTTTAAATTAAAGGAGATCAGATACAAATGGCCCAGGCAAATCAAGTATATTTGTTCCTATAAAGGATGAAGAAAGAAGGTAGCCAGTTATAATAGACAGCAGGAAAATCCACACTATTTTTAAAGACAGACAGAAGTTTAAGTTTCCAAGTTCTCTACAAAATTTCAGAAGTGGACACACAATTGAAAATCCTTTGAGTAAAGGAAAGGGTCACATGGGAACTTTTGAAAGCTCAAAGGCCTCCTTTCCCATCCAGGCTTAGATAAACATGGCTGAGAACATTCAGTGCACATACTAGAGACCACCTAAATTTAGGCAGGTGCACTTCATCTATCTTGGTGTAATATGTACCCTATGAATGAAGGACACAGCTGAACCCAGCACAGTGCACTCAGGAACAACTGGTCCTCATTTTTCATCTCAACATCACCACTCTTGGCTTAAGCTTACAACTAAAGGATTGAAAAGAGAGTTTGTGACCAAGATGTCCCTACTCTGCAGTCACTTTGATTAGCTACAGATATTATTTGGCAAGTCATTATGTTTACTTTCTACTTTCTGTGTATGTGTCCATAACTCATCCAAAGAACTTGACATTCACATTTTGTTGCAAACATCATATTCTCTGTGCCAGGGAGTCAGATACCCAAAACAGATAAAGTGGTCAGAAGTAGGGAAAAAGAGGAGGGACAACTGTGTTTAAATCCTGTCACCTAATGTATAAGAAGATGGTTTCCAATGACTATTAGTCTAATAGAATTAAAACACAGATCTTTTGGAACCTCCATAATTAGATAGTCATATTGAACAGTTTAGCTTGTAGTCAATTCCTGTCAACCCGAATCATAGGCGATTAGAAGACTAATGAGGACACAAAGGGTTGCACAGTGCAGATATGTCTGAAAGATGAAAGTAATTAACAATAACCAGGAAACTCAATCCAAATTACCTGCCTCACAAGTAAAATACTGTTCTTGAAATCCCAGATGGGAATCTGGGCTGTAGTCAAGGATATGATCCCAACAACCACTCCTAGTTCATTTGGGATTTGGGAGATATTGAAAATTGTGCTTTTGAAATTGTGAGGGCAGTATTTTTATCCCATCCAGATGAACTCATCCCTACTCCCACCTCCATTCCCCATTATAACAAGGCTTTTCAATATTTTCTCACTCATTGATTTAACTAGAAATTTTGAGGTCAAATCAGCTATAGCAACTGTTATTCTAGCTCCATATTTAAGAGGTAGTCAGGACCTAAAAAATTTATTATTGATAGGATTAGCCTGCTGAGTACCAGTTGGGATCTAAATTTTTCCTCCAGGCCTTTCCCTTGAGTACACACTCTAATCAATCATTCTGAGCCCTACTAATCATGGTCAGACCCTTTCACAAATATATTTTTATTGGAATTGCTTGAGACAAAAATATATTTACATATTAAAATTTCATAAAGTCCTACATTGCTTCCTGTTTCATTTCACCTCAATCTTGGCAAAGTTTTAAATTTTTTATTTTTCTTTTACATAGTCTTAGTCAAAGCAGAATACTGCTAAGCAAGGCATACACGTACTTTGATCAGGAATGATGAGTTCACTAATAAGGAAGGGTTAGAAGAGGAGACTTTTCAGTGTTTCATACTCCATTTCAAGTTCTTTTACAAGTACATTTCATAATAGTACTGACAGTGACTTAGAGTATTTTTTGAATTCCTACTACATACCCGATACTGTAAATGATTGTTATTTTCTTTTAATTCTCCTAAAAATCCTGAGTGATGTGCTAAACTTACTCCTTTCTTCCTCTATTTCCTTCTACCTCCTTCCTTCCCTCCTTATTTCAGATAAAAAAAAAAGTTGGCAATCTAGTTATAGCTTACAGGTACATCTGAGCTGTCTATACAACTGTGCTTAATGGAAACTGAATGGCTTGGAGATTAGTAAAGGAGGGATCATGAGGAAAGGAAAGTGGACACTATTGAGAAGTTTCCAGATCTTCCTGCAGGTGGCTTTAGGGGCTAAAATAATAGATTCACTAAGGATTGAGGTTGATATATATTATGAAATAATTCAGAAAAAATTATATAGCTTTAAAATTTTATTTTCGAGGAAGTAATTTTAGGCAATTATATCTTGTAGATTTTTAACAAAGTGATCCATTTTGATTCATTACCAAGTTTAAGGGTGCACTAATCCAGATATGTTTTTTTTTCTCTTTGAATAATCAATAACTAAGTTGTAATCATGAACATGTATAATGCAGTAATGGTAATAGAAATGATGTATTTTTCAGTGGAGATAAGTTAGTAGAATATTATAGGAAAACAAACTTAGTAAAGAGAATGTAACTGCCTCTGGATAACTGAATCCTTTATCTTGTTGAATGCTCAAAATTGTCACATAATTTTAATGTCTACAGTTTTGACTTTCAAAATCCTAAAAAAAAAAAAAAATGAAAACACTGCAGTCAGCCCTTAAAAACCTCTTAAACTGCAAGATACCCACATTCATCAATTTGTGATTTATCCTGGACTTATAATTGATTTTCATTTGAAATCATAAATATAAAATAGTTTCCATTAAAATAGACTCACAATCTTAGCACTGCACTAATGCACTATTCTTCTGACAATACAGAGCTGAAGTTCAAGTTCATAAAAGGAAGTGCTGGATTCAAGTAGCTGACAACATGCAGAATCAGATTTGCAACTGGCTCTCAAGACTAAGAAGATGAATGGAGACAAATGAAAGTACTTTTGCATCCTGAATAAATCATTTTAAGTAGAGTGATGTGCTAAGAAGATTTTGTCAAACAATTATTTTTATTATTTAAGCACTGTTTATAATATAATTCTTTGTTAAACTTGCCACTCCTCTTTTAACAGACATCTGGACTTAGCATGGAGATAAATTTGAAGCATTTTTATTGTTCTGAACTCTAGCATTCCCTCCCCCTCTACCCACAGACACTTTTTCCATCTTCAATATAATTTGTAAGCAACCCAAATGCACCTGTAATGGCTGAGCGGGCACTGATATTAAATAACGAAACAGAATATGATGGCATTACAGCAGAAAAGAGTTTGATATAGGATGCAAATAATAGTAAATTTCACATGTTACCAAAATGATGAAATTGAACCACATAAAAAAGAAAGCAGAAAAGGCCCATTAATAAACAGTATAGGCAAGAATATTTTGTTAAAGGGAGATGGTCAATGTATGTATGAAGAATGTATGGTCTCATTTCAAATTTCATTTCTAATCACTTTTTGACAGAACAAAAGATATTTTGAATAAAGATACGATGAGGTGGTCTCTTAGTATTCCAATAGATTCTTATTTCTTCAGAATTTAGCAATGGAAATATCTGAACCACTATTTGAGTCATGTGAAATCCCGCAGATAGTTCAGGTTGGTTCTGGGGTTTTGAGAGCCCAGTGTCCCTACCAACTGTTATGAAAGTCAAGGGAGTTGAAGACTTTCCCCCATATATTCCCCCAAATCTTATCCCTTCCCTCTGAAGCCCACTGAAAGCACTTATGACTAGGCACTGAGTCTCCCTACTCTCCAGAGCAAACCCCTGATCCTCTCCTACATTGAAAGAGTCTTCATTTCTATGCCAGCGCATATCTGACTCTCCCCCATGTCCTGGGAAAAGTCTGAATCCATCATAAGAGTCCGTTATACCACCACCAACTGAATGCTTTTGGAAAGTTCATCAATATTAATGAGAACAAGGGGATGTTTATTTCATGTGCATCTCTGTGTGCACATGTTTGTGCACAGGTGTGAAAAAGACTCTTAGCGATATCTGTTCCTATATTCCTGAGTAAATATATGGATTAATATGTTTTTCCATGGTCTGGGACCAGTTACTAACTAGGAGTTAAACATTTCCGTGGGGATATGTACACTGCATCCTAAGAAAAGAAAAAAGTATAGAATTCAAATTCTGGTGTTTTACTGCATCGATATATCAGCCTAAACATACCACAAATAGTTAACCAAATACAAAAGAATTAGAACATATTCAATATACTTAACATGTAAATGGTATTTGACAAATTTCATTGTTAATCATCTTCAGAGTTATCATTAAAATTTCCTTCTGCAGCATGACAAATGCAGAAAGAATAGATTTCTTCAAAACCACAGCTGCTGAAAAACATATATGTGTTCAAATTATTTTTACATTCTAGTTTGTTTTATTTTATCTGTTTTAAAATAGATATGAATCATCTGAGTAGTTCACATGTTTCAATCTGGATAAACATGCTCTGAGGTAGCTCATTAAAGAAAACAAAACAAAAAGTTATGTGCCCCAAACATGCTGCTTCAAATGAACATAACACATATCTCCTAAGCTCCTTGTCAAACTAGGAAAAGCAGGGAACGTTCTGTTAAAATGTGATGATGCTTCCATCAGAAAAAAAGAACAGTATTAGGGGAGACAATAGTTTCCCCCGCATCCAAGCTGCAGAGAACATTCTCATGTGGACAGTGCAGTAAGCCAATCCCAGGCTGCGAGCAGTTCTGCCAATGCCTAGAAATAATGGGGCATGTGACTGCTCAGGTCCACTGGCTAGATCTCCTGGGGCAGCAGTGTGACTGGGCAAGCGTGAGTCCTAGTCATTATTACCTAATCTGTGGTCCAGGAAGCAAGGGGAAACTGGAGGCAAAGTTAAAAATTACACCTGATATCTAAAGCTTCGATATACGTGATACAGCTTCTAAAAGTTGGGAGTTCTTTGTGATTTGGTTGGAAGTAAGGAAGTTTGACAAGCTCCTTCTTGGGAGGCAGGATGCGGTGGGTCCTGTCCCTTGACTGACGGAATCCCTTTGTGCCAACCAGCTGTGTGTCTACTGTGACGAACTGGGAGTCCTGAGGAGCCCGCATCACTGAGCCTATCAGGCTTAGCTGTGAATTCATCTTTTTTTTTTTTTTTTAGCTCAGCCCAATAGACTACAACTTTTATTTAGTTTATACAAGAGTGAGCTCATATCCTCCAGGCCTCCACCTGGGTTCTCTCTGAGACTACTACAGACCCTGCACTAGGTGAAGTAAATGGCATGGCACATAATATCGGAAACAATGATTTTATGTTAATTGGAGCAAGAGTACCCATGTAACTTCTCCTTATAAGCCTGTTAATAGGTGTTAGATGACAAAAATAAATTTATAGACAAATTCTTTTAGGACACATTGAATTTACAAGTTTAAACAGATCTCTTTACTGAAACACACAGGACTTTAGATGAGCTACTGTACATTGTGACTGTAAACTTCTCAAAGATTTTTAGAAACTCCCCTTATATCTACCCTCCGTCGCCACAGTGTAAAGATTGATCTTTTTATACCTGGTTAAAATTCCATTTACATGTGGCTTAGGTTTACTTAAAGAACATGAACTATATAGATAAGCGATCTGACATCCTATGTAGCAAATTTGCAAAATATTTCTGATGGATTAGACCTTAACAAATGCATTGTGAAGATGACCACTGACTACACCACATTTCCTCCTACGGGTTCTGAACCAACAGCATAAGACTGGGATCCCATCAAATGCATGGATTTGATATTAACCCTTGATTGGCCAAATGCTTCTTAAGACTTATTCCCAAGTCTAGGCCTTGGGATGGCCCAGACAAACATTATCAGGTTCTGCAGAGAGACAATGGCTGATTTAGATCATTCTACCCACGTTAGGGAAAGGGAGCTTGTGGGTACAGGCGGAAAGACAGGGAATCTTATAAGAGCTTTTCTCCTAGGCCCATGCATGCCAAGTTTCTCAACCATGGTTTAACCAATTACATCAGAATATCTTGAGAATAGGACCAACGGTGCATTTTTAACACACTTCTGAGGTGGGAGCACTTAGATCCAGGCAGAGGAGAAAAGCTCCAAAACAAACTCTTTCCTACAGCACCCTACAGTTCTAAAGTGGGGAATTTCAACTCTATGAACAAACATGAAAATCCTGGGGGAGAAGAAAGTGTTTCCTACTACAAAGATAAGATGATCACTCTTTTATTATGTTGGTGCTTCATCTTATACTGTATTGGAGAGAAGCCCTAAACATATTTTCAGCCAGAATTCAATCATTTTAACCCATATTTGCCTAAAACAAGCCCAGAGGAATGTGTGTGTGTGTGTGTGTGTGTGTGTGTGTGTGTGTGTGTGTGTGAGACTGTTTATTTTCAAGAAAGAACACTTTATGTGCCAGAAAGGTGACAACATCTAGTTAAAAAGACATTTGACCTTGGATGGAGAAGGCTTTGAGTCCCAGAGCTGATTCAGACTAATTGTATTGCACATATAATCTCTCACATCCCTCTTGGGTCTAAATCCCCACAACTCTTACTTAGTTCAGGACCCTCTTGGTTCTGCTTCAGTTTCCCTTTCTCTTCCAGCCTACCTTTCTCTCTGCTTTTAAGATGTGCCTTGCAGTTTCCTCTATCCAGGATTACCTGCTGCTTATTTTTATAGTCTGGATTTCCATCTCTAACCTTTACCCTTGTGCATTTAAACTCTTCCCATAAAGTGATCTTCTTTTAGTTACAATTTTATAAATAATAAGTTAATATTGGGTCTTACTAGCTTAGGCAGTCCCTTTCTGGACCTTTTTATTCAATTGAAATCTGAACAATTCCTTTATCCAAATGAATGAACAGTAACTTTCAGTTCTCAATGCAAGATTAGGATAGAATAAAATTTTTAAAAATGTTCTTCCCCAAACATTAATAAATATATACTTATGTGTAAAGTCACCTGGGGCTTGAAATAGTGGTGACCTTCCCATAATTAATCTAGTGTTAGGTCTTTCCATAAATTTCCCAATCTCTTTCAATGTACTGTGATTCACTAACATAGATATCTTGATGTTACTTCTAATCAGGTTATCCTTATTGCTATTTGTGATTTTTCTTTTTCATGGCTGATGAACATAAAGTTTCAAAAAGGATAAAAACAGTTTTATGTAGTTTAAAAAAAATCTATGTAACATTTAACCTAGGCATAACATCTAATGTTCAACAGGAAATGTACATTTAACCCAGGAACTGAAATTCACTGTATCTCAGAATGTGTTAGGACCTCAGGAGCCACATAATTCAAAAACACAAACTGTCTTCTGTGATGTGTGAGCAATTCAATTTATCCAGTCAATAAAGAATAATACAGAGATGAAGTCAGAGGTATATTTCCTCTCAATTAACTGTTTTCTGGTTATTGGTTTTAGATTGTTTTCTAACAATTTGATGTTTCTAATAAATTATATGCTATGTTCAATTGTGCTCCTTCTCCCCATACTGCTGACAGATCTTTCTAAAAAGCAAATCACATCATGTTACTCAGCTAATTAAAATCTTTTTTCTGGTTCTCATGGTCTAAAACATTGGTTTTTGACACTGGCTACACGTTAGGCCTGAAAAACTGGAAAATGATGCCCTTCTAAACCTATCACACATGAATCTTTCAGGATAGAGCTGGCCATAGTCATTTTTAAAATTAGGATCCTTGGATGACTCCAAATACAGTATTTGGAGTATCCCATTTCTACAAATGAGAACAGTTGGCTAAATATTCAAGCCCCATTTCCTCAGCAGAGCATATATGCAGGATGCTCACATACAGACTACTTCTCTAGTGTCCTAATTCTCTTCCCAGCTGCACTTTGTTGCCCAAAATACACGAACGCTCATGTAGACACACACATATACCTGCTCAGCAGACATGTGCTTTTAGAGCAGTTTAAGATTTACAGCAAAATTGAAGGGAAGGTAAAGAGATTTCCCTTATATCCCCTTCACCAACACGTGCATAGCCTCCCCAACTAGAGTTATCAATATCCTCCACTAAAGTGGTACATTTGTTACAACTGGTGAACCTAAATTGACACATCATTATTACCCAGTGTTTATACTTTCCATTGTAGTTCACTCCTGGCGTTGTATATTCTATGGTTTGGGACAAATATATAATCATATGTATCAATCAATCAATCAATCATTACGGTATCATACAGAGTATTTCCACTGTCCTAAAAATCTTCTGCCCTCTATCTATTCATCCCCCTACTCCCTGCCAACCCCTGGCAGCCACTGATCTTTTTCATTCATTCATTATTTAAATTTAATATACAGTGCAATATTGGTTTCATAAGTAGACTTCAGTGATTCATCACTTACATACAACACCCAGTACTCATCACAGCAAGTGCCCTCCTTAATATCCACCACCCTTATAGCCCATCCCCTACCCACTTCCCTCCATCAATCCTCAGATTGTTCTCTATCCTTAAGAATCTCCTGTGGTTTGTTTCCCTTTCTTCTCTTCCCCCCACCCTTCCCATATGTTCATTTGTTTCTTAAATTCCACATAGGGGAGAAGATATTTGCAAATGACATATCTGAAAAACCTATAAAGAACTTATCAAACTCAACAGCCAAAAAACTAATAACCCAGTTAAGAAGTGGGCAGAAGACATGAATAGACACTTTTCCGAAGAAGACATCCAGATGGCTAATAGACACATGAAAAGATGCTCAACATCACTTATTGTCAGGAAAATACAAATCAAATCCACCATGAGACACCAGCTCACACCTGTAAGAATGGCTAAAATTAACGACACAAGAAACAACAGGTGTTGGTGAGGATGTGGAAAAAGGGAAACCCTCTTGCACTGTTGGTGGGAATGCAAACTGGTGCAGCCACTCTGGAAAACAGTATGGAGGTTCCTCAAAAAACCTGGTCTCTATAGTTTTTCCTTTCCAGAATGTTGTATAGTTGGAATCATATATAGTCTTTTCAGATTAGCTTATGTCACTCTTAGCTGCTTTAAAACTGCTTGAAGTTTCATAAATGAACCTCAGAGGAGAGTTAAAAGCTAGGTGAATGTGGTCAGTCTAAGTTCTGGATCATCGTGTCACACAGGGAAAACTTTAGAAGAACTCTAGTTTGCTCAGGTACCTTGGTCCAATGAAGAAGAGCTGCACCTCACCTCCTCCTCTCTCCTGCTGCAAGGTGAACCACAGGGATCTCATAGAAGGGGTATGCACTGACTGCACCACCACACCCACACTGAAGGCACACAGCTAACTGGACCGTGGAGGAAATGTCTCCTCCACAGCCCAGGGAAGGACCATATTGTGTTCTCTTGCTTTCCCTGCAAATATGTGAAGACCAGGAAGGAAGCAAAGACCAACTTTAATTTCCAGCATCTAACATGCCACTAGAATTCTGCTAGTCCTGGTTATTTGCTGTGCTCCACAGATCAGTTGGGACAAAATCCCTCAAGACCCATATCCCATACCCATAGTTCTAGAGCTAGCAAAATGCTTTTTTATTTTTATTTTTATTTTATTTTATTTTTTTTTAATTTTTTTTTTCAACGTTTTTTATTTATTTTCGGGACAGAGAGAGACAGAGCATGAACGGGGGAGGGGCAGAGAGAGAGGGAGACACAGAATCAGAAACAGGCTCCAGGCTCCGAGCCATCAGCCCAGAGCCCGACGCGGGGCTCGAACTCACGGACCGCGAGATCGTGACCTGGCTGAAGTCGGACGCTTAACCAACTGCGCCACCCAGGCGCCCCCAAAATGCTTTTTTAATAATAACCTAGGCTAAAGTTTATTGATAAATGATAATAGTAATCATAGCTACCATACACTGAGTGTTTCCTGTATACCAGAAACTGAATTACATGGTTCTTATATGCTACCTTTGTATTTTAATTCTTACAAAAAACTATGGTTGAGGAGTATTATCTCCATTATACTGATGAGAAAGAGGATGATGAAAATCATCACATAATTGAAACTAAATTTTAGTTTTCCTTTTTGCTAGTCACTATACTAAGTGTCTTAGCTATACTAAATCATTTAATTTTTATTACTACCAATTGAATTATAGGCCAATATTATTCTACTTTTGCAAGTGAGGAAATTGGAACAGAGAGAAGTAAACTTGCCCAAGGTTACTCAGCTACTATCTAACATAAGTACTTTGACTTCAGAGCAGTGGTCTTAATTATGATGCAGTACACTGTTATTTAAACACTGGCCTTGGACTTCAACTCCCTATTATTATCCAATATTTAATAGTCTATAATGATTACATGACTTACAAAAATTATTCCTCTTCTAAAATTGTAAGCCATATTTGTCAGGCTTTTTTGTAATACACCATCTAGAACGCAGATATTTAACAAACAGATACACGGAGAAAGAAGCATATCTAGAAATTGAAAAAAATAATTTTACTATGACTTGAGAAATAAAAATAAATTTCATTAATTGAAAGTATTTTTAAGGAGTATATTCTATTAGTCCCCTAGGCAACGTTATTCATTTGCACAGTGGTGCAAGGCCATTGGCCTATATTTAGAGGATATTTTAAGAAACTATCTCTATGAATCTTTGTGCTTTACTTGCATATGGCTGCTGATGAGGTAGTTGTTTATATTTCACAATGTCTTCTTAATTGGAACCATTGGGGAAATGTCTCTCTGATCTCATTTTCATTAAAAGTTGTGCTTCCCCTGAGAAAATGATTTGCTTTAATTTTATGAACCTTGTAAATCATGTAACATATTTTGATTACCCCTTCATACTGGCTGCCAAAAATTGCAGAGACAAATTTATAACATACCTAAAGCAAATATTTAGAGAATCATAGCCCATATTTGGTATACTAACTTCAGTAAAAACTGTATTTTGCATTCCTACATTTATTTCATCATGAATGCTAAAGTATCTTTGCAAGCCAAGGCTATGTGAATATTATCATTAGTGTTCATCTGACCCAGTAGATGAAATCTACCCCAATCAAGTTGACTTGATAAAAAAAAAAAAAAAAAAACCTGAAAAAAATATAATCTATTTTTGGAGATTAAGAGCACAGAGGACCTAAAATGGAAATAACCAAACCATGAGCGTTCTTGAATTTGCAGAATGTAAGAAAAGGAAATGCTATTTTGTAGGGAAGGACTAAATGTGAAAGTACAACACAATTGTTTCAAATAGCAAAAGCTGTGATCTTCACTAGATGTTAGTGGCTAAGTGCACAGACTCTGAAGCCAGACCTCTTGGGTTCAATCCTATCTCTTATTAAAAGAACTAAGTGAGTTACTTAGCATCACTGTATCTCAGTTTCCTCATTTGTATAGTAGAGATAATAGTTCCTACTGTATAGGAATTGCTGCAATGATTAAATGAATTTACATAAACTTCTTAACTGTGCCTGTCATAAGCACTATAGTTGTTAGATATTGTTTGCTGGATTTTCCACAAGTGCTAATATTATCAAGAATGATATTAACAGTAGAGATAGAAATGACCTAAAGTTAACGTAGTCAGTGAAAGAAGAAAACTAACTGGGAGGTCAGTTTATGATGGCTTAGGGAGGAGTGGTAGGAAAAGTCCTTCAAGACAATGTGTGCTTTGAAAGATGCAAGAGAAAAAAAACCAAAAACCAAAACCCAAAAACCAAATGGAAGATTCTACAGCATCAAGCAGGACAATACTCCCACCTCTAGATTCTGGAGTAAAGGGTGTGATGAAAGCCAGGTCTCTGAGAAGGCTGCAGGGGAATATTAACAGTCTCAGAAGCTACTTTTCAGTTAAGAAGGTAATGGAAAAAGCTACGTAAATTTGGGGATTATAGGGGCACCTGGGTGGCTCAGTTGGTTTAACATCTGACTCTTGGTTTCAAGTCAGGTCATGATCTCAAGGTTGGTGGGTTTGAGCCCCGCATCAGGCTCCACTTTTGGGATTCTCTCTCTCTCCAACCTCTCTGGCCCTCCCCCACTTGTGCTCGCTCGTGCTCTCTCAATAAACATTAAAAAAAATCAAAATTTTAAGATTATAGGTATTTGTTATTGCCTATCAAAAGTTACAGTTTGAAACTAGTTTTCTTATACTCCTTCCCTTCTCTGTGCTAACAACTGCCATGATGTGTTTCTTAACCATTTCAATTCTTCCTAAATGAGATATTTTCCATTTTCACAGACATTACAAGCCTCTTCTGAATAGCTAGATGCTTAAGTTCTCCAACTACTTACATACTGTGACCTACTACCACTTCTATGTTAGATGCTTCACATACGTGCTTCCTTTTTTATGTTTTTTAAAAAATTTATTTTTGAGAGAGTGAGCAAATGAGCAAGGAAGGGGCAGGGAAAGAGGGAGTGAGAGAATACCAAGCAGGCTATACACTGTCAGCATAGAGCCCGACGTGGGGCTTGAACTCACCAATTGTGAGATCATGACCTGAGCTGAAACCAAGAGTCAGGTGCTTAACCGACTGAGTCACCCAGGTGCCCCTGTGCCTCCTTCTTATACCTAAAGTGGAAACGACTGCTTATTGTGCATAGTGTCAATGTGAAGGAAATGATTCCTTCCACAGTTTATACTGGAATTCTCCAAAGGGAATAATTGATATAATCTGTTAAATTTCATCTCTTGAAAAGCATTATGCTGAAAATACATCATCTAGAATACCAGACATCATCAATAACACTTCAGAAATCATTGTGGAGTAGAAGATAAACTAAGATATTTTATTATTGATTGGTAGGCATTTACATCTACAACATTTTTCACCTTCAAATAATAGGAAGCTGAGAAGAAAACATGGATCCAACATGAATTTTATTTGGTATGTGAGGCAGAAAAAAAACCCAGAGATGTTGGAAATATCCAAGATACCTGGAGGCAATCACTATTAAATATTGTCCATTTCACTGAAATGATTATTAAATGTGCCCTTAAAGCTTGTAATAAGAATATTCCAGAACTCAATTTTGGGTCTGAGCACAAAGTTCCACCTGAGAATACTTCAGGAGAGCAGCATTCACATGAAAGTCAGATCTTAGTTAATGTACTAAAGTGACAGAAAAGCCAAACGAATTTAAAGATTAGAGGGTTTATTGGTCAATCCACAGTAATTTCAGAGAGTACAATGGAAAGGTTTTGTAGAGCTCAGATTACAAGATACACAGAGGGGTGGTGGTAAAATAGGTGCTCTGGGAGTTTTGGGTTTCTGGAAGTTAGATGTGAATGGCCATAAGGCATGGAGAGATTGCTCTTGAAAATTGTTTAAAGAAAGGTGGTCTATCTATTTAAGCTGAAATTAGTAATTGCCTGGCTTCATGAAATCGGGCTTCTGAACAGCAACTCCCTTCAAAGACCCTGGGTGACTGATGGACATGGAAGGACAATCTAACAGGGAACTCATGATAAGTAAAGACATCAGTGATACTGCTTTCACGGGCAGCCATAGAAGGCATGACAATACCAGAGACAAATTCTAAGTAGTAATCCTTTAGAAGACTGTTTTTATTTCTGTTAATGTCGTTAAAATGAGTGAGGGTGTATATTAAGTGGATTTATCCTGTAAAGGGCCAGACAGGTATGGAATAAATGGATATATCGCTGAGAAGTTTCCCAGTGATGGAACATACACCCTGCTCTTCCTAAATTTGCTAGCTGTTGGAAAGCAAGAAGTCATGAAAAGGCTTACATAAGTAACAAAAAGTAAAATTCTAGGAATAGCACAACTCTTAGGGTTGAAGTATGATGGAATTTGCCCATTAGAGAGGTTGAGAGGTCAAAGTAGCTAAAGTTGTGAAGAGGGATGAAACGGAGCAGCAGGTGTTAAGCAGACCATTTTAGGAGTGGTTTTAAGCCATGGACACACTTTAAGCAGGTGGCTAAAATAATGTCCGCTTTCAAGAGGGCTAGGGGTGTAGAATGAACAGCTATAAAGCTGTATCAATAGTACTGATCAGAGGAATTTGAGCGAATTGTGGAATTCAGCGGCCAACTGAGACGCTCCTCTCCAATGAACCCAAATTTCTGTAGGAAGTGCACCCAGTCCCCTTAATTCCTTTTAATTCTTCAGGGATCATGTTCCGATGATTACTTTTTAACTTGATTTTCCACTGCTGTTGGACGCTTGGTCTGTCACAGCTTATTCCAATTGCTGAACCTCTCTCTGCCTCCAACTTGATAGCCACAGATCGCAGTTCATTCTCCATGCTTCATTCAGTACAGCACTCACACATGACCTTTTGACTTGGTAACAGAGGCTTTTTTGGTGACGAAAAGAGCAGTCCACCAACAGTAAAAAAGAAACCCAAATTGAAATCAGACGTAATAGTGCCTAGTATTTGGCTACTAACCCTAACAGCTCAACATTCATATTGTGTCGCATTTCCCCATCTGCTGCCGATAGTGCACATTCTCAACCCTTCAATATCTCTACCTCCCAGCTCCTCAGGCTGTTTCCACACCCCGAATTTAGATGAATTCACATGCAGAACACTTTAGCTGTCATTCTGTCACTATTGTACGATCTCCCTCCATTCACGGAAGTATTTTAAACAAAAAGCAACTTATATCAGAGGAAAAATTATGAAAATATTTTTGTGCAGAAGGGACAGCAGTCATCTGTGTGGTTTTAAACAACACGTTTTTATACCTTAAAACAACAACAACCAAAGAAAACAACACACAGGCAGCTACTACCACTTACTGAGAAAACATCAGAGGAAGTTTCTAATAGAGATCAGGAGTTGTATTCAAATGGAATCAATCAAATTGAGTTTATCCCTACCTGCTAACATCTGGGCAATCTGCCAATGCAATAAAAATTCAATAAACTTATAAATTATTACCAGAGCATGCAGGCCTCTTTTTCTACCAGTGTGCATAAAGATTGCTTATGGTATTAAGCATGTGAAAAATTAATTAAAAACTACAACTGTTATTTTTGTAACTATTTACCGTTACTGATTTCCATTCTTTGCTTTAAATATAGTGCTATGGGAGAAATGAGGATAAACAGGGAAAAAATAGTCTTAAAGATTTTAGTTTTAAGATCTGCAGCTGAGACGAGAGAGGAATGTAGCCTACAGGAAGTGCATTTGTTTCTACGTCGTTGTCCATAAATCTAATTATACTTTTACTTCATGATGAACTTTCAAGAACAAAGAAATTTCACTGAGATAACAGAGTATATTTTTATGTATCTTAAAGCAGATTTCCAGGTAGAAGGATTAACATGTACATTTAAAAATAACAGGTACCCATTTTTAAACAAACTGGATTCACCAATAAATTCACCATCTTGTGGAAAAACATAGTTGATTTCCAATGCCAATTATGCTTTTGAGTTCTTGAATGAGCCACTGATTCTGGAATAAATACTTGAAGCAGCTTTGTTAGAAAAACCATTTAGGGATACGACAGTTTTTTGCCAAGTCTAGGATTCATCCAAGCAGTGCTGGCATTAGGAATTACTTTGTATCATACTCAGTAGGTACATAAAAATATATGTGTCAAAGTAATTTTTAATCCATTTCTGATGCGATTTATCTGAAAATAAAGGATTTCTTTTCAGTCAGTATTGAATTAACTCCTAAGTACTGATGAAATCATTGATTTAACTGTATATGGCATTAGAGTCAGTCCACAAGGGGGCTCCCTTGCTTTAGATTTCCTTCAAAACGGATTATGACACTTTAGATGATTTTTTTTTTACCTTTGCAGAATTTAATAAACCAATTTTAAATGCACCAGAAACTCTGAAATGTATTAATGGGTCACATTAACCTTAAAGAAAGAAGTGCAGCCTCCACACTCTCTGGGACATCTGATTTTTCTTAGCAAAAACTTTTTTTTTTCTTTAAACAAATGTCATACCATTCGTCAACTATCACAAAATCGTGCTTCTCTAAGTTGTATATAGCCAACTCTATCAATGATACACAAATGCTAGGAGACAACAAAACTGCAATGGTTAGTTCTGAGAAACCCCCATGATTTCCACATGACAAAATATGTCAAATGCGCATATAGCACATGTCATTTTTTTAACGAGTCAAAGAAAAAAAAACTATTTTGCTTCTTCCATAAAATAGGATTTGGTGATCTTTGAAAATATCTACTTGACTATGCATTTGTTGGGTTCTCTTTCACCAATCCCACTATTTATTCAATTCCAGAGATTTGCTGGAGTGTGTACTTCATCACAAACCTTGTTTTCAAAACTGGATGGATTTTACAGATGAAGACAAACTGATACCTCCAAGCAGCTTACAGTTTCCTAGTAGGAGTGAAATGATATGTACACAATTGTGTGACAACATGGATGGAGGTGTTGAATATGGGGAGGTTTGTATCTTCACAAGCTAGAAAAACTATGCAGCTATGTTTACAAATACATGAAATATTGCATAATTCAAATGTGAAGAAAATTTTTGCTGCTTATTTGTCTTATACTAGTCCCTGCTGGAGATATTTTTTGGGCATCCTTTTATATAATCTTCATACCCTAAACCATGCCATGGCCTATATTTCTATCTGTTGAGCTCTTATTTCCCTGCAGACAACAATGGAGGACTAAAAATCCAGTGATGCCCAGTTTGGTCTCTAGGTGGCAAACAAGCCCTTTTTTGTTATGAAGCAGAAGTCCCTATCCTGTTCCATCCCCTTTTCTAAGAAAGAGTAAAATTCCTCAGGAAATGATAGGAGCTTTCAAATCTCACAAAATTCTGTGAGTAGCAACACAACTTAGATGTTAATTCGAAAGAGGAATAGAACACGTGACTGGAAGTTTTATGTTACCAAGAACAACTCTCAAATAACTGAAATATTTTTATACTGAGGGGAAGGGACTAGGAAGAGATAACATGGAATTGGAATATTAGAATATAAGCTGATTCTGGAATGTAAGCTATAAAAGGACAAGGATCCTTATGTTTCTGTTGCCCCATTTCTATATTTCTAGCGCCTAATATATAGCAAACGTTATTTGGTCAATAATCTGCCTCCCCACTTTCTTCTGTTATGACTTAGAGAATAAATATTTTTGAGTTTGTTAGCCATACTGGGCCTGTCCCAACTATGAAACTCTGTTTTTAATTTGACAGCAGCCATGTCCAATGATAATAATAAAAGAATGAACATGGCTATGTTCCAGTAAAATTTATAAAAAACAGGTGCCCAGCCCATCGTCTAGGTTCTTTGGCTCTCACTACATATCTTCTTTCTTGTTCCTTAGTGGCTCAAGAGTTTATAAAGTCATACTTCATGGCTCATGGCAAACCAGATATTCTGGGAGTATAGAACCATGCCTTAAAATTTACAATGGGATCTTTTTGCTTAGACAATTTATTAACAGAGGTCTAATTTTATTAGACAATTTATTACCAGGGCCCAATTTTGTCTCTTCTAAAAGCAGTGGTCCTTTGTGAGTACCTGTAACTGGACTGAACCAGCCTCTCTAATCCCACATTTTAAGTTAATAGTAGTTGAAAATGAATAATAGTTGCCTATCACATAGCAGATTAAAGCAGAGGTCTTTACTATCTGACGGTTTTCAGTTTAAATGTTTGCTTGCCCTATAATACTTCTGTTACAATAGTCACTTGAAAAAAATGTACAATAAAAAACTGCCTCCAAACTTCTCTCAATTTATATGGCTTAGCAAAAAATAATATCAGCCAGAGAGTACATGAATTCCTAAAGAAGCAAGTTTAGTAGCCATAACTGTGCAAATCCTGTTGCCTTCATTCTCTGCTCCTCCATCCCTGTATCCCTAACGTCAGATCTTTACTGTAGTATCAGTGAAAAAGAGATACTGCAATCAACCTAATAAACAGAGATATACTTGGAAAAAGAACAAGGGTGCACATCTATTTGCACACCTATTTCTAATTAATCGTTGACATCTGATGGTAAATTTAATGTGTCAACTAGACTGGGCCACGGGATACCCAAGTATTTGCTCAAACATAATTCTGAGTGCATCTGTGAGGGTATTTGGGGATGGGATTAACATTTAAATCAGTAGACAAAGTAAAAAAAGATTGCCCTCCACAATGTGAGTGGGCCTCATCCAATCAGAAGCCTAATGAAACAAAAAGCCAGACCTTCTACTGAGAGAGAATTCTTCCTGACTAAAGTTCTTTGAACTTGGAGATAGTCTTTTTTCCTGCCTTTGGATTGGAACTGAAATATAAGTTCTTCCTGGATATTAATCCTGCTGAAACTTTAGATAGGAGTTTCACCATTCTCTCTCTCGGTTCTTAAGACTTCAGATTCAAGCTGGAATTAAGCCATTGGCTCTTCATTCTCCAGCTTGATGACTCACCCTGCAGATGCTGGGACTTCTCAGCCTCCATATTCATATGAAGCAATTACTTATAACAAACCTCTACGTAAGTCTTTAATATATATACTATATACTATGTAATATACACATACCCCATTGATTCTCTGGAGAACACTATATACACACACGTGTGGTTTCACTGGGTACCGAGCTCCCTTTCACAGTCCAGATACTCTCCTATACTCTCTGTGCTTCATCTGTGAACACAGACTCAAGAGCCTTTCTCTGCTTTGACTAGGAATTCAATGAACGCCTCACTTCTTTAGGATATTTGCTACAGTTGAAATCTTGATATTCTTATCTCTACAATGAATGTTTTCACTATTCAAGTTGAGTATAGGAAGGGAACCTACTTCTTCTGCAGGTGAGCACATACCAGAGGAGGATGATGTGGTTGACATTCCAAATTGGAACATCATTGTGTTTTCCTAGTACACTCTGGTGAAGCTGAATTCCAAAGATATTTTAATTTTTTAGGGTTTCATAGAAAATCAACATTATGAAATTTTTAAATATATTCAATCTTCCACCTAATTCTCTAATAACTCTTGGAACATGGCATTGATGCAATTTAGAAACCAAGAAATGCTATTGTTCTTTTGGTTGGTTGCCCAATTTCTTAAAGTTTGGATTGACTTTATAAGTCTCCAGCTTGTGGATATATGCTGATTTGTTTAATCTACTTAATGGATAAAAAAGCAGTCTTTGAACTGCACTGACATTAGTGATGAGGCTGAAGAAACCAAGGCATTTGGTTTACATAAAGTTCTATTGAAATGTCTGGAACCAAAGCAGCAGTGTGTATTTCAAGGCTGTTTAGAAAACAAGACATAAATCTTTACTTGATAAGAGGAACAAATCAATAGAAAACAAAACACATTTATATGCTCCTGATAGCACTACAAATGGGGAATAGAACACTTAGCTTAACCTATTGCTCAAGAAGAGCCATTAAACTCTGTTGTACACAGTGAATATCATTCAGGAATTTTGATACTTTTTTTGAAGGGCCTCTATTTTTTAAGTACCTCTAGCCCCTCTTGTATGAGTTGAAAATTTAATAAGTTTTCTTATTTTTAACACTGTGAGATTTCCCTGCAATGTGCTGAAACAAACAGAAAAAGGAAACAGTGTGTTCTCTTACAACTAAAGAAAATCTACCTTGGCATTCATAGTTTGCTAGGCAAAGTCATTGGTTTTGTTTTGGTTTTTGAAGAGCTAGAAAATATGTAGTGAGGAAAGAAAATAACTGTGACCCAATACTGAATATTAAATCAAATTAACAGGCAAAGATAGAGTTATGACCCCAGAGATTACACAATGAAGGAAATTTCCATCAGATCTTGAATTTGATTTATATCTGTTAGTAATGAAAATAATGAAGAATTATCTTTGTGTTATACTCTCTTAACCCTGTCAAAAAAAAAAAGCTTTTTTTCCCATTTTCAAATGGTTCTGTAGAAAATTCCTAGTGATTTACTACTTGAAATGGAATCTAGCATTGTGAAAAATGAATTCCTCATTGCAACTCTTTCGTCTTATGCTCTCAGTAGACATTAAGTTTGTGCTTCAGAAAGTGATTGTACATAAAAGCAGAGAGAGGCATGGATCCTATATTCCTCTTCTAAGACTGAAGCCTTGCAAAGCCAGGTTTCATCACCCCGTTTTAAATCCCATGGGATTTTGGACATTCCATTTAGAGATGGATTTTTTAATTTTAAAAAATCCCCATGTGTTCTTTTATACATTATAATAAAATACGTTTATCTCTGGTCACATAGCACAAGCTTGTTGCTTCTGCTCTGACATGGTTAGTTAGCACACTAAAGGGTATTTAGAAAGTATTCAGATATGGTATGGCCATGGGTCACACAGATGTTGAGAAGTTTCCTCTGTGCAGTCTGAAGCAGCAAGTGTGATTAAACTATGAAGTAGTATTTCTAATCCAGTGCCAAAAAAAAAAAAAAAAGAAAAAAAAGAATGAGCAAAGGAAATATTTTTACTCAATTTTGCTAAATTTAAAACTTTTTGATTTCTCCTTTTGTCTTGTACCCCTTCACCTTGCTATGTTTACACTGATAAACTGGTTCCAATTAAATGAGTTTATTGGTGCACAAATTCTAATTTGTTTGAGCAAGTATACACAAACATTCCTATGATAATAAGGTGTAGGTGTGTTGTACCAGTACATGAAATGAATTCACAAAAAAGTTACTTCTTATAAAACAGAACTTAAAAAGATTCACATCCATTAAAAAGATTTTTAATAAAAATAGTAGGCTCACAAGCCTATGGCCTTGATTCAGCTCTTAAAATGTCCTCTCCAGAAACATGAAAGGTGGCTCAGAGATTGTCTACGTGATCAGATGGAATGCATTTAGAGGGACATTGCAATTATCTCCAACTTACTAGCTTTGCAATACTATTCTAAAAACAAACTTATGTAAAGCCTTTTTTCCCAAGGTGAAAAATTTTTATATTCAATTTTTAACCTATCTTTATAATTAAATGCTATAATTAATCATTGCTTTAATAAAATAGAATTCTCCATTTAATAGGTTAAATATAGAAAAGAACAGATAGGCTAAACATCCACCATTTTTTGGTAAGAAATATACACTCATGAGTCCTCTTATATTTACTGCTACATTATACTAGAGTGCATATAGATACACACCCAGGGTTCATAAAACCTATACAAGAATGCGGATTTCCTTGTCCCCAGTAATAATGTTCTCTACCACAGATTACTAGAATGATCTACACAGTTATTCATATGCAGTCAACACAGAGTTGACAGTCATTTAATAATCTCAAAACAAATGCAAAGTTGATGGTTAGATAATGCATCACAGAAGATCTGTGGGATCTTTTCCAGCATCTAATGTTAGTGCCCATTTTGCAAAGGATTTTAAGCAAGCTTTGAGGACATGGCTTATTTTTTCCCCTTTGAGTTTGCCTTCCTTTTTTGAGATATTCTCCTTTTCTATTTTTTTTTTTTTAGCTCTATCAATCCTGCAGGGTTAATATCTGCCTTTCTGACCATTTTAGGATTCTGGATGCTCTTATAATCTGACAATGGTCAGATTTTTGCTATTAATTTTATATTGTAATATTGTAATTAACTTTATATTGAATTTATTTCCTAAAATTGGCCATCTACTTCTTAAGGGAAGTGACCACATGTTAGATATTTTTGGACTTCCTTTGAATCACAAAGTGCCTCAGTGGAAGATCAAGGAATGCATAAATGGATTTATAGTTATTTAAAAACTTTAACCTGTTACCTGTACCAATTCCATTTGCTTATTCTATGTCTCAGAGCAAGTACAAATGATCAAGAGTTGTTTTATTCTTAGATTGAATTCATGAATTCTACTCCATAATGTTGGCATCAATGGATGTCAGAATATTCAAGAAAATAATTTTTTGCCCATTATGATGACCATTAAATTTTTATTAATGATTTTAATAAAACTGAAAGAAGCAACCAGTAAATAATTGGTTGGTTGAGAAATTCCTAACTTCACACTTCTTGATAGTTTAAATTATTGATCTTATTTGCCATGGTGCTGGCATTTGACCAAGTATCCTGCCAAGTTAGTAATTAAAATACAAATTGGTTTTATGAATCAAAGTGCTTTCTTTCTAGATAGATAAATCCTCAGGGACACCGGCAATTGATATCATACACACTTGTAATGTCAAACAAGAAAAGGTTAGTTGCAATTATAGACAGAAAACCATTAGTGGGGCTTTGGATTGTACTGATACAATTACTCTAGCCTGGGATTCTTGGTCTAAGCCCTATTGTCCATTGAAATAAAATTTGCCAGAAAATCTGCACTATGAAGCGTTTAGGTGATAGTAATCCCCTTTAAAATGAAGATAATGCAGTGTCATAGTTTCAAACAGACCATACCTGGGGAATGAACTACATTACAAACCTCTAAAGTCCTAAGTATCATGCTGAGGATGATATTGCCTCAAAAGTAACTTTACAAACTCAGTACACATATTCCACTTGAAATTGGGTGTCTTCTTCCCTCCTACCTATCAGTGGAAAGAGGCATGAGTGCCTAGAGGGAGAAACCAGGTCCTAGATGGGGAGCACAAGGGAGTTACACGTTTCAAAAGGGCACGGAACAACTATTCTTAGAGTCTGGGTATGTATGGAAAAGGAACAGGCTGTAAGTATAAGAACTGATGTGATACACCACCTTCTGGATGTTGTTTCCTTTTTTCCTTTTATACTTCTCTTCATCCTGGTTACTGAAAATAGAATGAGAAGGGGAAAGTTACAGTAGAAGGAGGGTCTCGGCCTCATTTTCAATTAGCAATAATCGCTCCTCGGATAAACCTCATTGGCTACAATACTGCCACTGCACAAAGCGTCCGCCTCATTTTCAAGCATTTCCTTACTGAGGTAGATTTCATTATGACTTGCATGAGAATTGCTCCACTTCTTGTTACATACATATTTTCTTCATCATTTAGATATTCCTTTTCCCATATGGATTTTCTGAAAACCAAAGGTACATCCCAGCTACCTTTTGACATAAATAATAAAAGATGCAGACCCCTTCTTCTGTGTTCTCCTCTGTATTCCAGCATAAAAAGGAAGTGAAGAAGCCAGGGCTCTAAATGTGAGGTCGTATGCAGGGTTGGAGTCTCTAGCCAGTGGTTCTCCAGTTCTCTTGTTATCTTTTACTGTTTGAGTCAAGCTAGGAGACTCCAACAAAAGTAACTACTGCACACAGTTCATTATTTGGTTCATGTAGTTTTTTTTTTTTTTTTTTTTTTTTTTTTTTTAAAGATTTTTTTTTTCAACGTTTTTTATTTATTTTTGGGACAGAGAGAGACAGAGCATGAACGGGGGAGGGGCAGAGAGAGAGGGAGACACAGAATCGGAAACAGGCTCCAGGCTCCGAGCCATCAGCCCAGAGCCTGACGCGGGGCTCGAACTCACGGACCGCGAGATCGTGACCTGGCTGAAGTCGGACGCTTAACCGACTGCGCCACCCAGGCGCCCCAGGTTCATGTAGTTTTTAAAAACACTTCTAAAACTGTGAAATATTGAAGAAAGTGATGAGGTTGGATATTAAGTTGACTTCAGAAAACAAGGAAAGGGAGATCTTAGATGGGCTATTATCATGGCCTCATTACTTGACATCCCAAGTAGACACAGGTGGTAAGACACGAAGAGTAAAATATTAATCCAATAATAAATTCAGTTAAAATAATCCATTTCGGTTATGTAGCATATGTTCACATCTTGGTGCAAAAGTCCTTTGGATGGAAAGTCACCCACCTTTTCCCAGGAGTCCAAAGGAAGGAACCCAAACAGGACTATGAAGATGACAAATGACTGTAGGATGAAGATTGCTCTTTTCTCATCTGCCAATTTAAATGTATCCTTCTAACTATATGAATGTTACTTAATACTGGAGCTTAGTTAAAAAAAAAATAGAGAGAGAGAGAGAGAGAGAGAAAACAGACACTGACTGGGGCTGTGGCGTAGCAAGGACAGCTCAGTGGTTTGAACTGGAGGGTTGGTGGATAGCAGGTAAGAAAGAATTCCCCTACACAACCAGAGAGCAAGAACAGTTCATGCAGCCCCAGGTTGTAGATGCCATTCTTAGATAACCCATATACAGACCAATGGGGAGATGACTTGTATTATCTGAATCAGAATTTTCAATAGAGAAAAACAATCTTTTTTTCTACTTCTAGAAGCATTATTTGCCACTAAAAAATCTTTATTATTTATAATAACAAAAATGTGTATTCTTCAGGAATGCTGTCAAGGCTACAATTGTATTTTCTCAAAAATTTTTAAAACTCACATAAGGTCAAACAAATCATCAGGGGTCTCAAGCCAGCAGAACCATCACATATGAAGAAGGGGCGAAACTGGCTATTCCAGAAAGGAGGTTTAGGAGGAGGTAGGGATGCAGGAAGTAGAAGAAAAATTCTTGCCCAGTATGTGATGACACCTTAGCTTCCTTCAAAATTTTAGTAAATTAATACTCATGAAGTGTTTCAGGCAAGTCATTTTGTTGGGGGATGAAGGATATGAAAGAATTGGTCTTCATGTTTAGCTTGATGCAGGAGATGCTGTGTCATCAAATCTGGAACAGGAGTACACAGAAAGATGGGGAAAGAAAATTGTATAGAATTTGAAAAATTTCAGAAGCTATGCATGTGGAGGGGGTAATCTGAACTAGTGTATGACATGACGTTGGGAGTTAAATCCAAATTTATCTGCAATGGGCTTTTAGCTAACTGGTGGTTTATAATATAGAGTCACTTTTTAAAAATCTAAATCTATGTGTGTGGATATATGCTTACATGCAATTGAGATCTTACTATATATAAATGTCTTCATTTTTTGAGGCTATAATTTGTTCTAAAAAAAGCTACAAATGTATTAGTAAACACGATTTCTACAGTATTTTGTAAAAGGAACACTCCATATTTTATTTAAAATTTCTGCTTAGTTTTTTTCAGACCAGTTTGGAATTACATTTAATGCTGTAATAAACCACCATGTACTTAAATAGTTTTAAATATGATCGCCTCCTTTGGAGAAATTCCTGGAAGTTTTACCTTTAACGATATTGATACCTACTGACAAATCACTTTCCAGGAACTTACCACTTTCTACTCACCCCGGAAACTGGAAAATCTCCTTTTCATCAACTTTCAGTGGAAGGGAGTACTATCAAATTTTGATTTTTGGTATTTTCAATCTGGCAATATTTTTTTTTAATTTAAATCTGAGGAGTGCCTAGGTGGCTCTGTCGGTTCAGAGGCTGACTTCAGCTCAGGTCATGATCTTGCAGTCTGTGAGTTAGATCCCCATGTCAGGCTCTGTGCTGACAGCTCAGATCCTGGAGCCTGCTTCAGATTCTGTGTCTCCCTCTCTCTCTCTCTCTCTGCCCCTCTCTGCTTACACTCTCTCTCAAAAATAAACAAACACTTAAAACTGTTTAAAAATAAATAAATTTGGCATCTGGTGGCTCAGTCAGTTGAGTGTCTAATTCTTGATTTTGGCTCTGGTCACGATCTCATGGTTTACAAGACTGAGCCTTGCATCAGCCTGCTTGGATTCTCTCTCTCCCTCTCTCTCTGCCCCTCCCAGCTCACATTCCCTTGTTCTCAAAATAAACAACCACGTGGGGCGCCTGGGTGGCTTGGTCGGTTGAGCGTCCGACTTCGGCTCAGGTCATGATCTCACGGTCCGTGAGTTCGAGCCCCGCGTCGGGCTCTGTGCTGACAGCTCGGAGCCTGGAGCCTGTTTCAGATTCTGTGTCTCCCTCTCTCTCTGCCCCTCCCCTGTTCATGCTCTGTCTCTCTTTGTCTCAAAAATACATAAACGTTAAAAAAAAAAAAAAAAATTAAAAAAAAAAAAAAACAACCACGAAAAAAAAATTTTAAAAATTTGACCACGAATAAACTAACAGTATGAATATGTTAATTTTTGGGAGGGTCTTGGTTTTCTAATGAATTTGTATAATATTTGTATAAGAATATTAATGAATATTAAATGTTTCAGACATATTACTTGGAGCTATATTAATACAAGTATTTTTGAAAAGGTTTCTTTGAAATCTAAATGAATTAACTTTATACCTTTTGGAAGAGTTCCTTATGTTTAGAAAGTGCTACATATATTAGCTTTTTACGATTATTAGTACTTCACTTACAAATCATCAATTATAAAAGAACTTACAAAATTCTTACCATTGAAGATATCTTAGCAACTATGGAGAAAAATGGTAATAGATACTTTTACTATTGGATAACTTAGTCTAATTATAAAACATGTTTTTTTTTTATATTTTTATGTATTTTTGAGAGACAGAGCACAAGCGGGGGAGGAACAGAGACAGAGGGAGACACAATTTGAAGCAGGCTCTAGGGTCCAAGCTGTCAGCACAGAACTTGATGCTGGGCTCGAACTCATAAACCGTGAGATCTGACCTGAGCCGAAGTCGGACGCTTAACCAACTGAGCCACCCAAGTGCCCCAATTATAAAACATGTTTTAAAGGAACAAGTAAAATAACCACTCTGGCTCAAGTTGGGGGAGGGGGGAAGAAGTGCCACCAAGTCAGTTTTTCCTGGTCTTCAGAGTGATCCATCTTCAAGACACCTCTTAAGAACTTTCAGTGTCACTGAACATCAAGTATTGAACACCATTACCAAAGATCAAATCCCTCATTTAAAAATAAGATTCAACCATCCCTGAGAAACAAATTAACAGTCCTTGATCATACAAGTTAAAAGAGACACATCCTTTTATATTCTTTCTTTGCAGTTGATACAGAATAAAAGAAAATCGATGTAGTATATTCTCCAAGAGTATGAAGTAAAAGAGTCCTTATTTCAAAACATTTTGTAAAAAGAAAATCAGGAACTATTTGCCTGGTTATTTGTTTTGTGATACTGGTAGTGAAATGGATGTTAATTTTCTAGAAAAAGGTATATTTCAGCCATCCAAAAATTTTGACTAGAATTACACATTTAATTCTAATTGCATAAATATAATTAAAATACTAACTCAACAGTGATTCATATTTAAAACACAAATCATTCACAGAAGTATAAATTATATGAACTTATATGGCACACACATAAACACAAAGACATTTGGATATCAGAAGAAATCTCAAAGTCACACCAATGAAACATTTTTCTTTTCCAAAGGGACTAATATCTCATACCTTATTTTATTGTTTAGCTTCATTATTATTTTCATTATCTACCTGCAGAATTGAGAAATCACAGTACTTTTACTTATTCTTCTCCTACCAAACCCAAAGTGTCAATGATATTGACATTTTCTGCAGAGAAAGGCTATTTTAGGTGACTAGTGTTTGCTTTAGGGTTGCATGTGATAAACAACAAGCTAAATGCTAATGCTCACAAGTTTAATATATTTTTCTGTTTTGCTTCTCTTAAGGTTGCTTTGTGAGATTATTGTATAGGTTACACTTTTAGAGCTCTCTAGAAAACCCAAAGAGTACTTTATTCTTTTGGATTTGAGAGTTTAACTACAGGCACATAACAATGTGCAGTCCATCTTTATGCAAATAGCTTAAAAGGCAGTGTGTCTGAAGGGCTGGTTTATGGCATTATTTCGTTTTATATCTTTGCAATCAACACCATACAGCTAACATGGCCATGTAAATTCATGAGAGATTTTTCTACTGAAACCCAAACAAGGTCATCTGCTTTTGAAGATCGGAGTGAGATAAAAGTGACACTACTAAAACAACCTGCACAGCCTCTTTTTTTAAACTGCTGACTCTACCTTTGAAAGTAGATCATTGATTTCCCCCCTCCAAATTTGGATTTCTAATGCTAATTCTAATGAAGGAATTTTAGACAAGCTCTGATACCAGCAATTCATGTTTATTTCCTTTTAGAGAATGTTCTCTGAAACACTAAGTTTCCAAACATGTTTTGCTTTCCATGTTAGAGTTAGCTTTTTCAGGTACATTTATGCATGGAGGTAAATGGACATTACGTTTTTGTGTGTCTTCAGGATGCATTCTATGATGTATACTACAGAATAGGCTGTACTATTTTAAAAAATCAACTGGCAAATAGATTTAATGAGATATTTATTTTTGAGGAGGGAGGGTAACTGCCTTTATTGCCTTCTATCCTTTTTACATAGTTTTATTTTTTATTAACAATAAAACTATTCAAAATGAAACTTACATTCACTTAAGTTTTTTCTTTGTGATTTGCAGTAAAATGTGTTTGTGCAAACTAAAGTGTGTTTTGCTAAAGTTTTCCTTTTTAAAAAAAATATCAGTTTATTATTTTTTTTAATGAGAGAGGGAGAAAAAATAGAATCTTGATACCTAGGCTATACAAACAAGACAAGACCAAAATCAGGCCTCTCTGGCCATGCAGGTAATGATTTAAGAAAACCCAAACTAAAGGTTCTCGCACACCTTTTCTTGAATAACCTACAAAATGGAGAAACAAGATCATTATTTTCACATGCCTTAAGATACAGACAGGTAACTTTCATTAAATATTTGTCACACTGTCTACTCATCTTCTACAATTGTATGTACTCCTAACAACACGATGTTAATTCCAATGGCATTTTTAAATATAATTAACAGTGTTACATTAATTTTAGATGTACAACTTATTGATTTGACAAGTTTATACCTTATGTTATGTTCACCATAAGTATAGCTACCATCTGTCCTGTTACATAGCTATTACAATATCATTGAGTGTTGCTATTTATACTAAAATTTGTATAGAACCACAGAATAACTAGCCAAAGTAACTCTGAGAAAGAAGAACAAAGCTGGAAGTATCATAATACTGGATTTCAAGATATACTACAAAGCTGTAGTAATCAAAACAGTATGGTACTGGCACAAAAACAGACACAAAAATCAATGGAACAGAATAAAGACCTCAGAAATAAATTCACAATTAAATAGTCTATCAATCTGTGTTAAGAAGGCAACAATTTACAATGGGGAAAAGACAGTCTTTTTAATAAATGGTATTGAAAAAATTGGACAGCTACATGCAAAAGAATGAAGCAGGACTACTTTCTAACACCTTACACAAAAATTCAAAATGGATTAAACAAGGGAAACAAAAATAAAAATAAACTAGTGGGACATCAACATAAAACAAAACACAAAACAAAACAGTCCAGGAAACAACAAAATAAAAGACAACCTACTGGATAGGAGAAGATATTGGCAAATGATATATCCAATAAGGGATTCATGTATAAAATATATAAAGAACTTATAGAACTCGATACCAAAGAAACAATCTGATTTAAAATTGGGCAGAGGACCTAAATAAACATTTTTCCAAAAAAGACATACAGACAGCAAATGGGCACATAAAAAGGATGTTCATCATCAGGAATATGCAAATCAGAACCACAATAAGCTATCACCTTACACCTGTCAGAATGGCTAAAATCAAAAACAAGAGAAAGTATGGACGAGGATGTGGAGAAAAAACACTTGTGCATTGTTGGTGGGAATGCAAACTGGTGCAGTCACTGTGGAAACAGTATGGAGGTTCCTCAATTAAAAACAGAAGTACTTTGTGATCCAATAACAAAAACACTAACTTGCATCCTTATGTTTATTGCAGCATTGTTTTTAATAGCCAAGACATGGAAGCAACCTTCGTGTCCACCGATAGATGACTGGATAAGGAAAATGTGACATAAATGGAATAATATACAGCCATAGAAAGGGATGAGATTGTGCCATTTGAGAAAACATGGTTGAGCTTAGAGGGCATTATGGTAAGTGAAATTAGACTGAAGAAGACAAATGATACCACATGATTCCACTCATAAAAGGAATCAAAAAAATCAATAGAAAGCAGAATCTGACCTATAAATACAGAAAAGTGATGGTTGCCAGAGGGTTTGGGAGTGGGTTTAAGCAAAATGGTTGAAGGGGAGACACAGGCATCCAGTTGTGGCATGAGTAAATCATGGGAATAAAAAGTTCCAACCCCTTTCTGAGATTCTCTGTGCTAACAGAGAACATACTAGCTGACTCAGAAATTAATCCCAAGACTTTCTCCTTACCAGCCTGCAGTTTTTACATACTGAAATTTTTTTTCTATTTTCTCACTTGTAATATTTCTAATAGGATGTACTCTAAGCACTTCATGGATTATTCAGTTCACTCTTAACAACCTTACATCTCAGTACTATGAGTTTCCCCATTCCTGATGGACTAAAGCAGAGAGTAAATAAGTATGTAGTTATTGAAGTCCACAAAGCTAGAATGTGGCAGAGCTGAAATTCAAAGTCAGGCACAGCCTTCATCTCCTACATCATACGCCAGTACTGAAATTCTAGAGCACCAGTCCCTTGTGTTTTCTTAAGAAACAAACTATGGAGTAGGGAGAGTAGATGAGCACACTAAAATTTCCTAGTGGTTTTTTTTGTTGTTGTTGTTTTGTTTTGCCAACTCTGGATAAGTGCAGAAGTTTTTACAATGTTGACAGACACTCAGGAGAGCTATACGACACTGGTGTGAGCCTCAGAAGAACTGGGATTGAAATTCTGCTTCACCTCTTAGTAATTGTAAGAAAAATTGGGGTGAGGCTCCTCATGTCTTTGAGCCTCGGTAGATGAATAATAAGATAGCTACTTTACCTCACCTACATCATAGGTGGTTATGAGGCATTAAATATATGAATACAGGGCATGGTATACATATAAGGGATTACAGGTAAGAAAAATTTCTCTTTTAAAATTTTTTTGAAAAGTTTAAACTATTGTAGAAAAGTACAGAGATTGAAAGACATGTATTTATCACCAATAATTATGTTTAAATTTTTTCATTTTTTAAAAAGTGGAGAAACAAAATTGTAGCCCCACACCCCTACTTTTTATTTCCTCAAAGTTTATTTCCTACATTCCCTCTCAGAGGCAACCACCATGATAAATTTGGTATTTTCCAAATTTATTGGACCACGTTTGCACACTTTTACTGAAAACGTCTATACCCTTGTTTCATCACTTTGTGTTTTCACAAATTTAAATAAATGCTGTCAGTTTATACAAAGCAATTTTCACACCACAGTATTTCTGAACTCTTCTCTGTACATTTCTATACCTGATTCAAGTGTATGAACATATCACAAATATTTATCCATTTCCTGACTGGTGGATACTTTGTATCCAAATTTAGCTATGCTTTAATAAGCAGCTTTGCACACATCCAATACACCCATGGAAAATTTTCTCTACATGTATCCTAGATCAGAGGCATGTCAAGATTTAAGCACAGCGCCATAATGTGATAAGCACACCTCATTTTAAAAAGTGTTACATGTTTGGTGTTTCCTGCAATGAAACATTTGCAAGCCTCACATTTCTAAAGCATTCAACAAAACGAATGTTTTGGATCATAGTTCCTTGGTTTAATGATATCTTGAAACGTTTTCTCTAGATATTAAAAAAGCATTTAAAATACTCTATCATCTGGTCATTGGAATTCACTTTCAAAAATGCAAATGTGAACATCGAATTCTTCAGTTTAATGCTTTTCCATTAAATTGCTATCAAATGACTACCAAATCCAAAATGAATTCTTACGAAACTTTAAAGAATCCTTCATGATCTCAAACCCAATTTCCCCTTTCGTATCCTGATTTATGCTTTGTCTATAGCAAACAGTCCCCAATCAGTACCTTAGAGTCTGACACCTTCACACTCTGGTAATGCTGCTTCCTCTGTCCTCCCTGAGAAGACCATTCTTTTGTGCTTGACCAACATATTCAATCCCTGTTTGTTGAAACTCTTTAGGACTACTCTTTGACTTTGCATTTTACCTGGTCTCTAATATACTAACTAGTTTCAGGACTGGAACAGGAGGGGAAAAAAAGATAAAAAAAACTGACTAGATTAGGTTCCCATCAGTGATTTTACCTAGATGTGAAGGACTGACTCAAAGCAGGCGTCCTAAGCGCTTGCGGGCATATGCGCGCGCGCGCGCACACACACACACACAGACAAATAGCAGTTGCGTGAGAAAAACTTGTAATATCTCTCCTAGCCACCAGGCCACTCCATGCATGGGGTATGCTCTGTTGCGAGAGACAAAGCTGAGTGGGAAAGGACTGAAGGGAGCGTTGCCTCCTTCTCGTAAGCATCACTTGCATCACACTTGCCGGGAAGCCTCACCGGGCAGATGTCCTGGGCAGCTGCAATGTCAGGGGTTCACAATCCCCAAAAACGGGTACTGTGAATTTAGTGTACCACAATTCACTATGTTTCAGAGAGTAGTGTTACAAAAAGATAAAACCAGTGTTTTAATCCCAGCTCTCTCTAACTCTCAGAGAAGTGTGTCGGTTGAATTGGGTCTTCTCAAATTCGTATACTACCGCGCTAACCTACAGTATCTCAGAACATGGCTGTATTTGGAGATGAGACCTTTAAAAAGGTGATTGAGTTAAAATGCCCTTAGGGTAGGCCCTAATCCAGGTTGACTGGTGTCCTTATAAGAGAAAAAGTGAATCCACAAGAGACATGCCAGGGCTGCGTGAGCACAAAGGGAAGATCATGTGAAGACACGGTGAGAAGGCAGCTGACTACGAGCCAAGGAGAGAGGCCTCAGAAGAAAACAAACCTGCACAAACTCGCATCTTACACTTCTAGCCTCCAGAATTGTGCGAAAACACACTTCTGTTGTTTAAGTGGCCCAGTCGTGGTATTTTGTTACAGCAGCCCTAGAAAACTAACAGAAGTGAATTGGAAAGTAGTCCTGTGACTCAATGTAGTGGGCACACTGATTAGGACGTGTATCTCATCAGATGGTGAACCTCAGTGACGTGTCCTTGATCGTCCAATATAAGGCTCATCCCAGTGTTTCCTGTCACTTACCACTCTTTTGCAATCCAAGTTTTTTTACATATTTACTCGTTATCTGGGACCCCTATCACCTCCCTCTCCCTTGCAACTCTCCCTGTATATAATTACTTCACTAGAATTTAAGTGCCAGAGGGCAGAAATGTGTCTGTTTTACACACTGGCAAGTGGCCAATATCTAGAATGATGCCTGGCCCGGAGTAGCTGTTAAAAAAACTCTGTTGTCTGAAAGGAAGACTCGTTTTAAGATTAGATCATATTTATATTTCTATATAGAAAAAAGAGCTGTGTAACGTAAATACATACCTCGTAGACAGTATTTGTTACATGAATGCAAGATCTTGTGTCTTCTCCAGAAAGCCTAGTAATTGCACAACTTCCATTCTCTTTTCAAACCCAGTGTTTCTTGAAAAAAATAATTTTGTGATTTCTTTTAAATTACAAATCACTGTAATGCTCTAGGCATGGTCTCAAATATTTATAAAAGCGGAGACATTTAGTTCTCCTAAGAATCCTTTGTGGATATATATATTTATTTTAGAGAGAGAAAGAATGTGCAGGCAAGAAGGGAAAAGGGACAGAGAGAGAGGGAGAGAGAATCCATGCTTAGCATGGAGCCCGACATGGGGCTTGATCCCACAACCCTGGGATCATGACCTGAGCCAAAACCAAGAGTTGGAAGCTCAACCAACTGAGCCATACAGGTGCCACCCTTTGTGGATTTTTAAAAGCAAATTGCAATCTCCTAAAAAACGGGAGAGAGGGGGCCTGCTCTGCAATAATTCCAGTATGGATTTGGAAATCGATAGAGCCATTAAAACCCAGATTAGCAGCAGACCATGGGAGAGGGGGGAGCCATCACTGCTGACTTGATTTAGTATGTAGGGAATATATAACCCACACACGTATTTAAAAAAAAAAATCATTCCATTTGCGGCACTTTTAATGGTAATTTCCACTGGGTTTGAATATATGGTCACTTTTTAAAAGAACACATCAGCTTATGGTATCATTGTGTCAAAAACTGTGAAGGGTCTGAATGCTCACCCAGTTTACAAACTAACAAGTTAGCCTATGTAGTTTTATACATGCTGGCAGAAGACAGGAGATTCCCCTGTCAGAGACAATGGACTTTATCACTCATGGCCCCATAGGAAGCATGAGCTTCATGTTCACATCAGTTCTCTTTCCCCTACAAGTCCATGGGGGCAATGTAGGAGCCCAGACAGACGTTGCATACACAGTGGGTTTATGCCACAGCTGAGGCATTCTGAGGTGAAGCAATTTCCAGTCTTAGGAAGTATCTAGCAAATCTGTCCAGCTTTTGACTTGGAGGGAGATGTCTTTATTATGTTAGACAGCAAACAAATCTGCCTTTGGTCCCATAAGGAAATATTTTCTCTATCTTCCAAAGCTGTTCCTATAAATATTTGAAAAGATAATCCAGAAAGAAAAGCTTCCATGAGGAGTGCAGAAATACACACAACCCATGAAGCATGGTCTCCTCATTTCTTGACATTTTTCATTACTCTCTTATACATTCATGAGACACTGAAAGGCTGCTGTCCTGCACCTTGAATCTTCATTATTCTCCTTTAAAAATATTCTCAGTGCTCTTTTAAAAATCCGATTGTATAGTTTCTCCTGAACCTCACTGTGAATCCCAGTTTGATTTGCTATGTTAAATGATTTACTCGACAAATATATACCGAGCACTTTCTACGTGCCAGACACGGTACCAGCAACTAGAGATAAAACAGTGGACAAGACAGACAAAACCCCTCCTCTCCTTAATGAACAAGAAATTAAATAATTTTAGAGATTGTTAAATACTCTTAAGAAATACGCAGAGCCATGTGATAGATAACAATTTGGCAACTGGTAACATTAGATAAGGGGGATCGGCAAAATGCCCTCTAAGAAGGTGATTTTGAAACTGACATTTGACAGATGAAGAGAGGCTGGCAGATATTAGGGATGAAGAACATTCTGAGACGAGAAGCACTGGTACAAAGAACTTGGAAGGGGTGAGCTTCTTAGTAAACAGAAAGCAAGCATTTGTGCAAATATAGTAGGGAAGGTAAAAGTGATAAGAAATGAGATCAGTGGTAGAGCCCAAAATATGTAGGATTTCCTTGTAGTAAATAGTGAATACCTTGGTTTTTATTCTAAGTGTTATGGATACAATTTGTCTAAGAAAACTACGAAGGTGTCGGTGGGCTGGTTTGGTCTAGAGTGGTAGATGTGAAAATGGAGAAAATTAGGTTACTTTGGAAGTTTCAAAATTAGAGCCAATGAAATGATTTTTGTGTCTTTGCTGGTTTATATGCTCAGGTTTAATTTTATATTCAAGCTTTTTCTATATTCAATTTTAACTGTGATGCCTGTTAATGCCAAAATCTCTCCAAACATGAATCAGATTTTTATTTTATGCAACATAATTGGTCATTTCATCTCAAATACATCATAAGGAAGTCAAGGATATTGAAAGAATCTTGCTAGGAAAGAAGACCTTTTGATAGAATAAAGTAGTTGTCAACTAATAATTCACAATCTAATAGTAAGAGGATTGAACAGAAATAACTTAGTAATTCTTCTTAGGAGCACTTTTTTGGTCGCGACATAGGATGACTACTAAATACATTTGGGACAAAGCAAAGAGTCTTAATATATTTAGGCCACCAAAATTATAAAATTTTAATTATTTCTTAAATCGTCTTGGTCAAGCACTTAACTGAGGTTTTTGTTTTTTTGTTTTTTTTTTTTTGCAAAATTGCTGTGATATGCTCAGGCTAAAATGTAAGAACAAGCTTAAAGAATAGGAAATAAGCTATATAAAATATTTATCCCAAACATGGAATTGACAAGGAAATCTTGGATTCTTATTAAATATGATTTTAAGGTAATTATCTGTAACAATTTGCTATATTTTTCCTCCATCTTAGATTAAAAACATATATATATATGTGTGTGTGTGTTCAGAAAAATGAAATCTAAAACATTTGAACTGAAAATAGTTTCATTATCTAATTTGGCTCAGTCTCGTCAAGTGTGACTTTTACCAGAAGAAAGGTGATTATTGTATGAACTTTAAGGATTAATCATTCTAATGAATCAATATGGCTGTAAGTGGATGAAATATGCAAGATAAAATTTTGAAAACACCATTCAATATGCCATCCAAGAGATTTTATCATAACATAAAACTTATAATTTTAAAAACATAGTTATAATTTAGACCTATACTATCCAAAAAAATTTAGCCTATGTTTTCAATATGTGGTATTTAGGTCTAGATGTAGAATAAGCAGATATTTATAAACGCTGATCTTGAAAAGCTTTTAGTTATTTGATACAGATATTTAAAAGGCAAGAATTAATTTGGCCAATTGAGGTCACCAGCTACTATCAATGAAAAATATTGTTAATTTAATGTTAAAAAACTTTTTGTCAGTAGCTTGAGACTTTCCTGAGAACAGAGAGAAAATGGTGTATCAAGAAGTATTTCAATTGTGTCTAATATAATTATCCATATAAACATCTAAGAGAAATCTATTATTTCCGTACTTCACACTATATAAATAACATACGGTTAAACCAGATCTTGTCTTCTTTGAGCTCTATTAGAGAAACGACTTTACATCCATTTTGATTTGCATTCAAGAAAGTAAATCTTTCAAGGTCAGAACTTCTGTATCTAAATATTATTTACAAAGAGAGCTACAGTGGTGCCATTTTTACATATATTAAAGTGGCTGAGAAACCTGATAAGCCAACTGTCCATTCCATACTGTATAGTTGCAAAGACCTTGATTCTTGATGTACTGGGTTTAACTCTACATTTGGTTGTCTTACAGGCTTTTGTTTAACAGTAGCATCCATGCATTTGTTGGATAGCTATTCTCTCTCTCATGCTTTTTCCCTTTTACATTGTTTTAAGGTGTTGATTATACCCTCAAGACTTTTCTTTAGCATTCACCTAACAGAGCATTATCCAAAGTATTGTATGACATACAATTAGTATTAGCCTCCATGTGAGCTCTGTCCAATAGACTTAAGTTGATCATATTTTGCTTGCACATTGAGTGAATTTTAGTAGCTTTTGATGTTTTTATCTCCCTATTTAGCATTAAGTATGACTCATGAGTGACATTACTGAATAATGTGTTACGAGGAACACCCTATGAATACTACAGAGAGTGCCCTGTTTCCACCTATAACTTTGTCCTTTTTATTGCCCTTCCTTGTTCAATTTGTATCATCTTTCACCACCTACATAGTTTGCCTTGTCAGAGACCACCTCTCTTTCCAATTTGTCCACCATTGAATCATGGTAGTTTGTTTTGACCTCCAGCAGCTTCTAACAAATTCCATTTTATTCCCTCTTTTATCTAAAATGAACCTTATTTTGTACCGAATTCAACTGAATTGCATTTTCTTGGCTTAGTCTATAGAATTCCAACTTGCTAATTGTTTTATATATCTTTTTAAAAGCAATTTTGGAGGAACAGATGGCTGCAACTGCCCAGGATCTGCAGCCAAAACCACTAGTCAACTACCAACAATCTTTGGCACCTATACTAATTTCTTGTTATTAGATCCCCGGGAAGAGGTTGATAGAATAATTCCTCTCTTACAGTCTTGACTCTGTTTTCTAAAATAAAGCATAGCCACACTGTCCATAGTAACGGTCATAATTTTAACACCATATAACCATTTCCACTGGGAGAGCTGTCAACATGAATCTTTGATAAGAACGTGGGGACTCTTATCATTATTTTCCTAATCAGAGATAATTACTGTAGCAAATAAATGTTCTCAGGGAGTTGCAACCTAGGTTACATCAGACTTCCTTTGGTTTTCTGTGATATACTTCCAGCAGAATAAATTACTTTCCACAGTAGTTGTGATGTAGCAAAATTTCTACAGATGTACCCCCTATTACTGTTATCAGATTCTATTTTTCAATTGCTCTGTCTATATTGAGAGTCAAACGAAATAAATTCCCCTTATCAACAAACATTTATTGAATGCCTGTCTTAAGAAGTGTAATGGCATATTATCTACTATCATTAAAAAATAAATAAGAGAGTCCACTGTTCTGCTGAAACATTTCTTTTAGGATTAGTTCCTTCATATTGATGTAAAGTCCGTTGAGTATTTTGCATCCTTCTCCATATGGCATATTTAAGCCCTAGCTGGGGTATTCTTTAGATTCAATGTTCTTTAATTTGGGAAATATCCATGTGCAGTTCCTTCTAGAGTGAAAATGTGATCATAAAATTTATCACATATATCCAGACAATGTGGAACTGTATATTTACACTACATTTCACCAGAATGAAGAAACATGATTAGCAATTGATCAAATTCTGAAGTCTCCATGAATTTTCTTCAGTATTTCATTGCCTTGCCCTAACACCACTAACAATTTAGTTGCTTACTGGCTTCTCCTTGGCATAACCCCCATCAGCACATGCTCTCAGAAATTACTATACTTTAATCCTAACCCACTAGCTCTTGAGCAATAACTTCTCTGGCTTAGCTTTGAGAAATTATGTGCCTTTCATAAAGTGTGATAACAGGTTCTTCCCACCTTCATCATGAAGTTGGCATTGTTCTCTCTCCATTACAGGGGGTTCTCTATTCTAGGAAGTAGATGTAAACAAGTTTTTTTTTTTTTTTTGCCCAAAAAGAATCCCTTTATCTTTCGTTAAAAGCACTCATCTTGGGGGTGTCTGGGTGGCTCACTTGGTTAAGTGTCGGACTGTTGATTTTAGCTTAGGTCATGATCTCATAGTTTGTGAGATTGAGTCCCATGTTTTACTCCAGACTGACAGCATGATGTCTGCTTGAGATTCTCTTACCCTCTCTCTGCCCCTCACCTATTCACACACATGTACACACTCTCTCAAAATAAATAAAGTTAAAAAATAAATAAAAGCACCCATCTTGTATATTACACAGTTCTGGAAAGACTGCAAATAAGAGAACTCAGCACAATGGTCAGATATGGACAATCTGATTATTCCATTCTCCAACAAAAAATGATTAATCCAAACAGTGGGCATGTGAATTCTTCTCTGGTATTGACACATGGAAAATGAAAGGGAAAAAAAACTTAAATTTTCTATCTTTGGTCACAATAAAGTATGTTTGACTCATATACATTCCCTGACATTTGAAGATTTAACTACAACAGGTAAAAATAAAGACAATATATAATAATTTTTTTAAAGCTCATGAAAGATGATACTTACTATATCATAGTGGCATTGAACTGAATACTTAGGCCAAGGCACTTTGACCCTGTGATCTTCCTATTACCTTTCCCAGTTTCAGGAATATCCCTTTTAATTTTTTGTTAAATTATCTTGAGTTACTAGTCTTTAAAATTGCACATAGAAATTATTACTGTAGTAAATAAGGTGATCCAATTTAAGGTATACAATAATTACAATAACTAATACATACTGCATATTTGTATTTGGGACTGTTCCAGGGGGTTTCTACATATTAGTTTTAATCCTCTCAACTCTAAAATATTTAAGGCACACAGAAGTTAAATTGCTCAAGGCTTCAAGGGCAGAGTTGCAATCTGTGTCCAGGCGGTCTGACTCTAAAATTGACCTTAAAGCAAGTTTATATACTGAACAGGAGAGATGAGGTATGTTGTGGCTCAAAAAACATCACTTTTGGTGTAATAAAACCTAAGAGTTGTTGTATACTTGTTTAGTTGCTGCCAATACTGAAGTTGAGACTTCAATACTTTTTCAGTGTTGTTGAATGACAAAAATTGTATATATTTAAGGTGTAGAATTTTCACCATAATCCTGTGGTGTAGAGATGATTAGCAAATAAGGAAACTAACTTGAATATTATTGTAGCTTATTCAATTCATAACTAGGGAGAAAAGGTAATGGGATCTAAATAAACATCTGAAATCGAAAGTTGTGCTCTTCACTCTGCTTGACCAAATAGAGACATGTAAATGTTAAGACCTGAGACTTACTTTGGGTCATGGGTCTTTTTAAATTAAAAGACAAAAACCTACTTTAAGAGAGAAAAGTAAGCTCTCTGCATAGAATTGTGTTCATAGCAAATCAGTTTTAACTCCAAATTCCATTTGACCTTATAAGGTAGAAATAAATGCAATGCAAATAAGTAGAGGAAGAAATGTTTAGGACAGGATACGAAGAGAGAGGGCAATGGACATAGGACCTGAATTTTAAAAAATTGGCCAAAGGAAAAGGAAAGTAGATATTTAAGAGAGACTAGAACAGCTTGAATAAAGCAGAATGGAAAAGAGCAGGATGACAGAGGTGTTCACTGTGAGTAGAATGGCTGTGAAGACATTTGACAATTTGTCTGGGGCCAGGCTGTTAAGAGCTGTTGGGCTTAGATAAATCAAATGCAGTTGGTAACGGAGAATCATCATAGGCTTTTGTAAAAATGAGTGGTGTGACCGGTTCATTTTCCAACTAGTGAGTCAACATCCAAAATGAACAAAATATTGCTCAAACACTGTAGGAATCAATGGAATAAAGGCATATCCCAATGGTATCATGTGAGTAGACAACGGTCATGCAAACATACAAGACACAGTGAAATGGGTCCTATACAGATGTATAAACAAAGCTGCAGAGCTCTATAAAAAGTACTGACAGTCCCCAAATAAATTCAGATATCAAGGTAATGGGAGCGGGGGTTGAGATGAATTTTCAAGTAAAGGAGAGTAGAACACACATTTGATATAAGCAGGTATAAGCCATCTCCTTTTGGCTTTTAACACTGTTTTCATTATTACCTCTGTATTTCAGTATATGTCCCATCAAATCATCATGATGAATACCTTGGCTAACTGTGTGGAACATACCAATAGGTAGAAATTTGGAAGAATCACTCATATTAGCAGTATCATTCTGAGTTTAAAAAGTTAGGAAAAATGTATTGATTATTGTATTGCCCACATCTGTATATTTTACTAATTTTCATTGGAACCGTGCAACATGCTTCAACAGGCACATGGTGACTTCTCAACAAATATTTGTGTAGTGAATAAACTTGGTACGTATTTTTTCTCTACACAACAATGTGTTTGGAATTATTAATGCACGTGCCATCATAAATGTTTACTATAAATATTTAAATTTACTTTCCTTTACCTCATGCTGTACTCAGAGTTGATTGCTTTTCAGCTTCTAAGTGAAAGGTCACCACGTATAAGTAGAGGAAAATGAAATTGGTGACTTATAAACACATTTATTTAAATGGAATCAGGGCAGCAAAATCATTCTATATATAGTATTGTGAATTATTCATATTTTTTGTAGAAGTGGGCCACAAGCATTTGATGACATTTTGTAAATTCTAACATTGTTATTACGCTGAATCCTATTGTGGTGCACATTTACAGTATCTTCACAGGTGTCCTAAAAAACAAATACTAAGACATTACCCCTCAGTACATATTGTTTTAATTACAACTGTATCTTCAAACAGCTTAATTGGTTGACACATCTTTCAATTATTCATAAAACCAAATAGCTGAATTATTTTTGGTTATTGGCTTAATAAGTACAAATAGTGATTATGTAGACTAAAATGCTAAGAGAAAATGGAACAGAACTGATTTTTGATTTATCTATATTCAGACTGAGCCAGAATTGTTCACATTACTGAAAAAAGCATCAAGTTTCTATAATCCTCAGAGGTTCAAAATATGTAATTGACCATTTGGCCCAATACACATAGAGGAGCTAGTTCCTATACCTATTAAATTTAAATGGAAAGCAGAACATGACCCCATATAAACAAAATCCTTGTAACTTAACTATTCAAAAGAAAACCTATGTTCACCTTGATCTGATTTAAATATTCATCCCTGTGATTCTGTGGCAGTAACTTTCTTTTCTGGCAACCTTCACTTTCCTTCCTTCCTCTCTCCATCAATGGTAATGCTTGGACAAAGGGACACAGAAGAGTGGAGTGAGATGCTCCTCTATGGTTAATGAGAAGTATATAAACTTAAAATGTCCATATGTCAAAATATCCATGCAATAATGACCAAAATATCCTATGTTATCTGTGTCAGTTTAAAAACTGGGGCATTTTTTTTTTTTTTTTTGAGAGAGAGCGAGCGAGCGAGCGAGCATGAGCGGGGGAGGGGCAGAGAGAAAGGGAGTCACAGAATCCGAAGCAGGCTCCAGGCTCTGAGCCGTCAGCACAGAGCCTGACGCAGGCTCGAACTCACAGACCGCGAGATCATGACCTGAGCTGAAGTTGGATGCTCAACCAACTGAACCACCCAGGCACCCTGAGAACTGGAGAATTTTAATGCTAAGAAACCTGAAGTTCAATGTCTTCTCTTTCAATAAAGCTAAACTTGCTATGTGTATAGGTTGAACCTGTGATTAAGTATATTTTCTGTTTCTTAATGTTGATAACTGCATGCATTTGTTCAGTATGTGACTATATTCAGTATATTTGCTCTTGGTGTACAAAAGGTAGATGCATTTTTAGGAGTGTAGTTTAGAAAAAATAGCACAAAACTGGAGATGTTAATTCAATCAAGTCAGGTTTTCTCTATCACAGACCTAACTTCTCTCAACCTCAAAATTTTAATCCATAAAAAGAGCATAATTGCCATACTCACAGGGTGGCTGTTAATTAATAGATGTGAAACCACTTTTATTTATTTTTTTTTAATTTTTTTTTTCAATGTTTTTTATTTATTTTTGGGACAGAGAGACACAGAGCATGAACGGGGGAGGGGCAGAGAGAGAGGGAGACACAGAATTGGAAACAGGCTCCAGGCTCCGAGCTGTCAGCACAGAGCCCGACGCGGGGCTCGAACTCACAGACGCGAGATCGTGACCTGGCTGAAGTCGGCCGCTTAACCGACTGCGCCACCCAGGCGCCCCGTGAAACCACTTTTAAAAACATTGTTGTAAGATATGCAAATCCAAGGTGTTAAGAGATTGTTGTATAAAAATGAAAGATTGGCCTACAATCCAGAAATAATAAATTTTAATGTGAGTTCTATGTAAATGATCTTTAGATGCTTAGCAGGCAGAGATATAATCTTTCTGACCCATTAATGCCTTTCTTCATGCCAACCTAAAATAAACTTAAAAAGGCTTATATAATTAAAAAATGTAACCTTGACCTTGTGTTACCTCTCTTTCTTGAACTTTAAGGTTATCATGCTACATGCCGTTATAAGACAGAGCAAACTGATGTTACTTTGAAATAACCAGGCTACTGGACACATTTTCTAAGGAGTAGCAGTATTGACAGCTCTCATTTCAATAGTTTAATCTACTTGTTAAAGAAGAAAATAGCCTTATAAATCTCGAGCTGAGAAAGGAAACCATCTAAAATTCAAGCAGAAAGTCTAGTGAATGAAGTTTTCTTAATTGAAAAAAAAAAGATTAGAGATATTCATATTTAAAATAATCATGGCTATAAAGAAAAGTAGTATTTTTATGGTATCATGATCTCTTTTTCAACGAACATCTGAACTGGTGAAGGGACCCAAAACAGTGGATTATGTTCACAGAATTCGAGTTGCTAATGAGTTTTCTTGCAGCTTTAGTTAATAATCTCAAAATGTCAATATTTAAAAATAATTTTACAAATGTGTAAAATGTCTGTATGAAGTCCAAATTCTATTGGTGTTTCACAAGGCATTCTAACTAGTTTTATAACCGTTACTTTCATGGTACTAATCTAAAGGACTCCAAATACTTGGTCAACTCACACACTAGTTGCCATTTTACGGACCTATCAACATGTTCCTTTAAGCAAATCTTATACCAAGATTCCCACTCAAGGTTCATAGAGTTTATGAACATTTTCAGATCACATATATGTTGCAAAGTCGGTAAACATTTTGGCTCCAGTCCACAATAGGGACCCATATACATATCATTCTATTTGTCATTTCAGTTTTCACAAACCCATAAAGTGAGTTTATGGAAGCTTTAGAGAAGTGGTAGGCAAATCTTTCTGTAAAAGGCAATATTCCTGGCTTTGTAGGCTGTAAGGTTATTAGCCAAACTATTCCACTCTGCTGCTATAGAACAGCCATTGGACAATAAGCAAACAAATAAGCATGAGTCTATTCCAATAAAACTATATTTACAAAATTAGGCAATGTGCCAGATCTGGCCACAGGCCATAGTTTACTATCCCCTATGCTGGGGAACCAACTCTTAGAACAGGCCATAGTTGTAACAGAACTTCAAACATCTGGTATTTGGAAGCCAGTGTTCCCAGCATTAGTGTAGCTCACTTTTGAACTCTTAACACTATAAGATGTCCCTCAATATTTGATTCTCTGTATAATTATTATTTTTTTTTTTTTTACCTAAAACTGTGGTCACCCAGATCAGGGGCTATAATCCTGCTATGGCTGAATGTGTCTCGTGAAATTCAGTTTAAGCTCTAACCCCCAGTGTGATACTTGGAGACAAGGCCTTTAGAAGGTAATTGGATCTGATGAGATCATGAGGGTGGGGTCTTCACGACTGGATTAGTGCCCTTATAAGAGGAGAACCAAGAGATTTCTCTCTCTCCCCACCAGGTAAGAGGACAGCGAGAAGATGGTCACTTGCAAGTCAGCAAGAGAGCCCTCACCAGAACCTGTCCATTTTAGCATTCTCCTAAAGAACTATGAGAAAATAAATTTGTTGTTTATGCCACCCAGTCTACAGTATTTTGTTATGAAAGCCTGAGCAGACTAAAACAATGGATCTTGAGGACAAGAGCTATCACCTTTAGAATGGCAGAACAGTGAGCTGGAAGAATAGTTTTCCTGATTATTTTGTAAAACAGAGACCATGTCATTCCAGGACCAAAAAGCCCCAACAGATTTTGTTAGGAAAAACAAAAAAAACAAAAAAACAAAAAAACCTCCATCTTGTTCAACAGCTAGATGACTTACTAGTTATTTGGTTTTTTTCCTCACATACAAGCAAACCTCTTTTTAACTAGTAAAGGAGATGTGGGTGAGTTCACCTCACACTTCCGTTTATGGAGTTCTGGTTATTTGGTATAATCTCTCCAGGCCATTTCTTGAGATTTGATGTCAGTATTCACTTGTGGGGCCAAATACCATGAATGCATTCATAGCTGTCATTCACCTCAGGATGGTGATGAAAAGCCTCACTCAGAGCCAATATAATCAGGGTGTCCCGATGATAACTGATCACATGGGTAATACCTGATGGATTTCGGTAGGGCTACCCATCCAGGAATGTAATAAACTCGTCCAAGAATGTAACCAATACTGCCCTTGCCCTCCTGTGCTATCCATTTCGTTCCTTCTTTGTAATCACTTTGAGCCACTGTTTTGGTACAATACATGAGACTACTATTGCCATTTCTCTTGCATCTATTATTCCCTTAGATGGGCCAGAGCAGTACAGAGTCATAGAGTCCTTGGCAGCAACCGGAATAAAGTACCATACAAAAAACCAAACAACTTAGAATTAGTGTTACAATAGCCAAAAAAATTCCTTTGTGTTAGTGACTGTCATGAAGTCCCAATGAAATTAAGGTCCTCTTTAATTTTGGCTCCAGTTTTTAACTGGGTTCTTGTTGGTTAGGAAATGTCCATAAGTTGAAGTTAAGAATATTTTCACATATTTGCTCCTTTAAAAGACCATCAATCTCTGTTACTTCCCCTGCCTAAAGATAAAATCAGAAGTGAAACTGCAGTTCTAAGAGCACAGTCTGACATCAACGGTGGTGAAATGAGTTTCTTAATGGGGAGCAACAGGAGCGGGGATCCCAAATGCCGAGAGGACATAATGAGTAGCCCAGCGAATCACGCCTAAGAGATTCTCCTCAACAATACACTATTCTTTTCTGGTCCCACTGAAATATCCAGGAACAGATACAAATTTATTATTTCCATATAAGATTATCAATCAGAGGCTCTTGCTGTTATTGGGTTAGAATACCTGTGTTCTATAAATATCCCATCCTCCTAGAATTTTCTATATAGTCTGTACTTGCTTAGAATCAGTACAGTTGCACAGTATAAGTAAGGGTTGGCAAAGACCTAAGAGGATTATCCTGAATACTCACAGGAATCCTCTTTAACTAAAAATTAGCAACTTCAAACATGTACACTTAAAAGCCCATTCCTCTTTAGATAGTAAGGGGTAGCCAGCAGCCAAAACCCTAAACCACAGTTCAACCCTCAATTTTCATTTCCTAAAAATGCACAGGCCATCAGATACCAAGAATTCTTACAGGTAATTTCAGTACCAGAAGGTTTCATTCTTAGGTGTCTCCACTCATTCTCATATAATCACATCAACGTGACAGATCCTTAGGAGTATGCCAAATGAGTTAGGCCATGCTCAAAGGGGTGATCTGGGCTTAGGACTAACAAGGAATCATTAGATACAGCTGACGTTGCTTCCACCTAATTTTACTACTCAGCCAGGAAATAAACAATGTAATATGCATGTATGCGGTCAAGGCAACACCTTCCGATACTTGTCAGGTTCCTCCCCATGGCACACCTCAGTTCAGAGGTCTTGGTACTCTTCGTGGAGAGTGAGGAGTCACCCTGATGAAGAAACTCCAGAGGCTTGAGCTTATGGTCTTCCCACAACTCTCCCCCCCCCCCCCCCCAGGGTCCACTTTAGTAGACCCAGGGTCAACTTTATAGACCATGATTCTGCAACAGTAACCATTTCTTGCTATGCTACAGATATATACATGTTTCATTTGTCCTCCATCAGATGACACAAGATAATTTGGCAAGCCTGGTCATGGCCTTCCTCAGACACCACATGAAATTATGTATAAAATTATGAGTATATCATTACATCTTTATTTTTCTGTAGAAAAATGCCATTCTTTCATCTAAGTGGTCTGTGACCCCAAATTTAACAAAACAAAAAATCCCAGGGCTATAGAGGTGCCATCCAAACAAGGGAACAAGTGATATGATAACTATAGCATTTAACCCAAAACAATGAAAAAAATTTTTGTTAGGATAATAGTCTAGCATGATTCTAATTTATGAGGATATAGATTTACCCCATTAGTGAATTCAAAAGAAAATTAGAATTTGAGTCAAACTCCAGAAAGTATTTCTGAGAAATGTCCTATATGTTGGACACTAACGTGATTTTTATTGTACCTGTCACAACCACATGCTGTAGTTTTGGAATTATCAGTAACTCCACAAAATTAGCTTCCACTTTATTGAAGACATGGTCATTATTCAATAAGCAAGCAGTTATTGACTACTTATTGAAAGCATGGTATACTTTTTTTTCTAGGAAATTCAGGGGTAAACATGTCTTTGTTCTTATGGGAGGTAGGCCCTTAAGGTAAAATATTAGAGGCAGAAAGTGTTCAAAGATAAATATATGAAAGACTATTTTGGGCTATTAAGAAAATACAACAGAATAATGTGAAGGAAAGGAGTAAAATGGGCAGGGGAGAGGGTGGGAATTTTCCCTGTAGGCGAGGTAGTCAGAAAATGCCACACTAGGTCTGTGTGGCAGACACACACAAGATTGCATAGAGTTAAAAGGATATGTTCTCTGTCCTCAAGAAATATGGAAAAAATACATGATAATAAAATGATATAATGAAATTTCACAAATGGTATGCTTGAAATGTTGAGCTGTGGAATACAGACAATGAAACAAACGACCAGTGCAAGAGGCCCATTTGTCTATCTGCATGTATTAGCTTCTTGAACTATGTTTTGGATATAGATAAAACGTGCAATATAATCTTTTAGAATGCTGTTGTAATATAAGCTTGTCATTATTTCAACTTGTTTATAGTTAATTTATCCTACAAATTGCTCTTATGTATGTACTTAGCTAAATTTAGTTGAAGATAGATGTATTCATTTCAGAAAGATAAAAAGTCATGAAGAAAATGATAATTATTCAGAAACAGGAAGTGCGCCTGGGCGGCTCAGTTGGTTAAGCCTCTGACTCTTGGTTTTGGCTCAGGTCATGATCTTGAGGTTTCATGGCTGTGCACTGACAGTGCGGAGCCTGCTTGGGCTTTCTCTTTCTCTCTCTCTGCCCCTCCCCCACTCACGTGTGGGCGCACGTTAGCTCTGTCTCAAAATAAACTGAAAGAAAAAAAAAAAACAGGAAGCAAGACCAGTCTAATGGCATAATTAGATATAGTTTGGTTTTGGAGAACACGATAAATGTTGAAAAAACCAAGAGGAAGGTACTTTAAGTATAGTTATTGATGGGCTATAATGTGAGAATCATATAAACCCAATCCAAATCATAGAGTTGGTCCAATTCTATTTAATATTTCTTGCACACAAATGAGTTATTTAAAACTTAGAGGAATCACGACACTACATCTTTAAAATATTCAGCATAATGTTAATAGCTTGGCCTCTGGTATTAGGCTCTCCAGGTTGAAATCCAAATTCTATTATATACCAATGTTCCGTACCTCCGTTTCCTCATCTTTAAAATATATTTTGGGTGATTTTTAAAAGTTACAGGAGATAAAAAAAAAAATGAACATTTTTAAATGAAAATAACTATTAACTAGCTTTAATATCAATAGGCATAATACTCGCTCTTAAGAGAGATGCAGGGGCGCCTGGGTGGCTCAATCGGTTGAGCATCCAACTTCAGCTCAGGTCACGATCTTGTGGTCCGTGAGTTCGAGCCCCGCCTCGGGCTCTGGGCTGATGGCTCAGAGCCTGGAGCCTGCTTCCGATTCTGTGTCTCCCTCTCTCTCTGCCCCTCCCCCGTTCATGCTCTGTCTCTGTCTCAAAAATAAATAAATGTTAAAAAAAAAAAAAATAAAAGAGATGCAAAGTTCTGTGGAATTCAGAAAATAGGAAAGTTGCTCCTGATAAGATGGATCAGAAAAGACTTAATAAGTTGGGATTGAGCTGCACCTGTAACTAAGAAGCATTCTAACATGTAGAAATGGAGGGAAAAGGGCAAGAAGAAAGGGGGGGTGGAAAAGCAAGGATCTTTTAGAGCAGTCAAGTAAACCCATTTTTCTGGATTGATGGTACCTGGCTTGAAAAAGTACGAGTTTAATTTATTCACCCTGTTCTGATTCATTGATTAAACCAATTTTTTCCCCAACTCTGTGTGAGCTATGAGGATGTACAACGAGAAACAAAAATAAGGCAGGATGGAAAGATGCTTTGGACACAGATTGTAGGTTGCTGCACGGCCTGAGACTTCATAGTATTCATTCTCTAGATGAAAGGGGACTCTAATACACATGACACTGAGGATGAAAATAGTAAGCAGTCACCTAATTAGAAGTTGTGTAAGACATTTAACTCCACAACAAGCACCATCCCAGGAGGGCATGAAGAGGCTCTTGTAACCAAAGAGAGTCAAAAACACATTCTCATCCTCATGGTGTACCTAATCTATTAGAATGGTTAAAGAACAAGGTGAGAAAACATTTAATGAAATTTAGTTTAAAACTTACCACTGCCAACCAATATGAGTGTTTGTTACATATTTCTAAAAAGGATTTATAGGAGATGAAACATTCCCTGGTAAGAATAAAGGTAAAAGGGAGCTTACTACAGGCAGATTTATACAAGCTTGCAAAGAAATGATTCCAAGGAAGACAGGTTAGCTAAACATGCATAGCCTTAGAAAGACCATCATTACAACATTGTATTCAGATAGAGTGTCAATGGATATATTATTACATAATATGATCTATGTATTCAAAAACATTCCCTACAAATATAAGACACATTTTGGGGAAAAAAGGACTAATATATAATCTCTTTTTCAATTCAATCCATGCCATGCTTATTCCAACAACTACAGTTCTTTCCAAATATTCGAGAGTATAAATGAATAACTATTTGCGTGTTGTCTTAGAAGAATTTGATTTGGAATACTGTAAAAAAAAAAAAAAAAAAAAAAAAAAAAAAAAAAAAAGCTTAACTGCAAAGGCATACAAATCCAGCTTGTATAGGAAACTAAAATTAAATGGCTGGCAAGATTTTTAAGAATTTGAATGTGTAAACATGATTGTTTCTACCCAGAAAATCTTCTGGAGATTTCTTTTAAGCATCAGCATTATGTTAAGAAACACTTGTAAGGCCTCCAATTCATCCCTAGAAAGCTGATGTGCTAAATGAACAACTGAGGCCAATTTAGTTCTACAGGGACATAAAAAGTACTTCTCTGAAAAAGCTGGTTATTTCTAATATAAAGGATCTGCTAAGGGGAAAGATTAGTGAGACAATAAAAATAAGACAAGGTATAAATACAAAATGGCAGAAGAAGAAATAAATGTCAACAAATAAAAAATACTCTCCCTCAAGCAACAATGTATTCTCAAATATATTCAAGCAAACAGCACATATACTCATTTTTCCCTTTATAAATGATAGTGAAACAAGGAGAATGGCTTAGGAACTCAGAGTTGACAAGGATTTAGCAGCTGTGTATAAAAATGCGGTGTTTGGTTTCTCATAGGGAACCTTGTTTTAAGTTTTGATTCACAGTTTATGGGAATATGGAACATTTTAGCTTGGTTTAATGGTTAGAAAAAGAAAAGGAAATAACCTTTTGTCCTACATTCAGCTCTTGCAAGAATCCAGATCTTACCAGGAAAAGAATAAAAATATACATATGTAAACGCAGAAAATAATTGGCCAAACACAGATATTTAAAGCATTTAAACAAAGTGTCGGCATTTCTTATTCATGGTCACCTTACAAAATTTACCTTAAAACAAATTTATTCAGAACAGAATAAAACTAATACATAAAAAATTATGAGAGACTCGGCTTATAAAATCGAAAGACATAAATTTGGCTGTCAAGATGCTATGCTGTGAATTGTTGAAGTAATGATTATTGCTATCTTTCCCATGACACCTCAGGTACTAAGAGAACCATCATCCCTCAATTTACATAATACACTGAATGCTGTGAAAGTGATGTTTATGCCCCAGCCAATGGCAGAGTTAGGGAGATAATCTGACTACAAATGTAATGCTTTGATTTGCTAACCAACTCAGATGTTTTTTTTTTTTCAATAGGAGCACAGTCATCAGTAGGCATATTTTAAGTTAAAGCAAAACATTCTGTTGTACAATTTTAGACATGATATTAAGTCTTTGTGCAGAATATCTCATGTCTCCTGTTAATCTATTTTTAATATCTCACTTCAAATACAGGACCATATTCCTTTCACCACTCCATTTCAGATCTTTCTTTAAAATCGACATAACTGATAGGTGTGTGTATGTATTACATCTGAATTCCAAAATAAAATAGTAGGGTGAATTATTTTTTTAAACCACTAAATATAACAAAATTGAAAGCAACATATGGGAAAGGCAATGAAAAAGCAATCCTAAACCAACTGGTGGCTCTAGCCATGAGTTCTGAGACCTCGGAAATCAAATGATGTTTCTGTATGTTCTCTTATCACCAAGTTGGGAACATTCTTCGATTAACAAAAACCTATAAAAGTTTACATTCATGTAAGAAGAGAAAGGGACTCCTGTGCCCATCCATCTTTCTTTCTCTTGCTCTTATTCTCTCCTTCTTGTGTCCTCTCTATACTGCTTATTCATCAACACTTGATCATGCATACTAAGCATAACATTACATGACATAAGGTCCCTTCTACATGGGACTGCATACTTCTATGATAGACCCTATAAATTAGACACAAAATTGAGCAAAAATTTTGAGTTTACATTTTCTGAATCATTCTTTTCACTTTAGGTTAAATATACAACTTGTTTCAAGCATATGGTACCTACATATTTTTTCCTAGTGGTACTCCAAACTTGCCTCTGCTTGGGTAAATAAAGGTAATGATGTTACAGGAAACAGGATTTCCATTCGAAAAATAGGGCTCTCAACTATTGTATCTAAACACTACATGTATCTATGTATCTAAACATTATCAAGATAATGATGCTGTTTATACGTAGGTTATTTATAAAGTTAACCTAATGCAGGAGGATCTATAGCTCTTACTTTCTCTTGTGTTTCAAAATTAGGCACTGCTCTTTAGACAATGCTCACCAAACTTCATGTCTCTTAAAAACTTTATAATAGGAAGTAGTAGAGAGTTCTAGTTTTATCCTTAGTTGATGACTTAAAGCACAAGTAATCTGAATTTTTGGCTGTGGTTGGATCTATTTGCTTTAGGAAAGAGATAAGCATGTCTATATGAAAAGGTGTCCTACTTCCCCAAGGAGGGGACCTTGGTAGGCATGGAGGACATTGAATAAAAATTTGTATCTTTATCAATAACGTATTCTAGGTCTATTGAAGTTTTTTTCTATCTTTTCTCCCAGAAAAGCAAAAATTGTTCTGGAAATTTGAACTGGTATGTCAACGTAAGGTCTTAACATTTGGGGTAGATAGTACATGGCAACTGTGTAGGCCAATATTTTAATCATAAGCTGGCAGGTATAGCCTATAAAAAAATCTTCTTAAAGTAGAGCACACAGAATTGTTATCTGTAACTTGAGATGGCAACATATTTTTCACAGTATGCAATGAGTTTTTAAATCATTCACTATTTAGAAGATACTATTTAAAACTTATTAAATTGAGAAAAAAATTATAAAAGCTAGAATTAACGAATATGGCTAAATTATTTCACATATCTCTTCATAGCAGAGATACAGTAAGCCATACAAAACATCAATTTAAAGCAAATGAATATTTAAAGAAAAAATAAGATTCTTGAAATTTGAAATTTCCTACATAATCACGGAGTCAAAACATTTAATAGAAATAATGCTTTTTTATATGAGATATCTATTAGCTCGTGTCAAATAGTACTAAGAGGGGCGCCTGGGTGGCGCAGTCGGTTAAGCGTCCGACTTCAGCCAGGTCACGATCTCGCGGTCCGTGAGTTCGAGCCCCGCGTCAGGCTCTGGGCTGATGGCTCAGAGCCTGGAGCCTGTTTCCGATTCTGTATCTCCCTCTCTCTCTGCCCCTCCCCCGTTCATGCTCTGTCTCTCTCTGTCCCAAAAATAAATAAAAAAAGTTGAAAAAAAATTTATTTATACAAATAGTACTAAGAATTTTTTAAATATTATTTTACTAACTATAAAATGCTTTGAATCCTTGCCATTAGAATCAGACATTAGTATATAAGAAGTATTATTCCAATATTGTTTATTCTGAAATAATTATCAGGAAAACAAAAGAAAAAAGAAAACCTATGCTAATAGTATGTCGTCCTTGACTAACTGCCCAATTTCCTGTTCCTCCTTTGAAGGTAAACTTATTTTTCAATTCTAAATGTCTTTCCAGGCATCTTCCTGTGTTTTTTTTTTTTAAATATCTTTTGAGATCATATGTATTTTCTTTGTCATTCAACTCATTCATAGGACATCAATTTACAAATATTAACCAAGTTCACTTTCCTGTATTATTTGTATACTAATTTGTTTTAAAGCTCATCTCTTTTAGATAGCATAAAAGTGAACTTTGCCCGTTTACACTCTATTTGTATGAGCTGCCAAAATGAAATTCCACAGATTGAGTGACTTAAATTTATTTTCTCATGATTCGGGAGGCTAGAATTTAAAGATCAAGGTGTTGGCAGGTTTGGTTTCTTCTGAGTGCTCACTCTGGCTTGAGATGCCTGCCTTCTCACTATGTCCTCACTTCCCACTGTGTGCACCCACGTACAAATTTTCTAAGTACTAATCGTGATGGATTAGGACCCACCCTTGAAACTTTAACTGTGTCTTTGACAATTGTATATCCAAATATTATATTCTCGTGTACTAATGGTTAGCACTTCAATATATGAATTTGGGGGGAGGGGAACACAATTCAGTTTAGAACATTACCTAATGATCTCTGCCTTTTAACTGGAATGTTTGGTCTACGGTTTAATATTTTTTTTTTCAACATTTTTAATTTATTTTTGGGACAGAGAGAGACAGAGCATGAACGGGGGAGGGGCAGAGAGAGAGGGAGACACAGAATCGGAAACAGGCTCCAGGCTCCGAGCCATCAGCCCAGAGCCTGACGCGGGGCTCGAACTCACGGACCGCGAGATCGTGACCTGGCTGAAGTCGGACGCTTAACCGACTGCGCCACCCAGGCGCCCCTAATATTATTTTTAATATACTTAAATTTAGGTCTGGGGCACCTGCATGGCTCAGTCAGCTAAGTACCTGACTTCGGTTCAGGTCATGATCTCACGGCTGGTGGGTTCCAGCCCCGCATCGGACTCTGTGCTGAGAGCTCAGAGCCTGGAGCCTGCTTCGGATCCTGTGTCTCCCGCCCTCTCTGTTCCTCCCTCCCTCATGCTCTCTCAAAATTAAACATTAAAAAAATTAAATAAATGCATTTAGGTCTGCTACTTTGCCATTTTCTATTTGCCCTACTATATGTGTGTGTGTGTACATACATATAAAATTATATATATTTACTTTGGATTAATTGTATGTTGTTTACTACTTCATTTTAATTCCTTTATTGGCATTTTAGCCCTACCTCATTTCTGCATGTGTAGTGGCTCAAGGGCTTATGATAGGTATCCTCCACTTGTCAGAGTTCACTGAGAGTTACCACTGTGCCCCTTCATATAAAATAACTTTGCAACAGTTAAGTACCATTTCTCCCATGGTTTTGCTATGATTTTTTTTCATTTTTTTTGTTTCAAATTTTTATTTAAATTCTAGTTAGTTAACATTTAGTGTAGTAGTAGTTTCAGGAGAATTTAGTGATTCATCACTTATGTATAACACACAGTACTCATCAAAACAGGTGGCCCTAATATTACATCTACATAGATTATAAGCTCCACAATATAACTTTATATTTTAGTTATATCTTTGGAATTTATTAATAAAGGACATTTATTTCTTTCAGTCGCTTCATTCCTTCTTTCTTATGTCGTTTTCCTTCAGCCCAAAATGCTTGTTAGATTTCTTAGAGCACAGGGATTTATCTTGCTACAAGTTCATGCTGTTTCTTAATTTCTAAATTTATTATTAATTTGGGTAAATTCTAGCTAGTATTTTTCTAACATGCTTCATACTCCAATCTCTAATTTTAAGATTGAAAATACACATGATAAAACGACTAATATCTCACACTTTATGGTTTTTTCTGTTTAGATTTACTGACTTCATCCTTTAATCTTCAAATAATTTCTCTGATCTTTTGATATTTTTCTCTGCCATTTACCATTGGCTATCCATGTAATTTTTTAAAATATAGATATTTATGAATACAGATATTATACTTTAAGGTTTTATAGACATCTATTGTACTATTTCATTAGAGTATATTTCCATTATATATGAGTTAAATAACCTTAACATTTGATATTGAATATAACAAAATTACTTAAGTAAATTTACAGATTTATTTGATGGAGCTGTAAAATAATATGAGTTAAATAATCTTAACATTTGATATTGAATATAACAAAATTACTTAAGTAAATTTACAGATTTAATGATGGAGCTGTAAAATAACACTGGACTCTCAGCTGATTTTCTGATAAAAAGGGGCAAAGTTAAATTGATATTAAACAGTTAGAAACAAAAATATTTAATACAGTATGTCTTAATAAAAAGCTGATGAAAAATTGTGTCTGATTCTAATACTCCCTAATAGACATTATTCAGCATAACTTAACCTTAAATCTTGTTTTTTTCAAACATACATTAGCAAAGTATGAAATGTGTTAAAAAATAATTAGTTTTCACTGTTATGTTAGTTCGTCAGCTTTTCTGCATATATTTTCTCAAGTCAATTAAACATTGAGTGTGTGCTCAAGTTCAATATTCTATCACAAATAACTCAATTACTGAATGCTTACGATGACATAAACAAGCAGTTTGTTGGTCTATCTTTCCATTATTTACCATTTAAAATCAGTGCAAGTGATATATATTACATGTATTTGAGCATATGGAAAATATCTCTTTGAAATAAAATTTTAATAGTATTTTATTTATTACATTTTTAAAATGGGAATTTAATAAAAAATTAGTATACAGAGAATTTTTTAATGTTTCAGACTTTCAATAAACTGAAATGCAACAAATATGATTCTACTTAAGGTCGGGGTACATGTTGCAAATACACTAAATTAGTAGCTATAGGGCTATGAATATTAGCATCTAAAAATTAAAATTCTGAATATTCTTACATATGAAAGAATACTATTTTGTCATTGCCCTCATTCTTACATAATGGCATGTTTCACTTAAAATGACAGCATTTTACAAAGGATAGAAAATTAATGCTCTAACCCACTCCTTTTTAGGATGGTATTGGGGTTAGGTCTTTAGGAGGTGATTAAGTCATAAAAACTGAATCCTATGAATGGCATCAGTACCTTATAAAAAAGGATCCCAGAGAGCTAGCTTGTCCCCTCCACCATGAGAGGGCACAGGGAGACACTGGCAATCTGCAGCTGGAAGGCACCCTTCCCCAGAACTTGACCATAGTGGAACTCTGAGGACTTCCAGCCTTCAGAGCTATGAGAAATTTCTGTTGTTTGTAAACCATCCAGTGTATACAGCACCCTGAATGGTGCTAACCTAAGACACTAATCTGATGATGCTATGCAACTTGCCTGTGGTCATAGCTGAGAAGTGGCAGATAGGAGAGTGGAATTAGATCTCTGTAGAGCTAGTTCCAGAATACCAACCCCTTTCTAATTTACATATAACTTTTAAAAGAAGTTTGTTGCATTTCCCTATTCATGCATATTAAATTTTTCCATCCAAATTAGCAAGTGCTGTACACAGAGAAGGAACGGCCAGTGTTCAAATAGAATCTGGCAAATGGGCAGTGAAAATAAAATTTCCTTCTAAAACCTAAGTTAAAACCTACATGAGTATGTGTATGTGAACATGTATTATTTTCTTGAAACAGTAAATATTCATATTAACAGAAGTCATTTTCTACAGAACATAAAGATGATCATTCCTCAAGACTGTTTTTAAATTTTATGCCATGTGCTCTTAAATACAAGATTATATTCATCATATCGTGATTTTAGGAAGATGACCTTGTTCCAATGCCTGCCATTAGATAGAATAAGGCTTGCTTCCTCCTAAAAGTAGTAGACATGAAAAGCAAAAAAAAAACAAAACAAAAAACAAACCCCAAAACACAGGTGTTGTAGGCAATCTCTAAGATGGCCCCAAAGATCTTGGCCCTCTGTTAGTCTCACCCTTATGTAATTGCCTCTAGTTGAGTGGGGACCGGACCTATTGACTTTTAACAAGAAGAATGCAGCCTATGCATCTCAGGCAGCCTATGGAGAGGCCTAGGTGGTAAGGAGCCAAACCCTTCCATTAGCCATGTGCGTGAGCTTAAGAGAGTATCATTCTGCCACAGCCTAGTCTTAAGTTGCCTGAAGTTCAGTCCAACAGCTTGCCTGAAACCTCATGAAAGACCCTGAGCCAGAGGCACCCAGCTAAGCTGTACCCATATTCCTACACACAGAAACTATGAGGTAATAAGAATGTTGTTTTAAATTCTGAAATTTGGGGGTAACTTTTTACATAGTTGTGCAAAGCCCCTGTAATAGAGTTTAACAGAAGCAAAAACTAAAACTCAAGAGTATCATTATTTTCTTTCCCATTCCAAAAATATTGCTTTTGAGAACTAGCTCATAGCTAAAGGTCAAAATCAATCTTGATTTTCCTTTTAAAAACTATCGTGTTTGCTTCCCAAAAGAGTATTTATATTTCCATAAACTTTAAGGCCACACTAGGTTTCATGTATGTTTTAAATAATAAAATCACTCTGCAAATTACATTGCTTTTTACTTCTTCTAATCACCTGGGATGATGGAAGAGAAATTATTTCCCAGTTGAGTTCCCTCGAAGTAACATGCCACAGCTAATCAGTGTTCTTGCTCTGTAGTTAGAGACTGTTAGCAAAGGGGTTCTGCTTTATGATGCTGCAGGGCCACCATTATTCTGCCCTGGTTTAACACCATGTAGAGGTGGCAATAGGAAATCTAATGAAGAAACCATCAAGCCCGGAGTAGTAATTTCGGGAGAAATCATGCATGGTTGTTTGAATAGGGTTGAGTAAGAATTGACATTTTATGTTATTGACTGTTGTATAGGTGCTTTACCCTCTCGTCCTTTGTACATTTATGCTACTGTGATTCCTTCTGTTTTAGTAGGCAATAGAGCATATTATCACCAGAGCCCTATCTTTGTGCCAGACTTTCTTCTGCAGCTGTTCCAGTAATATATATTTATTTGTTTTACTAAGCAACAGTCTCTAAAAAGGCTCTGAGAGGCTTTGCTACTCTTGGTCTGGCTCCTCCCTCCCCTCCCCCCGCCACCTTAAATCAGATTGCCTAGCTTAGAATACTCAGGGATTTTTTTTTTCCCTTCTTTATCTGGAATATCTCTTCTTTCCTCTAACTGAAATAAAGTAGGACCTTTTACATATTTTATTAGAGTTGTGATATATACATGAAGTCAAATTCTCTTTTAGGAAAGGTGAGCTCAGGCTTGTCAACAAAATTGAAGCAATGCTATTATAAGCACATTATAACATCTTGTCCTATTAAAAAAAATTATATACTTGAACTTCAAAGGAGATCTAAGTAAACTTTCTTTAAACAAACTTGAAATATTGAATGTTTTTGTCTAGCTTTTAAAACTTTTTAAGTTCATAGGGGAAAAAAAAACCCCTACATTAATTTATAATACCTTTGTTATCTAATACAAATAGAAATATTTCTATTACTTTCATGTATCTTTTAAAAACCATAGAAGATAGAAATGCATTCTGTTTTATCAAGCTAAAAAGGATATTTCTATTTCAGGGATTTAAAACAGTGATCGTTGGCATAAATGCCTGAAGAGAATTACTTAATCACCAACTGAAATTTAACTTTACCATTTTTAAAACCATGATTCATCATTCTTAGTTGAAAATCTATAGCTGAGGTAACTATTGTTTATTATTTCCGAGTACTCTAGTCAAATGCCAGCATTTTTTTTTTTAACGAGCAACTCTTTAGAATAAATTTAACCACAAATCACCTACCAAATTAAAAACAAACCTAATTTCTCAAGTATCTAAATGCCAAATTATCCCAGTTCTTGCAGATCTAACTTCTGTAATTGTGTTTAAAATTTACACTCTGTTGCCCCATGGCAAGGACACTACAGCAGTATATTTAGCTGATGGGTCTCTAAGAGACCAATTGAAGCTATTCAGTTCAAATGGTAGAAAAGAATCCAATCCAGGTGACTTATTGAGTGATTTCTTAGCTTAATCAAGAGGGCAGCAAAAATAAGACTGGTGATATTTCATCTGAGACATAATTGTTAAAGAACTAGGCTCATGGCTGGAGATTAAAGATGCACTGATAGAATACTCATTTCCTTATTCTCCCATTTAAATACCTATTTATCATTGTGGTCTATCTCCATCAATAACTGTAAACTTGTAAACATTCTCAGATTGCTCTTAACAGCAATGCTAAAAGCACAATATTGCCTAATGGGTCTGTGCCCCAATTTCAGTAGTCCTCTGGCTTGTAGAAATAAAAAATTTCCTTTCCAGTAGTCCCAGAGTTGCTACCTTTTGAATGATGTCAAGTCCAACATCTGGTTTTTCTACTAGGTTCCCTTCCTAAAAAAATTCAACATGTTATTGAACAAGGCTTGAATGCTCCACAAAACTGTCCAGGGGATTGCCGACCTCCTTCAGAATTGTCGCTGAAGAACCTGGTGGGCCCCTGAAATCAACTGCTTGTTTCTCCTGTAGGTGTATGTTTCCTCCAAGCCATAGGCAGTTTCCCCCCCTTAACACATCAGACCATGTGAAGTCCAGACTCGGCTCTACGTGTGACCCCAAAAGACAGAGACTGAATAGTAATAAGAGAAACACAATGAGAACATGGTACACACTGGTCATAAGTAGTTACTTCTTCCAGGCAGTTCCTAAATTTGCAACCTCAGCCTTGAATTCAACACAACCCAGATAGGGCAAATAAGTCTGTCTTTACTCACTGTATTATTTTAGTAGTCCAGGAGGGAGAAAATGGTGACTCAGATACATGTGTATTTCTAAACACATGTATATATTTGAAGTGAATACTGGATTTCTTGACGGATTGCAGGTAGAAGTGGAAGCTGATCAGATTAGCATAGAACTCTATGATGGAACAGGTGTGGGAAATAAAGCTCTTTTCATGGTTTTGAAAATCTGGAAACCCTCTCTCACCCACAAAGCATTGCTATTCCAGTTTTCACCTAATACGGTACAGACTCATAAAGGGCTAGAAGGAAATGCCCCATTTCAGTACCTACCTCTTCATGGTAAGTCCATTCCCTTAAAAGCTCAAATGCTTAAACCATAATAATTCTTGTTTAAAGGGACAGGCTGCAATTTGCTTTGATTAATAAAGTTACCTAAGTAGAGAGATTTTTAACATGTTTTATGTTAAAATCTATGTTTTAACATAGATTTTTAACATTTAACATTTTTAAAAGTCAATAGCTGGATGCCTGTTTAAATGGACATGTAAAAAGCACAATGTTAGAAAGCATAGTGAATCAGCCATGAAATCCCATCAATATAGTCTGTTACTACCTTCTGTAAAATGGCTAGACAGATTTTCATTGATTTTATTTTTCATTGAATTTAGAGTGCAGTTTCCTAATAATACTTTTGACTCATCTTAAGTATTCTCCCCAAGATAGAGGCAGACATTCTTCAGCAAACCCAACACTATGGTATAGGGGAGACCCTGATGATGCATTGCTAAGAGATCTCTCAATGGTTATTTCTTCAGTGGTCTTCCGGACCATGATTTGTAAATGCCTTCCCAAACTCCTTTTTCTTTCTTCACAGCTTTATCACTATCTGGCCAAGTTATGAATTTACTATTTTACTTTTTTTTTTTTGCCTGCCTCTCCTTCCTCGGATCCAGAATGGAGGGCAAGTTTTGCTATGTGTTTTGCTTACCACGGTATGTCCAGCAGAGACTAGCACCTCATACACAGAAAGCAAGCACTTAAGATCTCTTGTGAAAGGTGTACATGGATGAATAAATGCTCCATATTATTTCTGGCTGCAGTCACTAGTAAAATCAGTCATTTAGCTTCTGCTCCAGCCTTAGCCCTTTAAAGACAAAATAGAGAAATGTCAACTTCTTTGTCACTTCTGACATTCCTGAACTAGTGTGTGATCAATGATTATGTTAGCACACAGGCTACCATTGTACCTCATCAGTAACACAACATCAGGAATAGGGTCAAGGAATGAATAACAAAATACTTAAAATTACAGATGGAACTTACAGTAAAAATAAAATTACTTTCTATGCTGCATGTTTTAAAATTCTGCCAGTTAAAAGGCATATTCTGAGGAAAATAGTACAATATTCAGTGATGGATATGATGGTCATTAACTGTAATAAGGCAATTAAGAACTTTGAAATATTTTTATTTTTATTGTTTATTTTTGAGTGAGAGAGCGCATGTACAAGAAGGGGAGGGGCAGAGAAACAGGGAGACACATAATCCGAAGCAGGCTCCAGCTCCAAGGTGTCACAGCAATGGAGCCTGATGCAGGGCTCAAACCCACGATCAGCTATATCATGACCTGAGCAAAGTCAGACGCTCAACCGACTGAGCCACCAAGGGGCCCGAACTTTAAAATATTTTAATAATTAGCAAAATAGATTAGCAGTTAATAGATAATATTATGATAACTTTGTATGGTGACAGATGGTGACTTATCGTAGGGATTGTTTCCTTATGTATAAAAATATCAAATCTCTAGGATGTACACCTGAAACAGAATATTGTATATCAATTATACTTCGATAAAAAAGAGACTACATTACCTAAGCAACTTATTATGAATAGCCTTTCATGCAAACTTAGGTTTATAAAAAGTTTAGAAATTATACTAGACCCAAAATTAGAAAGAATAACTATATTTATCTCAGAGTCATTTACTTCCACTGAGACCATACTTGTTTCAAGAAAAGTCCTACTGAAAATTCTTCACATAGTTGACAATGAAATGAAGTTAAAACAGTAACTTTGCCACCTCCAATTTCCCTGAGAAAAATTGCCAAAATCACTTAGGACATCTATAATAAATTATCTCTCATCTGGTCTGAAAAGGAACATAAAAGTACAAAAAAAGTGAAGAGTTAAAGTAAATGAGGTACCAAGAACATATTTTGTTTCCACAAATGAAACTGCATAACAAGCCTTCAAAAACGCATTGAGTTTAAAAATGTGCTTAACAACAATAGTAAACTTGCTCTAAAACAATTCCTTAGAGTGTTCAGTTTATGGAGGCTAAAACTTTAATCGAATTTGCTGAAATAATTGTGCTAGAACACCAAATATTTTGACTAATTAAGAACAAGTTGCTTTTGAGAGCTACCTAAAGTACAAATGAAACAACTTTTCTTAAAAACTGATGTTGAAAAACATTTTGTTTCTGAACAATTTCTCCTGCAAAAATATGTTTAGTGATATTTAGTGAGCCAGCTGCAAATCAGCGTGTACTGGAATGTGCAACTGTAAAAAGCATAGACAGCGAGTGTAGCCTGCGGTGTTAAGAACTTAACTCCTGCACTATGTATCATCAAACATTAAAATTTTACTACAATTTTAAATAGTAAAATTGGACTTAAAATGTTTTGATAGTTCTAAATTCTTTATCACACATGTTCTTTCTTTAAATTATATGTCAAGGAATATACTGATTGATTTTCAGATGCAAACATTCATCTTCCAGAAAAAACCATTGTTGGGTGATACAATAAGTAGTTTCAGGCTTGAGCTCTCTACTCTTAACTCCATGCAGATACTCTGAATTTTATACTGAGCTTGATAATGTGGCCCTCCCACCAGGACGACTCTATTTAGAGGGATTCATGGTGAGTAGCAGCACATGGAATTTATTTAACAATGTTTTATGATTCGTTATTGCAGCCAAAGTCATGCCAGCTTGTCTACAACCCTTATTGTCCTTTTCAAAGCATTAGCTTGACCCATGTTATTGTCACAAGGAGAAAATCTTTGATACTGGGTTGTTTTATATAATGTATTAGGGAATGGCCTTTGAAAATGGCACAGCTTCTTTGATAAGAGCACAGGTTTCCAAAAAATGCAGTTGTTAAGTCATCTTATTTTCATACATACTATGATGCACGGTGAGCATAAACATTTTAAGAGTAGGAAATTTGCTTGGGGCGCCTGGGTGGCGCAGTCGGTTAAGCGTCCGACTTCAGCCAGGTCACGATCTCGCGGTCCGTGAGTTCGAGCCCCGCGTCAGGCTCTGGGCTGATGGCTCGGAGCCTGGAGCCTGTTTCCGATTCTGTGTCTCTCTCTCTGCCCCTCCCCCGTTCATGCTCTGTCTCTCTCTGTCCCAAAAATAAATAAAAAACGTTGAAAAAAAAAAAAAAAGAGTAGGAAATTTGCATGAGAAAACATTGAAATTAGCATTTTATCAAGAAATAAATTTTGCTTAGCTTTCTCTTGGTCACGCTGCTCTTCAACCTGATTGATGAGAATGATCTTAGTCAGCAATGTAATAATTTTTTCATGTACCATTGACTTCCAGTAAAATCAAGAGAGACGATCTTGTTCAAAATTAGAATTCTTGTTTGAAAGCATTTAGTGAGGTAACAATGTTTTTGCTGGCTTTGGTTTGATGGGAGGTATGGACATTCAACAGTATTTATATGTATTATAGAGAACTACAACAGAAAGTATCTAGAAATTATAATTATCTTTATTTCTGTATTTTCTATGGAAATATATTAGAAAGCATCTATAACCTATGTAAAAAACATTTTATGTGAAATTTTTATAGAGTAAAACTTTATATATTGAAATCTAAAAACGAAACAAAAAAACCCCCTCAATCCATTGTATGAAATTTAAAACAAAACAAAACACAGTATTGGCTATATCTTTTAACATATTTGGGCCTCAATTTTAGGTATTTGTGAAAAAGAAAAACCTCTAAATCTTAAATCTTGCTCCTTATTACAAATCAAAATCATAGAAAGTTGAACATACTTTTGAAAATTACTTATGTTTTTGGCTTGAGTAAGCCTCAGCCATCATTATCACCTCCAAATGTGAAAGGCTTTTTTTTTTTTGTACTGTAAAAAATACTAACATTTTTCTCTGCAAGTAGTATCAGACTGGGTTTGGTTGAGAAAAAAAAAACACACTACAATTATTATGAGATAATATAATGAGAAATTTCATGTAGGAATCAGGGTTTCCAACCTTGCAGAAGGAGCTGAATGAAGTTCTAAAGAAGATTAGGAAGGCGGCAGCCAGCAATGAGATACCACAACCTGCTAACTTGCTACAAAAGAGGAGGTGCTGGCGTAGAGGGAAGGAGGCAGACACACAGAGCAGGGAAGCCTGTAAACTGCACAGCAGGAAGCGCTCTGGCAACACGCCCCATCAGGGGCCGGTGTGACACTGAAAATCCTGACTTCCACTAAACGTCCACTTTGCAAATCTCTCATTGGTTCCTCTCCTCAGCAAATAGCCATGAGCAGCACAGAAAAGGAATTCTGAGAAATGGAATGGCAGCTTTTGAAGAAATCATTGATGGTGCTAAGGGGACAACCACCACCCCGTGTCAAAAATACCCTAACGGTGTATTTTTAGTATATTCACAGTACATATCATCATTGAAGTAAAAATATTAAATTCCCAACATTCTCTAGACTTTGTCCAGAAGAGAAGGGGCCTGCAAAGGGGATGGCGAAAGCAGAGTCCTGTGGAAAGGGGCAGAGACGTGCGGCAGGTGCTTATGAAGGCTTTAACTTGGGGCATCTGGGTGGCTCGGTTAAGCTTCCGACTCTCTTTCTTCTCGGATCACGATCCCACCATTGTTGAGTTTGAGCCTTGCACCCACCTCTGCGCTGATAGTATGGAGCCTGCTTGGGATTCTCTTTCTTTGCTCGCTCTGCATTGACAGCAAAGCCCGATGCAGGGCTCAAACTCCTGAACCGTGAGGACGTGACCTGAGCCAAAGTAGGCTGCTTAACCAACTGAGCCACCCGGGTGCCCCTGTGTGTATCCACTTTGAATTAAAGCTTTCTGTTTTTAAGTTTATTTTTGAGGGAGAGAGGGAGAGAGAGAAAGTGCACACAGGGGCACCCAGGGGGCTCAGTTGGTTAAGCAGCCAATTTTGGCTCAGGTCACGTCCTCACGGTTCAGTTTGAGCCCTGCATCGGGCTCTCTGCTGTCAATGCAGAGCCAGCTTCAGATCATCGGTCTTCCTCTTTGCCCCTGTCCCGCTCCCTCACATGTGTGCATTCACTCTCTTAAATATAAATTAAAAAAAAAGTGGATAAAATATCCCTTTCAAATACTGGCCTGCTAGACACTGTACTCAATCCTTTTGATTTAAATGTTTTTATTACTCCTTTAAAATATAAATGTTCTACGATGGGTAGTCTTCAAGTAGGAGCTGTCTAGATCATTGTAATCCATTAGGAGTCTGAGAGATTTTTGTGTGTTGATGGTTGGTATTAACTTCTTATTCTGTTCAGTGAAAAGTAACTTCCAGGGTTAGAAGCTCATGATTGACTTTCCAATTGGATGCACAGGCATGCCAGCCCTGTGTGTATGGTATCGTTCAATACTGGTCCTGGCTGAGGAAGCATGGGAAGCACTCTCTTTCACTTAGTCACCTTTGCAACAGGAACAATGCTAAGCACAATTTCTCATATACAGGAGATGATCAACATTTTTAAGTGAATCTTTAAAATTTTTTTTTAACGTTTATTTTTGAGACAGAGAGAGACAGAGCATGAATGGGGGAGGGGCAGAGAGAGAGGGAGACACAGAATCGGAAACAGGCTCCAGGTTCCGAGCCATCAGCCCAGAGCCCGAGGCGGGGCTGGAACTCACAGACCCTGAGATCGTGACCTGAGCTGAACTCGGATGCTTAACCGACTGAGCCACCCAGGCGCCCCTAAGTGAATCTTTTATATGGAAATCTTAAAGTTAAAATTAGTATCTGGCAATTATACTGTTCTTTTAATTTTTCCAATTATTCACTCTGCAGTTGTTGGTGTTTTTTTCCCCCTCACTCCTTTAGCCTTTTTTTGCTTCCCTTCCCCTAAGTTCATCTGTTCTGTATCTGAAATTCCACATAGCAGTGAAATCATATTTGTCTTTCTCTGACTTATTTCACTTAGCATAATACACTGTAGTTCCCTCCACGCTGTTGCAAATGCCAGGATTTCATTCTTTTTGATCGCTAATACTCCATTGTATTATATATACCACATCTTCTTTATCCATTCCTCAGTTGATGGACTTTTGTGCTCTTTCCAAACTTTGGCTATTGTCAATAATGCTGCTATAACATTGGGATGCATGTGCCCTGGGCTGAGAATTAAGATAAGAAAGCTGCCAGGTCACAAAGATACAAAGGAGAACCACTCTAAAGCTCACTGGTAGTAAGTGGCCAGCTATTTCACAGAAAGTGTTAAAGACAGTCGGTCTGCTTGCAATTGATTGATTGAAACTATATTTTTAGTAAATTCTGTGATTTTTATTAATAGACTGAGGATATAGGTCTTATACATGGGAGGGATATCACAATATAAATTTATATGTGGTAAAAAAAAAAAAAGTCAAAGAATGGGCATATAGGGAAGGAACAAAACTTAGAAAACACCTGAATGTGGTCAGAATAAAGACATTTTCCTTTAGGAGTCTGAGAGATTTCCACTTAGGAAAAGGGAAATAATGAAAGAACAATGGATTGTTGATTGAAGAGCAGAGATCAGAGAGACATCCATGTCTGTCTATTTCTTCTACTTAACAGTCATGTTTGAAATGAGTCACAGGGATTTTTCAAATGTCCTGACTTTCAGAAGCCCTTTAGGGTTTTGGTGTAAACGATTTCCGTACGAACCATATGGTAGCACTAGTGTTCTGCTGTGTTGGATGTAGGCCTATGTACACAAAAAAGCATCATGATTTAAAAAGTGATAGTGCAAACAATATTTGCCAACAGTGAAAAACGAACTTGTTTTTTTTTTTTTTTTTTAAGAACAGTAATTGTTGTGGTCCTGCGGAAGGATATCAGCTTTTAAACTACCTCTAGCGTAAACTTAAGCCTAATAACCTACTTATGAGGCCATAATAGTATCGTGTCTTCAAATTAGGTGGAAGGTCCGTGGAAACTTTTAGCAATGCATCTCACTGATACTAAAATTGTATTACCCATTACAAAATAATTGTACCTGGAGGAGCGATAGAGGACACAGTTAATTGAACTGTATTTCTAAGTGGTGCACATTTATGGAACATTTACCTTCTCAGAACCCTGGAAAATGCACGTATCTAAAAACAATTCTAGTCATAAGGAAAAGTGGAAAAAAAACATAAAATAGAATCTGTTCCATATATAATTAATTCATTTACATAATCGAGTCATCTAGTTTCAAAATTTCATTTCTCCTTGAAACTCATTCCAGAAAAAAAAAGAGGGGGGAAGACAGATATAAATAGGTCTTGCACATGGGTCTATTTCATTTTCCTGAAAATAAAGTATTTGTTCCTGTAATTGCTTTACTGGTCCCAGATAATGTTGCATTGGTAAGTAATTTGAGTTCACTTAAAAGTTAGGGATTTAAAAACAAACAAACAAACAAAAAAACGTTAATTACATTTGGGTTTTTATAATCATTATCCTTAGGTTAAAAACAAAAAACAAAACTCTATCAAGTGTCCAGTGTGACTTGTGGCTCTTAGTTCCCCACAAAAACACAATATTGTCTCGTCAAATAATTCAGAGACAAAAAGCCCAGCACAAAATTTAAAACTGATGCTCATCTTACTTACCATGGTACATGGCAGAAAGCTCAAAGTTAGAAAGCAGATGTTCTGTCATGCTAATTTAACATACAGCTGTGAGAATGTAACTACTTTGAGCCTTATCTTTTTGTTAATTTTTAGATCCACGAGAGATCCTTTTGAGGGCAACATTTTCTAGTTCTATCACTTTGTGTTATTTGCAGAACCTACACTGTGTGAGAGAGTTTCAAAAAGACCATGCTTCTAAAAACAGAAGAAGGTAAGCCCGAAACTACAATCCTTGAAAGTAAAAGAGAATACAGGAGAAATTCTCCTAGAGATATTTAAGGAAGAGATTCCTAAGGTCTTACAAAAGGATTCAGACTGGAAAAGAGATCCAACATGGCAGATGAAGGGAACCTGAAGTTCCCTCCTCCCTCAAACACAGCAGTGTCAAGGTCAAAGGACTTTGAATTCCAAGGGTCTGGGCTGCAGAGTGACAGAGACATTTTCAGGGGCCCACAGAGACAACTTTGCAAGCCATAGGTGCATGAATGCAAACTGGGAAAGATAAAAAGTCACCGTAGGCATGGAGGGGAGGGATCCCCTTCTGTGGAGAGACAAAGGGAAGAGAAAGAGAGGCTGTAGAAGTGTAGGGCTGTATTTGGACAAGAAAAAATCCATGGACCTGGGACAGGGAAAGATCCAATCTCTAACTTCAGGTCTTTTTCTGGACTGGGGAGGGCTGCCCAGTTCACCCACCTCGGGGGGGGGGGGGGGGGTGGAGCCAGCCCTAGGCCCAGTAACTAGCTCAGAGGTGCAGTCCACAGTGGGAGAAAGCAACACCCTCCCTGGAGAACATTCGAAGGACAAAGACTGCCTGCCCCCGCCAGCCAGAGGCCATTTATTGGAGGGGCAGAGCAGCACTTTCTCAGACCTGGGGTGCAGAGACATTGGGGTTTAAATCCCAGCTGAGCACTAGCTTGGGAGTCAGCAGAGTGGGACAAACTGCCTCATTCATGCCCACGTGGCAGTGGGAGGAGCCCCTCCATTGGTGGGGCCGAGTGGCACTTCCCTGAAACCAGGGCACATGGAACAGGACCCTTCAATACATCTGAATTTGAATCCCACAGAAGCCCCAGGGAGGCACCGGAGACTTGGAGGGGGAGGGGGAAATGGCCCGCTAGAGCCCACACGGCACAGTGAGGACTGCCTGAACAGAGTGGTGTGGGACACCGGATCCGGGGAGGAGAGACCAGGGTGCTGCCATTTTTCTCCCCATCACCATCAAGGTGGGGCTTCAGGGAATGGCAGGCAGGGGGGCGGGGGGACCATAGTGGAGGCAGGATACACATACGCCAAACCACGCCCCTCCACTCCCGGTAACTGTGTATCTACTGGAGCCAGATACACGCTGACCAGACAGCCCCTCCTCCAGACCAGTGCTGTTGCATTGCCTGATTTAATTCTCGAAAAATTCTTTATATATATATGTATATATATGTATATATATATATATATATATATACATATATACATATATATATGTATATATATATATGTATATATATACACATATATACATATATATATACACATATATACATATATATATACACATATATACATATATATATACATATATACATATATATATACATATATACATATATATATACATATATACATATATATATACATATATACATATATATATACATATATACATATATATATACATATATACATATATATATATACATATATACACACACACACACACATATATACATATACACACATATATATAATTTTTCTTCTTTTCCTTCCTCTAGTCTGGTTATTCTAATTGTCGGTTTAAGCAGACATATATAATCTATTCTCTTGATACATATTCTACACCTCCTTCTTTATTTTCCTTTCTCTCTCTCTGGACTAAACCATATAGTTTCTCTGGTCAGTTTTCTTTTCTTATTTTTCCCTGGTCCTGTCATTTCTCTCTTTGTATGGGATAAAACTTCTTCCATCAGCACTGCCTCCACCTTGTTGTTTACTTGTAGCTGGTGTTTCTGTTTTTTGTTTGTTTTCCTTTCCAGGGCTACTTCAGTGAAAAAAATCAAAGCACACCTAGCAGAGGGTCCAAAACATCATTATGAATAGGGAGATAAAGTAACCAAAGTCACAACAACAGAGAGCAGGTAACACACTCCACAAAACACCTCCTGAAGGGCCAGGCCCTAGACAGCGTATGACCCCTTCTTTAATATAGTAGTGATCACAGGTTCAGGGCACGTAACAAGCTTTTAAAACATATAAGGGACAGAAAACTAGCCAAAGTGACAAAATGAAAGAGTTCTCCTCAAAAGAAGTTCCAGGAAGAAATGCTAAAGGATTGCTCAAAACAGATATAAACAATATAACTGAACAATAATTTAGAATAATGGTTATAAGATGAATTGCTGGGCTTGAAAAAAGTATAGAAGATAAAGAATCTATTGCTGCAGACATCAAGGAACTAAAAATTAGTCATGATGAATTAAAAAATGTTGTAAATGAGGTGCAGAATAAACTAGAGGCGGTGACAGCAAAGACTGAAGAGGCAGAGGAGAGAATAGGTGAAATAGAAGATAAAATTATGGAAAAAGATGAAGCTGAGATAGAGATAAAATAATTCTGGACCATGAGGGGAGAATTAGAAAACTAAGTGATGCAATCAAATGAAACAATATCCGTATCATAGGAATTCCAGGAGGAGGAGGGAGAGAGAGAGAGAAAGGGACTGAAGGTATACCTGAAGAAATGATGGCTGAGAACTTCCCAAATCTGGGGAAGGAAAGACATTGAAATCCAGGAGACACAGACAACTCCCTTCAGACTTAACCTGAATTGACCTTCTGCACAACGGGTCATAGTGAAACTGGCAAAATACAAGGATAAAGAGAGAATTCTGAAAGCAGCTTGGGATAAATGGGCCTTAACCATCTACAAGGGTAGACACCTAAGGGTAGTAGCAGACCTGTCTACTGAAACTTGGCAGGCCAGAAAGGAGTGGCAAGAAATATGCAGCCAAGAATCCTTCATCCAGCCAGCCTGTCACTCAGAATACAAGGAGAGATAAAGGTTTTCCCAAACAAAAACTGAAGGAATTCATCACCACTAAACCAACCCTACAGGAGATCCTAAGGGGGACTCTGTGAGTGAAATTCTGCAAGGACCATCACTACAAGCATGAAACCTACAGATAACACAATGACTCTAAATCCCTGTCTTTCAATAACAACACTGAATGTAAATGGACTAAATGCTCCAATCAAAAGACATAGGGTATCAGAATGGATAAAAAAACAAAAACAAAAAACAAGACCCATCTATTTGTGGTCTCTAAGAGACCCATTTTAGACCTGAGGACACCTTCAGATTGAAAGTGAGGGGATGGAGATCTATCACGCTACTGGAAGTCAAAAGAAAGCTGGAGTAGTCATACTTATATCAGACAAACTAGGCTTTAAATTAAAGCCTGTAACAAGAGATGAAGAAGGGCATTATATCATAATTACTGGGTCTATCCATCAAGAAGGGCTAACAATTATAGATGTTTATGGACTGAATTTGAAAGCACCCAAATATGTAAAACAATTGTCACAAACATAAGCAATTTTTTTTTTTTTTTTTTTTAAATTTTTTTTTTCAACGTTTTTAATTTATTTTTGGGACAGAGAGAGACAGAGCATGAACGGGGGAGGGGCAGAGAGAGAGGGAGACACAGAATCGGAAACAGGCTCCAGGCTCCGAGCCATCAGCCCAGAGCCTGACGCGGGGCTCGAACTCACGGACCGCGAGATCGTGACCTGGCTGAAGTCGGACGCTTAACCGACTGCGCCACCCAGGCGCCCCAGAAACATAAGCAATCTTATTGGTAGGAATGTGGTAATTGCAGGGGACTTTCACATTCCCCTTACAGCAATGGACAGAACATCCAGGCAGAAAATCAATAAAGAAACAATGGCCCTGAATGAAACAGTGGACCAGATGGACTTGACAGATCTATTCACAACTTTTCATCCTAAAGCAGAATTCGCATTCTTCTCAAGTGTACATGGAATATCCTCCAAGAGAGATCACATACTGGGTCACAAAACAGCCCTCAATAAATATAAAAGAATCAAGATCATACCATGCACATTTTCAGATCACAATGCTATGAAACTTGAAATCAACCACAGGAAAGGTTTTGGAAAACCTCCAAATGCATGGAGTTTAAAGAACATCCTCTGGGTCAACCAAAGAAGAAATTTAAAAATATATGAAAACAAATTAAACTGTTCAAAGCATCAAAAAAACAAGGAAAATAGAAATAGTCACTTCCAGGTGGAGTCTAAGAGACCTAACTAAATGTTATCTAGTATCTTAGATGTAATTCTGGAACAAAAAATGTACATTAGACAAAAACTAAGGAAATATAAATATGAGCTTTGACTAACCAGAATTATCAATATTGACTCACCATACTAACATGTAATGCTAATAAAGTGAGTGAGGTGTGAAGTATAAGGAAGCCATCTGTACTATCTTCACAATTTTTCTGTACATCTGAAGCTGTTCCAAAAATAAAGTCTATTAAAGGGGAAAAAAATCTTCTGGCTTTGAACATGTCAAATCTTGTTCTCACTCACTACCCATATATATCTTGTGTTAGGTAACCTCTGGCATTACACACTTATTGTATCGGCTGAAAAAGTGCAATGGGTAATAAGAATATTCCTGGAAGCCATCCATTTACAGAATGCTAGTAATAATCTATTTGAGAATCACCTAACATCCAATAAATTCAAGCTATATGTATTGCCAGGTCTATTTTTCCTTTGCCAGACTCTTAAAATGCTTGCAACAACTCTAATGTGACCCGACATAAGCGAAGCGTGGTAGAGTGGAAGTCACTGTAGAAAGAGGCAGTGCTCTTAACAGAATGCAGTTAAAATGCATTATTTCCATGAGTTTTTAAAAGGATATGATAGGTTCAGCTTCTGGAAATACCAAAGTATCATATAGGAAATTAAAACATCTTTCAAAGACAATTATGCTTTCTTACTAATTATTTTTTTTATGTAACTCAAGGTGCTCGCAAGTGAACAAAACTAGTTAGAAACCACAGATTACATGGTCCTTAGAAGAGAAAGAGACTGTCTATAACTAGATCTATCCAGCTTTTTTTTTTTTTTTCTTTGCTAAGCCATGCCAGCAATAGAGCTCTCAAATGGTGAAGTCCCAATGAACCGAGAAGTCAGAGGCCACAGTTCAAGGTCAAAAGCAGAGGGAAAGTGAAGAGAAAATGCTATTTGAAAAGAGAGTCATAAATGTAACCTCCCAAAACCCACATTCAAGATTCCCCAGACCTTTAGCTCTTCCTTCAACTATGCACATGTTGGGGGAGACCCCAAGCTGCTCAGAAAAAACAATAGTGGGAAGGCTAAGAGAACAGAATATCAACAGGCACTGAGTACTAAAGGAGGCAGAATTTAGAGTGTGACTCCTGATAAAAGTCTTTTTGAAGAAATTATAAGGGGATTCTGAAATTTATATGAAAATGTGTACACTGAAGATTGCCAAAACAACTTGGGGGAAAAAAATACAATAGGCAGGGTGTTTGCCTGAGTGGGACAGAAGCCTTGGGGGCACAAGTAACTTGCTGGCATGATAAGAATGTTATGTATTTTGATATGATTACTAGTTACATAAGAATATAAGTTTGTCAAAATTCATTGACCTCTACATTTTAAATCCATTCACTAGATTTTTGCAATTTAATCTTCAATTAGAGTGCTGGAAAATAATAAGGCAATTTCAATACATTTCGTGTCTTTACAGGATCTTGTGCAAGTGAGGAGTTCTGAACCTTCACTTTCAATAGCTTCATGGAAAACTATGGTTGGTGGTTTATTCCGTTGTGCCCTCTTGTTTCTGTCCATGCAGGTACTGGTGTGGGCAGCTCTCTCAGTTACTTCTGCAACTTCCACCTCTTCTCTTCCCCACCTGAGAGGCCCTGTAAAGATTTGGCTGATCTTGTGCTTTTCTGGAGCTCTCAGAAATTTAGCAGAGTTGTGACATGCTCCATTCTCTGTGCTTTTCTACGGATCAGGAAAAAGTCATACTACTTTACTTTCAATGCTGGAGACATCTGAATATGATAGGAGGCCAACAACTTGCATTTGGACCATCTACCTAGACATACCGTGCTAACATTTCTTCTACTCTGGTCTGATGGTGCCCTTAGAGGAACTTGGGACTCTTGCAATTTCTTTGCTAACTGCAGTATAAAGGCACAGGTGCACTGGATCTTCAGGCCTCCAAGATTTTAAAAAATTATTTCGTTAGTTAGGCTAATCTAAAAATCCGAAGAATATGGGGCATAAGAATCTCTCCCGTCACCGAGGCCTTCCCTTGGGGGTAAAGATTCGACTTCTGAAGCCTCATTCTACTTCTTAACATCCATGTAACCTGGGACAGGTACCTTATTTCAGGTCTGTGTAAGGTTTTTTATAGTACCACAGTACAGCTTTATAAAATGTGTATGACCATAGCATGTACCTCCTTGTGTTTTACAGAGGATTAAATGAAATAATGTAAGATACTTTAAAAACTCAATATTATAGAGTAAAAAGTCAAAACAAATTAATACTATTACTTACTCAAACTATAGTTTTGAAAGAAATGAGGTTTTTTTTTTTAACCAGTATTACAAAATTCTGTGGTGACTTATTGAAGTGTCCATAAAATATCCTAACATGGATGCATGAAGAACAAAAAATATATAGGGGAAAACACAATAGTGTAATATATAAAAATATTACCCTGATTCATTTATTCAGGCCACTGTTTTCTATGTAGAGAAAGTGACATCCATATAAAGTTACTGGAATAACATTGGAAAATAATGCACTCAAATTTCCTAGCACAATGACTGATACACAGTAAGCACTCAATAACATTAAGTGAACGGACTTGTACAATCATTTTTTTCTCATGAACCCAGAGAAGAACTCATACAGGAAAACATTTATCAAGAATATAATGGGGGTGCCTGGGTGGCTCAGTTGGTTAAGCATCTGACTTTGGCTCAGGTCATGATCTCACAGTTCATGAGCTCGAGCCCGCATCCGGCTCCAAACTTATGGTGCAAAGCCTGCTTGGGATTCTCTTTCCCTCTTCCACCTGCCTACCCTTTCCCTGACTTGCTCTCTCTCAAAATAAATAAACTTACAAAAAAAAAATATAACAAGGGCCAATAGTTATTTATAAAAGTACTGACCCAAGTAAACTAACCATTTAATAATACTGAGCCCCTACCTTTCTCACTTAATAACTTACACCAACATACTACAATTTCATAAAGTCTCAGTATACAAATTATCTGAAACAATCCTAAAACCTGTGAGATAGGCATTATCTCATAATGAAAGGTTACAAGTCCTGTGGAGGTGACACAGCTAAGCATCAGAGCTAGAATGAAAACCTGTGAATCTTGTCAAAGTCTCTGGGCTCTTCTACCAGTGCAGAACTTTTTCACTTGCAAAAATAGAGCAAGCTATTTCCAGGCCTTCCCAACTAGTCCCAATTAGGACTCCCCTGAGAGCTCTCTCTTATCCAAGTTTTTTCTGGCTTGTTCTTCCATGAAAGTTTTTGCCCCTTATTTTTCTAATTAGTTTTGAAACAGAGCCATCTTGTGCATTCTTTTCACAGGGTCTGAACTAGCACAGAGACTAAAAGAAAGGTGAAAATATGTTGTGGGGATGGGAGGTATGAGCACTTAAGAGAAATAAATGGAATTTAAATGGGTATGTCGGTTCAGAAATGGGCAGGAAAGAACCAAGAAAATAGTTTTCATTTATCTTCTTTTTAATCAAAGCCTGCATTTAAGGAGATGAGGTCCATCCTTCAAGGAGGAAGGCTAAGGACTCTGTAATCACTAGATATTAATCTATGGTAGAACTGACTCTACTGTCCACGTCTTCCCTAAAACGGGGCAAATTCATCTTTTAAAGACACATCTTTAGTTTACCTTCTGGAAAGATGAAATTTTATATCTAGTTACTCTGATACTTATCAGATCTCAGATTTGGCCAATGTTCATTTGTTCTTTTGTACAAATATTGCAAATTAACCACGATATCGACCAATAATGAATATCTTTAAAAACAGAGGGCCTGTGAACCAGGATGAAAAATAATACTTAGTAATGGGAGAAATATTTCCTATATTAGTGTTGATATATGAGAAGTTAAAATGGGTTTTCTACTAGTTACACAGAATTTTAAGGTTCTGATCAACACATGATATTGCAAAATAATGGGTAGGTTTTAATAAGTTCAAGTACTCATTAGGATACACTAAAGTTATCTATATGAAAGCATGTTATTTGGTTTGCTATATCTTATTGAATAATATAATTATGAAATCAAATGCAGAAGTGTTTACTGTTCTTTAACAGCACAATATTCATGATTAAAGAGTCATGGAGTATTATATACTGAAGTCCTGGCATTTAAATACAAAGTTAAGCAGGGTTTCAAGTGTCCCACTTTGTCTCAGGTCATGATCTTGCGGTTCATGAGTCTGAGCCCTGCGTAGGGCTCTCTGCTGATAGCTTGGAGCCAGAAATCTGCTTAACATTCTATGTCTCCCTCTCTTTCTGCCCCTTCCCCACTCATTCTCTTTCTCAAAAATAAGCATCTGAAAAATTTAAATACAAAATTAAGTATCACTAACACCTTTGTTAGAGGGGATAACATGAAGGGTCTGAAGCTAGTCTTGCTATGACAGGAATTGAAAATGCATCCCCAGTTTTTAATGATTCCATGCCTCAGTCAACTGTGATATAAAATAACGTGGGGAGGTCTAAATTATATTATAAAACAATTTATTCATTGGTCAGTATTTGTAAAAAAAAAAAAAAAAAAAAAAAAACCCTATAGAGCAGAGCTTCAAATAAAAAGAACTCACTAGATGAAGATGTAATTCATAGAAGGTCTAGCTAATTGTAATGAATTCAGTTGTAATGAAGAATAAGACCAAAACCCATGGTGAGAGTGACCTAAGAGATAACTAAAAAGTGAAATGTGTTGCCTGCTCTCTGGGAATAGAATTAAATCTTAAGTCTTGAGTGTCAATTTCAGGAGGCTTCCGACTGGCATAAGACTTTACAATCAGGGCTTACTGTGTCTACATCAAAGTGGGAAAGAACTCTTCAGATACAGCTGGTATCCTTTGGTTCCTTCCTGGTTTGGCCTGGGTCCTGATTAGTGACAACTAAATCATGATGGGGTCCTCACTGGCATTTTGGAATGAAGAGTTTGGTGAACCCATGTCCCAGACATTTACCTCTTTTCCTTGTTTCCAGACTTAGGCTGCTAGCAACTCTGTATCACCTCACAGGAGATAGGGAGAGACTGGGGCCTATGTGAGGACCACATGATGTGATCATCATCATTGTCGACCCCCTCAGGTCTCCTGCTGCCTCATAGCCTATATCAGGGACAGAGGAGAGGTCTTCTCTGGTTGTAAAATATCCATTGTTTCCCCTGAGACCTGCCTTCTGAGAGGTCCTTAAAAATTCAGAAAAATGGGTTTTTCTTCACAAATCCTGACAATTCAAGAATATTTCTGATGTGTACTCAAAAACTCCATTTTGGATACCAGAGGTTAGAGAGTAAATGCCTTGTTCCAAAGATCTTTATGTCCTGTCAACCTGTAACCTCTTCTTCCCTTCTCCTTAGAGATCAAGGTCTCGGGAAACTGAAGAACTGTATATAAAAGTACAAAGAATATATTAATATTTCTTATTAAATGTCTTGCTATAATATTGGTTTGAACTTTACTACTTTTGTACTTATAAGAAAAAACGTTGTTCATATTGTAATGAACTTTGTAATATTAAAAAAAGTTATACTGAAGTACAGAAAGTTTGTGTGAGACAGCCAGACTGAACTTTCCCTTAACAACCTTATATAGGCCAAATGTCAGAGAAGAGGTATTAAAAGAGGTGCACTTTATTTTATTTACAGGAAGTGAGTTGAACATTGGCCTCTTCTCCCCATTCATTATTCACATTTTTGTCTAATTCCTGATTCTGACAATTTTTAACATTAGTGTTTTTGTGCTTTTGTTATCAGCTTTTATGAGTTCTTCATACATTAAAAACCTTTGTCCTATTTATTACCACTCATTTTCCTTTAGTTTTAGATTTTTCCTGATTGTATTGCTTATTCTAATTTCCACAATTCTTTTAGACTAAGTTCTGTAAGAAAATGAACCACAATTTTGTTATTCTTTAGTTTACCTGAAGTGCTTTAAGACAGTGGCTATAAATACTTGTTGCTCAATAAATACTGTTGAATCAGTAAATGTTTGAACATTCTCAAGTCCTAGGAAGCTTTGATTGTATTAACATAATTCCTATCACAACCTATGGATAGCTAAAAGAAGTAAAACACAAAGAAATAAAGATTCAATTTTTGCTATGTAGATTGATTTGGCTTAAATTTTCCTTTTCAACCATAAGGGCAATTTTTACTTTTCATATAAGTTATTGGAAATTCAAAAGGACACTGATCTGACTATATTTACAGATTGTTTTGACCACTCTTTCTCTAAGCTCTGTAACCTCTCAATTCTTAATTTCTGTATTAGTTTTAGACAGTAGTGTTAAAAGTAAACTAAGATGAGGCACACCTGGGTGACTCAGTCAATTAAGTGTCCGGACTTCGATTCAGGTCATGATCTCCGGGCTCAGTGAGTTTGAGCCCTACACTACTCTGTGCTGACAGCTCAGAGCCTGGAACCTGCTTCGGATTCTGGTCTCCCTTTCTCTCTGTCCCTCCTCAGCTCACACTCTCTCTCAAAAATAAACATTAATTTTTTTTTTAAATAAACTAAGACATATTAAAAGCTTTCAGAACTTACTTGAGCCAAAATTCATTCCTACCAAGCAGCTCCAGATGTGAAACAGTTTGGAGTGCTCCATGACAGAAACTTGGGGGAGATGCTTTCAGACAGAATAGGCAGAAGCCAAGTAAGAAAATTATGGATTGGCCATAGCTTAAAGCCTTGTTGGCTGTTTGGAATTAGCTGTCCTTAGGTTTTAATTTTGTAACCTTAAGAAACTAACGAGCTTAGGGTTTAGTTTGCTTAGGTAGGGTACCACGGCATTAGGGACCACTTGACTCTAATGACCTCTTTAATGAATTTGAGTTAAATTTTTCCAAAAAAAAAAAAAAAAAAAAAGTATGTAGGTATTCAACTGATAGCAGTTGTGATTTTGGTAGCAACAGATTAATTGATAACGGCAAGTGGCAAATGAATTTGAGTGTATATATCGGCAAAGCAATATAAATATCAGCATACACTTGAAAAATGAACTATTCAGTCTGTAGTCATGCATATGGATTCCCAGACCCATTTTGATGTCCTGAAGCCTCAATATCATCCTCCCTCTTGAAGCCTCAATTGTCATCCTCCTGTGGCGCAAACATTATGAACCTCTGTTTGAAGAGGATAAATGCATCTGTCTGTCAGATGCCCACAAAATGTATAGTCCCATTAAATAAACAAATGTCACTGAAAAAATGGTTGATTTGTCTACTGTTTTTCCTCAAAGCATAATTTGCTCATTCCCAAAGCAGACATCTTGAAAATTATTTCCTAAGTAGGTCCATCTTTCAAGATAAAAAATAGCTTTAGTTCACAGCAAAACCCAACGATACTTTGAAGAGTTATGGGCTGGCTTCTTCACCTCAAATCTATGTAGGATGCTCTGACATATGTTACTTTGGAGGCGAAAGTTAGCATTTTTAAGAAAAACAAAAGAGCATTTTGCTTTTTCATCAAAGAGACATTTCAATATCTTAAGTGCTCATTTGCAGTCTCATAAAATGTTTTCTTTCCCTTTAAATGTCAAGGTGATGTTTTCAGGATTAATATAAAATCATTCATTACACCTTAAGTGACATTAGCAGTGGGAGACAAACAATTATAAGTAGGTTTTTCTAAGACTAAAGCTAAAACACGTTTACCTTTAGAACTTAAATTCTTATGTAAGAGGTAATAATTTAAAGAACATTTTCTGCTCCAAGTATTTTAAGATGTACAATGAACACTAATGTACCAAGAAGCAAAAACATTCACACACTAACAAATTGCATATCCAGCAGAGAAGGCAAAAACATTCACACACTAACAACTTGCATATCCAGAACTATATTTAAATATAACTATCATTACTCAAATAATCAAATTTATTTAAACTGCTAAAATTGTACCAGCAATGATAGATCTTATATTTTGTCATTCACATTTCCAAAATTACAGTATTACCACAGTTATTTTGCTCACAACAACCCTAGGGAGTATATAGATTACGTATTAGTGTCTTCATAAAAATTCCCAGGCAGAGAGAATGACAGGACCCAACAAAAAAATCACATAGATAATTAACGATTAAGAGAAAACAGTAATCAAAATAATTTCATTCTTTGCCAAGTTTTTATTCAATGAGTACTCCTTTAAGGTGGAAAAAATAGATTGTGAACACTGTTGCCAGCAAAATATCCTGTCAATATTGATATAAATTATAATATTCTGCTGGGCAGAGGTTGCACCCCTATGGCTCTGGGTAAACCCTATTTCATGGCTTCAGGGCCAGGCTGGCCTGAGGTAGTGGCCCTAATGAGATCTGCATTGAGTTTAGGGCCATTCTCCCCGTTTTGTAAAGAATAGCTCAAGTTCACAAACAAAAAACTTTATTATATTGTCCTATAGAAGTCCAGCAGCCTTTCTAATTTCATGCCACTTAGCTGTGTTCTCTTTAGTCCCAGCTGGCAGTATTCCTGCTGGTTTAATCCCATCTCTATTCCTGGTTTCTATTAGATGGCTGATTAGGTCTATGGTTTATATCCACTGTAATTTCCTTATCTACATGGGCAGTCAGTCACACTCTGAGTATTCTCTTTGGAACATGCTTTCTCGTTTTTGGGAGGAAAACAGATCAGCTGAAAACTTTTTCAGATCTCTAAAATCTAGCTCCTTTTTTCTTATTGCTTAACAAATCCTTCAATTTATTTCTCTCTCCTTGCATTCTATTATAGGCTGTCAGGAGGAAATAAGTCACTGCTTCAACACTGCTTAGAAATCTCCTCCAGCTAGGTTTCTGGTTCAAGATGGTGAAGTAGGAAGACTGAATTCACTTCCTCCACAGAACACACTAAACTGCACCTATGAATAGAAAAGTTCCTCCTGAAGAATAACTGAGAACTGACTGAACAGCTTACTAAACAACCAGAGAGAATGGTGAGAGAACAGCAAGAGAGATGGAAATGTGGTAACAAAGGGAGCCCTCACCCCTAATGCTAGAAAGGCAGTGGTAAGTGGGACAAGGAAAAGATCCCTCTATCCTTGGGCACAGAAAAAATAGCGCTACAGTTTAATGACAACTAGCATATGAAAGAGAACACAAGAACTCCACTGAGGAGCTGTGAGAAAGTTCTACAGGTCAGAGGGGCTGGAGAAGAACACAATTTACATTCCAATGCTGCCTTAAATGCCTACACTGGAACAGGGTCTGTATACCAAAAGAGGCCAGTCTTGTAGGCTCAGTGAACTTACAACCTCAGTGAGCCTAGGGTCTATAAGCCCATACCATCTCTAGAGTCACTAGGGCACAGATAAGAAGCTGGGGTTTTAAAAGGGCAGGGAAACTGTGGGAACAGTCTCTTCCCTTCCACCCCAAAAGCCCTAATGGAGTAGGGTCTGGATGCCAAAAGGGGCAGGGGCAGATGCCATAATTGGCGGGTCTGTCATCACAGGGAGCTTGCAACCTTAGCAAGCCCAGGGCTCTCAAGCCCACACCATCGTTAGTTTTTCTGGGGCACAGATAAATGCCATGTTTAAAAGAGCCAAGGAACTGCAGGAATATACTCTCCCCATCCACCTTAAAAGTCTAGACAGAAGCAAGATCCAGCTCACAATGAGCCTGCAACCTCAGTGAGCCCATGGTTTATAAACCCGCACCAGCCACCCTGTGATGCTGGGCCACAGATAACAAAGGGTAGTTGTGTATTGCTTATTTCCTTTAAAATTTTTATTTTAAAAAATTTAAATCTTATTTAAGAGAGACAGTGTGAGCAGGGCAGGGGTGGGGGGGTGCAGAGAAGGAGAGAGAGAATCCCAAGCAGGCTCCACCCTGCCAGCACAGAGCCCAGTATGGGGCTTTGACTCACAAAACCATGAGATCATGACCTCAGCCAAAACTGAGTCAGATGCTTAACCAACTAAGCCATGCTTTTTAACATTAAAATTTGTCTTATATATTCTTCTTTTTGGTTTTGTTCTTTTTTTTCTTTTTTCCTTTTTCTTTTCCCTTTATTTTTCTTTATTCGGTACAAAGCCCTAATTTACAAGAGTAACTAGCATATACAGCCACAGCTCTAGCCAGCCACCAAAAGTGAACAAGCACACACAGCATGAATAGGGGACACCATACACAAGACCTCTTCTTCAACTTTAGGAGAAGTGGCCATTTTGCCTAATCCATAGAAACAAATACAGAAAGTCAAACAAAAGAGGGAGACAAAGGAATATGCTCCAAAAGGACAAGGAAAATACCTCAGAAAAAGCATTAAGTGAATTAGATATAAGCAATACACTGCATAAAGAATTTAAGGAAATGACTGTAAAGATAATTACGAGGCTGGAGAAAAGAGTGCAAGAACTCAGTGAGACCTTCAATAAAGAGAGAATAGCAACAAGAACCAAAAAGAGCTGAAGAATTCAGTAACTGAAATAAACTAGAGGGACTCAACTATACATGAGAAGATGCAAAAGAATATTTCAATGATACGGGTAATGGAAATAGGGTAATACAAAGGACACAAACAGCCTAAAGAGAAAAGAGTTTTTTTTTTTTTTTAAAAAATGAGGATTATGAGATCTCTTGAACATAAAGTGAACAAACATTTGCATAATGACCCCCAGAAAGAAAGAGAAAGAGGGGTGTATGGAACTTATTCGAGTCCAAGAAATGCAGAATTTAAACAGGATGAACCCAAAGAGGTCCACACCATGGTACATAAAAATTAAAGTATCAAAGTTTAAAGATTAAGAGAGAATCTTAAAAGAGACACAAAAATTATGTATAGGGGAAAACTTATAAGACTATCAACTGATTTTTCAGCAGAAACTTGGCACACTGGATATATTCAAAATTCTGAAAGGAATAAATTTACAACCAAGTATACTCTAACAGTCAAGGTTATCACTCACATATGAAGGAGACAAAGAGCTTTCCAAACAAAAGATAAAGGAGTTTATCAACACTACAGCAGCCTTACAAGAAATGTTGATGGGACTTTATGAATAAAAGATGTAAAATAAGACAATTTATACATAAAATGTAGAAAGGAGTAAAAGGAGTAAAAAGAGGAAAAGAAGGAAGAAAAGAAAAAATTTTTTTTTGTTCTATAATGTGTTTGAACTTAAAGGACCATCAAATTAATATAGATGCTATTTACTTAGGATGTTATATGTGAATCTCATGGTAACCACAAACCCAAAACCTATGACAGATATTCATAGACAAAAACAGAGTCAAAACACTATAGATATTCATCTATCACAAAGAAAAAGAGCAAGAAAGGAACAAAGAACTACAAAAACAACCATAAAACAAATTTTAAAATGCTATTAAGTACATACCTATCAATAATTATTTTAAATGTAAATGGCCTACACGTTCCAATCAAGAGAGTAGTGGGATAGATTAAAAAAAAAAAAAAAAGGCTTATATGCTGCCTACAAGAGATTCATCTTAGACCTAAAGATGCATAGAGACTGAAAGTAAAGGGGTGGAAAAACACTCATAATACAAACGAAAGTAGAAAATAAGGCCAGGGTAACAATACTTAACCAAATAATCTTTAAAACAGACTGTAACAAGAGATAAAAATGTGCATTACATAATAAAAAAGGGATCAATCCAACAAGAGGATCAACAATTGTAAAGATCTATGCACCCACTGCTGAAGCACCTAAATACATGAAGCGAATATTAATAGACATAAAGAGAGAAACTAATGGTGGTAATATGACAATAGTAGGGGATTTTAACACTCCACTTACATCAATGGATAGATCATCCAGATAGAAAATCAGTAGGGAAGCAATGTCTTTGAATCACACATTGCACCAGATGGATAGAATAGATACATACAAAACATCCATCTCAAAACAATAGAATATACATTCATTTTAGGTGCACATTCGACATTCTCCAGAAGAGATCACTTGTTAGGCCATGAAACAAGCCTCAATAAATTTAAGAAGACTAAAATCATACCATGCATCTTTTACCTTCTAAATAGCATGAAACCAGAAATAAATCCAAAGAAAAAACTCTGGAAAACCACAAACATGTGGAGACTAAACATGATACTAAACAACTAATGCATCAGTGAAGCAATCAAAGAAGAAAAAAAATGTGTGGAGACAAATGAAAATGAAAACACAACAGCCCCAAATCTCTAGGATACAGCAAAAGCAGTTCTAAGAGGAGCGCATATAGCAATACAGGCTTACCTCAAAAACAAGTAAAAAACTCAATCTAACTTTATGTCCAAAGGAACTAGAAAAAGAGCAAAGTCCAAGGTAAATAGAAATGGAAATAAATAACAGAAATAAATGAGTTATAGACTAAAAACAATAGAAAAGAAAAAAAAAAGTCAATGTAACCAAGAGCTGGTTCTTTAGAAAACAAAACTGACAAACCCTTAGCCAGACTCATCAAGAAAAAAAAGAGAAAAACCACAAGTAAATAAAATCAGAAATGAGAGAAGTAACAACTAATATCACAAATACAAAGGATGTTAAAAGAATACTATAAAAAATTATATGACAACAAACTGGACAACATAGGAGAAATGTATAAACTCCTAGAAACAATAATCTTCCAAAACTGAACCAGGAAGAAATATAAAATCTGAACAGGCTGATTACAAGTTACAAAATTGGACCAGTAATAAAAAAAACTACCAAAATATAAAACTCCAGGATGAGATGGATCCACATGTGAATTCTACCAAATATTTAAAGGAGAGTAATACCTATTCTTCTCAAATTATTCCAAAAAATAGAAGAGGAAGGAGAGTTTCAAAATACATCCTAGGAGGCATTACCAAGGTACAAAAACCAGAAAAAGACCCCACAAACATCCCTGAACATCCCTGATGAACATAGATGCCAAAATCCTCAACAAAATACTAGCAAATTGCATACAACACTACATTTAAAAGGTTATTTGCCATGATCAAGTAAAATTACTGAGATGCAACATGTTTTAATATTCACAGAACCAATGCCATACATGTACCACTTCAAGAAAAGGATAAAAATCATGCGGTCTTGGGGCGCCTGGGTGGCGCAGTCGGTTAAGTGTCCGACTTCAGCCAGGTCACGATCTCGCGGTCCGTGAGTTCGAGCCCCGCGTCGGGCTCTGGGCTGATGGCTCGGAGCCTGGAGCCTGTTTCCGATTCTGTGTCTCCCTCTCTCTCTGCCCCTCCCCCGTTCATGCTCTGTCTCTCTCTGTCCCAAAAATAAATTAAAAACGTTGAAAAAAAAAAAAAATTAAAAAAAAAAAAAAAAAAATCATGCGGTCTTCTCAACAGATGCAGAAGTATTTGACAAAATTCAACATCCATTCACAATAAAAACTCTCAACAAAATGAAGTTAGAGAAAACATACCTCGATATTATAAAGGCCATATGCGAAAAACACACAGACAACATTATACTCAGCGCTAAATAGAGCTTCCTTTAAGGTCAGGATGTCCACTCTCACCACTTTTACTCCACATAGTACTGGAAGTCCTAGCCGCAGCAATCAGACAAGAAATAGGGAGCAGCCGTGATAAAGAAGTTACATTGTCACTACTTACTGGTAACAGGCATAGAAAATCCTAGACTCTACAAAAAAAACAAAAACAAAAACAACAAAAACAAAAAAACAAAAAAAACAAGAAAACCCCCCAAAACACTAAAATAAACAGATTTAGCAAAGTGGCAGGATGCAAAACTAATACAATTAAAATTAACACAATTAATACGAATTAGTTGTAAAAAGTATTTGCATTTGCACCAAAAAGAGCAAAATACCTTGGGATAAACTGAATCAAGGAGGTGAATGATGTGTACTCTGAAAATTATAAAACACTGATGACAGAAATTGAAGATGACACAAACAAATGGAAATACTTTCCATGTTCACGTATTGGAAGAATATTGTCAAAATGTCCATATTACTCAAAGCAATATACAAATTCAATGTGATCCCTATCAAAATAGCAACAGCAATTTTCACAAAGCTTCAGTGCTACTGAAATGTATATGGAACCACGGAATAGTGACTAGCTAAAGCACTCCTGAGAAAGAACGAGCTTCAGGTATTACAATACCAGATTTCAATACATACCAAAAGCTGTAATGAAAATAGCATTTTACTGGCACATAGATCAATAGAACAGAATCGAGAACCCAGAAATAACCCCATTGTATGGTCAATCTAGGACAAAGGAGGTGAGAATATACATGGCAAAAAGTCTCTTCAATAAGCGGTGCTGGAACACTGCCAGCTACATGTGTAAGAGTGAAACCGGATCACTTTTGAGCATGATACACAAAAATAAACCGAAAATGGACTAAAGATCCAAATGTGAGACCTGAAACCATCAAAATCCCAGAAGAGATTTCTCTGACATTGTCCATCACAGTATTTTTCTAGAAAGCAAAAATAAACTATCGGGACTACAGCAAAATAAAAAGCTTTTTGCACAACAAAGGAATCCTTTGAGAAAACAAAAAGGCAATCTACTGAATGGGAGAAGATTCTTGCAAATGATGTGCCTCCTATGGGGTTAATATCCAAAATGTATACAAATTTATACAACTCGACACCAAAAAAACCGAACAATCTAATTTAAAGATGGGCAGAAGATATGACAGACACTTTTCCAAATAAGACATACAGATGGTGTACAGGCACATGAAAAGATGCTGAACATCACTCATCAGGGAAATGCAAATCAAAACCACAATAAGATATGACTTCACACCTGTTAGAATGTATAAAATCAAAAAGAAACAAGTGTTGGTGAGGATGTGGAGAAACAGGAACCCTTATGCACTGTTGCTGGGAATGCAAACTGGTACAGTCACCACGGGAAACAACATGGAGATTCCTCAAAAAATTAAAAATAGGAATACCTTGTAATCCAATAATTGCATAATTGGGCATTTACCCAGAGAAAATGAAAATACTAACTCAAAAAGATACATACAACTCCATATTTAATGCTCATCATAGCATTATATATAATAGGCAAGACTTGGAAACAACCTAAGTGCCCATTAATACATGAATGGATAAAGAATAAATGGTGTATATATGTATGTGTGTACATACACACACACACTGGAATATCACACAGCCATAAAAAGGAGGAGATCATTCCATTTAAGACAACATGAGTGGACCTATAGGGTATTATGCCAAGTAAAATAAGTTAGACTGAGAAAGACAAATACCATATATCCCCACTCATAAATGGAATCTAAAAAAAATGAACAAACAAAAAGCAGAATCAGAACTATAAATACAAAGAACTGGTAGTTGCCAGAGGGATGGGGAGGGGTTGGGCAAAATGGGTGCAGTAGGCAGGGAGATACAGGCCTCTAGTTATGGAATAAGTCACTGGAATAAAAAGCAGAGCATAAGGAACATGATCAATGATGTTGATCATAGCTATACTTGTGGTGAACTTAGCATAATGTACAAGCTTGTCCTATCACTAAGCTGTGCACACGAAACTAATGCAACACTGTATGTCAACTACAGTTAAAAAAAAAAAAAACTCACATAAATATCCAATTTTATCACTCACAAATTCTACCTTCCACAAAACACTAGAACATGAACAGAATTCAGCAAAGTTCTTGGTCACTTTATAACGATGACCACCTTTTCTCCATTGTCGAGTAACATGTTCCTCATTTTCCTCTGAGACCTCATTAGAATGGTTTTCACCACCCATATTTCTATCAAAGTTCTGTACATGATAACTTATGTATTCTCTACAATGGAACCTCTCTACAGGTCCCTTTTCCTTTCTGAGCCCTCATCAGAATCACTTTTATCAGTCCACAGGATTTTTCTTTTTTTTAATATGAAATTTATTGTCAAATTGGTTTCCATACAACACCCAGTGCTCACCCCAACAGGCACCGTCCTCAATGCCCATCACCCACTTTCCCCTTCCTCCCACCCCCCCCCTCCCATCAACCCTCAGTGTATTCTCAGTCTTTAAGAGTCTCTTATGGTTTGGCTCCCTCCCTTTTTTCTCCCCCCCTCCCCTCCCCCATGGTCTTCTGTTAAGTTTCTCAGGATCCACAGGCTTTTTCTAATATGCCCCTCAAAAAAGACCACTTATGTGTATTTTGTAAAGTATATGCTCTTGGAAATTGTTTCATTATGCATCTAAAAGGGCTCCGGTAAGCCATTAAATGGTAGATAACCACCTTTACTAGAATCAGGTAACTTTTTTTTTTTTTAAACCTTGAGTGTTCATTTATTCAACAAATATGTATCAAGAGCACATAATAGGTCAAGGACTGTGTCAGGACAGGGGAATTTTAAAGTAACTTTTTTTAAAGTTTGAGAGAGAGAGAACATGCATGAGCAGGGGAGGGACAGAGACAGAGATAGAGAGAGAGGGAGACAGAGAATCCCAAGCAGGCTCCACACCATCAGGGCAGAGCCCAATGCAGGGCTTGAATGCACAAACTGTGAGGTCATGACCTGAGCTGAAATCAAAAGTTGAACACTTAAATGAATCACCCAGGAGCCCCTAAAGTTAGTAATTTTTATTTTTAAAGTAAATTTTAATGATTAAGTCTTAGATGCTAAAAGTAGCCTATTTTCTGAATATTATGTTCCACAATCTTTTATTTTTATAAAGTGGATTTAGAACTAAATAACCATAGGGGCGCCTGGGTGGCTTAGTCAGTTAAGCATCTGACTTTGGATCAGGTCATGATCTCACTGCTTGTGAGTTCAAGCCCCACTTTGGGCTCTGTGCTGACAGCTCAGAGCTTGGAGCCTGCTTTGGATTCTGTGTCTCCCTCTCTCTCTGCCCCTATCCTGGCTCATGCTCTCTCTTGAATTGTCAAAAAATAAATATTTAAAAAACAAAGAACTAAATAACTATATTTAAATATTATGTTATTACAATGAACTATGGAGATATTATTTGTAACCCATGAACCCATTTGTCTTCTACTGGAGATTTTCAAAGGGAATCAAAAAATAAAAAGATGCCTTGATTGGAACAATTTATTTTGTTTTTTGTCGCTAATTACATCTGCCTTTTCTGGATATGCTCACATTCAAACATACAAAATTTTGAATACCATTTGATAATTCATTTCTAACAGTTTTTTCTATCTTTAAAGTTATTTGAGCTTGAGAATTCCTCTTGAGAAAGTATCACTGAAAAGGTGGTAAGGTGAAATGAAAAGATAGGAAGGAAAATGTCAATTTTAGGAGGATCAGACATGTTTAGTACAGTGGCATGTCATTTTGGAAAAGTATATACCACATAGCAGTAAGAATAATAACAGCATGTATAATATGTCTAAAGTCCAGACTAGGCATATTGAATGCTTATGCAACGTGAGTTAGATAAAAGCAATTATGACCTGTCCTCATGGAGAAGGAGCTTATAAAATTTTTAAAAATGGACAGAAATTCATATTTTAAATGTGTATCTTATTTCAAAACAAGAAATAAAGGAGCAACTTTATAAGAACAAAATACAAATTGAGATTAATAAAGTGATCTGCAATTAAAGGACATGTTGAAAGAAGCAAAGAATGGGTATGTTTCACTAATGTCTGCTGTAGGAAAGTCAATTCTATTTGCTGATGGTTATCTATTTCTCAAAGTGTCGTTAGTAACATCTGAAAATTTTTTTTTTAATTTTTTTTAACGTTTATTTTTTTTGAAACAGAGAGAGATAGAGCATGAACAGGGGAGGGCAGAGAGAGAGGGAGACACAGAATCTGAAACAGGCTCCAGGCTCTGAGCTGTCAGCACAGAGCCCGACGCAGGGCTCGAACTCACGGACCGTGAGATCATGACCTGAGCCGAAGTCTGACGCTTAACTGACCAAGCCACCCAGGCGCCCCATCTGAAAATGTTTTTATTAAGGTTTGTATCTGGGGTGCCTGGGTGCCTCAGTCAGTTAAGTGGCCAACTTCAGCTCAGGTCATGAGCTTGCTCGTTCATAAGTTTGAGCCCTGCATCAGTCTTTTGCTGCTAGCTTGGAGCCTGGAACCTGCTTCAGATTCTGTTGTCTCAGTCTCTCTCTGTCCCTCTCCCACAGTATACATTAAAAAACTTTTTTTTAAATAAAAGTTTGTATCTGATTTAATCCGGAGCAAAAATTAATTTAGCATCCATATTATGAAGCGTTAAAAACACTTTAGTAAAATTATTTCATAATAATGGAGAGAAGTGGACCTACTCAATTATTTCTCAAAATTTTATATACAAGATATTAATTTCCACTGTTTTTAGATTACAGTGAAAAATACAGAGCTCTATTAAACTGGAGACTGCAGTTATTCAAAACAATGTGTTTTTCCTTACTACTGCCATATGTCATCCAAATAAAAATGTTTACAATTTAATAGACAGTATCTAATAAGTCCATTTCTTATGTTAAATTTATTCAGATGCCTATCCCCAAAAGAACACTTAACTATCTTATACACAATTCTCGTGGTGGCCACATTTTTTGTGTTTTTTTGGTTGTTTGTTTTACCACCACACACTGCCCTTTTTCACCTTAGTTGCAGTTGACTAATCCTGAGCAAATACTTTATCCAGGGGCAATGAATCTACAGCCTGGTCAGGGGCTTTTGAAATGAAAGATAAAGTTACTCTGAAATATTAACTAATTAAATCTGAGAAAGTAAGGTCGTTATATGAGAACATCAGATGAATGGTCATGATGAAGGATTTAAAAAAAAAACTCAATGAAAAATGCTCAATTCGAAGGTCTGAAATAAAGGACTTACTCTCTAGCAGAGAAATGTTGGTAGAGAGGCATATGGTAATGCTCAAATATGCCACGGGAGAGAGCATGGACGCCACACTGGAGCACAGTCCTACCGGTTTTAGAGGGCTTCCACATCTTTTCTACATTTCTTCACAGTAACATTCTTCCCTTGGGCTTCTTTTCCTTAAAAAAAAAATAGTGCTGTGCCAGATCGAAAGAACTCAGAGAGCAACTTAAGAACCATATTAGGGGCTGAGAGGGGGTGGTGGTGAAGGCAGGGGTATTCCAGTCCAACAAGAATTCTCTAGAGAATTGCTCTAAGAGCTCCTTTTATATACAGGTCAGCACATTGGGCCTCCTAAAGTTATTTAATATAAATATACACACAGAACCGATGATGGCCTACTTCTTAGGTTAAGAATTCTTACAGTTAGTGGAATTATCCTCATTTCCTACAAGATAACCCAGTTTTTCATGGCTGAAGGAAGCCTCTAAAGAATCTAGTAGGTTTTAATACGTACGGGGGAAAAAAATAGGTGTTAATCTGAATTTGTGTATTAAATAAAAACATCTTAATGAGACAAATTATAAAGCTGACTAGTGAACACAAAAGGACAAACTTGAATATTGACTGTCTTCATCATCAAAGGAGTAACCACTTCTAATTGTTTTCAAAAGTGCTTTCTCCACTGCCTCCCCAGCCAGAATGAGGTTTTGAATACTGGAGGTAGGAACTAAAAACCTCATTTTCACACTTAGGCATTATTAAATGATATCACTTAATTCATTTTCATCAGCTTGTGAAAAATGTTCATTATGCAGAAATCTTAGCCCCATTGACTCTTTACTGCGTAAAGCTATTATACTCATTCCAATATAGTTAGTAATCTGGTGCATTTTAATTCTTCCTTTGAGACAGTCCATGTTGAAAAAAAACTGAAATCCTGTATTATAATCTATAGTTAAAAATTTTTTTAAAGTAAAAGGGCATCTGCCGTATGACTGGAACCACTTAAAAGGGAGTACTTATCTAATTCAGATCCCCAGAGTGACCAAAGTTGAAAATGAGTTAGTATTTTTAAATCACCTGTTTGGATTTTAAATCTCTGAGTGACTTAATGCTAGTCTATATGCTATGTTGGAATAAAAGGGCAATGGTTACATGTTAAAAATCACTTGGGAAATTAAAAAAAAAAAGTCTTCAAAGAAAAAAGTTTTTACATAAAGAACAATATTTATTAGAAGAACTGATCTTAGACCTCCTCTTTATCCCTTGAAGAATTTTAAGTGACAAGAAAGATTATACCTTTTTGCTATTCTCTTGAGTCCTGAGACAGAATTAGGGGGAATCTTAGAGCCAACTTGAGTATGAGGTTCCCAAAGGTGAAAAGCAGGTCAGATTCAACCTCCAAAAGTTTTTCTGTGGCATTAACTGCCTGAGAGGCTGTCAGATTGTTCTGGGTCTTTTGAGGGTTAAGGCCCTGGCCATTTTTTTCTCTGAATATAACTACTATATAGCTGACACTTAGGATGTTACAATGCTTTTTGGACTATGGAATTATCAAATGCATTATGATAATAGGCAGTGATTTTATATTTCCCATTTTGCTCAAGCTAGGAATAAAATCTGTGGTTGGCATTTTCAAGGAAATTTAATAAAGCATTACTGTAGTAGTTAGTGCTGATTCCGTTGTTTACAAGATTTCAAGGATGCTAAGTTCTCAATTATTCAGGTCAGTGGGTAACTATCAATGAGCAAAGGTACTTCAGCCAATTGTTTCAATTTCCTCTTTCAACTCCTCTAAAATGTCAGCAGCACTTCCTGGAAGTGTATTTGAACTATTTTCCTTTTATGCCTCCTAGTACACCTTCAATGTTAAAATTGTTCCTGTGTAAACTGGCAAGTTCTCATGTTATGAAGGTAAATGGATGTTTTTTGGTGTTTTATTGCTTTACCTCTTTTCACTCCTTCATTTAATGAATTACTGAACATCTCCCATTGTAAGGTACTAGGGAAACAGGTCCACAAGACAGAGACCACATTTTCAGGGTATTCACAATTTAGTTTGAAAGACAGACACTGAATGTGTAATTATGGGGTTGCCAAATGTTAGAAAAAGGGGACATAGAACTGAGTGACCTATCCTAGTTTAGATAAAGTTTAGTTAGAAGTTTCCAGTGGAATCATTTTTTAGCTGAGTTCTAAGTGAAGAGTTGATCTGTGAAGTAGGGAGAAGGATTTTTTTTTTTTTTTTTCAATGGGAGAAAAGCAAGTTTCACTTTCTCACCTTTCAGTTAACATCCATTAATCTAGCAAAGTAGTACTAAATCTAGATGAGAAATAATGAGGATCTAAGTTTGGGGACAGAAAAAAAATATTCATTTGTATGAAGATTTGGTAAATTGGGTTATGGTATACATGTGAAGGTATGAAGGTCAGGGGGAGGGTAAAGTTAAGGAAGTTCCAAAATTCAGTCTGGGCTTCCAGACAGGTGATGATGCCCCTTACTAAAACTGAGAACACTGGCATGTAAGTGGGTTTGGAGAGCGCTCAGGAATCCAGTTTTGCACGTGTTCAATTTAAAGGGTTCTAGAGGTAAACTAGTGTGAGTGATAAGTAGGCAATTAAACACACATTGCCCCGAAAAGAGGCTGGAGGTACATCTAATTATCACCATGTCCCTCTAATTACACTTTTTAAGTTTCCTCAGCCTTACCCTGGTCCCCTTCTCACTGAAGTGTGTTCTTTCTTAGAGAATTCCAAGAGCCTGCTAATTCAAACCCTTTCCTCAGTGGCAGCATTAAAATGAACATTTACATTGCTGCTAGGGTGAGCTATTTAAAATAGAAAACGTATTTGTTTCCTCCTTTCTCCTCTTCCCAGTGTTAGCTTCTAACAGTCTTGCTTATGCTTCTGTGTTACTGTCGAGGGCTTTCTTTTTTCTTCATCTTTTTTCCACCAAGTATAAATGGGTATAAATTCTTTTCAGATCCTTCTCTCATCAGCCAATTGTTTTGCTTAAAGTCTAGTCAATATAAAAGTATGAAGCATTACTTCCATAATGGAAGTAACAGAAGAATAAGATGAACAGCATAGCCTGTAGAAATACCGTTGGCATTCAGATTTCAGACCCAATATCTGGTAGCTTGGTGACCTTGGACAATTTACCTAAGCTATCTGTGCATGTCTTCATATGTAGAATAGGAACCCCAACAGTGACTATTTCAGTGTAGTTTTGAGATTTGAAGTAGTCGATATATCAAAGTGCTTAGAATGTTAACTGGCATGCAAAACACACTATATTATTAACTATAAAAAATGACTTTAACACTCCTAAAATGGGGCATGCATAGGATATTAACTAAATTAACTCAGTTATTAACATAACCAAGATTTATTCAGTATCTGGTGTGTGACAGGCACTATCCCACTATTAAATAGGAACAAACAAAAATCAGTTTCTTCCATCATGAAACTTAGCACCCAGAAGAAAAAAATACACATTACACATCTATGAGGGGAGATGTGTGTACCAACAGCTGGATTACCACATGGGCATATTTAATATTCTTGACATAAGATTTATCTTTTTCTCTTCAACTTTCCTTTGTTTGTTTTCAATAATGGAAATATCTACTTATTCACTCCATTTGGAACTAGGGATTGTCCACTCCTTGTCCTCACTTGCATGTATTTATCAAGTATTTTTTGGGTGCAATCTTTAGTGACAGATCATTGAACATGAAAGACACAATCACCGCCCTGTCAGAACTATGCTATTGTATCTTACACTTCCTGGTTAATTTCTTCAAGGAGGTAGTGGTCCTGGTGGGTACTTGTGAAAAGCATCTGAAGTATTAAATCGCATTAGTTAAATCATCCAAGGAAACAATGTAAAAGCTACTATAAGGCAGCCAGTGACTCTAATGAAAAAGAGGAATTCAGAATTAGAAGTGGCCAACTTGATCAGGAATCATTATTGAAGCTTTGTATATGAGGAGTGGGGTTTCAGAGATGGTGAGCCTTACACAGGTAAGGAGGAAATAGGACATTCCAGAGAAATTGAGTCAAATTTATTATCTACTCGTTGGAGCTGATTAGTTTCCTTTCAATTCTGATCAGAGGCCTGACTGTTCAGACTCCTTTTCAGCCTGACAGTGGAGATCTGGGTTCTAGGAGCAGACAATGGCAATGAAGAAGACTCGCAAGCCCCTAAATTGTCAGCAACTACCTAGCCAACCCACATGAGATCCTAAAACTCACCCTACCCCAGTCCCAGCTCTTATGATACGCTTATGATTTGTCCGTATTGTTTCTTGGTGAGCTGAGGAGACCTCAGGCCCCGAGACCTGTACCAAAGATGTCAACCAAAGGGTCTCAGTGTTAAGAATTCAAGGATACATGCAACACAGCAGACAAGTGATACAAGTAAGAAAGTTTATTAAAGTGAAAGCACAGTCTCAAGATGTCAGAATGGGCAAGTTCAAGACAGCTGCAGTCAATGGGGTTTGGGTTTTTATCTTATTGACAGGTGTTAATAAGACGGTGGAATATTCATTACCTGGACCAAGGATTTCTTGGAAGCAAAGTTTTGTACCTCTTCTTCCTTATCTGGTCCAGGGTTTCCCGTCATGGCACCCACCATCTTGGGCCTATCTAGTTTGATCAAGCTTCTTGTGGTTGTTTTTGGAGTGCTACCAGGACAGACATCTGAATTTCCCAGTAGCTGATCATGACTTCCTTTTTGCTGGCTTGCAGGTCCCTGTTAGAATCTAATGAACTGCCACTAACAACATTGTCTAGAAGTGTTTCTGTAGAATTATTAAAGATTGTTAAAGTGGCAAAATGGATCAAAACTATTTTCACAGTACTAGGAGAAATGAAGCTTAAGACTGTGTGTCTTGGGAGCAAAACTGGCAGGAGAAAATCAGAAACCCAACAGAAAAACAGGTTTAGATTCACACCTCCAGAGTTTGCTCTGTCTACCTTTTCATGAAAGGCACGTTGGCCTTACCTATTTACTCCATGTAAATCGGTTCACCACCGATTCTTGTTCTGGTCCTCCTCTACAGATTGGTCTTCTCCCTGCCCAACCGACCAAAGCCTGAGCACAGGCTCTGCCAGAACACTTGTATTGTGAGATCTCAGTCACTGCCTAAATTCTGCCTGCTCTAGGACCCCGGCTTTCTAGACGAATTTTGGGTTCCCCGTTAACATAATTCCCTGATCTGACACACAGTCACTTAAGGGAAGGAATATATTTTAATTAAAACATATGATTAGCTTTGTCAATTTAAATGAAAATGACTCTAATTTAGACGTAGGCATAGAATTTTTAAGTTAGAAGGGGACTTAGAGATCATGGAGTAAATGGATGGTTTTGGTAATTGTCCTCCCCTGCTGTGCACATTAGCATCTGCATCGCGTTCACTGCTGTCAAATACATATTTTAAGAGAGACAATATGACCTTCGGAACATGGAAAGTTTCTAATCGTTATACTTCTTAACAATCTTGCCAAAGTCCTCTGACCTTAGAGTTCATGACATAATTATTTATTAGGTTAGGGATAGAATTATTTATGGCTTAGAGTAGATAATAAAAGGGATTACTACACCCAGGCAGTTTCTTCCTTAAACTCACAGTTTTCCTAATCTCTTTCCCTATGGCAACAGAGCAATTACTTGCCAGCATGTGGATTCCTTTGTACTTTAAATATAGATAAATATAATCATGCTAAAAACTTGGGAATTAGCTAGTGCTCCTGAATTAAAACCCCAAACTGCAGAAAAGCATTGATTTGCAGCTTAATTTTCTACACAACCTGGTTGCAACTGTACGTAAAGGACCAGATGGCTGTCAACCCATAACAATAATAGTTGCGATGAATAAAGCCTTATATGCCTGATCTTGACTAAAACATCATTTGCAGAAAATAGACTAAGTTTGCTGGATTTTGTATTTTTTTCTCAGAAATTATAGGTAAAAGTTAGCATACAAAAAAGTTTATAAACCAAAGGATGTTGGCTTAAGAGGGGGGGAGGAGGGAAAAGATACAGCAAAGCAGAATCTCTGAGAAGTGAAAGACTCAAAGGCATCAGATGTGAAAACTAACGTACAGTAAGGAGAGTGCATATTAAAATTGATATTACACAAGTTACCAAATGACTGTAGGAGTGTAAGTCTGTATCTATTAAAAAAGAGACAATAAGCCTAAAATAAAGTCACTTGAGCTAAGCCCCACTTCAGCAAACCAAAACGTAATACCTAATTTGAGTTTCAGCCTCTCCCAGGACTCATTTTGCAATTACCTGATCAATATAGTAAAGATATCCACATCAAAGACACTCTCTGTCCCCCACAGCAAAGTATCCTTACCTGAAACAATCCACTCTTTACTAGAAACTTTTTTCTTCCATCTTTTTTTTATCTGTAAACACCTTTTTGTTAGGTCTTCAGAGCTCCTTTCTATCTGCTGGATGGTACGCTGCCAGATTCATAAACCACTGAATAGTGCCAGTAAGATCTTTAGAACACCTGAATTAAGAAAAATTTCTACAAGCCTGGGTGTGAATTTGTCCCAAATGGCAAGTCTACCAAAAATGGAAAGTCCACCTATACCACTATGAGAATCCCTGCATTTCATATGAATCATTCTATTTTTCTGTTCCAAAATAGCTTTCAAAATATTGTTAATATGTTGTAATTATAATAATTTATGTAAAAACATGTGGCAGCAGCTTATATTCAGTGTCATAACGAAAATAAAGTGTTATTTCTTGGGTTAGTAAGATTGAAGAGCAAATAACTGAAGATTTTCTTCCTTTTCAAGAATAATATTAAGACATATAATGGCAGATCTCCTGGAGATTAAAAGGGATAAAATAAGACCATGTCTTTCCCAAAATGCAGCCTTATAAATAATCCTGTTCTGTGATGGTTGATATAATATTTTGAGACAAACCAATTTCTGCTTAGTTCTCAAACTAAAAACCAGTAATTGATGGAGTAGGTGGTTGACTTGATAATCTAAATTAGATATTGCCTGAATTTGTAAATGTTGTCTCTTATATTCAACTAAGGCTGTCTTTCAATATAATGAGAATAGTACTTCGAATTTTTATTTATTAACTGAATAGTCATATCTTTATACCTTATACATAATTGATATAAGTATTAATTTCAGTGGTATTAAGCAGAAAAGGTAGAAACAAGTCTTAAAAAAGCAGATCCTCGACAAGTCCCAAGTGTGTTGATAAGGTCATATTTTAATCACTTAATCAATGCTAATCCAGAGGTAATATTTTTAAGCAAAAGAGCAATGTAATTAGATTCATCACCCAAAGATGATCCAGATAGTGAGGAAGGACTAATTGGGGCAAGATGGTAATAAGGAAAGCCACTTAGTTCTAATCTACATGAAAAACGTTATGGGGCCAGTTCAAGAGCACATTATGATGAAGAGGAAAATAAAGATTAAGACAATGATTAGGGAAATATAATTATACAGACCTTACCACTGATTTGATGTGTGGTGGAAGAGAAAGAAGAATCTAGAATAATAGTCACATTTTTGGCTTGTGTAACCTAGTGAGTGTCTCATTTTCTCAGGGAGTAGGAATAGAACACATTTGAGAAGGGAAGATTTTGACTTCCAAACATCTAGAGCTTGAGGGGAGTACCTGCAAACAACGAATGGGTGGAGTTGAACATGGTGAAATAGGGACTGTGGTTGTAGTAGCCCAAGGGACAGACAGGAAGACAAGTGAAGGGGAGATGATCAGAAACGTCACCTTTAGGTGGAGAATTGAAGCTCGGGAGGATGAGCAAAAAGAAAACACAGAGCAAAAGAAGGAAATTCAACAAAGACTTATCCAAGCAGCCCAATTTTAGTAGTGTTTTTATAAAGAGCGAAATAATTAGTGTCAAAACTCAACGCCAAGAGGAAAAAGCAATGAAAAGATGCCATTTCATTCATGAATACCATCAAGTATCCTTAGCCCATAAACATTAGGGAAGAGATGAAATGTGTCTAGAAATACTGTAAAATTGAAAGTTAATCTCCACGATGGAAATCTTAAAGAGCAGAAGGCTTCGAATTTTGAAGACACTGATTTAACAAAACTAGAGTCCATTGCCCATATAAGTAAAACCATTAATAAGTTACATTCACCGTTCTAATATAGGCACATTTAAAACCTAGAGCAGGATTAAAATTTTCTAAATGACTGAATAAAGTAGAAATAAGTGCAATAGTTAAAAAAGTTTATTCCAGCTAATGGTATGAACATGGTGTCTCTCGGTAAAAAGAAACGTGGAAGAAAAAAATACAATCTTGAACAACTCTCTGTGATGGGGTGAAAATGTTCAAAGGGTCAGAAGAACCTTGCCAAAATCAACCAGAAAGTCTTGTTTTCTTCAAATGTTAGCTCAACGTTTATGAGCATCTTCTCTAACATAAAGCTTTTAGTCTGAATAGCAAAAGCAAGCAGTTTATTTTTAAAAGGGGGAAGATTCCTGCTGTGTATTATTCATATTATTTTGATCAAAATGTCTATTGTTTATTACTGAAGAGGAAAGAGATTTCTAAAGAGAATTCATATCCTAGGAGGGGAAAACTCCCATTATAATTATCTCCTGCTCTCCAGCATCCCCACATGTCCTAAGGACAAAGAAATGAAGAAATAAAAATCATTTCAAAAGCTTTCAGAGGCAAGCTGATCATCCTGATGATACAGTGAGACCAGAGTCCTGTAAATTCTCTGAACACCAACTGCTTCCAGATAGCATTTGAATAATTTCATTTAAGCAACGTGCCCTTAGGATTACTTTTTTTTTTTTTTTTGATTAAAAGAAATCTTTTTGGGAACTGTGTAGTGTTAAAAGCAAGATTTTCATTTGCAAAGTGCACAGTCTACCTGGGAAGCATACCATGTCACTAAAAAGCAGTTCTCACCCGAAAAAGTTATTATTACCTTTGTTCTTTACTACAAATAGTAATCTTTACTAGTTAGTAGTAGGGCTACACCATCACATTTTTCTTCTAACCACTAATACACAGGTGTGGAGAAAGGTATTGCTCTTTTCTATATCATGCATTTTATTTTCTCAACATGTTTATCAAGTATTTCAATGTTAGATTCTCAGTTGAATAACAAATCTATCATGTAATTTTAGGTCAGAAAATGATATGAACTTTAAAAATCAGAGTTAGTTGGAATATTGGGGTCTTGATTCAAAGATGTAAACATATAATTTACTAAGAAGCAAGCAATAGGAATAAACTGGAGCCTTAAAATTTGCCTAATGTTAATCTTTAATTCAAAAAGATTGTACTGTGGCCTTGACTCCTTGGTTCTGCTAATCAGCTTCATCTTGAAAAGTGAAATAAACTTAGCTCTATTTCATAGGGATTTCAGGATTCAGTGTTAATTAATTACTGATTACAACATATTCCGAAGAAACAAACACCCATTAAGTATCAAGCTGTGGGAAAGGTTCTATCTCTACCCGACTAGTGAGCTCTGCGTGAGCTTGAAAAAAATCACATAAAAACTTGGGGCTTCAGTTTTGTCATCTTGACAGCATAAACTCCAAATTGCCTTGGCATTATTTGTCCTTGTGAACTCTCCTTGACTAATTAGTTCAGGCTTCCTTTGCACCCCCTCTTCTCACCCCTCCCATTCTTCATTTTATGCTTCAGTTCCATGTAGTTTCCAGAAAATGTTCCATTTCTCATGCCTCCATGCCTTCACATGTACTTATCTTTCTATGCAGAATGCTTCCATCCCAGGAGTTGGCCTGAACTGGCTTTCTGCACTTTCAGCCTACTGCACAATGCTCCTTCAAGCAGCTGAGGTGATCTCTGAGAACTAGGGTCTCCAGTGATGACCAAATCACGCTTATTCGTTCTGCTTTTAAAGGAGTCCTGAACATCTATCTTGTTTACCATTAAATACTAAGCCCTTGAAGAAGCTTAAAGTTTATCAAGGATATACACTTGCTTAACGTCTTCAGTGAATATACTTACATAATGGATTTATCGACTGTATTTAAAAAAACAAATAAGATCAACTTATCATTGTATATGAAATATTCCGTATGAAAGAACATCTGAAAATGTTACTGAGCAACAACTACGTACTAAGACAAATTGTTAAGTACTGAAAATACAAAGCTAAATTATACAGAGTCCTGGTTCTAGGGATGCTTGGTACCAGAGAAGTGGGTAGGACTACAAATAGACCAACAGAACCATCTGCTGATTTCTATCAATGGATACACTGTTTTGTGTATTATTTGAGGCCAGAGAATGGAGAGACTAACCCTGCCTAGAAGAGAAGGATCAAGCAGGTGAAGTCTGAAGTGGTCTATTGAAATATGGCAAGAGAAGGGAAGAAAGACCATTTTAGAAGGAGTGACTGGGATGTGCAGAGATAGCACTGTATTTTGAGAGAACACTAAGAATAGTGTGGTCGGATAGGAGATGTACATACAGGGCAAATGGAGTAGAAAGTCCAAAGTTGTAAACATATTTTGAGCATGGGTGGGGTTAGGAATTATTTTCTTATGGAAAGGAGTGACATGATGTAACTTGTATTACTAGAGGAGGACACATCTCAGAAGCTAGGGGAAAAAAACAACAACACAGATGAGAATGAGGAGACAACAGGGGCAGGAAAGGGAGATGAGAATACGTGACCAAGAAGGCCTTAACATTCCTCTCAGCATGACTCAACTTTAGACGAGTTTCTTCCTAATTCCACGCCCCTGACTTCCTTTTTCTTACGGCATTTGCTTGAGAAAATGTGCAATTGTAAGTTCTTTACCACTTTGAGGCATAACTCTTCTCCCAGCCTCTTCCCATTTAAAAATTTTTTTTGTGTGTTTATTTTTGAGAGAGAGAGAGAATGAATGAACGAGCAGGGGAGAGAGAGAGAGAGAGAGAGAGAGAGAGAGAGAGAGAGAGAGAAACACAAACAGGCTCCAGGCTCTGAGCTCTAATTCACGAACTGCAAGATCGTGACCTGAGACAAAGTCGGACACTTAACCAGCTGAACCACCCAGGGGCCCCATAGCCTCTTTCCATTTTCACAACTCATGAATGCCTTCCTCAAAGACCAAGAGCCATCCTTTGTAAACTCAATCAGCAACAAAGGTAAGGTCCTTACCGCCTGGTCTTAATGGGAAGGTGAGAGCCCAACTTCACTAAGCACCAATTACCAAATTGGTAATGTAAGGGGCCTCATCACATTAACCAATCCCCCTCATTAATGTCCTCTACTACTTCCCCACTAGCTCACTCCAAGCACTTAAAACTTTCCTACATTTAGTTTCAGTGGAGCTCAAGCATTCTACACTGCAACAGTCTTGATCCCTCATGCAATAGTCTTGAGTCAAGTCTTTCTTCAAGTTTTAAATAAATGTCTGGGGTAATTTTTCTTTTATACCTGAAAGAAAGCACTAGCTCTGAAGAGAAGTGCATGGATCAAGTCACATTTCTGAGATGTGATCGTTAGGGGAAAAGTTGAGGATAATCCTGAGATGTGTAGCTAAGTAGATAATCATATCAAGTGCCTGAACTAGAAGACGAGAGCAGAATTTTTTTTAGTAAGTTCAGTTTAAAACTTGCTTACATATCAGATTTCCATAGTAGGTACTAATAGTTGCTGTTGTAACAATGATCTGCAATGAGAGAAAAAAAAATATGGCTGGTTATGTACCAACCAATAGCTACAAATTCATTACACACACCTTTCAAGTAGATGTGAATTGAATACAATTGTAACCAAAGTTTTAATGGAAATAGCATTGAATTTGGAATTTACAAATATGTATTTGAATTCTGGTTCTGAAGTTTAGTTACTAGGTGATCTTGAACAAGCCTTTTAAATTTCCTAAGCACCTGTCTTGTCTCTATCTGTAAGGCAATGCTAAGAATAAAACCTAGTAGTGGTATTTATAAGAGTTATTCAACATTTCTGGTACTCCTACCTTCTAGGAACAAAGATAGGTTGTACTTCCTGGTCTCCCTGTGGTTGAACCGGTTCTAGCCCATGAGTTGTGAGAAGTGATGAATGTCACATATGAAGCTCAGGTTTTTTTGTTTTTTTTTTTTCTAGTTTTGAGATATAATTAACACATAACATTGTATTTGCTCAAGGTTTACAACACAATGGTTTCATATATTTATCAAGAAATATTTACCATAAGGAGTTTAGTTAAAAATAACTATGTGAGGTGATGGATATTTTCTTGTGATGACAAGAAATCTTTTAAGATTTACTCTCTCCGCAACTTTCAAATATACAGTATTTAACAGTAGATGCAAGACCCCTTTCCCCCCACTTCTCTTTTCTTCTGACATGTCAATATTTGAGATGTCTGCTGCTCCCTCAGATTAGCCCAACACACTACAAGCAGGAGAACTCCTTCCTCCTCCAGGATGGTCTAGCTTGAGCAAGAAACAAGCCTTTGTTCTTTGGAGTCTGGAGAGTTTTTGTGATACTAGAATTTTCTCAGAATAACCTACTCTATCCTAAGTGGTATTCAGTTGTGAAACAGAAGTGAAAAACAAAAGTATTTGCCACAAATCACTATATATTTTTATATTCTTAATTATTGTCAAAACATTCACTTTAAAGTTTAATAAAAGCATGCCAGAGATATTTTCTAATCTGAAATATAGGTGGCAAAAAATTGAAAAAAATAGTTTAAAAATTATTTTTAGCATAGATATAACAAAAATTTGTCAGAGAATTATTCTTCTAGTTTTCATTATACCATGTGTTATATTACCTTTAAGTTCTGAAGCTTATCAATTTCATACCAAAGTTATAATTTCCCATTATATTATACACACATTCTTAACCCTATTTTTCTTAGTGTGAAAAAAAAAGGGATCCTGGGAAGATGGCAGCATAGGAGGATGCTGGGCTCACCGCGCGTCCTGCTGATCACTTAGATTCCACCTACACCTGCCTAAATAACCCCAGAAAACTGCCAGAAGACTAGCAGAATGGAGTCTCGGGAGCCAAGCGCAGACAAGAGGCCCACAGAAGAGGGTAGGAAGGGCAGAGAGGCAGTGCGTGCTCCACGGACTGGTGGGAGGGAGCCGGGGCAGAGGGGCAGCCCACCGGCCAAGCAGAGCCCCGAGTCTGGCTTGCAAAAGCGGAGGGACCGGATAGAGTGTGTTCTGACAGCAAGCAGGACTTGACATCTGGAAGGTTATAAGCTAACAGCTCTGCTTGGAGAATGGGAGGGCTGGAGGACAACGGGAGGGAGAATTGTTGAGCCCCGGATGACAGAGCTCAGCTTGGCAGGGAACAAAGGCACTTGCCAGTGCCATCTCCCTCGCCCATCCCCCAGCCAAAATCCCAAAGGGAACCGGTTCCTGCCAGGGAACTTGCTTGCACCGAGCAAGCACCCAACACTGTGCTTCTGTGGATCCATCCCTCTGGCAGCAGGTCTGACTCCCTCCAGGTGCCGCACGGCCCCTCCCGAAGCAGATCTCCAAAGGAAAAGCGAGCTGAGCCTGCCCCTCCCGCCCCTGTGCACCTTGCCAATCCACCCCAGCTAATACGCCAGATCCCCAGCACCACAAGCCTGGCAGTGTGCAAGTAGCCCAGACGGGCCACACCACCACACAGTGAATCCCGCCCCTAGGAGAGGAGAAGAGAAGGTACACACCAGTCTGCCTGTGGCCCTAGTGGTGGGCTGGGGGCAGACATCAGGTCTGACTGCGCCCCACCCACCAACAGAGTTATTCAAGACAACAAGGGGGAAGTGCCCCGCAGTTCTGCACAACTCCAGGGACTATCCACAATGACGAAACAGAAGAATTCCCCTCAAAAAAAAAAAACGTCCAGGAAATAACAACAGCTAATGAACTGATCAAAAATGCTTTAAACAATATAACAGAAAGTGAATTTAGAATAGTAGTCATAAAATTAATCTCTGGGCTTGAAAACAGTATAGAGGAGAGCAGAGAATCTCTTGCTACAGAGATCAAGGGACTAAGGAACAGTCAGGAGGAGCTGAAAAACACTTTAAACGAGATGCAAAATAAAATGGAAACGACCACGGCTCAGATTGAAGAGGCAGAGGAGAGAATAGGTGAACTAGAAGATAAAATTATGGAAAAAGAGGAAGCTGAGAAATAGATAAAAAAGTCCAGGATTATGAGGGGAAAATTAGAGAACTAAGTGATACACTAAAAAGAAATAATATACACTTAATTGGTATCCCAGAGAAGGAAGAGAGGGAAAGGTGCTGAAGGTGTACTTGAAGAAATAATAGCTGAGAACTTCCCGGATCTGGGGAAGGAAAAAGGCATTGAAATCCAAGAGCCACAGAGAATTCCCTTCAGATGTAACTTAAATGGATCTTCTGCACAACATATCATAGTGAAACTGGCAAAATACAAGGATAAAGAGAAAATTCTGAAAGCAGCAAGGGATAAACGTGCCCTCACATATAAAGGGAGACCTATAAGACTCGTGACTGATCTCTCTTTTGAAACTTGGCAGGCCAGAAAGGATTGGCAAGAGATCTTCAATGTGTTGAACAGAAAAAATATGCAGCCGAGAATCCTTTATCCAGCAAGTCTGACATTTAGAATAGAAGGAGAGATAAAGGTCATCCTAAACAAAAACTGAAGGAATTCGTCACCACTAAACCAGCCCTACAAGAGATCCTAAGGAGGATCCTGTGAGACAAAGTATCAGAGACATCACTACAAGCACGAAACCTACAGACTTCACAATGACTCTAAACCCGTATCTTTCTACAATAACACTGAATGTAAATGGACTAAATGCGCCAACCAAAAGACATAGGGTATCAGATTGGATAAAAAAACAAGACCCATCTATTTGCTGTCCACAAGAGACTCATCTTAGACCTGAGGACACCTTTAGATTGAGAGTGAGGGGATGGAGAACTATTTATCATGACACTGGAAGTCAAAAGAAAGCTGGAGTAGCCATACTTATATCAGACAAACTAGACTTTAAAGGCTGTAACAAGAGATGAAGAAGGGCATTGTATAATACTCACAGGGTCTATCCATCAGGAAGAGCTAACAATTATAAATGTCTATGCACCGAATATAGAAGCCCCCAAATATATAAAACAATTACTCATAAACATAAGCAACCTTATTGATAAGAATGTGGTTATTGCAGGGGACTTTAATACTCCACTTACAACAATGGATAGATCATCTAGACACACAGTCAATAAAGAAACAAGGGCCCTGAATTATACATTGGGTTAGATGGACTTGACAGATATATTTAGAACTCTGCATCCCAAAGCAACAGAATATACTTTCTTCTCGAGTGCACATGGAACATTCTCCAAGATAGATCATATACTGGGTCACAAAACAGCCCTTCATAAGTTTACAAGAATTGAAATCATACCATGCATACTTTCAGACCACAATGCTATGAAGCTTGAAATCAACCACAGGAAAAAGTCTGGAAAACCTCCAAAAGCATGGAGGTTAAAGAACACCCTACTAACCAATGAGTGGGTCAACCAGGCAATTAGAGAAGAAAAAATATATGGAAACAAACGAAAATGAAAATACAACAATCCAAATGCTTTGGGATGCAGCAAAGGCAGTCCTGAGAGGAAAATATTGCAATCCAGGCCTATCTCAAGAAACAAGAAAAATCCCAAATACAAAATCTAAAAGCACACCTAAAGGAAATAGAAGCAGAACAGCAAAGACAGCCTCAACCCAGCAGAAGAAGAGAAATAAAGATCAGAGCAGAAATAAACAATATAGAATCTAAAAAAAACTGTAGAGCAAATCAACGAAACCAAGAGTTGGTTTTTTGAAAAAATAAACAAAATTGATAAACCTCTAGCCAGGCTTCTCAAAAAGAAAAGGGAGATGACCCAAATAGATAAAATCATGAATGAAAATGGAATTATTACAACCAATCCCTCAGAGATACAAACAATTATCAGGGAATACTATGAAAAATTATATGCCAACAAATTGGACAACCTGGAAGAAATGGACAAATTCCTAAACACCCACACGCTTCCAAAACTCAATCAGGAGGAAATAGAAAGCTTGAACAGACCTATAACCAGTGAAGAAATTGAATCGGTTATCAAAAATCTCCCAACAAGTAAGAGTCCAGGACCAGATGGCTTCCCAGGGGAGTTCTATCAGACATTTAAAGCAGAGATAATACCTATCCTTCTCAAGCTATTCCAAGAAAGAGAAAGGGAAGGAAAACTTCCAGACTCATTCTATGAAGCCAGTTTTACTTTGATTCCTAAACCAGAGACCCAGTAAAAAAAGAGAACTACAGGCCAATATCCCTGATGAATATGGATGCAAAAATTCTCAGTAAGATACTAGCAAATCGAATTCAACAGCATATAAAAAGAATTATTCACCATGATCAAGTGGGATTCATTCCTGAGATGCAGGGCTGGTTCAACATTCACAAATCAATCAAAATGATACATCACATTAATAAAACAAAAGATAAGAACCATATGATCCTGTCAATCGATGCAGAAAAGGGATTTGACAAAATTCAGCACCCTTTCTTAATAAAAACCCTCAAGAAGTCGGGATAGAAGGAACATACTTAAAGATCATAAAAGCCATTTATGAAAAGCCCACAGCTAACATCATCCTCAATGGGGAAAAACTGAGAGCTTTCTCCCTGAGATCAGGAACATGACAGGGATGTCCACTCTCACTGCTGTTGTTTAACATAGTGTTGGAAGTTCTAGCATCAGCAATCAGACAACAGAAAGAAATCAAAGGCATCAAAATTGGCAAAGATGAAATCAAGCTTTCACTTTTTGCAGATGACATGATATTATACATGGAAAATCTGATAGAGTCCACCAGAAATCTGCTAGAACTGATACATGAATTTAGCAAAGTCGCAGGATACAAAATCAATGTACAGAAATCAGTTGCATTCTTATACACTAATAATGAAGCAACAGAAAGACAAATAAAGAAACTGATCCCATTCACAATTGCACCAAAAGGCATAAATACCTAGGAATAAATCTAACCAAAGATGTAAAAGATCTGTATGCTGAAAACTATAGAAAGCTTATGAAGGAAATTGAAGAAGATATAAAGAAATGGAAAAACATTCCGTGCTCATGGGTTCGAAGAATAAATATTGTCAAAATGTCAATACTACCCAAAGCTATCTACACATTCAATGCAATCCCAATCAAAATTGCACCAGCATTCTTCTTGAAACTAGAATAAGCAATCCTAAAATTCATATGGAACCACAAAAGGCCCTGAATAGCCAAAGTAATTTTGAAGAAGCCCAAAGCAGGAGGCATCACAATCCCAGACTTTAGCCTCTAATACAAAGCTGTAATCATCAAAACAGCATGGTATTGGCACAAAAACAGACACATAGACCAATGGAATAGAAACCCCAGAACTAGACCCACAAACGTATGGCCAACTAATCTTGGACAAAGCAGGAAAGAACATCCAATGGAAAAAAGACAGTCTCTTTAACAAGTGGTGCTGGGAGAACTCACAGTAACATGTAGAAGGTTGAAACTAGACCACTTTCTCACACCATTCACAAAAATAAACTCAAAATGGATAAAGGACCTGAATGTGAGACAGGAAACCATCAAAGCCCTAGAGGAGAAAGCAGGAAAAGACCTCTCTGACCTCAGCCGTAGCAGTTTCTTACTTGACACATCCCCAAAGGCAAGGGAATTAAAAGCAAAAATGAACTACTGGGACCTTATGAAGATAAAAAGCTTCTGCACAGCAAAGGAAACAACAAAAGTAAAAGGCAACCAACGGAATGGGAAAAGATATTTGCAAATGACATATCGGACAAAGGGCTAGTATCCAAAATCTATAAAGAGCTCACCAAACTCCACACCCGAAAAACAAATAATCCAGTGAAGAAATGGGCAGAAAACATGAATAGACAGTTCTCTAAAGACGACAACCAGATGGCCAAAAGGCACATGAAAAGATGCTCAACGTCCCTCCTCATCAGGGAAATACAAATCAAAACCACACTCAGATATCACCTCATGCCAGTCAGAGTGTCCAAAATGAAGAAATCAGGAGACTACAGATGCTGGAGAGGATGTGGAGAAATGGGAACCCTCTTGCACTGTTGGTGGGAATGCAAATTGGTGCAGCTGCTCTGGAAAACAGTGTGGAGGTTCCTCAAAAAATTAAAAATAGACCTACCCTATGACCCAGCAATAGCACTGCTAGGAATGTACCCAAGGGATACAGGAGTACTGATGCATAGGGGCAGTTGTACCCCAATGTTTATAGCAGCACTCTCAACAATAGCCAAATTATGGAAAGAGCCTAAATGTCCATCAACTGATGGATAAATAAATTGTTTATATACACAATGGAGTACTACGTGGCAATGAGAAAGAATGAAATATGGCCCTTTGTAGCAACGTGGAACTGGAGAGTGTGAGGCTAAGTGAAATAAGCCAGACAGAGAAAGACAGATACCATATGGTTTCACTCTTATATGGATCCTGAGAAACTTAACAGAAACCCATGGGGGAGGGGAAGGGAAAAAAAAAAAAAAAGAGAGAGGTTAGAGTGGGAGACAGCCAAAGCATAAGAGACTCTTAAAAACGGAGAACAAACTGAGGGTTGATGGGGGGTGGGAGGGAGAGGAGAGCACCTTTTGGGATGAGCACTGGGTGTTGTATGGAAACCAATTTGACAATAAACTTCATATATTGAAAAAAAATAAAAACCAAAAAAATAAAAATAAAAATATAATAATGCTAAAAAAAAAAAAAAAAAAAAAAAAAAAAAAAAAAGGTCCCACAATCTCTTGTTAACAAAATCCATCATAAGTAACTAACTTCTGGGCATATTTACAATGTCAATGGCTGATAATTGTCATAAAATTGATTGTATTCATGTGTGACTTACAGTGCATTGTGAGCTTGTACAGTCTAAGTACAGTGTACAATAGGATCCAACAACTATTTTCTCCTCTGTTGAGTTATAATTGATAAAAATGGTCTATTTAAGATGAGCTAAAACCAACCTCTGATGACAAATGCATATACAAAAAGCTTAATGCTGGGTCATAGCTTGCTAAGACAAGATAAGTTTTGGGTTAGAGAACAGATTTCCAAAATGTGAGGCAGGGCCTCAGAAACTGCTTTATGTACAGATCAATTATTTTCCAAATTGGAAGAACTTTCAAGACCATTGGAGGAGACTTGCATATAATGAGTTTTCAGGAGAGAGAAACTAATGATGGAGTGAACACCTCACAATTCAAGGGTCTTGTCTGTAGGTATTTGAATTTCATCCTTCAAACAGCCAAACAAAGGATGAATAGTCACTGCCACTACATTATTATTTTTGCTATGTGCGATCTTTATTTTCATTAACTTTCAGGGTCATCATGTTTTGAAATTAGGAGGGAGCAAAAGGACTCACTCCTCCTGCCAAATAACAAATTAGCATCTTACATTGTTTATTAACTGCATCCAATTGCAAATGTCACCAAACAGCTATTAAACAGCAAGTCCTATGCACAAGACTCAATGGTGCATGACACTCTGATTAGGTGCAGTTTTCTCTAAAAAGGTGATTATTCTTAGAAGGAATATTTCATTACCTTTAATCTGAGTCCAGTTTATGCAACCATAACCTGAAGCCTCATAAGGTATGTAACCAAACCTCAGTATAAATCTATCAATGCTGTGGGTTATCTTAATGAACCATCTGTATGATTGAAATGCACTATTCTGAGTTATGTGTCAGAGCTTATTAAAACTCTCATCAATTGCATTGTTGAAATTTTAAAAAGGTTCTACTATTTTAATGCATGATTTGTATTACCCTTCACTTGAAACAAAGCGGTGCTCTCTGCAGTTTCCAAGCAACATATCTTTTTCAATTACTATTTAGTATTGAATTCTGGCCCTAGATTTCTAATGCACTTCCCTTCATCACTGTGTGTAGAGAGTCTTGCAGAAGAATAAAACTATCCCATTACTTTGACCAAATCTGCTATATGTCATATGTAAACCTTTTATAAACAATATAAATGCATTAGGACATTCAAAAATGACTTATATCATTTGAACTTACTTTAAGCAAAGGAAGAATTCAATTTAGGTAAAACTATTCAAAAATAATTTTTACTGATTGGAGTTTTCATCTTATTTAATAAAAAATAGAGTAAGAATTCTGAACTCAAAATAACCATATTCACTCTTACATTGTAGACCAAGATAGGATTACAACTACAGAGTAGCAAAAGTTTGACTAAAGCAGGCTCATAAACATGATAATGAAACATATGTTTATCATGTCCTTGGCCTTGATTTAAGCCATTGACATATATAAGTTTTATAATGCTCAAATCAATGCTTAGATAAGTTAGCCACTAGCATTAGTCTCACTTTATAGATGAGGCAGCATTTGAACCAAGATAGTCTGACTTGGAACATTTAAGTAATTGATGTTCCAAAATTGTCATAATTGATAGTCCTACTTCAAGTTAAATCTAATCATCTACCAAAAGAAATTAACAAAGTTTCAACACATCCAAAATTAGTTGTGAGTTTTATAAAGTTACACAGTAATTATTCAAAAAGCAATTAAAATTTCATGATAAACCTTGCAGAGGAAAGCATTACAAGTAAAATGAGACATTTTATTCCCTGTGCATGGAGTTCCATCCCTACTGTTCGCTAACCTACTGTTAACCTATTTCTGTAGAAGTTCCACTGCTTTTTTATGTTGCTAGGGCAAATTCCCCTGAAAAAAGAGCGAGGATATGGAAAAGACTTGACAAAGTAGCTGTTGTTGCCGACAAGAGATTCTCCATTGCTAGAGCCTCTGTGTGTTTCTCTGTAAAACTACAGGTTACTGTTATTTTCCAGGTAAGGAAATCAAGTGGGATAAAATGCATCAGTTCATCACATAGCATGTTCTAATTATTTACTTTAACAGATATGTCTTGGTTTCCTCATACACAGTGATTTATAAACTTCTCAGCTTTCTCGCAAGCGTTGATAACACATTTTGATTAAGTGACACAATGCAGAAGACAAAAATTGCCTTCTGAAAAAGATGTTTTTTAATGCCTGGTAGGTTTTCTTGGGTAGTGGACAGAATTTGTACATAATGAGAATATATGCAGGGGGTTTAACAGTTTTGATGTGATTATCCAGCATGATAACAAATTGCTTAGCAACATACAGTTAGCAGCCAAAAAAAAAAATAATAATAAGTTTACCATGGATATGTAAAAATAGCCCTAGGTGGTTAGATATTTTATATGCACTGCTGTTAGATGTATTCTATGCTCTACTGTTCTAAATCCCAAAATAAATGGGACACTTCTCTGTTTTTAGCTTTGGTGCCTTAACGCCAAGTGTGTAGAGGAGCTCAAGTTCACCACTAACTGTAAATGGAATAAAATATGCCACTCCATTGGTTCCTCCCATAAGTAGCTGTGGATTATTTATTATATGATTATCTCATCATACCAAACAGAATTCAAACAAAATACTAATTAAAGTAGCCCTACGTCGGGCTCTGTGCTGACAGCTCAGAGCTGTCATGAAGAGCCTGCTTCATGTTCTGTGTCTCCCTCTCTCTCTTCCCCTCCCTTGCTCTTGCCATCTATGTCTCTCAAAAATAAACATTAAAAAAATTAAAAAAAAAATTTAAGTAATTAGGAATACCTTGCCATGTGTCTCCAAACAGTGGCCATGTCTATCTCTTGAAGGAACAGTTCTTTAATCTTTTCATTTTGGTTCACCACTTTATGCAAACCTCAGTGCCTGATACAGAGTGAGCAGAACACCTGAAAGAATGTTGCTGAATAAATAATTCCTATTGTGTACTGGTCTAACTGACCTGCATGAGCCTACATAGTAGCATAAAGAGGATCAGAATTGCCACTGTTTACACCACTAATGCCCAGATGCAAGACAATACTAGTCAAACCTTGCACGATCCTTTCTGGCCAATGAGAAGGACAGACAAGTGATAGTTTGTATGTGTGCGAGATGTGGAGGGAGGGAAGAATAAAAACAGAACATCAGCAACAGTCTTCATGAAAATCATTCTCAGTTTGGTTTACTTCCAGATCTGCCATCTTAAACGCATTCTGTCACAGCCAGAGGAATGTTTCTGAAACACCAATTTCATCAGTCTTCCCTTCCCCATAGAAAGTCCTTTAATTTTCTTCCATATTCCAACATTTTAAGCATTCTCCCTCACTACCACCACCCATGTTGTTTATGGTCAAGACATACTAAAGATGATTGTGTCTTTGCAAGAAGAACCAAAACAAAACCACTAGAAAACTCAGACATTAAATATATAAAACTACCATCATCAATAGCTATTCTTACCCATTTTTCCTATTCACCTACAGGAATTATCTTTATATAACGTGTACTCATTCAGAATTTACTTTTCTATCCATTGATACTACTTTCATCCCTTCTTTGCTCCCTTCTCAGGAACTGGATACACGAAGTGTGCCTGGCCCCTCCTTGTATCTTTCAACTCTTTTGTGCATTCTCCCAATTACTTTTTAAACATAATCTGGTACTTTGCATAGAAATTCCTCCCAAAGCCCATGTTCCCTTTTTTAAACTACTATTCTCTTCCCTATATTCCACAACTCAACTTATAGGCCAATCAAAATCAATGTGACTGCTCTTGCCGAAGTTACCAATGACTTTACACATGCAAAATCAGGAATTGGATGCTGTTGACTGCTCCATTTTTGAGAGACAGTTACTGCACTTTTCACGGTGTATTTCCCCGATTCTTCCTTCTTTGCACTCTTGTTTTCTCCATTTTTGTTGAAACTTTAAATACAAGAGTTCCTTAGGGCTTTGTCCTATACATTCTCTTCTTTGAAAACTATACTATTCTTGTAAGGAATCACATCACCTCCTATGGAATAAAAACTAATCTGTATATTGAAGGGTAGCAAAATGTACTACCCCAAACATGCCACTTTGTCATATTGGCCATTTTGAGCTGTAAAACCTAAAAACAGCAAATGATGGTCGAGGCTTTCTCTGAACGTCCCTTCCTCAAAATACATTATCCAGAAGGAACTTAATTGTCATAGATCCCTTTCCTGAGAGTGAGTTATATCAACAAAGGGAGGTTGACTAATCAGAATAGACAAAGTCAACACTATACCCAGACCAGCTTGTCACAAGTTATTACCAATTATCACACCTCCCCCGTCTATTCTAAAGACTCACTTATCCTAAAAATCATTGGCTCTCCCCTAAAAGGACTGTAACAGCCCTGCATCTCTTTTCCTTGTTAACATGGTATTTAGCCCTGAATTCTCAAGCCACCTTTGTGAGTTACTCATTTTTCCCTGGTTATCTTCCCACCTATACATGACACACTTGCATCTTATTAACTGGGGTCTCAGCCAAGAACTCAGGAGAGTAAGAGAAAAATTTTTCTTCCCTTACAATGTCAACAAACTCCAAATTTACTGATAGGTGAGACCTCATTATTGAGTTCTGTGCACACATAGCTGACTGCCTATTCAGCATTTCTACTTGGGTAACTCTCAGGCATCTGAAACACAATCTATCTAAACTGAATACCTGATCATCTTCCTTCCTCTTCCCCTCTCCATCCATTTTTCCTCCAATGTTTCCTTTATCCACTGATAGCCTCATTACTTACTGTTACTCGATATCCTTGGAGACTGATTACCTTCTGTAACCAATCAGCACATCTCTAGTTTTTTATCTGATCATACCTCAAATCCATTCACTTCTCTCCCTTTGCATTATAATTATAACCAACCCAAGTTAACACTGTTGTCCACATGACTCCATTGGCCTCTAAGTTTGTCTTCCTAGGTGTTCTCTTACTTTGTTCTAACTTTGCCATTGGTTACAAAGAACCTAGAATAACCTTAATTTTTTTTAATTTTATTTTTGAGAGAGCAAGCAAGCAAGCAGGGGGTTGGGGGCTGGGCAGAGAGAGAGAGAGGGAGACAGAAACCAAAGCAGGCTTCATGCTGTCAACGGAGAGCCTGACATGGGGCTTGAACCATGAACTGTGAGTCCATGACCTGAGCTGAAACCAAGAGTTGAATACTTAACCGACACTCAACCAGAAACCCCAAGAAGGTAGAATAAGCTTGAAAAAAAAAAAAAAAAATCAAACTTGCACATCTGATCATGCCAATTCTCTCTTCAATATGCTTTGACTTCCCACTGGTCTTAGGATAGCTTTCAAAAATTTAACCTAAGTGACAAAAGCCCACTATATTCACTACTGCCTAGCTCATTAGTTTCAATTTAATGAACTCTTGCAACTGTTTTAGCCACCTGTGTCTCCATTTCTTTACTTAAAAATAAATCCTCTTTTCTCTCCTCTTAACACTGCATGATATCTATCAATCTGTCAGAAAGCTTTCCCTATTTCTTCTAGTCTTGAAAATCTTGAATCACCTTTCATCAGGGCTGAGATTGTATCCTATGCTTCTGGAAAAATATACCTGACTCTCGAGGCTATTTTGAGGGTTCCCTGTTATAGTATCTCATTTTATTTTTTTTCATGTGATATTTAGCAAATGCATTGAAATAATTTATGTGATTTTCTGTTGCATGTATGCATAACATAGTCATGATTCCATGAAACCAAGAACCTTGTCTTTATTTTTTATCACACTCTGCCAAGTTAATACTAAAGAAAAACCTATGAAATAGATATTGGATCAATTATGCAACCATGTTACTGAGGCATTTTTCTTTAGTTATTCCTCACCTTTAGCAAAAACCAAAGATAAACCAACTACAGAGTTTAATGGAGTTCTTACCAAATTCCCTAGGCCTTCTGTGTCCCACAGGTTTGAAGACAATATTAATCAATTAGTGTACTGGTGACTCTTCCTATTTAGTGTATCAAATATCCTATAAGAGGTTATTTTGGGCTTTCAAGATTAGCAAGAGATCCTTACAATTTTACCTTGAGAATCCACATTTCATAAGTTAGATCCCTCATACGATCATATTTGAGCTTTAGATATTTAAATGAATCATCTGAAGTTTGTTTATCACAAGTATCAAGGCCAAATAGGCATTAATTTATTGCATGTTTTATTAAAATACACGAGGTAACCTATAAAAAATAGCAGGGTAAAAAATTATCTAAAATACTCTTAATCATTTGGGTTTACATTTCCCCCCTTCAACCTATTCGTAGAATAATAGGTCATCTTAAGAATTTTTACTTTCAAAAAATTAATAATGCACTTGAATAAATCATTCCAGAAAATTTCAGATTAATTTGGCATTTGCTCACAAGTTGCAGATGTTATATTCTATTTATATTCATGTCCCACCAAGAAAATTTAAAACATAAAATAGTTGGTCCTTTTGAAAACCTAAATTATATAAAATTGAAATAACCCATTTTAAGAATATTGGATTGGAATTTCATAATTAAGAATACTACTTTTGGGATGCCTGGGTGGCTCAGTTGGTTAAGCATCTCACTCTTGGTTTCGGCTCAGGTCATGATCTCACAGTTCATGAGTTCAAGCCCCACATGGGGCTTCATGCTGACAGTGTGGAGCCTGCTTGTGATTCTCTCACCACCCCCCCGCCCCATCCCTGCCCAACTTGCACATGTGCATGCTTTCTCTGAAAATAAAAAATTTAAAAAAAAAGTACTTTCATTTATATTTCTATTAGTGTTTATCTCACAAATTCTAGTTTATATCATAATAACTAGAAAGTCAGTGGAGTGTAAACCACCTTCTTGGTACATTTTAGTCTCTATCTTCATTCAAAATTTTAATAAACTAAGTTAGAATCATTGGCACAATTAAGGTTTCAGTTAAATCTAAACAAAAACTGAACACACAGCAAGGGGCAGGAAGATCGTGCATCAGTCATGTGCTGTTGTAAAACACTGAATTCTTATGCTCATAAACGTGTAACATTCAGGTACAGAAACTCAATACATCAAAACCACATACAGTGAATCACAGTACTCTTGACATACATAGAAATAGGTCTGTTTGAAGATATTTATCAACCACAATTTTATTAGAATTGTGGACTGAATGGCAACCTGTACTGAAAGTTTATGTTTCTGAGAGACATGATATGATAGAGTAGGAATGGAATGTAGGCATTAGAAGTCAATGTTTGAAAAGATGTTTTACCCACGTAACTTATTTGCCTAATCATTCTATTCCTCCAGAGATAGTATTGACAAATGCAATGTTCTTCTAGGCGTGAAGTATTTTGCTGTATTCATACAGAAATTGTAACCTCACCATTTGATTTCAGTTAGAGACTTTTTAAGCACTGCTCAAAATTTTACAACACAGATAAGCAATTCAAAATGGAAATGTACAGTTATAATCAAAATATTTTTGAAAAATTACCAATTTGGTATTTAAAAAAAATTTTTTTAACGTTTATTTTTGAGACAGAGAGAGACAGAGCATGAACGGGGCAGGGTCAGAGAGAGGGAGACACAGAATCTGAAACAGGCTCCAGGCTCTGAGCTGTCAGCACAGAGCCTGACGCGGGACTCCAACTCACAGACAGCAAGATCATGACCTGAGCCGAAGTCGGCCGCTTAACCGACTGAGCCACCCAGGCGCCCCCATTATTACCAATTTGTAGTAGAGCATCACATAAATGACTATTTGTCCTGATTCCATTCCAGCGCATTCTTCTCATGGGTGCCCAACCTTACTGTGACACAATGCACACAGAAGCAGTGAGGCATGGGGAATGACAGGTACCTAAATTTGAGTCCTTCTTTCTTATGAAGATTGGACAGAATATAAATTGACCAGCCATACTTAGCTCATACTAGATAAAATTGTGAATGTTTTTATTAGGTGGTCCAAAAAAATCCTATATATGTCCTGTAAGAAAGTATCTTTCATCTTTATAAGATGGCCAAGAATTAAAGAACAGAAATATTTGGCAGAATTATGGAGAATAGAGGATCTTCCTTAGAAAAGCAGTAGAAAAAGAATTTGTATTTAAATAGTGCCTATTTTTCCCTGGTTGGTTTATATATTTTGTATCAAAATTCTACAATTATAAAGGTTTTTTGTTTTTGTTTTTTTTTTTAACTCCCGATCTTCCAAAGAGGATATTGTGGCTCTAGGAGCTTAATGCACTTTTCTTCTTGACGCCAAATCCTGTGTTCATGCTTCCTTAGGCTGGGCTCTAGAATCTCTATGTATGTTGTCCATAATTCAGGAAATACATTTAGTGGGAAAAGCCTAGACCTGCCTTCGGGTGAAGGGCAGAAGACAGGTCTACAGGAGCATGAAACTGAGGGCATTAAAACTTCCTGTCCAAACTTCTGCCAAAGAAGGCTGCTGGTATACAATTGTGGTAACTTCTACAAAATATATTGATATGTATATCTTTGTGTATTTTATATCTACCCACACATTTGTTTTTTTAAATATACATACATATTTTTTACTTCAATATAAACAAAAAAAATCAACATCCAATGTGTACTTATAACAAAGTATTCTGGACCTTGCGTTAGGGAGTAAGACAGAACTCATTAAATTAAATGGCATTTAAGCTTTGACCTGAAAGACAGAAGAATCTAACCAGAATTGCATGGCAATAGAAAAACTGAACTGTGTACAAAACGGTATATACAGGGGTCAAGGAAATGTTCACAAATGGAGGAGAAGATTGGGATCCCAGGCAGAGTGTTATTGGAATAATCTGGACAGGGTAAGATGCTTCTAATAGGTTTAGTTTGTTAGTGCAATGGGAAGACTTACTAAAAATACATGAAGTAAATAACTTTACAAGAAAGCAAATGTTAAAATCTCACACCTTAAGTTAATGTTAGTCATAACCCAACTTTTTGCAGGAGTAAAAGTTCTTCTTTATGATTAGAATACTTTAAAGAGAGGTCCTGCTGTGAGAAAAGTTTAATTGGTTGTTTTCTATATTCTGTGAAATGCACTTTTAAGAACTTGTTCCTTGGCAGCAATATTGGCATTTTGCAATGTGTGTGGAGCCTGTATTATAATGAGACATAGGGACCTTTTCAGGGATAGAGCAACACAGCCTGTTGAACGTTTATATTCAGTTTTCTAAATAATTAAGAACAGAATTTCCCAGATTAGCTCAAGAGCTTCTGCTCGTCTCTGATTAAGAACTGGTTGGGAGACAGAATAAGGAATGTCATTGAAGTCTGCACTATCTTGATTACTCACAAAATTTAAGTATTAAGTAATTTAAGGCAATTGTTTAAGGCAATTATTCTTAAAGTGTCATTTAACAACCAACCAGCAGCCTCAATATCACCTGGGAATCCATTAGAAATGAAAATTCTTAAAAAATAAAAATAAAAAGCGGGCACCTGGGTTGCTCAGTTGAGCGACTCTTCATTTCACCTCAGGTCATGTTCCCAAGGTCATGGGATCAAGCTCCACACTGAGCTGCTTAAGATTCTCTTTCTCTCTGCCCCCCTCCCCCACTTGCATTCTAAGTTAAAAAAAATGAAAATTCTGGGGTCCCACCTCAGATCTACTGAATCAAAATCCTGAGGTAAATCCAGCACTGTGTTTTATAACCCTTCCATGTGGTTCCAAAAAACACTTAATTTTGAGAACCAGTACTTAGAACTTCCTCCCACCTTATTACTAATCATCAGGGAAATGCAAATCTAAACTACAATAAAGATATCACCTTACGCACATCAGAATAAGTAGAATCAAAGAAATAAGCGCAGGTATGTATGTAAACTGATGAAGCCACTGTGGAAAGCAGTATGGAGGTTCCTTAAAAAATTAAAAATAGAATTACTATATGATCCAGTAATTCCACTGGTGGGTGTTCATCCACAGAAAAGAATACTAATTCAAAAAGACATATGCACCACTACATTCACTGCAGCATTATTTACAATAGCTAAGATATGGAAGCAACTCAAGTGTCCATCCATGAGTGGATAAAGAGGTGGTATATATACTATGGAAAATTAGTCATAAAAAATGCAATCTTGCCATTTGCAACAACATGTATGAGCTGGAGGGGAATGCTAAGTCAAGGAAAGATAAATAACATGGTTTCACTTAAAAATGGACAAAAAAAAAAGACTCAGAGAACTGGTAGTTGCCCAAGAGAAGGGGGGAAATAAAGTAGGGGGATGGGTGAAATAAAGGGGATTAAGAGGAGCTCCTGGGTGGCTCAGTCGGTAAGCAGTAAGCGTCCGACTTCAGCTCAGGTCATGATCTCATGGTTTTTGAGTTTGAGCCCCGCATCGGGCTCTGTGCTGACAGCTCAGAGCCTGGAGCCTGCTTCAGATTCTTTGTCTCCCTCTCTCTCTCTCTCTGCTCCTCCCCCACTCTGTCTCTCTCTCTCTCTCTCAAAAAGAAATAAACATTAAAAAAAAATAAAGGGGATTAAGAGCAACAAACTTCAAGTTATAAATCATGGAGATATAAGGTACAGCATGGAGAATTAGTGATAATATTGTAACTTTGTATGGTGAGTATACTCATTGTGGTAAACACTGAATAATGTATAGAATTGTTTAATCAATACATTATATACAACTAACGTTGTATGTTAGGTAAAAAAAAAAATTCTACTTTAACCTATTAGTTGGAAACTGCATAAAAGAAATCACACATATCCAAGGACCACTCAAATGCATGTAGTCCCATCTCTGTATGGTTTTTGTACATTATCAACATCAGTAGTCTGTACATTACATTCTTTCTCTTAACACAATGTGCATCAGTAATCACGCTCCCCTTATCCCACTCCAGCATTACCTCCTCTGATTTCGTCAACTCCTGGCTATCTGGCTTCCACCCCAGAGATTACTTCTCTTTGGTAATTCCTGTGAGCTCCTCACTTAATGCGTCTTAAAAATTGCATGCCTGCTTATTATCTATGTCCTACTAGAATTTAATTGCTTGCTACTAGGTGATTTTACTGTGTTGTTCACTATTCTATTTGTAGCAGCTGGAAAAGTACCTGGCAGAGATTACTTGCTCAACAAAATGTTTTAAATGGCAAAGAAAATAACTTGCTTTCAATTCCTTGGGTACTCTACAAGGTTAACACACTTCATTAACAACAGTATTCAAAATCATGAAATCTCCACCATGGACTTCAATAGTACTTCAGTGTCTGGCTCTCTCTATATGGTTCTCAGTCTTCTATTTTCATTATCCCTTGCTGGAGATTCTTTTTCTCTTTGTTTTGCAACCTTATCCATTCATAGAGGCAGAAAATGATGGTAATTCAAGAAGGCAAATTTTGAAATCAGATCCTATGCAAATTACATGCTATAAGCCTTGCTTATCTCATCTGTAAATGGGCGTCCTGATATTATTTATCCTGTGGTATTTTGAATACTAGATGAAATTGCAAATTATAGCAACTAACCCTTATTACATTTTGTCATTGTTCCTCTGCAAATAATGGAAATCACTAACCTCCAACTTTTAACTTTTTCAGAGCTACATTTTCAACTTCCTGATGGCCGATACAGATTTTTTAACTTTCTATTCAACTTGTTACCACCACACTGATTAGTTTTCCTCTTCTTTCAGATGACTTGGGAACCCTTGGCTCAACTGCTCACTTCTCATCTTCAACATCCAATCAGCTGTATTTAGTTTTAAGTTACATGATCATCTTTTCATGTCCAACCACCCCCCCAATTTTTCCCCCCATTTCCATCATGACCTCACTGGTGTAAGAGCTGGAGATGTGCCCTTTACAACAGTCAGCAAAAACAAATGCTTCATGAATTCCCTCCAGAATACCTTATTCCACCAATCTGCAGCCAGAATGTTTCTTTAAAACACAAATATATTGAGACCATCAATTGCCTTCTCATGGTCCTCAGAAAAAATGAATGTAATTACTACTTCAGTCCAGTAATCTCAAGCTGGTTTAGCACAATCCCAGCCCTCTAATGTACAGAGAATATATATTCCTCCATAAAGCATGCTAGAGATCTTGAGGGCACATACACACTAGGATGGCCACAAAAGGCATCCAACAATGCTTATGCACATCCTATCTCCTGGATACAAGTGAGAAGGCCCCATATGGTCCCGAACAGATATCCTGAGTGCTTATGGCCTCATGCAAATAAATATATTTTCTAAGCCCCATACTACACCTGAAACCAATTTTTACCATACTGTTAACTATCTAGAATTTAAATAAAAACACCTAAAAAAGAGAAATTCTTAACATGATCTACAGCATCCTTCCTTGTCTAGCCCTTACCAGTCTCTTCAGTCTCCTCCAATACCATGAGCCCTCTTACTGTCTTCTGAAGTCACTACTGGACCTAAACCAGTTTCTCATACTTGCCAAGCCCTGTCCTGCCACTGGAGTTGGGCAGGCTATTGGTATAGTTTGAAATACCCTTCTTTTCTTTCTTTACCTCAGTTAACCCTCACTGCTCCTTCTCAGCTGCAGCCATTACTCTCCTCTCCTTGACAGGGTAAAATAATTCACTATATAACACTTTAATAGCACTATATTCTTAGGTGCAAGATTTATCGTAAGCATTCCATAAAAGTTAATGAAACCAGAATTAGTAAATACTTTAATAAATTATTTTTGTAGGGTCTGTGGTCTAAATTTGCAATCGTTTATGGGTCGCCCCCCCCCCCACTATTGCTGATCTGCCAAGAATGAACCTTTCGTTTTTTTTTTTTACTCTAACAAACTTCATGACTCAAATTTCTTCCCTAGACAGTTTATATTTCCTGCTAAATCTGATGTTAAATTCTGAAATGTCAAATATGGTTAAGTTCCTTCCCTGCTCAAAATCCTTCATTTGTTCTTCATTATGTGTAAGGAATAGATACAAGTGTCTTAGCATGATAAGGTTCTTGCTAGTCTGAACTCTATCTTTCCTGTATTTACCAACTTACACTATCTCCAACAAAGTACCTTCAGAATTACCTGAATCAACATATCTGCTTTACCTGATATATACTTCAAGCTCCCATGGGTTAAAGCATATGTACAATAAAAGCTGAAAATCCACTGGACTTGATACAGGGCAGAATTAAAGAACTAAACAGTCTGGGCAGACATAATTTCCCTTCACGTCTCAGGGAGAATTTCCCTCCTAGATACATGTTTGACCACCCCACATTTGCTTCTCTATGTATTTTCTCTTAATATCTTAATATAATGTGGTTTTACTGGAAAAAAATGTTGTAAATAAGTGCTATTGGTTGTATTATTCATCATTATAGTACCTTAGAAACCAGTCAGAAAAAAAGAGTGCCACAGCCACATTATGCTGAGCACGGTCAAGAACTTGCTGTTTCAGACTGTTGGCAAGGAAGAAGTCTCCTATGAGGACGCAACCTGTGAAGGCAGGCGGTTTGCCACAGTGGAACTGACAGATAAGCCTGTGGATGAGGCTCTATGGGAAGCATTGCCCAAAGCCATGAAGTACGTGGGAGGCCCCCAGGACAAGGGAGTCGGGATGGGGATGACAGTTCCTATCTCCTTTGTTGTATTTCTCAGTTAAGAAGTCCGGTTCTGGATTCCAAACCAGTTTCAGAGCCACCTGCCAGTTTGCATCGATGAAAGCATTAAGATGGAGAGGGAACACATCTATTCCCTGCAGTTTGGTGGCTACACCGAGCAAGCAGACTGCACAGCTCATGCCGCCCAGCTACGGACCACCTGGAGGGCACAGCCACGTGCCAGAGTGACATCTACTTTTGCACCGGGTAGGACTCTCCCATGAAGCCATATGGGCATCACAATGAGGTCTGGCGGTGAAAGCAAGAATAATTCACTGACCCAGAACTTCCTGGATGTGTGCTTCTGTGTCCACTTCCTCAGGGGAGAAGGAGGAAGCAAAGTTTGCAACTGTATCTCCAGCTTAACCAAGTCTTCTTCAAAGCTGGTTCGAGTTAGTTGTCTGAAATGAGCATAGTCCATCTATGCTCTCCTTCTTGTGGTGGGTAATACAGCCAAGATGGGCAGCATCCCTCTGACCAGAAAAAATCCAGCAACATTTTCCCGGCTAGCTGGGTCGCTAAAAATGGATGTTTTAAAAATTACTGAACGTGTATTTTTGTCATTGAGGGAAAAATGTGGTTTGTGCATGATCTTTCATCTGTGATTCTTATAAGGCCTTTGTCTAAAAACAAACAGATCTTTGACTTAAAAAGAATTGGATATTTTCCTTATAGGGACAACTGGATATGATGGAGTAGTTCAAAGCACTTCTGCAATATTTAACTCAGGGCTGACTGTATATGCAACACTGTTAAGACCTAAAGGAAGATTATAAAGGTGATTATACACAAAATACTGTCCTCAAGAAGCTTCGTGTCTCCTGAGGTTCCAGAAGAAGCAGGCATAGGATTGTATTCAACACAAGGTGCACAGTGTAAAGTGCCAAAAGTTCTATAAAGACTAAGTGCTTTGGCAGTGCCTGAAACGGAAAAAAGATTAATTTTTACTGAGATGACTGGATCTGACTTAATGATGTGAGTGACATTTGACCTGAGTCGAAGACAGTGGAAGATTTGATTAGCCAGAAATAGGGAAAGAGGTCACCCCAGGCTAAGGGAGAAATACGAGGTGGAGCAGGGTCCACAGGGCGTGACCTTTTTGGAGAAAGGCAGCTAGAACAGAGCTGAGGTTACACAGGTCTTCTGTAAGAAAAGTGATTCATGGGGCGCCTGGGTGGCGCAGTCAGTTAAGCGTCCGACTTCAGCCAGGTCACGATCTCGCGGTCCGTGAGTTCGAGCCCCGCGTCAGGCTCTGGGCTGATGGCTCGGAGCCTGGAGCCTGTTTCCGATTCTGTGTCTCCCTCTCTCTCTGCCCCTCCCCCGTTCATGCTCTGTCTCTCTCTGTCCCAAAAATAAATAAAAAGCGTTGAAAAAAAAAAAAAAAAAAAAAAAAGAAAAGTGATTCATATGAGAGATGAGGTTCAAAGGACAGATTGGGATCAGACTGTGAAGTCACAGATACCATGTGAAGAAATTTTTATGACCACAGCAAGGGACAATAAGAAACATTTTTTTTTGTTATTCTTTTAAAATGATCAGGATTTAGTTGTAGCTATTCTACCATCTCTAGGACATTAGGAAACACAAACTGTTTTAGCCTCAATCTCCTATACAATAAAATGATACCTATTAACTATGCGGTGTGTTTTTTGTTTTTTATGATTTACTCTATGCCAGGCTTTGTTCTGGAGCTGGTGATATAGCAGTGAAAGAAAGAAAAAAAAAAACTCCATACTTGTATGCGCATTAAATTTTTGAGGAAAATCAAGTAATAAGCCCATACACAGTATGTGACATGGAGAGAAATTCCACAAAGGGAACGACAGCAGAATTAGGGGGGTGGGTAGAATGATGGAGGCCATGATTTTAAATAAGGTGTTAGTGTAGGTCTGAAGAGGAGATTGCTGATCAGGTTCCCAAGTGGTTTTGTGGTGTTCAGAGTCCAGGCAGACGAGACAGCAAGTGCAAACCAGCTGAGAACGAAGGGTGCAGCAGTAAAGTGGTCGAATTTCAGCTATTTGGAAGGTATAGGCTACAGTATTTTCATACAGATCAAATGTGAGATGTGAAAAGTAGTCTGGGATGACTGATGGGTTTTTGGCCTGAGCATCCAAAGAAACGAAGGTGTCCAATGAAAGCACACTTGACTCAAAGGTGTCAGAACACAGGAGGACGAACTGGTAAGGAATAGAATCTGGAGATTTATTGGAGGCTCTTTAGACATACACATGGAGATTTCAAGCTGTCTTACTCGCCGTTTCTCTGGACTGATCTCATACTCTGTCAAGCTCATATACCATCTGTGCACTCACTGATGGTTCCTAATGTGTGTACCCAACTTTAACTTTACCTTGAACTAAAGATACTCATCTTTTGAGTTTGGGAGTGTAGGAGATCAGTCCCAGAGAAACAGAGAATAGAAAATAAGACTGAGTACAGAACCTCTGAGTTTTATCATGCATTAGTGTTGAGACAATGAGGGTCTGATATTAACATCTGAGGAAGAATGATGAAGAAATAAAGAGTATTCTGGAAGGAAGGTAGAGAAAGCACATCAAGAAGGAAGGAGTGATCAATGAGGGCATGTGCAACCAATAACTCAAAGAATAACTCAAGGAAAACTCAGAACTTACTAGATTGAACAACATGGAGGCCTTGGTGAAAGCAATCAGGGCAGTTTGAGGAAGAATGGTAATATGGTAGGCTTAAAATCTTTCCTACTAAAAGTTCCTTATACCGTAAGACTTTAGTAAAACACCCAAAATATTAACAAAAAAATTTAGCTTTTTAAACATTAAAAAAATTTTTTAAACATTGCTGAAGAATGTGAAGGAAATTTTTGAAGGCCAAACCAAAAAAACATAAATGGAATTATTTCTATGACATGCTGCCACATAGCAAACAGCATACCAAGCCTAAAATTATTTTTGTTTGCCAATAGCATTATTTGTAACTGCCAAAAACAGATAGGAGTAACAAAAAATCTAGGCCATAAAATTGCCTGGAGCTGGATTAAAGACCCTAATATAACACTGGGAATCTAGCAGAGAGCTAAATCGTCAATGAAAAGGTGATGTAAGACACATGCGCATGCGTGCGCGCGCGCGCGCACACACACACACACGAAAAAAAAACACTTATTTGTTACAAGTTTGGCTCTAGTCAGGAGAAAATATACTAAGTACTTTTAGATCACAAGTCTTAGTTCACATGTTTTGAGGCCTAAATACATTCTTCAGAGCTTCTATCCTCAGTCTTACTTGGTTTCTAATTAAATCCTCAATTGGAAATGTTTTCGAATATCCAGAAGCAAATATCATTTTTTTCCTACAGGAATTGTGCTCATCTGGGGCCACAAAGAATTCTTGTAAATTTCCAAATACAAAAAAATAAATAGATAAGGGAAAAAGACACCATAAATGTAAGTCAGCCAAAAAAAAAAAAAAAAAAAGTAACAAAATGAGAGTGGAGATGCTATCCTATGGGATGTTTACAGAAATTCTCACAATAAGGCAGCTTTCCACCCAGGCTTCAGACTAAATATTTTATTTGGGCCTATTATCCAGTTTAATTTTTTTCTTCGGCTACATAAAATCTTTTAAACTCTTAGGTTGAGTATTCAAGTTCAGTTATTACACTTTACAACTTTTTTTTTTTTTTTTTTTTTTTTTTTTTTCAATGTTTTTTATTTATTTTTGGGACAGAGAGACACAGAGCATGAACGGGGGAGGGGCAGAGAGAGAGGGAGACACAGAATTGGAAACAGGCTCCAGGCTCCGAGCTGTCAGCACAGAGCCCGACGCGGGGCTCGAACTCACAGACGCGAGATCGTGACCTGGCTGAAGTCGGCCGCTCAACCGACTGCGCCACCCAGGCGCCCCTACACTTTACAACTTTTTAAGTATAACCCATTTGATTTCTAACTTTTTTTTTTTTTTTTGAGAGAGAGACAGAGAGAGATTAAACACATGAACAGGGGAGAGGGAGAGGAGACAGAGAATCCCAAGCAACCTCCATGCAGATACTGACACGGGGCTTGATCTCACAACTGTGAGACTATGACCTGAGGTGAAATCAAGTCAGCTCAACTGACTGAGCCACCCAGGTGACCTTTAACCCATTTGACTTTAAACATTTTTTACTTCTGTAAAATTCTCTCAAAATATTTTCTGTTTTCTCAAAAATTTTTAACATTTTAATGAGTTACTAACAGTGTCTTATTAAACCAATCTTGATCTTCAGGTATCTTTGTTGTGTTTTTATTTTTGGCTTTTGATATCCATCTTTACCTGTGGATATTCCAGGTAAGTTTGATTTAATTCCAGATGTGTTTAAAATATTGCAGAGAAATTTTAAAGACCTGAGTCATCTTCTCTAAAGGGAATTTTTGGGGGCGCCTGGGTGGCGCAGTCGGTTGAGCGTCCGACTTCAGCCAGGTCACGATCTCGCGGTCCGTGAGTTCGAGCCCCGCGTCAGGCTCTGGGCTGATGGCTCGGAGCCTGGAGCCTGTTTCCGATTCTGTGTCTCCCTCTCTCTGCCCCTCCCCCGTTCATGCTCTGTCTCTCTCTGTCCCAAAAATAAATAAATTAAAAAAAAAAAAAAAAAAACGTTGAAAAAAATAAAGGGAATTTTTGTTTTTAATATGCATTTAGGGGAGGGGCAAATGTCAATCTGAGTAAAGTTTAAATTGATTTGTAGCTAGGCTTATCTATTTGTTATTCCTTCTCTTCCTCACATCCTCTACCACTTTCAAAGTATTTACCAAGACCTCTCATCTTAGCTCTGCAATCCAGTTTTGTTCCTTATTTCTGTAGGATGCTCTGAAGATTTCAGCCACTAAACCTCCCACTTTCCATACCCCACCTAACTTCTCAAACTTATGACTCCTGATTAATGCCTAGAAGGCAGGCCTAGAATATTAGGTTCACTGTTCTTAAAGAACACTCTCCCTTGTTAACATTTGAATTTCTTCACACATTACTTTAAAATGTTTCTATATTTTTTGTGTTTTTCTTCTCTGTAAAGGAACTGCTCTAAAATATAAGCCAAGATAGGAAACGATCAAAATCCTAGAGGAGAACACAGGCAGCAACTTATTAGGAATGTCTCCAGAGTCAAGAGAAACAAAAGCAAAATGAACTATTGGGACTTCATCAAGATAAAAAGCTTCTGCACAGCAAAGCAAACTATCAACTAAAAGACAGTCTATAGAATGGAAGAAGTTATTTGCAAATTACATATCTGATCTAGGGTTAGTATTCAAAATCTAGAGTATTTATCAAACTCAGTACCCCAAAAACAAATGACCCAGTTAAGAAATGGGCAGAAGAGGGGCGCCTGGGTGGCTCAGTCAGTTGAGCATCCAACTTTGGCTTAAGTCATCCTCTTGCGGTGAGTTTGAGCCCCGCATTGGGCTCTGTGCTGACAGCCTGGAGCCTGTTTCAGATTCTGTGTCTCCCTCTCTCTGCCCCTCCCCCACTCATGCTCTGTCAAAAATAAACAGAAAAAAATTTAAGAAATGGGCAGAAGACATGAGTAGACATTTTTCCAAAGACAACATCCAGATGGCCAACAGACACAGGAAAAGATGAACATCACTCATCATCAGGAAGATACAAATCAAAAACACGATGAGATACCACCTTGCACCTGTCAAGATGGCCAAAATTAACAACTCAGGAAACAACAGATGTTGGTGAGGATACAGAGAAATGGGAACCCTCTTACACTGTTAGTGGCAATTCAAAGTGGTACAGCCACTCTGGAGAACAGTATGGAGGTTCCTCAAAAAGTTAAAAGTAGAACTACCCTATGATCCAGCAGTTGCACTATTAGGTATTTACTGTAAAGATCTAAAAATACTGATTCAAAGGACACACACACACCCAAATGTTTATAGCAGCATTAACAATAGCCAAGTCATGGAAAGACCCTAAATGTCCATCAATTGATGAATGGATAAAGAAAAAATAGCACATACACACACAATGGAATATTATTCAACCATCAAAAATTGTGTAATTCAGCCATTTGCAACATGGAGAGTATTATATGCTCAGCAAAACAAATGAGAAAAACACATTGTTTCACTAACATGTAATTTAAGAAACAAATGAACATAGGAAAAGGGAGAAAAAAAAGCAAATCGTAAGAGACTCAACTATAGAGAACAAATTGAGGGTTTCTGGAGGGAAGGTGGGTAGGGAATAGGTGATGGATATTAAGGATGGCACTTATTGTGTTGAGCACCGGGTGTTATATCTAAGTGATTAATCACTAAATTCTACTCCTGAACTGAAAACAAATGAAAAATAAAAAGAAACAAAACAATTAAGTAAAAAAAAATAAATAAGCCAGTCTATGCCCACAAATAGATAGCCCAAAGATAAAGTTTTACCTCTAGGAAGACAACCAGAAATGTAATTGTGAAAAATTTACAGAGAAATTCAGATATTCCATTGATGCTCTACTCTGTGGCCAACCTTGGTATCGGCATTCATTGTATTGTTTTTATGCCAGACACACACATGTTAGTACTACATAATGTGTAACATGGATCCTGTATTTTAACAGGAAAAAGGTGGAGAGTTAAAGAAATGGGAATCAGCAAGTACAGACAAGGTTTTTTATTTCATTTCAAAGGGGAAATTGAGAACTTGGACATTGCTTACAAGGATTTAAAACAGAAAGAGCCTCTTTTAAGACACAGTCTACAATCCAGAACGTCTCCACGCTGACATGGGGTGGTATGAAGATTGCATTAATCCATCATGTAAAAAACAAAGCAAACCATGAATACTTTTTTTTTTTTTTTTAACATTTATATTTGAGGCAGGGAGAGACAGAGCATGAACGGGGGAGGGTCAGAGAGAGGGAGACACAGAATCTGAAAAAGGCTCCAGGCTCTGAGCTGTCAGCACAGAGCCCGACACGGGGTTCGAACTCACAGACTGTAAGATCATGACCTGAGCCGAAGTCGGACGCTTAACCGACTGAGCCACCCAGGCGCCCCAAACCATGAATACTTATAACAAGAGTATGTATTTAAGTTTCTTTCTAGCCTTATTATTTAAAAATTCTAGTTGTAGGGAGAAGAGATGGTAAGGCAAGCAGGAAAAGGGTCTTGGAAAATAGAAAGATGAGGTGAGGGAAAGTGGGAAGTTCATAACAATTCTTGGATTTCTAAGCTCCATAACTGAAAGGAAAGCAAGACAGCCCTTTATGTATTAGAAAAGGTAATGTCAGTTTACCATATTAACACCTAGTTCCAGGTCCCAATAAGGAAAGTAATAGTCTGCTTGGGAAATTACTTTGATATGGTGTGTAAGTTGGTATTGATGTCCATCATACCTACGATTATCCTACGCTATGGCAATATGGTAATTTTAACGGGCAGGCTGCTAGATAAACTTACATTCTACTTGAATTCAATATACCACTTAATCCTGAGCTATTTAAGGGTCAGCTAGCAGCAAAATACTTTTTTTTTTTGCCATACTTAAGTGTCCTAATTTCTTTCTCTTAAAGAGTACAATTATCCAAAATTGGTGTTCAGATAGAGAATAGACAGAGCAAAATAGACAAAATTCACATAATCCACAGGAGATGTTATCTCACTGGGATTGCTAGTTTGCATTAACTTGGTCAATTTGGATGCCAAGAGCAATGCAGCTCTGCCTGAATTGGGGAATATTTGTCAGTTAATTATTCAGTGCTGTTCTGAATAGTCCCCTAGGTATAAAACTGGAACCTCTGTCGGAGAGAAAGTTAAGTAGTTATGAAAATATGAGAAATTATGGGAGGATAAATTACGTTTCACCTGACATTAAACTGTTGATCAACTATCAATACTAATGTTTTCCTAAAGGGGAGAAAACCTTACAATAAAGAATGTTTTTAAGAAAAATTACCTTACTATAAAATGTGCCATATCCCATTTGTGTTTCACTGTATTCTAGAGCTATCAGTCTTATGAAGCAATAAATTTCTGTTGTATACTCCATGAGCTCCTGTGATAACATTTTATATTGCTTGTCTGCTGCCTGAAGGAGGAGGGTAAAATATTATTTCAAGGTGCATTTTGCATCCAAGGAGACTAGACCTGTTTATTACAGTAGTCCTATTTGTTACTCTAGGGCAATGGTTATTAGATATGAAACAAAATGAGAAGGATTGGTTTCTCTTCCCCAAGGAAAGGAGAGACGAATACACGAAAGAAGGAAAAATGGGAGGGGAAGATAAACCAGTGAAATCTTGGGAGGTGGACACTAAGTGGGTGATTGTCTATTGAGGCAATCTGCCCCTTAAGAGGTGACTGGCTGAAATGCCTTAATATCAACAAGCAATATTAAATACTTGCTCTGAGACGAGGGCTGTAATTCTAACCATGTCACCCTCAAATATTCACTATTCCTGTAGACGTGGTGGTTTTGTTCATGTGGCCCATGAGGAGGTGGTTAGGTGACATGTTTGATGTTCAGGTTTGTGTTTTCTCAAAATTCATAGGTTGAAGTTCTAACCCCTGGCACTTCATAAAGTAACCTGATTTATTAAGAGGGTCATTGCAGATATGATTAAGTAGGGTAAGCCTCTAATCCAGTATGTCTGGCATGAAGCCGCCTATAGAGAGAAGATATTAAGATAGAAAAAGAACACCATCTGCAAAGAACACCCAAAATTGCTAGCAGTTTACCAGAAGCTGGAAGACAGGCATGGAACAAATTTTCCCCCAAAAACTCTGTAAAGGAACCAATCCTCACACAATTTGATCTTAGACTTTTAGCCTCCAAAACTGTGACACAATAAATTCTACCAACTACCCAGGTGGTGATACTTTGTTATTGTAATGCTAGCACGCTATTTTTTTTTAACATGGTGAAAAAAAATAAGCACGAAAGGAATCTGTTCTTCAGAAGTGGAATCACCTGGTAATTTCAGGTCCTCTAACAGATGGGATTTGATGTGTAAGATTTTATTGGGGGAAAGACCTATGGAAGAAAAAGGGGGTGAGGTGGGGAGAGTTAACTACATGCAAGTCTAACTCCTACGAAAATAGAGTGGGGAGGAAAGAAGGACTGGGTGAAGGAGTCTTGGAATAGAGCATATTTCTAAGCAAGGTTAAGATAGGTTAACAGAGAATCTTCTACCTTAAGTTACATATCACTGGAGTCCCAGGTCTTGCAGTAGTAAGCTTTCATAGAATCCCTGTTGTGCTTACTCACAGAGAAGCCTGAAGACAGTGTGACCTCAATACAAATGCAACAGTGGATAGATAAGGGTGGCAGTTGGGCTGTCTGTTAACTATGTTCCCCACAGCGTGATATCTGAGCGACACAGTTCCCTGGTTGCCACACTGGAGGATCTGAAGATCCCTTAGAATATTTCTTGAAGGTCAGCTGGAAGTTATCCGTTTATGGTACCCCAGCTATCATGGTGATATCTTTTTGATCAGGAGATGGCAAACAATGGCCTATGGCCCAAACCCAGCTACTGTTCTCTTTTTGTATGACCTTTGGACTAACACTGGTTTTTAAAGAGTAAAGAAAAAAAAAAAAGAAATGAAAAAGAGGAAGAGAAGACCCAAGAGACTACATGTGACCCACAAAACCCAAGATACTTAATATCTGGTTCTTTACAATATCTGGTTCTCAAAAAAAAAGTAGCTGACCTTTATTTTAGAAGTTACCAACAGCCATTAGTATTGGGGTTCCACACATATCAGGTTGGCCTGTTTCAGCCAGTTATCCCTAGACCACCTAGGTCTATGGAAGTAAGCCAAGTTGGGCATGATTCAGTGAGGTGGAGCGGGTAGGTTGTATTCTTTAAAAGGAAGGGATATGGAATCATTAGACACAACATATCTGTCTTCTGGCAGTCACATATTAGTTCAAGCTTCACGTCATTTTCTCCTTTCCAGATAAGAATTTTCATGTTCTGTATGATAGGTGTGGCCAGTTCACAGCCACTGACCTACTGAGAAGTGGGTGATGGTGGCCAGTGGTCTATCATCCAACCTTACCCACTGGATGTCAACCTATGCTAAATTCAAGCCAGTTCATCTTTATAGTCCTTTTAGATCTCAGAAAAATTAACGTGTGCTATTTTTTTTTTGAGAAAGAAAGGGTATGCACATAGGTGAGGGGCAGAGAGAAAGGAAGAGAGGGAATCCCAAGCAGTCCCTGCACTGTCAGTGAAGAGCCTGACACGTGCTCGATCTAACTAAATGTGAGCCCAAATCCAGAATCAGATGCTTAAATGACTGAGACACTGAGGTGCCCCAATGTATGCTATTTAAAATTTGAAAGTTGGCTGATGAAATCATCTTTGAAAATACCTACACCAGCAACAATTTTTTTATAATTTTTAGATCTAGGTAAATATTGAATCAACCATTTTAAAGTTATTAGCAAAGGAACAGATGTGAATTTTTTTTTTTTTTTTTTTTTTTTTTTTTTTTTTTTTTTTTTTTACCATGAGTGAAGTGTAGGAGGTGGCTTTTGAGAAAAGGAGCATTATGTATTAAAAGGATCAGTCAAGCTGCTGGAATGTGAATACACTATATAAGGGAATATAGAAAGTCCAGAAATAGACCCAAGTGCACATATGCAGCCTATATGTAAGTAGTCACTAAACCTATTCAGTATCAACCATCACTTTCTTGTCCTACCAGCTTTAGGCTCAATTCATTTTACCTTCTTTTACTCTTTCTTCATGTGACTTCCAGGATAGGGAAAGAATGAACAAATGGTATAGGAATAATTGGCTAACCATTACAAAAGATCTTATTTTCTTATATGTAAAAAAAAAAAAAAAAAAAAAAAAAAAAAAACACACACAAAAAAAAGAAAACAGGACTTGACTATTATATAATAGTCCATAGAAATTAAGAGCATTTCAAATGCAAGAATGGAAAGTTACAAAAACAGTTCCGAATTAAGTGTATAGGTGCTCCCAATAATCAAGTATTTCAGGTCTGTTTCAAGAAATGAATTAGGCACTTAGCATGTATCAATGAAGAGAATAAACCACAAAATAGACCAATTGTGCCATTTATTTCTAGGGAGAGATCATAAAATAAGCCTAATTATAAACATTATTTACCATTTTAGGTAAGTACACAGGGATCATGAGTGGTGGGGTAGGAGGAGGGGCTTTGCAGAATTAGGAACTGTGGTCTGGGTAAGCTGGGTTGAAAAAGTGAGATGTAAGGAAGGACAGAAGAAATTTAGGCTAGTACATAATTGGGGAGGGAGTGTCCTGGGTAAAGAAAATAATAGAGTTATGTACTATGGTAAACCATGTGCTAAGTACTGTAGGAAAGTAAGGATGGTCCATGTGGCTGGAGCATGGTGAGTAGACCATGATTCCTGGTCTCAAGAGAAGGTCAGTGAGGTAAGTAGGTTCGACAATGATTGGCCTTGGCGGTATTGTACAGAACTGTGATTTTTACTAGAAGTAAAATGCAGAGCAGGTGTTAGGTGTTTACAACAGAGAAAAGATCTCACACAACATTTATTTCAGGAAAATTACTCCATAAATCTCTTATAGATACCTCATAAGTGGAAACATGCAATGTTTGCCCATCCATGACAGACTTAATTTCAGTAGTATGATGTCTTGTAGGTTCATCCACATTCTTGCAAATGTCAGGATCCCCCCCTTTATATATATTTTCTTTATCCATTTATCTAAATGGATCTAAATCTACCTATCTAAATCTAAAGCTATTTAGATTATTTCCACATCTCGGCTCTTGTAAATAATGCTGTATTGGAACACAGGAAGACAGACAGCTCTTCAAGATCCTGATTGCCATTCTTTTGGATATATACACCCCACATGTCTCACCTATTTAAGAACATCACTTTTAGGATCTAGTGTTCCTGAAAGGGCAGAGGGTGGGGGGGCTGGATTTACTTAAATTTGGTAAGATCTGGTAACAGGTGGGAAAAACAAGGGGCAAAAGTTGATGGATGGGGAAGTTTTGTTGATAGGAATATGTGAAGTTCTCTGCTGATGGCTTTTATATTGACATAGAAAATAATCCTAATATATTAAGGGTTACAAATGGTATGTGGGTAACCCTGTTTACTGTGTCTGAAAGTGATTTTTGAGGATGAGCACTAAGTTTCTAACACTAGAAAGGACTCTGGTTAGTCTGAGCCCAGGAATCAGAAGAAAAAAAAGGCTCTAACAATTCAAATGCAAGATTTTCTTCTTCAAATGCAAGATTATTAAAGGTGTAAATCAAAGGTAGGTCAAAATAAGTGCCAAACTGAACATTCATCTGAAGACGACATTAGGAGAGAATATTTGGGGGAACCCCAAAGTCCATCTTTGCTTATTGGTCTTTAATGCTGTCTTTAAAATAAGGGTTTGAGAATGGAGTATTGGAGAATAGAGGCTACAAAGGCACACAAAGTCTTTCATTCCTCACACAGGTTTGTATTCAGTACAGATGATTACACTGGTTGTTGCAGACCTGAATGTCAAACTCTCCAATTCAAACATATTTTGTTTGCTGAGATACAGGCACCACATGACTTACAATGATTCTAGGTAGCTCCTATTTAATGTTCTTTAATAAACCCTTACAGATTTCTAATTGAGTTCATGACTTGTCCAAAGATTAAGTACAAGGGTGTTTTTTAAAGTTTGAAATAATTTCATAACTTGAAAGATGTGGTTTATAAAAAAGATTTTATAATTAAAAAGTTAATTGAAATCATAATTCTGAATTAGAACAAAGACTTGTAAATTACTATGAAGTTAAAAATGAGTATTTTCAAAACATTCAAATGTATTGAACATTTCAAAACATTCGTTCTTTGTAAATACGTTGCTCAGCAAAATTGTTACTATTTTGTGGGGCAAAAGTTTCAATTTTCCTTCATATTGCTTTTGAATATTTTATTCTAGATGTTTGATTTAGCTATTGAAGACTCCTAATTGCTTAACTTTGAAAAATAGTGATTAAAGACCTTTACTTTTAAATTTATCTTTTTAATATGCCTCTGCATTTATTTTTTATGCACACCTTGTGACCAAAAGCAAGCCACTTCTCATCCAGCAACTTCAAGTCCTCATTTGAAAAAGTTGTTTCAGAATACCCATAAAGTACCTTCCAACTTTAAAGCATAATGATTCTATGTGTACTTATTCACGAGTATTTCTGAACTTTTCTGAACTTGTGAAACTTAGCAAGAGCAAGGGCTGGGGATTTTCTAGTTCATGCTAAGTTTCCATTTTGCCAGAAAAGGCTTAAAATATTGAATAAGAATTAAAACTAAAGAATTATTAATTTATATGAGATTAGTTTATATATCCATACAACTTTCTGGAAGATTAAACAGAGCAGAATATAAGTAAATTTTAATTAAAAATCTGTTAAAATATTTTAAAATATGGTCACTTATAAATGATATATATATACATACGTAAAAGGTAGTTAAATTTAGCCATATTATCTATTATGTCCTCAAGGAAAATTTGTGGGTTATTGATGCTATCTGTACCCAAATGACAGAATTGATGCTTATAGAAACATTGTCTGCATTTAGTAATGCTTCCTGGTACTTTGGAGTATCAGAGAACATGTTCAAATTTTTTCGTCCTTGTTTGACAAAAAGGAAGAATACCAAATACATAGGATTAAGGTAAGGATTAAATATACAAACTATTTATGATAAATGGTATTACTTCAGGTTGAACTAGACACATTTCTCCGAGTGCAGATAAGCCATTGTTTGAAAGTTGGTCCACAAAATGGAAAAAAATTATGATTCTTAAGTGGCTAGATTTACCTTTGTGCACATTCCTTTTAAGTCTGTAACTGCTTAAAATATGTATTTTCTCTTTTGCTTTATTTCTTCCTTTTCCTTCACATTGCCTTCTCCCATCCTTCATTTTTGTTGGTTTGTTTAATAAAGTGTTTGGAGATACTCTATTAGCCAGGGTTCTTCAGTGAAGCAGAACCAACTGGGGGTGTATATGTATGGAGTGTGTGTGTGTGTGTGTGTGTGTGTGTGTGTGTGTATGTATGTACATGTATGTATGTATGTATTTGAGATTTTGAGGAATTGGCTCATGCCATTGTGGAGGCTGGAAACTCCAAAATTTGCAGTGGAGGCCAAAGGCAGGAGCCCCAGGAAGAGTGGATGCACTTTAAGCCTGAAGGTCATTTGTGGGCAGAATTCCCTTGGGAAGCCACTCTTTGGTTCTGCCGAGGCCCTCAACGGATTGGTGGAGCCCTACCCAAATTATGAAGATTAATCTGCTTTATTCAAAATCCAACTTAAATGTTAATCTCATCAAAAAACCTCAAACACAGAACAACATTTGACCACACATGTGGGCACCATGGACCAACAAAATTGACCCATAAAATTAACCACCCCCCTTTCAAAATTGGTATTCTTTGCAGAACACTTGAACACAATGACAGCATAGAATTCATCCTGTAGGCCATGAGACACAAACACAAACCATCAGCTTTCAGATGGTACTTATCAGATATGGTAAAAAACTAAAGCAAATATGGGGGAGGAGAGAGTTCAGTCTTTTCTGAATGTACAGGAACTACTGAGCTGTGAAGATCTCAGGAAGTAATTCATCACAATCTTGTATTTTAGAACAGAAATATTACATTTGTAATATAATGGCTTTATAGTTCTGTTTATCATGGAGAACACTTATAAAAATATTAAAGATAAGTTACATGGATTGAAAACATCTAGTTTTATTACCCATATTATATAACCTAGAATGACTAGTCAAAAGATTAGAGAAAGTAGTAAACACTAGTAATTTGTATGATTAGCTTTGTGGATTGAGCAGCTCTTGATAACTGAAATTTAACTTGTTATGAGTATTTCCAAAGAAACGCCTTTGGAGCCTAAAACAAATAGAATTACTGTATTAACAGAAAGAATACTATTTTGAAGGAAATATTAAGTGTCTAGCTCTAGAAATTACTTCTAGTTATTTACCAGGTAGGGATTTCACATTAAATTCATTTATGTACTAATGCTATGGCCTTGCACAACCCCCAAGCTGTTGGGCCGGCACTGATCACCCAATAACTGTGCTAAGCAGTTACTGTGGCTGCAGGAGTGACACAGAACATGCTCTGATCCAATTAAATTGGAGAGTAGATTCTAGTTCCAAGTTTTAGTTTGGATGGATTCCAAGCAGGAAAGAACTTTGAAATTGCTCTCATCATTTCAGACTAAAGAAAATGCCAATGCTGATGGAAGGAAGTAGCAAGCAAAAAAAAAAAAAAAAAGGAACGCACAACAATATTGCACAATTTAGAGAAAGAACTCACTACCTCACCATCCTTGCCTCTGAGGACAGTGACAAAGACTTAAGAACTCTCTACATAGAACTTAAAGGACTTGGAAAAGTAAAAGTGTACATTCCAGAACAGACCAGAGAATGGGAGACAAGAGCAATGTGGGGCCCAGAGAACAAGCTGAAGAACAGAATTTATCATCTTAGCCACAATAATTAAGGGTTTTTGATATGGGGTACCCTGGGTCCCATCTCCCCTATCCCAAATTCATATGTTCAAGTCCTAACACCCAGTACTTCAGAATGTGACTGTATTTGGAAATGGCGTCATTACAGGTAATGCAGAGAAAATGAGGTCATATCTAGGTGGGCCCTGGTAGGACTGGTATCATTATAAGAGGAAGATTAGTACACAATGTGTATACATGTGAAGACAGAGTAAGAAGGCAGTGACCCGCAGGCCATGGATAGAGGGCTCAAATGAAACCAACCCATTCAACACCTTGGATTCCATCAACTAGAGCTGGAAAAAATGCATTTCTGTTGTATAAGCCACCTTGTCTGGTATTTCATCAGGACAACTCTCATAAGCTAGTAGTTTTACTATTAGCTGCTTGGTTAGAATTCATTAGACACATAGCACAGAATGAAATACTGTAGGACACATTTTCTGTTAGTGTCAACAGTTCATTAAAATTATTTTTCATTAGGAGAGACTGAGTGGCTCAGTTGGTTAAGCATCCGACTCGATTTTGTCTCCGGTCATGATCCATCGGTTCCTGAGATCAAACACCACTGTTGGGCTCTGAGCTGATAGTGTGCAGCCTGCTTTGGATTCTGTCTCCTGATCTCTCTGCCCCTCCCCCACTCGCATGTACACATGGGTGCACTCTAACATTTTTAAAAATTTAGAATTGAAAAAATAGTTCTCATAAAAATGGAGGTTATTTTTTCATTTTATATTTATTAAGCATCAAGTTAAATAAGTTTTTAAGTAACAGTTTTCACATATTTATAGATTCTGAATTGCATGGCCAATTGTGTTTGCTTCAAGATTTTGAGGTCAAGAATAAAATAGACCAGAAAATATGGATCCTTTGGTGGTTCCTATTTGGGTATGCCATTTTCTTTTTTTCTTTTTTGTAAAATTTTTTTAATGTTTATTTGGGGGGAGGGGGGAGAGGGAGAACGGAAAACACTTGCATGCAAGGGGGAATGGGCAGAAAGAGGGAGACACAGAATCTGAAGCAGGCTCCAGACTCTGAGCTTATCAGCACAGAGCCCGACATGGGGCTCAAACTCATGAACCATGGAATCATAACCTCAAAGTCCAACGCTTGGCTGACTGAGCCACCCAGGCACCCCTGCCATTTCCTGTTCTTATACATGTAGTTTAAATTTAGGAAGCGCCCATATTAAGTAATGAAATTTGAACTGAAGAATAGACAAACAGCCTAGATAATTTCATTGATAAAATGGCCTATATATAGGGAAAATACACTGTTACTAACAGAAAACATGTTCTAAGAGTGGCACAGTATTTACAATCATTAGGTCACCATATCTTTAAGGCACTGTAACCAGAGCCTGACTTGGGCATATATCTGCCCATTCTTTTTATTTGTACATTCTACATGTTATTTGTGATGGACTTTTAAATATGCCAAGGGCCTAATTCCAGTATGACTTTTTTTTCCACAGCAAACATCACAAATATGTAATAAAGTGAGGCATAGAATTAAATATTGTTTTCCAGTTGGGAATACAGTTCTGAGGATCCCATTTAAAAAAATATCTACAAATACTGTTAGCTTATCATTCTACAAATTTTTTTTTTTTTTTTTTTTTTTTAACAAAGAGCAAAGTATGTGTAGTAACAAAAGCTGTGCTTTCACATTAATCATTCTTCAGGTCAAGAGAAAGTTCAACAGACCTTGGCATATATGGGCCACATGAATATTACTGAACACTTTTTATGTGACATACCTGAGGCTAGATGTTAGGGTGGGGAATTCTTTTGGCCATTTTGACTTTTTTTCTTTTTTTAAGTTTACTTATTTTGAGAGAGAGAGGGGCAACACAAGCAGAGGAGGGCCAGAGAGAGGGACAGAGAGAATCCCAGCAAGTTCTGCACTGTCAGCACAGGGCCCTATGGGGGCTCCATCCCACAAACCGAGGGATCATGACCTGAGCTGAAATCCACAGTCAGTATTTAACTGACTGAGCCACCTAGATGCCCCATGCACTTTGTAACTTGTATAGTCATTCCTTAATTCAGAAATTGTGTGACTGGAAGGAATTCTGAAAATTTTCTACTATTAAGCAAGATAGAGGCAAAATAATTCCTAGTGCAGAAACAGATACTGGATCAACACATCTGTGTCAATGAAATACATGGGACGATGCAAGAAAAATATGCAGCCATGCTCTTAACCCTGCTCTAAGTGCTTTATTTATAAAAACAAATTACCAGGGCACCTGGATGGCTCAGCTGGTTTGGGTGTCTGACTTTAGCTCAGGCCATGATCTCATGGTTTGTGAGTTCGAGCCCTGTTGGGCTCCGTGCTGACAGCTCGGAGCCTGAAGCCGGCTTCTGATTCTGTGTCTCCCTCTCTCTGCCCTTCCCCCACTCACGTTCTGTCCTGCTCTCAAGAATAAACAAAATTACCACTGGCTCCCAAGCATACTTTTTCTAGAGTTTGTTTCTTAGAAGTAGGTCTATACTTTTCTTACCAAAATTTTACACTATTTACATGAATCCTTTTAAGTTTTTTAATAATCATGTATGGGGCACCTGGGTGGCTCAGTCATTTGAACCACTTCACTTAGTTGGTTAGACTCTGGTACTGATGAGCTGGAGTCACTATTTTCCATAAGGTCAAATTCATTCCCCATAGATTAAAAAAAAATAAGTTTTTCTATACTTTTTATACATTTTCCAATTAAGTGACATTTTACATGTTATGAAAAATATTTTTTCAGGCCTTCTTCCTCAAGCTTCACAACATGCCTAGGAGAAAAGGTTGAGAAGTATTTTCATTTCTAGTCTCGCCTTAGAGATGAGGAAATCGATGCTTAATGAGATTGATTGACTTGACACAGCCAGGAATTTTCTAGGCCAGGTTCTCTGACTTTAAATTGTATGCTGTCTTCTCTATTCTACTACACGGCAACTCAAAAGCTGTGGTCTGATTTTCATATTATTTATTTGTCCCAGAAGCAGCAGACATTGGTTACTTTGCTCTCATTGCCAGACAAGTTGAATAGCAATTTGCTAAGTTTCTGTGCCTCTCACACCACACCCAAGAGGATTGCAGAACTTTGTTAACCCCCTCCCTCATGATAGTCTTACACTGCATTAGTTTAAATAACAAAGCCGAGTTTCTTCACCTTTGTTTACAGCCTGTAGCTAGTTGAGGCACCTGGGTGGCTCGGTTGGTTAAATGTCTTACCAGCTCAGGTCATGATCTCCCATTTGGTGGGTTCGAGCCCCAGGTTGGGCTCTGTGCTGACAGCTCAGAGCCTGGAGCCCACTTCAGATTCTCTATCTCCCTCTCTCTGCCCCTCCTCCACTCAACACTGTCTTTCCGAAGTAAATATAAATACATTAGTACATATATAATTACATATAGACCTGTTTTTTTTTTTTCCTCAACATTCTTAGGAGGATTAACAAGTTCTTATTTCATGTACATTACTGACTGTTTCAGTACCATAGTTATAAAATGGATTTTGAACCTACAGGAGAGATTTGAAAGTTTTGGGTCACCGACAGTATAGAAGACATGTTATATTGAAGCTGATCTCATTGCCTAGGAAACCAATGTGCTAAAGGAATCATTTCAAGGTAATCTGCCATTCTGGAATTTGAGGTACTGACCTGTCTATATATAAATGGAATTTAATTTTATTTCCAGATTTATAGAAACATACTCAGACATGTGTGTAGACAGAAATACAGTTTAGGTTCTACTATGTTTAGAATATTTAGAAAATATTTCAAGAATCAAAAATATTATTCCAGTACACCAATCACAGTCATGAGTGCAGTATTTTAACTTCAAAAATAAACACAACCTAAGCCACAAAACTTTCTACAATGGATTGCTTGTGTTGGCCATTTATAACATAAATGCTACTTGAAACATAGCTCTATTTACACAATGGCATTTCTTTTCTTGCTGTCATATTACGTTCTGCCCAAAATTTGTGTTTTGTAAAAGCCAGTAATTTTATACCTCAGAACTACATCCTTAAAGATTTGTTTTTTTGGAAAAAAGTTTTGCTTAAATTTTTGATCACTGATCTAAATTCACATAAAATTGTCACTGAAAGTTTAAGTGTAGAAATATCAGTCCATTGACTGTTTTTACTGAAAGATCTGGGTCAATAAATACATATATCCTTCTTACCAAAAGCATTAAGATGAAAGTTAATTAAAAGTTAATTTGGTAAAACCTACCAAACCTTCAAATAAGAAATACCAGTGCTTCTTAAACTCTTCCAAAAAACTGTAAGAGGGAACCACTTCCAAACTCATTTTTACAAGCCCAATGTTATCCTGATAATAAAAACCAGACAAGGATACCACAAGAAAAAAAACTCCAGGCCAATATCGCTGATGAACACAGATGCAAGAAATCTTCAACAAAATATTAGCATACTGAATTCAACATTAAAAGGATTATGTATCTTGATCAAGTGCCATTTATTCCAATATCTGCAATCAAAATGACATACTACATTAACAAAATTAAGGATGAAATTCTTAATTTCACAATAGATGCCGAAAAAAACATTTGACAAATTGCAACATCCATTTTTGATAAAAACTCTCAACGTAGTGGGTATAGAAGGAACATACCTCAATAATAAAGGTCATATATGACAAGGCTACAGCTAACACTATACTCAACCTTCAGCTTTAAGATTGGAAACAAGACAAAGATGCTCACAACCCCCACTTTTAGTTAGCACAGTATTAGAGGTCCTGGCCTGAGCATTAGGCAAAAGATAAAACACATCCAAATTGGAAAAGTAAAATTGTCACTATTGGAAGATGACAGGATGTTGCACAGAAAACCGTAAAGACTTCACCAAAAACTATTAGAAATAATCAATGAATTCAATAAAGTTTGTGTATATTGATTATGTGTCCTAAGTCTGTTGCATTGCTATATGCTGATAGAAGGAAAACAATCCCATTTACAAATACATCCAAAAGAATAGGATACCTAGGAATAAGTTTAACCAAAGAGATCAAAGACTTGTACAATGAAAACTCTAAAACATTCATGAAAAAAATTAGAGATAACAGCAATAAATGGAAATTATTCCATGCTCATGAACTGGGTGAAAACTGTTAAAATGTTCACACCATCTAAAGCAATCTACAGATTTAATGTAATCCCTATCAAAATTCTAATTTTTCAGAAATAAGAAATCCTTAAATTTTTATGGAACCACCTAATACCCCAAAGTAGCCATAGCAATCCCAAGAAAAAATAAGGCTGACGACATGCTTCCTGATTTCAAACTATACTACAAAGCTACAGTGATCACAATACTGTGGTACTGGCATAAAAACAGACACAGATCAATGAAACACAATAAGGAGCCCAGAAGTAAACCCAAACATATATCTCCAATTTATGACAAAGTAGCTAAGAATGTACAATGGGGAAAGGACATCTCTTCAATAAATGGCTTTGGGAAAACTGGACAACTACATGGAAAAGACTGAAACTTCACCCCTCTTGAGCCATCTACAAAAATAGCTCAAAATGGATTAAAGACTTGAAAGTGAGACCTCAAACAAAATTCCTGGAAGAAAACATAGGCCCAAAAACTCTTTGAGGTCTTGACAATGTGGATCTGACATCAAAGGCAACAAAAGCAAATGAGTGGAAGTACATTAAGCAAAGAAGCTTCTGCACAGCTAAGAAATCACCAACAAAATGAGAAGGCATTGTATGAATGGGGAAATATTTCCAAGTAGAACTCCCACAACTCTAATAAAAATCAATTAGATTAAAAACTCAAAGATATGAATAGATGTTTTTCCCAAGACAACATATATATAGCCACCAGGTAAATAAAAAGGTATTCAACATCACTAATCACAAAATGGCAATTTCCAGGGGTGCCTGAGTGGCTCAGTTGGTAAGCGTGCGACTTCAGCTCAGGTCAAGATCTCATGGTTCGTGACTTTGAGCCCCGCATCAGACTCTGTGCTGACAGCTCAGAGCCTGGAGCCTGCTTCAGATTCTGTGTCCCTCTCGCTCAAAAATAAACATTAAAATTTTTTTTTTAAAGAATGGCTATTGCCAAAAGATCAGAAATAACCAAGGTTAGGATGTGGGGAAAAAAAAAAATCACCCTTATACACTTTTGGTGGGAATGTTAATTTGTGCAACCAGTATGGAAAACAGCAGGAGGTTCCTCAAAAATCTAAAAACAGAACTACCGTATGATCCAACAATTCCATTTCTGGATATTTATGCAAAGAAAATGAAGACGTGAATTCAAAAAGATATACGCACTCCGTGTTCATTACAGCATTATTTACAATAGCCAAATTATGTAAACAGCATAAAGTGTCCACTAATGAATGAAAGGATAAAGAAAACGTGATACACACACATTCAGCCATAAAAAGGAAATCTTCCCATTTGTTCCAATAATGGATGGACCTTGAAGGCATTATGCTAAGTGAATCAGAAAAAGACAAACACTATACTAATTTCATGTATGTGGAATATTTAAAAACAAAACACTCATATACCAGGAACAGAACAGAGGTGGGGGTGGGTGAAATGAATGGAAGGGGAAGAAATGTACTAGTTTAAAGAAAAAAGGTAAAGAAGAATTTAAGTGAAATAACAAACAGTGAAGTAAAAGCAGATGATCTTGATCTTTAGTGATAGACTTTGTCAAGTTTCTGGGATAGGTTTTCTAGAAGCTTATGAAGGATGACGTTGGCTGCAGTGATATGGAGTTATAGTTTCATTTTCCCAGGAAGTAGACTGAAGATTAGGCATTTTGGAAGTTTCTTAAGGAGTGCTCTTTGGATCAACATCTGAGGATGTAAGGGAAAAATGCAGGTTTCAGAAGAGAAACTGGAATCCTGATTCAACGGCCTCAGCTTACTCCAAGTCAAGTCTTCAGTCATTGTATAACTTCAGGATCTGTCCCTTATTGGGGCAATCAAATGGGCTTTTATAAGTCAACCGGTCATTGAATGCAGACTGCCTGGGATAGGTCCTGACCTTAGAAAACGGGGCCCGCTTCATTCGAGGGGAATTCCCAGAAGGGGTTGAGAAGCGAGGGTTAAGAGCTGGCAGTACTGCAGCAATGGACTGGGAAATTGATCCTTTAGTTCTGAAGGGTAATGGAGCACGGTCTGTGATAGTGGCCCCTTGTACTATTAAAATGAATCGGAGTGGTCCAAGTCTTGAGAGAAGTTTAGAATGGTGGGCATTTCCCAAAGGAAAATTATAAGGTTGACGTAATTACAGTTTTCATCATCCTTCAAGTTTTGAAGGTGCATCTGCTCTCCATCTTCAATCTACCATATTATCCATTTTAGATCCCCTTAAACTCTCAGTTTGTACATTTCCCCGTCCAAATGGCTTACTTGGCACAATAAAGCAGATCATCACTCCTAAAGGGTTTGAGCCTCCTCATAACTTTCTCAAGACTTGGCTGTCACACTTGTCCCTCTACCAATAAGCTAGAGGAAGTGAAAACCAAGACACGCCCAGTTGGATCATTTGATTCGGAACACACTCTGCTCCACCTCCATTTGTAACATCGGCCCTACACCTGGTCTTTCTGAGCAGGCTCAATTACCCTCATGAGGAGGATTCCTTTTCTTGCTTTCTATTTTCTTAACATAAGGAGTTCAAAGTACCCAAATGGCAGGTGAAAATTCAACGGCAACCTTGCTAGTTCTCCTGATGGAAATATTTCCCTTTGAGAAAACTGGATCTCTCTAAACCTGCAGAGTACAGAGCCAGGAGGGAAACAAATTCCCCAAGTGAGTTACAGGAAGTGATGGGAAGTGAGACCTTTACTACTTCCACTTCTTGGTTCTTAGACCTATGTAGTTCATCTGTTTGGTGTTTAACCTCACAGGATTATTGATTTAGAAAGTATACAGATTCCTGAAAAAAAGTGTCTGTCTTCAAAGGGTATCCTCTTTAAACTGTCACCTAAGCATGTCATCAGCTGATCATTCCAGAATGATCATTCTGAAATCATCAGCAGATCATTCCACAATATCTGGAATCTAGCTTCTAGATAGTGTGGTACAGACAAGACCAGTGGATATCGTGGTCACGAACCAATTGCTGAGGTGGATTTCTTGGTCTGATTCAAGGTTGCAGGTGATCCATTGGTAGTGTTATCAGCCATCTATAAGTGCTGTAATAGTGGCACTTCCTGAGGGTTTGCAGGAAGGAAAAGCAAAAATGTACAAAAATTTTGCAACCCTTCTAGTCAAAATTCTGAGTTAAAAGAAGTCCACTGTGTTGCCGCACCAAGTAGCTAGTGAGTCTATGACTCAAAGGTTGATGCTGTAACAAGAGCCCAACTGTTCATCTGTATGGCAGGTTGAATATTTCGCTCAAGCAGTAGATAAATTTGGTGAGTAGGAACCACCACAGTGACTCCATTCACATTCATGTTGCACAGTAACAGTCTGGCTGCCATGGATGCTTAGTGCCTATTTCATGATGAATGCCCTCTGATAGGCATCTGCATGAAATACAATGATCTTCTTACTATGCTTGGTCTCCCAAAGGTCCATCCAGATTCCTCTATCCAAGAACTTCTTGGTCCCCATCTTCTAATCTTGACCAGACCCCTCACTAAACCATTGGTTTCTTCTCATTATTTCTTATACATTTTAACCTCAAGTCACTTTTCTTTTCATATAAAATGGAAGGTCAGGTATACTGCTGAAAGTTCTGCCCATTGGGATAATCTTCATCCGTGCTACTCTTCAATGATAACCCTGAGTGGGACTATACCACAACGACATTGTACCTCAGTTCACTCCCATACACTGAACCAACTCACATTTACTTAAATTCACATTTGAACCAAGATTATTTTCCTTCTCCTGCTTGACATGAGACCCCTCCCCATTAAGGTAAATGGAGAGGCCCTCTATTACTGATTTGGTCAGCCACTGTTCAGGGGCTACTAAAGAACAATGTGATTTCAGCCATGGTCTTCTTGCTTAGTCAGTGGCCAGGGGTCACTCTGTAAACAGTGTGACCTCAGATCAAATTCTGAGGCAGATTCAGAAATAGGAAGAAGTTGTCACTTAACTATGCCTTTTATAAGTGGGCAAGAAGTCCTTTTCTGAAGGGCTTTCTAACCTATTCATCTCTGTGCCCTCCAATTGACACCAATACATAAAATGAATGTTTTTTTTGTTTTGTTTTTTTTTTTTTTACATACAACCAATAAGCTAAACATTTTTATCTAATGTTTCTCTAATTTGTTCACAATTTCCTCTACCTTCTTAAATAATGGAATATATAGCAGCTACTAATATCTCATTTCTGGGTCTGTTTATATGGCTTTTTTTCCCTCCTTATGGACCGTATTTTCCTGATTCTTTGCATGCCTGGTAAACTTTGATAGGATATTGTATATTCTGATTTTTACATTGTTGGGTCTCAGACTTTGTTCTGGTATTAACTTACTTGCCAGTTTTGTCCTTTTGAGTTTTACCTGCATTCTTAGTTATTGGAGGACTAGGACATCTTTTAGTAAAACCCCACTTTAGCCCCCTTGTGAGAGGATCTCCTCCTTAGAATTCTACCTAGTATCTTATAGCTTATAAGGTCTTTCCACTCCAGCTGATAGGACACAAATTTTCAGCCCTGTTTGAGCTTCAGGAATCCTTTGACCTACTTCTTTCCAATAGTTCTCTATTATCAGCAAGGTTCCTATTATGCATATTGAGTCTGATACTTAGGAATTCAAAATTCCCTTCATAAATCCCTGGGCTCTATGTACCACTTATTTCTAGTATTCTGCTCTGCAAATTATAACTACCTTGGCGTCCTTAAATTCCTATCTTAATCTCTTCAACTCAGCACCACCACAAGATGCTAGAAAGGTACTACATCCCTGCATAGTCTCAACCATTATCTCCAAGTAGCCAGCTGAGGTAACTCTAGGGCCTACCTCTTCATATTCCTCATCTAAGGCCTTCCTGCTTTGCCTGTTTCCACCATTGTCTGAAGTCATCATTTCATATATTTTGTCCAGTTCCATACTTGTTAAAGTTTGAAGGTTAATTAGATCTGTATTACGTCTAAAAGCTATAATATAGAAAATAAAATTTTAATATAACCATTCTATACTGAAAGTCATCAAATGCCTAGGCTCTAAGGAATTATTGGGAAATCCTTTACGAAAGTCATAAAACATTAGGAGCCTTAAGGAAGACCTAAATCAGAGGAGGAATACACAATGTTCAAATACAGAAAGACTGAAAATTGTGAAGATCTCAAACCTCTCCAAATCAATTTATGGTCTTAAAGCAATGTGATTTAAAATGCTAGTAACTTTTATCATGGATTTTGACAAAATTATTCTAAAATGTTCAAGATGCAAAGGGAAAAGTGTATCTAAGACACTCTTGAAGAATAACAAGAACGATTTAGTCTCTCAGAAACCAAGAAGTATTTTAAAGCTGTTTGAATGAATACAGAATGAAATTGGATGAATATCAATAAGGGCAATGGAATAGAATAGACCCACACATATGGATACTTGATTTGTGACAAGATGGATATTGGATATTATTAAAGGAAAGATGTTTTCTATTAAAAGGTTTGGATGAATTGCATCCCCTTGAAATAAATTGAACTTGACCTTTATTCTCATACTATCAACAAAAATCTGTTTCCTGTTGATTGTATATATAATATACAAAAGGCCCAACATTAAAGCTCTTAGAATATAGTAAAAAAAATCTTTATAAATTTAGGATAAGTAAACAGCACACAATAGTCTTGAATATAAAAAAACATTAAGTTGGATAATACTGTGTTTACAAAGTGGCCCATTAAAGGAATGGAAAAATAAAGCTCCAGAGAAGAAAATACTTCAAGAAATAGAACCTACAAATGGTCTATATCCAGAAACTGTACATAACTGCTATGCATCACTATTGAAAAGACAGACAACCTAATAGAAAATTTACAAAAGGCAAAGAATCACCAAAAACTGGCATCTAAGTATTCAATAATGTTTAAAAACTAATCAAGTATTAATAATGGAAAAATATAAGTAAACATGACAATGAGATATTCTAACAATAGGACTAAAACTAAAGGAACCACCACTACATTCAGCATGGTTTTACCTCAAAGCTAATGTTGAATAAAAAGTCAGACCTAAGTACAAATATTGCGGGACTCCATTTGTAAAATTAAAATAGGCAGTTTGGGAGGGTATATTGTTTTAAAGATTTTATTTTTAAGCAATCTCATCTCCAACATGGTCTAGAACCTACAACCACACAATCAAGAGTCTCATAGAATTTTAAAAAGGAGGAAGAACAAGAAGAGGGACTTAGATGAAGAGAAAGTTTGCCACACTTTTACAGATTTATGTGAAGAAATTTTAAAAGGTCTGCATAATTCTCAGTGTATTAAAATCAAGAGAAGCTCTCAAATACTTCAAGACTGAAGAGGACTACAAGGTCAGCTCCAAAGAAAGTTGAGACCTGTTTTTTCTTTTCTTTCTTTTCTTTTTTTTTTTTTTTTTTTTTTTATCAACTTTGAATTGTAGAAAAGCAGAATAAGCTCAAATTTCTAAGGGAAAATTATATTCAACCTGGAATTCTACAATGAAACAAACTGTCTCATTATAGATGCAAAATACATTTTCACAAATGACAGCACCTTCAACAAAGCAATGAAACCCTGGGACAATGGTTGTGTAGCAGGCTTTGTGTCTTACATTGTTTGGGTTACTAGAGCAGAATGTAATAGACTGAGTGGCTTGGCTTATCAATAACAAAAATTTGTTTTCCAGAGTTCTGGAGTTTGGGAAGTCCAAACACCAAAGTACTAGCAGATTCAGAGTCTGGTGAGAGCCTACTTCACGATTTATTGATAGCCATCTTTTCATTGTAACTTCATGTGGCAGAATGTGCAAAGGGCTCTTAGAAATCTCTTTTATAAGGGCACTAATCACATGTCTGAGAGTGGACCTAATCAACTTCCAAAGGCCCAACTTCCAACTACCATCACATTGGGGGAAAAGGTTTCAACATATGAATTTGAGGAGAGACACAAATATTCAGTCTGTAGAACTTTAAAGTAGTTCTATTAGGACTGAACTTCAGTGGCTCCAGAATGGTTATTTAAAAAGACATTGGGTAGTAGACATGTTATTGAATGAAGAGAAAAAAAGGGGGGGGGGGAGATTTTGTCATCCATACAATGGTTTTTTTTATTATTATTACAAGATAGAAGAATTTACAATTAGGAAATTAAGGAAAACCAATTTGAAACAAAAAAACAAATTCAAGTATTGGAAAGTCAAGGAATACATATGAGCCAAAGTAAAATATGTCATTATTTGGAACAATTAATGGAATATAATTTGTCCTTGATGTTAGAAACATTTTCCTACGTTTTTTGTCCTTACATAGGACCTTAGAGAAACTAAAAGTGTTTTTCATTTCTGTATATTTTGCAATGAAAAGTATTTTGTCAGATTCACATAAATTCTTATTTTCAACCTTTACAAATTATCTATGGACCAAGAATTCAATAAATATTCTTAAAAAAAAATTACCCTGAGAAATTACCCTGGGAAACTACAAATGTTAAAAAATGAAGTGGGGAATGGTGTGGAAATGTGGAGCTGTTACAGGTATGTTAATATTCATACCTGGTCAGTAATTAAGAGAGAATGAGGGAAAGGAATCCAAATGGTGGTATAGAAAGACCACGAACTCACCATCTCCATAGACACACTGAATTTACAATTACAGAGCAATTCCTCCTGAGGAAGGGCTGAACAGCTGACTACACAAGGATAGAGGGATGCACAGAGAACAGGAGGCCAGACACAAAACGTGGTAATGACAGGACCACCACCTTCAACACTGCGAACTGCAGTAGGGATGATAGCACAGAGGGACCATGAGTCCATTTGCTTACCCTGAGGCATAGGGAAAAAAGCTGTGATTTAAAGGGCAACTAGACTGGAAGTGAACTAATTCTAAAGTATCTGCTAAATGACAGGGGAACGGCTGTAACATTCTCCACGGTTGAAGGTGCTAGTAAATGGTATTGTATACATTTCCCTGGGCATCTAAGCAACCATTTCCCCAAAGCAGGTTCCCCCACCCATTCCCAAAGTCCAGCCATCCTACCACAGAGGCTCTAGTGTGGCATGCACCAGGACACCCCCAAACCAAGCCCATTACTGCTTCAGCTGTCTCAGCAAGGTGGCAGAGATACAAAGCACCCTGGGATACCTCAGTCCAGCACCCACCTTACTTTCACGTGACTAGCCAGGACAACCCTGCAGAGAGCTCATACCTGCTACAGCTCCAGCTGTCCTGCAATGGCACCCCCTGTACAGAGCACCCCAGAACCCCTCCAGCCAGTGCCAAGTTCAGCTTTAGCCAGGGGTCTATCCAAGAAGAGGATAGAACAGTAGTAAATACCTATGCATTCAACATAAGAGCACATAAATTATATAAAGCAAGTATTAAAGACAAAGGGAGAAATCAATAGTAATACAGTAATAGTAGACTTTAATACCCCACTTACATCAATGGATAGATCAGACAGAAAATCAAAAAGGAAACATTGGCTTTGAATGAAACATTAGTCCAAATGGACTTAACAGATATTTATAGAACATCCCATCCAGAAACAATACAGTAGTACGTTCTTTAAGTACATAGGAAACAGTCCCCAAGAGAAATCACATGTTAGGCCACAAAAACAAGTCTCCATAAATTTAAGGCCAAAATGTATGAGGCATCTTTTCTGACCACAACTGTATGAAACTACATGTTACAAGAAAGTGGAAGAAACAGGCTAAGCATGTAACTAAGTAACCAATGGGTCACAGAAATCAAAGAGAAAATAAAATACATGATGACAAAAATAGAAATAATGAACTAACGTCTTTGAGACACAAGGAAAAATAAGATAAGATGGAAGTTTAGGGTGATAAGTCCTGCTTAAACAAATTTCACTTAAACAATCTAACCATACCTCTCAAGGAACTAGAAAAGAACAAAGCCCAAAGTTAGTAGAAGGAAGGAAATAATAAAGATCAAAGCAGAGTAACTGTAATAGGGACTAAAAACAAAAACAAAAAAGATGAATGAAACCAAGAGCTGGTTCTTTGAAAAGATAATCAAAATGGAGTAACCTTTAACCAGACTCATCAAGGGGAAAAAACAAAAGAAAGGACCCTGAGGGGGGCCTGGGTGGCTCAGTCAGTTAGGTCATGATCTCACAGTTCCTGAGTTTGAGCCCAGCATCAGCCTCTGTATTGACAACACAGAGTCTGCTTGGGATTCTGTCTCCCTCTCTTTGCCCCTCCCTCTCACCTATTCTCTCTCAAAAATAAACACTTAAAAATATTTTAAAAAACGAGGCGCCTGAGTGGCTCAGTTGGTTAAGCATCCGACTTACATTCAAGTCATGATCTCATGGTTCATGACTTCCAGCCCCGCATCGGGGTCTCTGCTGACAGCTCAGAGCTTAGGGCCTGCTTCAGGTTCTGTGTCTCCCACTCTCTGACCTTCCCCCACTCTCTCGTTCTCAAAAATAAACATTAAAAAATTAAAATTAAACAAAAAGAGGATTCAAAATCAGAAAACAGAACACCACAGAAATACAAAGGATTGTAAGAGACAAAATGTGTATACTAACAAATTGAACATCCTAGAAGAAATGGATAAGTTCCTAAAAACATACAATCTTCCAAGACTGAATTTGGAAGAAATTGAAAATCTGAACAGACTGATTGCAAGTAATGAAATCGAAGGGGTAATCAAAAAACTGAAGAAAAGTCTAGCATCAAATGGACTCACAGGTGACTACTATCAAACATTTAAAAAAGTTAATACCAGTCTTTCTCAAACGACTCCCAAAATAGAAGAGGAAGGAATGCATCCAAATTCATTCTATGAGGCCAATATTACCCTGATACCAAAAGCAGAAACACTACATAACAAACACTACAGGCCAATATCCCTGATGAATATAGATGCAAAAATCTAACAAAATATTAGCAGGCAAATTCAACCATATATTAGAAGCATCATCCATCATGATCAAGTAGGAGTATTCTGGGGATAAAGGATGGGTCAATATCAATAAGTGAACATGATATGCCACATTAACACAATAAAGGATAAGACTATAGAATCATCTCAATAGATGCAGAAAAAGCACTTGTAAAACTATTAGTTCATGATAAAAGCTCCCAACCAAGTGGGTTTAGAGGAAACATACCCCAGCGTACTAAAGGTCATATATGCAAATGCTAACATCAGCTAACATTACACTTGGTGGTGAAAAATTGAAAGCACTTCCAAGATAACAAGACAAAGATGTCCACTCTCGCCACTTTTATTCAACATATTATCTTAAGTCCTAGCTTCAGAAGGCAAGAAATAAAAGGCATTCAAATTGACAAAGGAGAAAACTTCCACTATTTATAGGTGACATTCTATACAGAAAACCCTAAAGCCTCCATCCAGAAACTATTAGAATAAATCAATTCAGTAAAGTTTCAGGAAAAATCAATATACAGAAATCCATTGCACTTCTATACAATAAAGTAGAGGAGAAATTAAGAAAATAATCCCATTTACAAATGCATCAAAAAGAATAAAGTGCCTAAGAGTAAATTTAAAAAAGGAGATGAAAAACCGGTACACTTAAAACTAAGACAATGGTGAAAAAAATAGAAAAGGACAAAAATGCAAAGATATACCATGCTCATGGATCCCAAGAATATTGTTACAATGTCCATGTTACCCAAAACAACCTAGAGATTCAGTGCAATCCTGATCAACAAGCCAGCAATATTTTTCACAGATCTAGAATAATCCTAAAATCTGTATGGAAATACAGAAGGTCCAAGTAGACAAAATGATTTTAAGAAAAACAAAATTGGAGGTGTCACAATACCAGATTTCAATGTATGCTACAAATTTATAGTAATCAAAATGGTATGGTATCAGCACAAAAATAGACACATAGAACAGTGGAACAGGAAAGGAAGGCAAGAAGTAAACCCACGTTAATATGGTCAATTAGTCTGTGACAAAGGCAGCAAAAACATAGGATGTGGGAAAGATTCTCTTCAGTAAATGGTGTTTGGATAACAAACAGCTACATGCAAAAGGATGAAACTAGACCACTTTATTTTAATACCGTACACAAAAATAAACTCGAAATGGATTAAAGACCTAAATATAAGATCCGAAACCATTAAATTCCTAAAAACATCTACACAGGCTGTAATCTTTTGGACATCAGCCTTAGCAACATTTTTCTAGATAGGTATCTTCAAGCAAGGGAAACCAAAGCAAAAATTAAAAAGTTTCTGCACAGCGAAGGAAAGCATCAAGACCAAAAGGCAGCCTACTAAATGGAAGAGAAATGCAAAGGATATATCTAATAAAAGATTAATATCCAAAAACATAGGAGCTAGAACTCACCCCCACCCCCCAATAACGCAATCAAAAAATGGGCACAGATGCCTAGGTGGCTCAGTTAAGTGTCCACCTTCAGCTTCAGGTAATGATCATGCGGTTCATGAGTGTAAGCCCCACATTGGGCTCTGTGCTGACAACTTGGAGCCTGGAGCCTGCTTCAGATTCTGAGTCTCATTCTCTCTCTGCCCCTCCCCTGCTCATGCTATGTCTCTCTCAAAAATAAAAGTATTTAAAAATTTTTTAAGTTTAAAAAAAATGAAAAGATCTGAAAAGACATTTTCAAAGACAACATGCAGATTGACAGCAGACACAGGAAAAGATGTTTATTGGTAATTAGGAAATACAAATCAAAACTACATTCTCTCACACCAGTAAGAGACTACCTTTACAAAATGTGAAAACAGCAAGTGTTGGTGAGAATGTGGAGAAAAAAGGGAACCCTTGTGTATGGTTGGTGAAAATGTCAATTGGTAGAACCACTGTGGCAAACAATACAGAGACTCCTCAGAAAATAGAAATACCCTACTATTTAGCAATTCTGCTAGATATTTACTCAAAATAGAAATGCTAATTAAAAAATATATATGCCCTTATTTATTGCAGCATATATTGTATAATAGCCAAGATATAGATTCTACAGAAATGTCCGTGGATAGATGAATGGCTTAGATGTGATAGAAATAGTACTCAGCCACAAAATGGAATGAAATCTTGCCATCCATAGCAACGTGGAAGGATCTAGAGGGTATTGTGCTAGGGAAAGTCAGAGAAAGAGAAATACTGTATGATTTCACTTATATCTGGATCCTAAAAAGCAAAATGGGAAAAATAGACTCATAATTACAGGGAAATTTGAGGTTGCCAAAAGGAAGAAGGGTAGGTGATGAATGAAATAAGTGAAGTGGATTAAGAGGTACTTTTGGTTATAAACTAAGCGAGATGGAAACACATCACAGAGAACACAGTAAGAACTGTTGCGATGTTGTATGGTGACAGATGGTAACTAAGCTTGGTGAGCATTTGGGTAATGTATAGAATTGTTGAATCACTATGTTGCATATCTAAAATATAACACTGTCAACTAAACGTAAATACAAAGGATGTCTAAAGGGAGATTAAACTAGAAACAGAATACGTATCATTTACATTTACAAACAAATCAATCGAAACTCTAAAAGTGATTTTGGTTGAGTGGGTATGAGGCAAGAAGCCAAGTGGCCAATAAAGAGTTGCACCCGTAACTTTCACAGGAGTCAAAAACAATGTACAAAATTATGAAAGAGCTCTATATGCATATATTTTTAAAATAAGGTCATTACCATCAGAGTAACCAATAACAGATATGGTTAAATGACACTGCCTCCGGGTACTCAGTTATAAAGGGAGTGGGAACTACAGACTTTCCATGTAAATTCTTGGATACTCTTATTTTACATACTAAAAATATTTAAGTTTTTCTGTGTTCTCTTTAATTGGAATCATTTAATAGTACCTCAAATAATCCTGTCTTTTTCTGTTTTTATTTCCTCCGAAATTACCAATTTTCACTCTTAGGGTGGTAACAAGATCAGCCAAGGACATGACCCCAAACTCCTTCAATTCCCTCTCCAAATTAGCTAATCATCTTCATGCTTTCGGAAAATTGTGCCATCCTCCTTGGTAGTTTTATGAATGGCCTTTTGGCTCAATTAGCACCTCTATCCTCCCTTAGTCCCCATTGGGGGGTAGAGGAGAATTAAAGTCAAAAGCTAAGACCTCTGAGTTTGCCAATTCTTGTTTCAACCAAATGATTAGGATTTGATTCTCTGCTTCCAGCTGCTGTGATGGCCCTTTTTACTAAATTTAATCAGTCAGATCAATTAGCAGTTGATGTGAAAACGGAAACTGAAAGGAATCATTTGAGATCCACTAAAGCTAAACTCCTGTTCATTATAAGCTGCTTCTTCCTCAGTATGAGCTGGCATTCCATAAAGCAATACATGACCTCTGTTTCTTCGGTTTCACCAGTCAAGAATGATTTCTCTATAAATTTCCAGTAAATAAGTTGCAGTTTAGAAGAAACCAGGTAGAATTTATAGTTCTAAGAATAAAATATATGCAGCAGCTTACCACATGAGTGCCTGGTAGATCCAAATGATAAGGCAACACCATTTACTAAAATGGTTGCTTTCCTTTATGTATCAGGAGATGTTACATTGGCATATTGCTTCAAAGATAATGACGCTTTCTCAATGAAGGAGCCATTTTTTAATAACATGGATTTTACTTAAAACTTTTACAGGTCATCTGTTTTGCTTGCTGCAGAGGTAATTCTTGGGGTCAAACACAGTGTGATAGTGATCAATGGCATTTTCAACTAATGTTGTAAAGTGCATTTCTGACACATTTCCAGTTGTTTCCATTTCATATAATAGCATCATGCACATTCAGCATCAGAACAGATTGCTCATTAAATGGGCTATCAATCTTTGGTTAGGTACATTTAAAAGATGTTGAGGAAATTGCATCCATAATGATGTAATTTCTCAACTGTTACTTTTCCTCATCCTTGTAGTGCTACTGGTATTGAAATTGGCAGAGTATTTACATTGTCCACACATCCCATAAGATAGGACCCCTCAAATTGAAGAAATCACACCTAACATGTTTATAAACTGATGCAGGACTCAAGGAGAGATTTCAACGTTTACTATTAACATGCATTTTACCAAACTCCATTAAGGTGTCACAATGCAACATAAAGCAGCCCAACTTATTAGAGCTAAGCAATTCATTGAAAAATGGATAGACCTTAAACTGTGTAGTTCCAGTTATTCATTTATTGAGCTTAATTCATTCATAGCATAATGGTTAATAGAAATGACTTGTGTAAAGGTGTCTGGGTTTGAATATTGGCTCTGAATTACTAACAGTGTGGGCACTCAGTTGGTATCACCTGTAATAAGGAGACAATTTACCTATATCACAGGTTTTAATATTAAAGAATATGTAACACCAGGTAAACCATGTAGAATAGCACATAAGCACATGCTCTTATTCTTTCTTCATTCATACATTCAAGTAGTTATTGTGAAGCTACCATTCAATGATTTATAAAAATTTCAGACATTTCAAGAACTTCAAGACATGCTTGAGAACATTAGATTTAAGAAGTAACCATGACAGCTGTGTATAAAGACAGGTATTTCAGGTATGTAAAGATGTGGAAGATGTACTGCGAAACAAAATATTGCTGTTTATCATGTAAGTGAATAGAAATATAGCAAATGTGGAAAGAGGTTAAGGGGGAGAAAGCAACACACTACAGGGGTATTTAAATAAGGTAATAACGACTTAGTTGATTCTATGTCTCATTTCACCATTTTTCAAATGACTTATCCACTGTGTCTTTAGTGAAGATTCCCATGAACCTGGAAAAAAATTGGATAAATTCCTAGAAACCTATAACCTACTAAATCATGAATAAATAGAAATCTGAACAGATTAATGACTAATAAGGGGATTGAATCAGTAATAGAAGACATCCCAAAAGTCCAGGACCAGATGGTTTCACTGGTGAATTCTACCATGCTTTTTAAGAAGAATGCTAATCTTAAATGTTCCTTAAAATATATATTTAAGAGGGAACACTTCCATATTCATTTCACAAGGCCAGTACTAGCCTGATACCAAAATCAAAGACACTACAAGAAAATAAGTCAGTGTCCATAATGAACATGCAAAGATCTTCAATTATCAAAATGAACTTAACCACAGATTTAAAGAATTATACACTATAATAAATGGGATTAATTTCAGGGATAAAATGATCCACAAAATCAAATTGATACACATTTACAAGAGGAAGGATTAAAAATGATAGGATCTCCATAGATGCAGAAAAATCATTTGCTAAAATTCAACATCCATTTATGATAAAAAAAATTCTCAACATATGTATAGAGGGAATGTACTCCAACATAATAATGGCCATATATGACAAGCACACAGCTAATGCATACTTAACCATGAAAAGCTCAAAGCTTTTTCTCTAAGATCAGGAACAAGAAAAGGATCCTAACTTCCACCACTTTTATCTAGCATAGTACTGCAAGTCCTAGCCAGAGCAATTAGGCAAGAAAAAGAAATAAGAATCCAAATTGGGAAGTATGATCACTATTAGCAGAGGACTTACAGGCATACTCCTTTTCCTTGCACTTCACTCTAATGTGCTTCATAGATATTATGTGTTTTACACATTGAAGGTTCGGGACAACCCTGCATGAAGCAAGTTGTCACATTTCGTGATTCTTGAAGCATTTTAAACTTTTTCATTAATATATTTGTTATGGTGATCAATGAGCCGTGTTCACTCATGTTATAATCATTTGGGGGCACCACAAACTGTACCCAGTAAGATGGGGAACTTAATCAAATATTGTACATATCCTGACTCTCCACCAACTGGTGGTTCCATCCCTCTCCCTCTCCTTGGCCTTCCCTGTGCTCTGAGACCTTCTAATATTGCAAGCAGGCCAATTAATAACCCTATGATGGCCCTTAAGTGCTCAACTAAAGGGAAGAGTTGCACTTATCTCCCCTTGAATCAAAAGTTATAAGTGTGGTAAGGAAGACCTCTTGAAATTTCAGATTGGCACAAGAGGCCTAACTTTCACTCTAACAGTTGGCCAAATTGTGCTTAAAAGGAAAAGTTTTTGAAGGAAGTTAGGAGTGCTATTTCAGTGAACAAATGAGTGATAAGGTGAAAAAGCCTTATTGCTGATAAGAAAAAGTGTTAGTGGTCTGGATGGAAGATAAAATCAGGTACAAAATTCCCTTAAGCCAAAGCCTAATCCAGAGAAAGGCCCTAAGACTAATTCCATGAAGGCCGAGAGAGAGGACAAATCTAGAGAAGAAAAGTTTGAAACACAAGGTGGTTCATGAGTTTTAGAAGAAACCGTCTCCACAACATAGAAGTGCAGCGTGAAGAAGCAAGTGCTGATGTAGAACTGCAGCAAGTTATCCAGAAGATCTAGCTAAAATAAAGAACCAAAGTGGCTACACTAAACAGTTTTTCAATGCAGACGAGGCAGCCTTCTGCTGGAAGATGCCCTCTAGGACTTTCATAACTCAAGAGGAGACGTCAATGCATGGCTTCAAAGCTCCAACAGACTGCCTGACTCTGTTAGGAGTTAATGCAGCTGGTGACTTTAAGTTGCAGCCAATGGTGCTCACGTGCTATTCTGAAAATCCTATGGCCCTTAAGAATTATCCTAGATCTACTTTGCCAACGTCCTATGAATAAAACAAAGCCTGAATGACAGCACATTTGTTTTCAACATGGTTTACTAAATATTTTAAGCTCATTGATAAAATCTCCTCAGTAAAAAGGTTCCTTTTAAAATATTACTGCTTACTGACAATCCACCTAGTCACCCAAGGTCTTTGACAGAGATGAACAAGGAGATTAATGTTTTCATGCCTTACACAACATCCATTCTGCAGAGCTCATGGATCAAGGAGAAATTCTGACTTTCAAATCTTATTTAAGAATTCTATTTTGTTAGGCTCGAGCTGCCATAGCCATTCCTCTGATGGATCTGGGCAAAGTTAACTGAAAAACCTGGAAAGGATTCACCATCCTAGATATCATTAAGAATTGTGATTTATGGGAAGAGGTCAAAATATCATTATTAATGAAAGTTTGAAAGAAGTCGATTCCAATCTTCATGAATGACTTAGATGTGTTCAGGACTTTTGTCTAGAAGTTAACAGCAGATATGATGGAAGTAGCAAAAAGGACTAGAATTAGAAGTGGAGCCTGAAGATGTGGCTGAATTGCTGCATTCTCATGATAAAAACTAACAGAGGAGTTGCTGCTACTTACAGATGAGCAACGCAAGTGCCTTCTTAAATGAAATCTACTCCAGGCTAAGATGCTGTGAAGACTGTTGACATGACAAGGGCTTTAGAGTATCCTATAACTGTAGTTGGTAAAGCAGCATCAAGGTTTGAGAGGATTCGCTCCAATTTTGAAAGAAGTTCTACTGGAAGAGTCAATGAGGCAAATGCTGTCTTTTAAGAAATTGCCACAGCCACCCCAGGCTTCAGCAACCACCACCCTAATCAGTTCAGCAGCCAACAGCACTGAGGCAAGACCCTCCACCAGCAAGATTTCATGGCTAGAATTTTTTAATAAAGAATTTTTTTTAAAGTTTGAGAGAGACTGAGACAGTGTGAGTGGGCAGAGGGAGAAAGAGAATCCCAAGAAGGCTCCACCCTGCCAGCTGGGGCCCAACATGTAGCTTGAATTCATGGAAAACCTCAAGATCATGATCTGAGCTCAAACCAAGAACTGGACACTTAACCAACTCAAACACCCAGGCACTCCAATCAAGTATTTTGAAATTAGGGTATGTGCATTGTTTTTAAGCATATTGCTATTGCTATTGCATGCCTAATAGACTACAGCATAGTGTAAACTTTTGTATGTACTGGGAAACCAAAAAAATTAATTTGACACACTTTATTGCAGTGGTGTGGAACTGAACCTGTTAGCTAGGAAGTAACAGGGAGTTATTCAGATCAGAGGGCCAAAGGGTATCAGGAGGAGGAGGAAGAGACAAAAGCAGGGAAAGAAGGTGTCTTACAGGACATGTAGCTCTCACCAAGGAGATATACAGTCAGATGTTCTGTCAGATACTCCTTGTAGGAGCCAGCTTGAGTCTGATTGGCAATGAGCATCAAAGTTACCCTAACATTAGCAGTAGTAGAGAGTAGTAAGATCCTTTCCTATAGGTGGATTTTTCCACTGTTGAAATATGATATGTGCACTAGTATGCTGATATGTTAAGAATGCACGGTTGAGCTAAAGTGCCTAACAGAAAACATGTAAGTTCCTTAATGTAAAAAGCTCCCTACCTGGTTCCCCCTAGTACACTGAATAAAAGCTTCCTGCACTAAACCCAAGCAGACAGTGCTTTGAGATCTCTTGGTTTTACTTGCTTCAAGTAATGAAAACGATTTGCTCAAACCAGAAAACTGGGGCTGATCTGTTGGGTAATGCACCCTAAGCAACGAGCCCTTTGCATTGAGTAGCAAAGTCATGTTATCTCTGAGATATTATAGAGAAAACTCTAAAGACTCTATCAAAACTGTTAGAATTAATCAACAAATTTTGTAAAGTTGCAGGATACAAAAATCAATATATAAAGATCTCTTGAATCTGTACACTAATAACGTACTATCAGAAATTAAGAAAACAATCTTGTATTCGGTTTCATTTCCCAAAATAATACACCTAGGAATAAATTTAACCAAGGAGGCAAAAGACCTGTACACTGAAAATTCTAAAACACTGATTAGAGAGATTGCACAAAGAAATGGAAAGATATCCATTGCTGAGGAGTTGAAAGAATATTGTTAAAATGTCCATACTATCCAAAGTGATCTACAGATTCAATGCAATTCTTATCAAAATTCCAATAGGATTTTTCACAGAAGTGGAACCATTCTAAGATTTATATGGAACCACAAAAAAAACCCCAAGTAGCCAATATAATTTTGAGAAAGAAGGCTGGAGGCAACACAATCTGACTTCATATTATATTACAAAGCAATAATAATCAAAACAGTATGGTAATGGGGTAAAAATAAACACAGATCAATGGAACACAGAGTCCAAAAATAAAACTGCATGTATGACCAATTTATGACAAAGCTGTCAAAAATATAATTGGAAAAGAACAGATCTTTAAATGGTACTGGGAAAATTGGACAACCAAACACAAGAATCAAATTGGACTATCTTATACCACATGTAAAAATAAACTCAAAATGGATTAAAGACTTTGGACAGCAGACCTGAAGCCATAAAACTTGATTTTTTGGTTTTCACAGTAAAGACAAGAAAATGTGGGGCTGCAAAGTAAAAAGCTTCTACAGAAAAATAAACTCAGCAAAATGAAAAGGCAACATGTTGAATGAGAAAATGTTTGCAAGTCATATGTGATAAAGGATATATAAAGTATTGAAAAGCTCATACGACTCAATAAAAAATCTGATTAACGATGGACAGAATTACTGAATATACTTTTTTCCCCCAAAGATGACACTCAGATGGCCAGCAGCTACATGAAAAGTCACCCATCATCATGCATAAGGGAAAATCAGCAAAGCAGGAAAAAATCAAAACCACAAGGAGCTATCACCTAACACCTGTTACAATAGCTATTTCCAAAAAGACAAATCAGTCTTGGAGGTGGAGAAAAGGGAACCCTTTTGCACTGTTTGTAGGAATGTAAATTGATGCAGCCACGATGGGGGGTCGGGGGGGGGGGAGGGTAGAGTATGGAGTTTCCTCAAACATTAAAAATAAAACTACCACATGATCCAGGATTTCTGTTTCTGGGTATTTTTCTGAAGGAAATGAAAACATCAACTTGAAAAGACATCTGTACCCCCATGTTATTGTGGTGTTACTTATAATAGCTTAGACAAGGAGGCAACCTAAGTGTCTATTGATAAAGAGATAAAAATGTATATATAGGAGTATCGTTCAACAATAAAGGAAATCTTGCCATCTGTACCAACATAAACCTTGAGGGCATTATGTTAAATAAGCTAAGTCAGAGAAAGACAAATATCCTATGGTCTCACACATGGATTCTCAGAGGAAAAAAAAAAAAAGTCATAGATACAGAGAACAGATTGGTGGTTTCTCGAGACCGGTGGTAGGAAGTGGGTGAAATGGGTGAAATAGATGAAGACGGTCAAAAGGTATAAAATTCCAGTCCTAATGATAGTAAGAATGTAATATATAGTGTGGTGACTACAGTTAATACTGTATTGTAATACTGAAGTTTGCTAAGAATAGGCGTTGACAGTCCTCAAGAGAAAATAATGTGTATGGTCACCCATGTTAACTACACTTACTGTGGTAATCACTTCGTAATACGTACAAATATAAAATCATCATATTGTACATCTAAAACTAATATATATCTCAATCCCGATTTAAAATACAGATGTACTTTATTGTGGTCCAAGATGTAATACAATGTAAAATACTGACATTTTGTAAATAAATTCCAGTTTTCTCTAATTCAACATTTCAAAACATTTAGGACTGTGAAGAGCAGTTTGTTCCCAGGTGCAACTCTTTCCCCAAATGTAGGGACTACTGAAATAAATCCAGAGACTTCCAAGAAATAAATAGTAACCAAGCTCACGGACTTTTTTACATTACCATCAGTAAAAATATCCTTGTGTGTTACCAGTGTATCCTTAGCCTTTTCTGAAGTACTTTCTACCAACTCTGCCTACTCCTGAGAATTTAACCACATAGCCATTTAAGGCAGATATTTTTGAGTAAACCAACTGCTGAGCTTCACTTCCACTGCCAACCTTCAGGTAGATATCTGCTCTCAGTATGTTTAATGCCACCATGTTCCAGCCAGTCTGCTCCTTAAGACCAAGAAAAGCATGCACGGTAAGCTCTGAACGCTATTCAAACACCTGGGAAAATTGCTTTAAACGTCTGAGTGATTGCTCATACCATTCCCTTGCAAGTACCCAGGATTCTCATCCATTCAAATTCTATGCAAGAGATAGTTTCATGATCTCAAACCTCAAAGCCTTTTTAAAAACTCTCTTCACCTGAAATAATTTCCAGCTTTAATATCCAACCATTACTTCAGTACCTAGTGTCTCTAGGACCACAAAGACGCCATTCTTTCATTCATTATTCTTGTGTAACATGGATCAAGTCTGTCTTATCTCTCAACTAGATCACAGCCCGCATTTTAGAAGACTCTGCAATGTGATGCAAAAAGCACAGGTTTGGGAACCAGAAACATACCACTGTACTTGCTGAGTGACCTTCAGACAACGATTAAATATCTTTGAGTCTCAGTGTCTTACTTACAAGAATCAGGATATCCATCTCTTCATTTAGAAGGCCTCGTGTAGCCTGGATCTTAAGGGTTCAATCGTTACCTCATTCTTTGAGATCAATGACCATATCTTGCATTCCTTTTACTCCCCATAGGTAGTGACTTGTCATTACTTTCAAACTCAAGCATTTGTAATTGATTTTTTAAAAAAAGGAAATGTGACTCATTAAAGCATAGCAAAGGAACAGAGCATTTTTATATCTAACATGATGCAATGCCCCATTGCTATTTATTGCAGGGAAGCAGCATTGGCCACTAGATTGTCATGGTGCCCATCAATCAGAAATGAGCTGAATTGACTAGATCGAAAACATTAGGCAGCCAATGAGGAAAAAGGCAGAACATTAAATTTAGGTTTTGCCAGTAGTATTTCGAGTCTCCAACTGGAGGACAAATGACAAGTATTCTCACTGGCAAAAAGACCTTAAGTCATGTAGTTGCCTTTTAAGCCTCATTTACTCACACAAGTTGTGCCATCAATGATAATACCATTGCAGGAAGAGAAATGTAGATCTTTAAAAGCTGAAGTATATTCCAATGAAAGTAAAATTGAGCTTTGCCTTATGCAAAACAGCTTTCTTGATACAGATCATGCTTCTCAATCTTAGATTATATATTTGTGTGCTTGAGATACTCAACTGGAAGGAGATATCTGTGATTCTGGAGACATTGAGAAGTGACGTAAGTAGGATGTGAAGCAAAATTATTTTGGTTTGGGATTCAGTTCTCCCAAACAGGAGGAATTGTTTTGGATGCAAACAAGAGATTTTCCCCTCCGTTTTACCCATATTGCCTGGGTAAAAAATTGTTTGACAATTATAAGAGGAGCCCACTGCTGATCAACAGCAGATACTGACAACTTGTCATTAGACATCCAACTGAAGTTTTTCTCCTCCCTTTCCAGCACTGATTGCTGTGTAATTGGATTTTTAGAATAAAGAAAACTGTTAGGTTGGAAAATAAACATGAACCCTTTTGTATGTTAAGGTGGTTTTTAAACATCCGTAGGCCAAGATAATACACATCACAAGTACCTTGCATTCTTCTCACCCACCCTGGAGTCAAAGCAGTTACAATATGTTCTTTAGGCAATATCTATTTTGTAAGTTTATTTTGAGAGGGAGAGAGAGAATACAAATCCTTAGCAGGCTCCACACCGTCATCCGGGAGCCTGACTCACGGCTTGAACTCATTAACCATGAGATCATGACCCAATCCAAAATCAAGAGTTGAAATTTAACTGAGCCACCTGGGGCATCCCAAGGGAAGATCTTATTTTCAGAAATAAAACTAAGTTATTGTGTGCATCATGCATTTCTCTAAAGCACATGTTCAGCATTAAGATCAATAGGCATTTTGATAAGGCTGACCAAGTTTCGTGTGATCTCAGACTGGTGAACATTGTGGCACAAATGATGGATGAACCAGAAGACCTCTGATTTCATGGCTGGAGAAGGGTGAAACTAACATTGTTATTGGTAGGGTAAGACTGGATAAACAACCAATGTTCTCTAAACTGTACAGGACTGCAAGAATTTCTTTGTTCAGCAAAACTGTGTGTAGTCAGGGGTGGTTAAAATATATTACACTGAGATTCTAGAAACCCAGGTTCTATTCTTTGCTGGTTCTGCTAAGTAGCAATGTGACCTCAGCCAGCTCAATTAACCTGTCTGTATTTCTTTCCTTGCATATAAAACAGGCAGAACAATACCTGCCTTTTCTAACTTTCAGGATTGTTTTCCAATTAGATGGAGATAAAACATGTACAAGTGTTTTTGCAATGTATCGTGCAGCATACAAATGAAAGTTAATAATCATTGCCAACTCTGTTTATGACTTTTTTTTTTTCCAAAGGCTGTCCTTGCTCAAAATGAGTCATTCCTCTTACTGCAATTACTTCGAGCTGATTAGGTGTTCATTTTTATCCCCCAGCATCCCACAACCACACCACATCCGCTGTGGTCCTTCCACCTGTGTTTCTAAAGTTTTTTTGTAGACTGCTTTACATCTGCCCAAATTTACCTGTCGTCCATGAGTTGTTTGGGGACATAGATATTGGCCATTAAATAGGTTTTTCTCTGCTCAGCACAGGTTTCAGTAAATGATTTCTCTATATTTGACAATGCACTATGTTCCCAGATCTTGTTCTTAGCCATATGGTGTAAATTTACTGAGTTATACAAGGCCCATAGGTGATATTAATGAAACTGTTTAAGAAATTGGTTATGGTTGTTGTAGGAATTCCATGTCTGAAAAAACTTAACCCTATTGTAACTGATCAGAAGCTTGATACCCTTTTTGATTACCTTATCCTACTTGGTCCCTGGAAAACCAGGCCAAGAAACATACCTCACTGTGCATTATTCCAGACTTCTAGTGCCTCTAACCCTCTCCAGCTACATTTCCATATTTGACTATTGCTCTTGAAAATTTCACATTAGCTATAGGGTAGAACTTACGTACTTTATAACACTAAATATTTACAACATTCACTGAGAAAAATGGAATTTTTCCAATGATACACATAGCAGGGTTTTTATGCAGATGGCCTAGTTCTTCTCCCTCTCTCAAGTCCATTTCTAAAGCCTTTAATGATTCAGAATAACTTAAAAGGTCCTGCTACAAAAATATCTGGCTCCAACTTGAGTGGCAGGTCATGAATGATGGTGGCCGATGCTAAGTGTGTCTACGATATAACAGATCCTAGGAATGGAAGTCAGATAGAAATAGGTTCATGTGCTTCACCTATTGGTCATTCACTAGAATTACTTACCCCACCCTAGAGCTTACCCATAGGTGGCCCTGCAAATTCCTTAGAAACAAGAGGCAGGGGGATCCCCTGTGTCGTGGGATTGTAACTATGCAACTGACTTCATGCTCGGTTCTCAGGGAAGGCACAGTGGTTTTTAGATCAACACGCCTATATCCTCTGGTAAGGTGTTTTCAACTTTTCAACCTCACCTGCCATGCCCTGGAAAATATAAGAACAGGGAGTTTATCTTGTGCTAAGACTATCATGGTCCAAAATGCTGATGAGGAATTTCTGCTGGCTCAGATTTCATAACTCATTATCCAGTGTAGACTGCAAGAAAAGAGATTCACAAAAAAGAGTTTTCAGCAAGTCTTTAAACTCATTTGAAGACAGGAAAGCCATTACTATAATATACCTTACAATGTAAGGTCTGACTGAGAAATGATCTTTGGTCTCAAATACCTGAGCTACTCAAAAACCCAGTGAGCCAGATTTTCAGTGACTGAGTACCTCAACATAAAAGCATCTTCTCTGGAATTGGTTTCAGATAGCCATGTTTGGATGCCTCTAGAACTGACTGTAATAATAGCATCTCTAGGCATTATGGAATACTGTGCTTATAAGTCCAAAGTCTAAGTACAAATGTTCTTGGAGACCAGGGTATTGAGATTAACAGACGGAAATTTTCTTAGAAATTGCACCACTGGGCTCCCATGAGTGTACAAGTATTTTTGATATTTCATTGATTTAAGATCTGATACTACTTCTACAGATCTTATTGATACCCTAAAGAAAGGAAGAGGTGTTTGTCTGAACTTAGAGATATCCAAAGTACTTTTAGGAGCAAAAGGTCTCTTCCTGTCAAATGAGAGATGAGACTTCTCACATTTCAGAATTCACAGGGAAATCAGAAAACTTGTTTTTATCATCTCCAGCATGTGGGCAGTCTGCATTTGCTTGCTGTCTCATCCATTCTGATTAGACCCATTCCATGTCTCAGCAAGAGTGCAAAAGAAAATCTGGCAGAGCATATTCATCCTTCCTTGGTCACCATCTCGTACCCACCACTGGAGATCATTTATACTATTATACTGAGAATGAGATATACAAGTTTTGGGGCAAAAATATATAATTTTATATGTCAACTTGGGTAGACCATGTTATCCAATATTTGGTCAAACATTACTATAAGTATCTCTATAAAGAAATACGTGACCCAAAAGATAAAGTTATTTTTAGAGGAGATTAACATTGAAATCAGTAGACTGAGTAAAACAAATTACTTTTCCTAATATGGGTGGGCAATTTCTAGTTGTAGGAATAGAAAGACTGACCTCCTCGGAAAAAGAGGAAATTCTGTCCATCTTTAGCAGAATTTAAGTCTGCCTTTATACTGAAACTGAAACATTGGTTCATTCCTGACTTTCTAGCCAGCTGGCCTACCATGCCGATTTCGAAATTGCCAACCTCCATATTTGTGTGAGTCATTTCCTTAAAATAAATTGGTACACATGCATATATACATCTCTTACTGGCTCGGTGTCAGTGGAGAACCCTAATACATCCACGTGATTTCAGAATTATGCACACATAATTTTGTTTATAGTTTTAATGCAACTAGGTCCGCTTTTCTACATGAGGCAAGTGAAGATTTGGTCCTTTGTAAGGAATGTGTTCTCCCACAAATTTCTCCATTTTTTAGCTTGGCTCTGTCACCTCTGTTTACCTTCCTTACTGCAGACAGGACTTCACTTATAGTTAGGCTTAGATAGCCAATAACTGGCTCTTTTGTTTTAAAAAAAAAAAAAAAGGGTTGGGGGGACTTCATTTCTTGGGTCTCTCCTGGATTAATGACTTCAAAGGTCTTCTCAACTCCTTTTACAAGGATCCAGAAGGATACTGAGTTCCAAGCCATGAGCAAGTTTGAAAGTGGGTCATTTAATTCTAATTCATTCTTCTCAGTAGTAAGAGCTCTGAACATGCCAGTCCTTTTAGTAAGTGACCTTTTCTGAAAACACATCTTTCCAAATACTTTTTTTTTTTTTTTGGTCAAAAGGATATACCCTATTTCTATATTAAGAAGACTATTTATAGAATTAATAGGTGCTGGATAACCCTTTACAATGAATAGATCCCCGATGCTCAGTTCAGGATACATCTACACACAAGGCAGTTTTCAATGGCCATCTTTTTATTGCCATGGGGATGGAGAATAGTTTTATTTTAACCTCCCTCTGATGAAAAACAGGGTAGATTTTGTATGTTCTTACCATAAACCTTTCCTCCATCTTGCCTTACCCTTAGTTATCACAAGGATTCTAGTAATAAGCATGCCTTATTAAAGGTAACCATCTAAGTAGCAAATTGTTCTCTTCTTTCCATATTTATAAGGTGGTCATTAGGATATCCGAAAAGGAATGCTATTACTATTACTGATACTATAATCTTAACACAAAGCTGTGTTATGGGACTACATCGTATAACATCAAGTCCAGACACAGTTATTATACCCATATTTAGAGCTTGCTTTTCTGGGGCCATCGTCTCAAGTTGCTGGCCTCTGCCATCATTTTCCAGCTAGCTCTACTGCAGTATATAGTGCATCGCAGAGATTCAGTACTACCAGAAATAAACATTGCTCACACACTTCCCCTCCTCTATTCCATTTACCCTTGATAAGTTACTTCATATTCTGACATGAGAAACTCAGGTGACACTTTCACTTCTATGTTCTATTAAAGGTACATTTAGTAATTCCTGTTTAGTCCTCATTCTTAATAACTCCTGAGTATTCCCATCTCTACTGCGTCCATTTTTTTTCTAATTAAAAACCTTTTTATAGAGCAGTTTCAGAACAAGATTGGGTCATAGCAAAATTGAATGGGAAGAGTTCTCATATCTCTTGTCCCCAGATACCCACAACCTTCCTCACTATGGACATTCTATAACCACAGTGGGACACTGATTATGATTGATGAACCTACATTGGCACATTATCATCACCCAAACTCCACAGTTTATGCTAGGGTTCACTCAGGTTTTAAAATTAAATGGATTTTGACAAATGTGTAAGGACATTTATCTACCATTATGGTATCATACACAAGTTCTACTGCCCCAAAAATCCTGTGCTCTGCCTTTTAGTCCCTCTCCCTTAATCCCTGGCAAGAACTAATCTTTTTTTCTGCCTCCAGGTTTGCTTTTTCTTTTCACTCGGGATATGTAACACCCGTTTTAACAGGTCTCCACCTCTCCTATCAAATCTTCCCTCCTGTTACAAGTTTTCCATAAAGAAGGTTGATCTGATGTACAAGTTGATCATACCACTGTCATATTTAAATGACTTCTCATTGCCTCCAGTCTCCAGTCCCCATTAGCGGATCTATAGCTTCCGTATCTGGCCCCTGCTTACCTTCCTTCACTTCACACCATTTACCAGCTTGCATATTCTAATCCTGCAATAGTAAAGTACTTATAGTTTACAGAATAAACTGTATTCTATCTCATCGATATATACTTAGACATGTCTCTCCCATTACCTGGATACGTTGAACATGTTCAAGTCTTGATATAGTACCTTCCTCTCAAAGTGAAGATAACCTAACACTAAACTCTTATGTAGCATTCTGCATTAGGTCATCATGGTAGAAAAACCCTCCATTTTCACTCAGGGTTAAAAATAGCTGCTTTCCAGCTGGCCTTCTACATTAGGTAATGAAGTCCTTGAAAGCAGAATTTGTACTTTGCTATTTAACTACCTTCTTGATGTTCATTATTTCTGTACATGCACATTTTTCTTTGGTCTCAGTGAAATTCAAAGCAGTACTCAAACTGTGGGAATAATTTACCTACAGGATGGATGGAAATAGTCAAATCCCCTTATATCTAAACACTGTTAGGTTTTGTACTTAAGTAAAAATGTTCTAGACTAGAACATGATTTCCTTCCAGGAAGTCAGATCTTAGAAAACAATGGGAGCTTTTCAATAAATAGAGATATAGGTAATTGTTTTACATTGTATCTTAACATGTGAAAAAAATCCTATAATGATATCAGCCAGGTTGAGGGTAGGACTTCATGTCCTTTAAATTCTATGGTTCCTTACAGAAACAAATGCCACAACTACAGAATGAATGGATGTAACTTGTAATAAGATAAATATGTTAAACAAGTAAACGTTTGGTAAGAGAAGTGCAAATATCTAAACAGCTAAGTTCCTTAATAGGGATGCCTGAAAGCTCTGTCAACCCTTCTCACTCGTACTGAAAGCTACTTGGTTGAATTGGAATACTTTTACAGCAATTGAGTCCCCCCCCCCCCCCAAGAAATCAGAGACATAATTATTCCAATTTTCCCAGTGAAGAGAGCTAGGAAGTTGATTGAACTGCTATCCTTTTTCACCATCAAGAGTCAGGTCCTCCCTATCCTACTTCTTTTTCCCCACTCCTCATTTCCTTTCCCATTTAGGTTTCTTCTATAACAAGTTTAACAAATACCCATAGATAGGTGTCCATTTGTATTGTTTTATATAAATGATCTTGTATCGGCCATTCCTTTCTCTAGTTTGTACTAAGATTTTTTGTCAAGCTCAGTATGTCTTTTTACATATCAAATTGCTGAAGAGGATTTCATAGAATTCTGTGTAACACTTTCATGTCCTGAAAGACTACTTCATTCCAATTCTTCATTGCTATAAATAGTACTGTCTTTACATTCTTTCAGATGTGGATTGCTGAGTTATAGGGAATGCAGTCCCTCACTTCCATTAAGCAATAGCAGACTATAATCTGGAATGGCTACTTGGTTCATATTCCTATCAGAAGGAAATGAAGATTCCTATTTCCCCACATGCTTGACAATGTTTTGTAAACACCATTCTTAGCGCATGCTTAAAAATTTTAACATTCTGTGGCATACATCTATTACAACCTCATTCCTCAGATCTTTTTGGTCTACTTCGATTGTACCTCTTTCACGCCCTTGCGTTTTAACGTCTAATGTATCACATAATTTTCTCTTCGTTTGCCAAATATACACACAATCTTCCTTAGGATTGAAACTACATATTATGGATTTTTTTTTTTTTTTTGCCCACACCACTTAACAATACATTAAGAAGTTCTATCATCTTTTCTCTTCATGTAATTGCTCACCAGCTTTGAAATAAGTTATCAGGAATTCAGTTTTATCTTAATGGTTGCACAGAGAAGTAAAATTTTTTTCCCCGACTTTATACTGCAGACCATCCTCCTCAAAACTCATGATCTTTCCGTCAAACTTACTCCTTCCCATCCATTGACCTGATTTAGAAGTCACACATACACAGTGTGCTTTATGTCCTTGGAGGGAATAATATTGTGTTCAAAGATTTCCATGCATTTTTTATGTTTTGACATTCACTTCCCTCTCTCATCTTTATCTCTCTAATCTTGTGAGGACCTAGGTTAAAAATAATGGCAATGTGTGGGTTCTTACCCTTTTTGGTCATTCTTCAAATAGTGGGTGTGTAATAACATGCATTCTTCTTTTCCAAAGTAACTATAGAAACAAGATTAGTGTACAATGAGCTTTAGAATGGAGATAGAAACAAAAAGATCTCCCGCATCAGTAAGGACACTTAACTTTTTACTCCCTCCAGTGAGGTAGGAAGGTAGCTTTTGTCTATAAGATACATAGACAATTTTTAATTATGTAAAAATGTTTTAAACCCAATGAGAATAGGAAACTTGATTGTACTGGCTGGTATCAAACCCCCCTACGTTAGCAGTAACTTCAGGTTAGTGGTTATAAAGTGGGAGGTTTTAAGAAATAGAAGTTTAATATTGAAGTGATGAATTACCTTTCCAAAAGCAGTTGCTAGAAAGCACTATAATTTGTCACAATTTGAATCAGTAGCTAATTGGTCCCAAAATAAGAACAGTTATAAAGCTCAGCCCTAGGCCTTCTGGCTGCCCTGCCATTGATCTATACCAAACATTTGCTTTGCTATAGAATGATTTTATCCAGAGGAGATTCCACTATAAGCTTTTACTAACAGTTGATTCTCATTAACCAGAAAACATTCAGAATACTGGCTTAGTTTTATGCTAATGACCAAGGTGTAAGTTTCGGTATGTGATCAAGAACTGAAAGCAGTTCGTGTGCTAGTGCGTCACAGCCAAGCCGCCTCTCCTTCCAGGTAAGCATAGAGCTGGTCATAAGTAGACGCACCCAGGAGGACACAAGGGAAAAACCTCTGTCAAAGTGAATGCAAGTGTAACCATGTGGCTCCACTACCCTATGAACATGCCTTGTTCAGGCAACACCTCAAGCAAGAAAGCATATCTAGAAATGTGGAGGAGGTAGATATTAAGTAAAAGGCAGAAAAATACTGTCAGCAACCACAGGTGACCACTATTATTGTAGTGTCTTTATATCCACAAAGAGGAAGGCAGACCAATACATACTTAAGTGGACACCATTCTCTTTTTGATGTGGAAGATATAGCTTTGCCTTGTTTTTAGTTTCAACATATCAGCATTTAAAGATGGTTGTAGTAGAAGTGTTTTATTTTGTAGATTTCATCTGATTTAAATAACAGCCTATTATTGGAAGTTTAATGTTTCTAATGTTTTAATGCTGTGATGAAAAGTTTAGGGATAGGTTTTTAGACCTTTGTGACTATTCCTTAGAATATCACAGCAATGAGGGGCACCTGGGGGCTCAGTCAGTTAAGCATCCCACTTCGGCTCAGGTCAGGACCTCATGGTTTGTGGGTTCGAGCCCTGCTCCAGGCTCTGTGCTGACAGCTCGGAGCCTGCTTCAGATTCTGTGTTTTCTGCTCTCTGCCCTTCCCCTGCTTCTGCTCTCTCAAAAATAAATTAACATTAAAAAATTGTTTTAAAAAAATCACAGCAATGAAGTTACTAGGAAAACTAGTTACATTTTTAAATATTTGATAAATGTAGACAAGATTTTGACCAACAGTCTGCTTTTAAACTTGAAACACTCTGGCAACCGGTGTAAGTAAATAATGATCAACTGAAAATAGGTGTATTCACAGTGTTGACGTGAGGACTGAGGCACAGAATAGTAGCTCTTTCCTTAGTGACAGAACAAGGAACTGGTGGAGCCAAGGTGAAGACTGAACCACATTTGTTTTTACTGTATGTCTAAAATACTACAAACATCTACATATACGTAGGTATGTTATATACATAACTATGAATATGTTTTATGTGTAATTCATACCCCATTATATAGATTGCCCTCCACACACATACCACAGACATTTTACTACGAAGGGTGTAACCTAAAAACATTCTGATCTTTTGGCTTAGTACTTTTAGAGGGAGTTCCAGATCAATATTTGCATTTTTGTTGACAAATGCATATTATATCCCAATGTAAAAATTGTAGTTTTTTTCCCCCATGCTCTTAATGAATATTTAAACCACTTCCAGTCTTGCTATTTCAAACAACAGTACAATTCTTTTTTATGGACATGCATGTCATTGAAGATTTTAAAGCATTAAAAAATTTAAGCATTTATTATATGGTTTTACTCAGTCATGTTTATAAGGAAATATAGATGCACAGTTTTAAAAGTTAAATAACCATTGGGTCCTTGAGTAGCTCAGTTGGTTAAGTGTCTAACTCTTGTTTTTGGCTCAGGTCATGACCTTGGGTGGTCAGGAGATTGAGCCCCACCTTGGCTCCATGCTGACCTTGAAGCCTACTTGGGATTATCTCTCTCCTCGCCCCTCACTACTTGTGCTCTCTCTCAAAATAAAAACGAGTTAAATACACATAAGCAGTCCCTATCTTACCACAACTTTACTCCAAATTTTCAATACTCAGACTACTATAATCTCTTATGGAAGTAAATATATCAAGTATCCCTATCTCCCATTAATATGTTTATACCACTCACACTATTACTTGATTTCTTACCCTGGTAAATGAAGATTTAAGTCTCTGGCCCTTCATGCTCACCACAGCACACACCCTCCCCACTCCTTAAGCACATGCACACATACATGCCTCTGTTCTTAATCTTCTAATAGTTCACAATATTTTGTTAATATTCCAATTGTAACAGCTAAGATGTTTAGGTTGGAAGGGTTTTCTTGGACTTCTTTATCAGCTCAGTTGTCAAGGTAATTTACCACTAATGGTCCTGATTTCTGAAAGAAGTCTGGAACATCCTTCTCCACGCTGGCATACATCAGTTCTTCCCTTGAGGCTCTTATCTTCCATTCTGATCTGGATGCTTGCACTGGAGGCCTCCTGCCTGCTTTCACCCTGCAGAATCTGTCTTGCTCCTGGTTTGGATCCCATGATTCTCTCCGGGCACCCTCACCTCAAGTAGTAAACTGAGAAACAGTAATCTGGAGGTACTCTGGTGTATTTGTATTTTTGAAAATTTCCTTTTACGGTCTTAAACTTTCATTAATAATTCGGTTTTGTAGATAAATTCTCTTTCTCTTCAAAGTACCTTCACAGGGTCTTTAAGCTTCCACTGTGTCACTTCATAATCGGATGCCTCTCTGGTTCTCAATTCTTTGTGCAGCAATTTTTCTGTTTTGTTTTTTAAAGATCTTGCTCCATTGTTCCCCTGTTCACACCAGAGCACACAAACTGTAAAACCTGAGGAGTCTTCCTTCCTGGTTTTACTGTGGCCTGGTGAGTGCTCTCAATGCAAAATGCAGTATCCTTCAGTTCAAGGTTTTTATATTATGTCCCATAATTTCATGTGTTTTAATTCTTAGTGTGGTATTAACTTTAGTGATTATTTTTCCTCTTTGCTCCATTTTTTTAAATTGGTCTTTGATTTTGTTAAACAATTATTTTGAAAGAGAGAACAAGTAGGGGAGGTGTGCAGGGAGAGAGACAATCTTAAGTAGGCTCCCTACTCAGGACAGAGCCTAATGTGGGGCCTCAATCCCATGACCATGAAATCATGACCTGAGCTGAAATCAAGAATCAGAAGCTCATCTGGCTGAGCCACTCAGTCACCCCAATTTATCTTTTAGTGTTCTGAGCATTATCAAAGTCCTATTTTCTAAGCAATTACCTCAATTTATTCTTACATTCCCCCTTTCCCTATTTTCAATATTCAATCTTTTTGCGTATGTAAACACTTTTCTGTTTCAAGAATATCAAAAAGTAACATAAGCGACAGTAGCAAAGGATTTTCAATTTCCATTTATTCCCAATGACTCAACCTGTTTATCATCTCAAACTGATGATCATCTGTTGATAGTTTACTTTCAAAATACGAAACTCTAAGGAGGAATAACTTTAGGGGGAAAATTAAGAATTTGGTTTGTCCCAATTTAAGGTGGCATCCTGAGAAACATAGTACCTCTCTTTGTAAGCATGTCTGTTAGAACTGAGAGTGAAACCAGGTAGCCCACTGAAGCTGTATCACATCATACAGGTGCAGAGCTAACTGGAGCTAATGTCAGATATCCCAGTTGTATCAAGAAGGTAGTTGAGAACACTTAGGATCTATTCTCTTAGCAAATTTTAAAGTACACTTTACTGTAGTTACCATGTTGTACATTACATCTCTAAAACTTAGAGCAGAGAGAGTTTCTATCCCCTGACCAACATCTTCCCCATTTCCTCCACCACCTCCAGCCCCTGGAAACCACCTTTTTGTTTCTCTAAGTTCGATTGTCTTAGATTCTACATAGGTGTTCTCAATATTTATCTTTCATGTGTCTGTCATATTTCACCTAGATAATGCAGTCCAAATGCATCTATATTATCATAAATAGGATTTCTTTTTTAAGGCTAATATTCCATTGTAGACACAGAACAATTTCTTCACCCATTTAGCCACTGACATTTAGGTTGTTTCCATGTATTGCATATTTTGAATAATGCTGCAATATATAGGGGAGTACAGCTATTTGAGATATGGATTTCAATTCCTTTGATCATAAAGCAGTTCTATTTAATTTGAGCAAACTCCAGTTTTCCATTACAGCTGTCAAAGTTTACATTCCCACTAAAGTGTTCAAGGGTTCCCTTTTCTCCACATCCTTTCCAACCTAAGTATTCTCACCACACCTAAATAGTAATTATGTGGTAAAGGGTAGGTTAGTTTGTACTAATCACTAAAGGTATACTTACATTAAAAACCACCACATTGTATACCTTAAATCTACACAATGTTTTTTCGTTTGCATCTCAATGCTGGAAAAACTAAAACTAAAAAAAAAAAAATGTGGCTGAGATCCAAGTGCATCACAATTTCTCCTAATTGTCCTTAGAAATGGAAGTTAAGATGAAGACCATCAGAATTATTAAGTATTGACCTTATGTTGACGTTTTGGAGCCATGAATCCAGATACAGAAGTCAACAGAGGAGATGTGCTTTTTATTTTCTCTCATCTTATGAATTCTGTCAGAACATGAGAGGCTCTGCAGCTTTTATTGATCTTTCCGTAGATTTGACCCTGAGAGACAACCAATACCTAAGTTGTTTGGTGTCAACAGAGACACGAAAATGATGCCAATAAAAACCTTAAAACCACCATGGTGTTCGAGGTCAATAGCAACAATCTCCTGGAAGCCAGATAAATTTGAGAGGCCAAAAACGTTTTTAACTTGTACCTTCATGATTTGATAATTTTAGATAGTCTTGATATAAACATGCCACCCCTACATGCACATATAGAATGTATATGTACGTATATGTATACATTTCTCTATTTTGAGGGCTGGCAAAAATCAAAAAATTTATTTTTATGCCTTTCCGGTTTTTTAAAACTTAAAGATGGAATCATTGGTGACCATTTTAAGTTTTTGTAGGAACATTTTATTATCAAGTATTTTAAAGTTATTTGTACATAGTCCTCCCAGAAGTTACTGATCTTTTAATAATTGTAATGTATCAGGTTAATTCGTTCACTTAAATGTGCGTATGAACCCACTATGATTGCTCTGGTTGTGTAGGCTCCATTGAAACTTTATTTTACATTTTGTGGCCATATTAGGCAATCACCCATTTTTAAAGTTTTAAAGACACAAACTATTGTGCCCACACTTCATAGCACACCTTTGTGACCCATCCAGTGTTAAACTGATGACCAGATATGCTCATAAGGAAAACCTTAGCTTAAAATTGTACATTGTTCCTCTTTAGCCAAATATCCTTGTTAGTTCCTACATAATTTAACTCAAATGACTTGTTTAATGTGCAGGTTTTATAAATTAATCAGCAAAATGGTATCCCTTCATTCATTTATTACAGTTGAATATGATTTCAAGGTCTCTGGCAGACATTTGTCAAAAACTGACATCTGAGAAATAAGAATACAGTCAACCTTGTTTCTACAGATCAGTTTTATCCAGTGTTAACCAGCAACAATTTAAAGAACAAAGATTTAAGCAACCAGCCCTAGCCTGACTGAATCAGAGATGCAGGGATCAAATACTAGAAGTATCACTTTTTTATAATCATTTCATGTAATTCTTATGCATATTAAATTTTGGAAGTTTCTGCCTTGGGTAATCCAAATTCTGTCCTTATATCAAATTAGATGATAAAGCTGCACACTGGGATTGCTGTCTTTAGCCTTTGTGTACTTCTGCTGTACTGATACAGAATTGACTAGGTATCATCTGTTTCTGTTGACAGGGGATAGAAACATAGCCTTATAAAACACACTCTTATAATTAACCTGGGGGATATTATGGATAGTGAGAAAATATTTCTCTTAAGTTCCCATAAGATTTAAGAGGGCTTGCATAACTTGTCTACACATTTTAGATTTGATGTATATTTAATCATTTATTCCGCAAAAAATTTTTCTAAATATATGTGGTGTCAAGGTGGTAAGTTAGGTGAAATTTAAGATACTTCTGTTACAAGCTAAAATAACTGGTCCTATCCTGCCTTTTCCCCTGTACTACCTGCAGCCACACTGCAGGTAAACAAAGGGGTTCTGATGCAGAATAGAAGTTCTGGGATTTATTTTTTATACTGAGGGAAAGCAAACTTGTAGAAGGCCACATTCTATTTAGCACTACAATCAAACAATAAGCATTATTTTGGAAACTAGGATGAGACATTTTATTTCAACAGTAGTCTCTGGTACCCTCCCCCTTTCCAAGACAGCTTACATAGACAAACCCGGATTACAGTGGTACTTTTCTTTCACTTTCACCATTGTTGGTGTGGTTACTTAAGAGGTTTGATTTTCAAGAACATACAGATCAAATCTGGCTTTTTTTTTTAATCTGTAAATATCTACACAGGCACATCAGGCAATATGCACACTCTTGCGCATGTGCATAATCACGCGTAATTGGTTTCTAGGCTTCTTTTGCAAAACTCTTATTCTTTGTGAGAAGATAAGTCCTAATCATGTGTGAGGACTCCAGGGCTTGAAAGCACATGCATGTGTGCACACACATGCACAGAATTTTCACATTTGAAACTCAGGTAATCTTAAGAGGCATTTTGAGTTTTCCACAGTTTCTCAAAAATTACATTATGGGTGTATAATCTGTTTCAGCTAATTACAACTTCTGAGTTTCTCTGCATACTTCAGAGTCTACAAATGCTGACCTCTTCTTCATCTACGATTTTCCACCTTATGAGATTTTTCACTGTTTTTCTTTAGATTTAAAAGGCAATTGTGATGTTTATTTAACACCTTGAAACAAAGCTTGACCATGACCACTCCATGGAAACCGTGTTAGGAAAGACATTTCTTCAGTTGTCATGTGTGTTGGTGTTTGTTCTTCATATATACGTACACCTAAGTTCCCCCCCCCCCCAACAGCAAGCTAATCATGAGAGCTTTAAAATTTTTAGTAAGGGACAAGGGCTCATGAGATTACCAAAGATACCCTCAGATGATCATAATTGTCCTTTTCTGAGACACATAATCAAAAAAATTAAGCCCCAAGATTCACATAGCTGTAAGAGCTATAACATAAGTATTGGTTCTCTGTAGACCCTCTGTTAAATATTGACACTCTAGAAAAATAGAAAACAAAGCTCTTACAGAGTACGTCTGGAATGTTTGCCTTACATTGGAAAATACTTCTAGCTTTATGAACTGAGATTCTCTAAGGTATTATTTGAAATTTTTTCAAATGACACACTTGTGCAGTTGGTAGCATTTCATATTTTAAAACTGCAATAGTATAGAATATAAACATGTACGTGTTGCAGACTTGACAATAAGTCAGTTTGCTTCTGCTTAGATCAAGTGATATGGACACAATATTCTAGGTTAGATCGTATGTTAGTTTAGAGATTGTAATAGATTCTAAAGTCCTTCTAAAAGACTTTGCTCTGTCTTTGTGGACTCAACAATGGCCACAAGCCCCTGCATGATACTTGGACTACTTAATGTAGGATTATTCCATTTTAAATAACGAGAGTAATTATTGCCAGTGTAAAGAAAACTCCACTCATTTACTCAGGGTTCGTTCTACCAGTTACTGAGCATCTTTAATATGCCATACATGGGGCTGGTTGCTGAGTAACAAACAATCCCTGCTGTGTTAAAGCAGCCTGAAGTCTAGGATGCTATGGTTAGGACTTCTATCAACTTCTCAAGTATTCATTATCCCTGCTTAATAACAGTTGATTTTATCCAGGACATCATCTTTGAGTAAAATATCTTATTTCTTATTGCTGTTTGTAGCTATGAATACCAGTTTGATTGCACAGCTGTCACAGGTTCAGGAACCCAGGGAATGTCTTTGAGATGACGACTTGACCAGGAAGGTATCTTTTCACCCTTGCTATTCCTTACATGGAGATAGATTAAGCATCCATCCTATTACCTTCAGGATGAAAGCCATGTTCTAACAATTGAACAGATAGGGTCTAGTGATTTGGCGATATTTTGCACAAGCACTAGACTATTGGACTTCTTTTAAGTGAGAAAATAAGATCTTTATTTGTGTAAGACACCATAGCATGTTTTTGTGAGTTTTATTTCTTCACACTATTGTAGTTTCCTTTCCTTTCTGTAGGCAACTACCAGGAAACCAACTGCTTCATCAGCAGCTTGACAAAAATGACCAAGTCTGGGGAAGAAACGATTTAATCATTCTCAGGTCCTGAGCAACAGTTGATCTAGTCACCTCTGCTCTCCCAGAAGATGGTAAAGCGCTCATCTGGTCCCAAAGCATTCCTGTCTTTCCTGGGAAGCCCTGTAACTGGCTAAGACTAGGCTCCCGGCAAGTAACACTAATACTTGAGGACAGGGGAGCTCTTCATGCAGAGGTAGGTTTTATTCACATCTTTTGTAGGAAATTTGCCGCACATATTTATAAAAACTCTGTACCTTTTGACTGTATGCTTAAAAAAAAGACATGGATATAGAAGAAAAAAAAACCCTTATATACAATCAGTGGGAATGTAAATTGGCATAGCTATTATGGTCAGCATGGAGGGGTCTCAAAAAGCCAAAAATAGAACCACTACACGATCCAGCAATTCCACTTCTGGGTATTTGAAGAAAATGAAAACACTAACTAGAAAACATATGCATCCCATTTTCATTGTAGTATTGAAAATAGCCAACATATGGAAACAGTCTGTCCAGTGATAGGTGAAAAGAGAAAACGTATATATACAATAAACTATTCAACCTTAAGGAAATATTGCCATCTGTGACATGGATGGACATCAAAAGCATCATGCTAAGTCAGTCAGACACATACCATATAATCTCATACATAGAATCTAAAAGGTAAAATCTCAGATCTAAAGAACAGATCATTGTTTGCAAGAGACAAGAGGATGGAGGGGGGAGAAATGGGTAAAGGGGTCAAAAGTACAAACTTCCAATTTATGAAGTCATAAAAATGTAATGTATAGCACGTATTGTTAACACTGTATTGCATATTTGAAAGTTGCTCAGAGTACATCTTAATTTGCCACAAGAAGAACATTTCGTAAATATGTATGTTGACGGATGTTCTGTCTATGCTTCGGCAGATAAGCATTGGTAGAATAAGCCTTCTGGGCTCCTGAATGTTTTCCTAATTTTCAAACTGGAGTACTATTTCATTGCATTACTTTCTAAGTCAAAAAATGAAAAATAACCAAAGGTGAACTTTTGCACTCATTTAGCAGTTAGGTTTCGCAAGGTAATAGTCAAGTGGTATTGTAGGAAAAGACATTGCACTTTCACGTTCAACTACATGTGGGTGTATGGAACTACACAAATATGCTGGTTACCCTTGTAAAGCAATGGTTAAGTCTTTTATAAGTGTCTAAGCACAGTTTTCCTTAGTCATTGTTGTAGTGCTCTTATAAACATCTATTCTAAGTGTTAATTCTATACATGCATATATAGTATTCTAAGTTGCTCTTTGGTATGTTGAATACCATGATGTATCAGTGAATGGAAGTTATATAGATTAACGTAAATGGTCTTACTTCCACATACATTGCATAAAGAGGTTTCTAAGAATGCTACTTGCTAACTCTCCAGAACAGTGTTGTATCAAGCATGCATTCTTCATTGAGGCCTGATCTCATTGCTGTTTTAACCGTGCTTGATAGTGCCAGCCATGTTCTACGGTTGCTCATGTTGCTGCTGGAGTAAGTGCTGCCAGGGTTGTTACAACTAGCTCAGTTAGGTTTTAATTTCCCCCCTGCATTTGTTCATGATCCTTTTTGTCCCAATTAGGAGGAATACACTTAAAAATAACTTTTTAGTCTATTAAACTTCAAACACACTATAACACATTAATGAAGTTCAAGGTAAGAGACCATCAAGAGTTTTTGTTTTCCAGAAAGTAACTAACTTCGGTTTCCTTCTAGGAGCTCCTATTCATATTGACCCACAATCTCAAACAGACCTAAATCTTCTGGAAAACAAGAAATGAGGATGAAGTTCTCTGGGAAAACTCCTTCAGTCTTTTGCTTCAAGTTTTTGTGTATATGTTTGAGTTTTGTTTATAGGCCCCCTTCCCTCTTTTTACCATCAGAGTATAGTAGAATAACTTAATCAAAAGCACAACGAGGTACCAGCTCACCCCTCCCAGAACGTCTAAAATTAACACCACAAGAAACACATTAGTGAGGATGCTGAGAGAGGAACCTTCTTTCACTGTTGGCAGGAATGAAAACTGGTGCAGCCATTATGGAAAACAGGATGGAGGTTTCTCAAAAAATTAAAAATAGAACTACCCCATGACCCAGAAATTGAACTACTAGGTATTTATCCAAAGGATACAAAAATGCTTATTCAAAGGAGCACATGCACCCCAGTGTTTACAGCAGTGCTATCAACAATAGCTAAATTATGGAAAGAGCCCAAATGTCCATCGACTGAAGATGTGGTGTGCGCGCGTGCGTGCACGCACACGCGCACACACAATGAAATACTATTTGCCAAGATTTCAGTCTTTTTGATTGCCATTTGCCAACAATGTGAATGGAACTAGAGCATATTATACTAAACAAAGTCAGAGGAAGACAAATGTCATGATTTCACTTCTATGTGGAATTTAAACACAACAGATGAACATAAGGAAAAGGAAAATAAGATTTAAAAAAGAGGGAAGAAAACCATAGAGACTCAAATACAGAGAATAGCCTAAGGGTTACTGGAGAGGTGGTGGGTGGAAGGATAAGGCAAATGAGTGATGGGTACCTAAAGGGCACTTGTTGGGATGAGTATTGGGTGTTCCCATTTAAGTGATGAATCACTGGGTTCTACTTCTGAAACCAATACTACACTGAATATTAACTTATTTGAATAATATTTTAATAAATATTTTAATATATATGAATAATTACATTAAAAATAATAAAATTAAGAAAAAAAGGCCTAGCTAATGTTTCAAAGGTGGATATGAAGTTTTTCCAGTAGATATATGTTAGAGGAATTTTCATATGCATTAATTTATTGAAATTATACATAACTTCTATGTGGATCCATGAAGACCTACTACCCATTCTAGTATCTTGAAATCTGTTTACCTTGAATGGTTTTCTATCAGTCAATTACTTTTTTTTTTTTTTTTTTTTAACCAAACATATGATACTGACCTTAACTTTTTGTTGTTAAGAATTCTATTTGCTAAAATAGGGAATTTTGATAGTTTCAGTCCACCTAAATGGGATGTAACTTGTAGCCTAAACCATTTTTTAATGAAGTAATGGATTAGAACAGTGATTCTCAATTGGGGCAATTTTTCTCACCAGGGGACATTTGGCAATATCTGAATGTGTTTATATTGCATAACTGTACACATAGGTGTATGTATGTGCTGACATCTAGTCCATAGAGACCAGGGATGCTGCTAAATGTCCTCAAATGTACAGGTAAACTCTACAAAGTTGGTTCACAAATGTTGACAGTGCAGAGGTTGAGAAATACCATGTAACTATTTGGATATTAAATGGAAGTTTTTAATTTATAACTTAAATATTGTCTTACAGAAAATTTACAACGTATGTGTTGTGGCATGAAAAATATTCACTCGAGTGCAGATCTAATTGTTTTATTTAATGAATTCATACAGAAGTATAGCATAAGGATAAGTCATTTCAACAGGATACTCTAAAGACCAGACCTCTTTGACTTGGAAGTTGGTATTATGGAAAAAGGTATTTCCCTCCCTAGTTAACACTGAAAAAAAACCTCCCCGAAGACCACAAACAACAACAAAAACAACAAAAAACTTCAAAAGGTATTACATATTTCTCTTTGTGGCCTAAGAATATGTTTTAGTTAAACATTTATTGACACATCATGGACTAAAATCTCAGTTTACAGAGCACAAATCCTAAAACGGATAAAATTTGAGAAGATTTAAAATCATCCAAGGGGTGCTGGGTGGCTCAGTTGCTTAAGCAGTGGACTTGACATTTCAGCTTAGGTATGATCTCACGATTCAATTCATGGGATCAAGCCCTGTGTCAGGCTCTATGCTGACAGCACACAGCCTATTTAAGATGGTCTCTCCTCCCTCTCTGCTCCTTCCTAGTTATATATGTGTCATGCTGCCTCAAAATAAGTAAACTTAAAAAGTTACTTGGTATCATTTGTCAATAACCCTGACAGTAAGATAAAGTATCTGCTCAATCTTTCTTCAATGAACTTATAAACTGATTATTGCTTAAAGTGTTAAGTACAGGGAAAGAAAAGGGAAAATAAGGTTGCAAAACTAGTTTTCATGATTTTGAATTACTTTTGAGTTTAGATATTAATGATTCACAACAGTCTTGAATTTCACACATCAAGTAAAAAATTTATAGGCTGTATCTTCTGTCAAAAAGAACACAAAGATAATTGCTGTGGAACTGATGGATTGCCACCAAGTCACATGCATATTTATTTATAGCAAATGAATAGATTTCCAAGAACTTCTGGTATTAGTTGTTATCCACATCTTCCCAAAATTCAATCAAGAACTATTATGGCAGCCACATTATAGTAATTGTTTCTGTATTAACTGAAGCATTTATATCTTCATCACAATTATATGGCCAGCTTCACAGTATTGTAAACGTTAGTATTTCAGAAGGAAAAAGATCTCCTAAATGTTAGCTGATAAGATGTAATCAAAAAGTACCCTCATGCTGTTAATTATGTCCTTTCTCTACAAAGAATCATGATCCAAATGTGATGTTTTTGCCAAAGAATAAAAGTGAATTTTCTGGTGCCAGTATGAAACTCCATTAAATATTTCTCTGAAGTGACTGGATTAACATGCTTCCTTGAATGGAAAAAAGCAGTTACTTCTACACCATAATAGGGTATTTTATTCTCTTGTTCTTTTTTCCTTTAGCATAAAAGAGTTTTGCATTGTAGTGTAACAGCCAATTTCTGAATTTCCATTACTGGACCATGTTAGCAGAGTAAGCTATGTTTCAATGATATTTGTCCAAGCAACCTAGTTGAAAAAAGTAAATTTCTATTGAGAATCAAGATTACAACCACATGTAGCCAACAGAAAGGGATCTCAGGAAGCAAAGTTTGAAATTATAAGGAAATGCTCCTTCCTCTTGGCATTATAATCTGCTTAACCAGTGGTTTTCATTTTGAAAGCAGGGGAATGCTTTATCAAACGCAATCTTTCTGAAGTTTCGGTGTATAAATTCAATGATCAGACATACACATCAATCTTCTCCAATCCTCTGTCATTCCCATAGCTATACAAAAGAGGTCTAGGAAAGCTTTAGAGAACTGGTGCAAGTGGAATTATCTTAAGAGTTTCTAAAGAAATACAGAGCTATATGGTACACCTAGAAAGTAGATGTGATCTTTGTCCATTTCTTACATTTTAGTTTCTTCAACTGATATATCAAATTTTCAAATTTCTAGCAGACCACAATTAAGTTGCTGACAATATGTATATTTAGGATCACTATACTATTCCTGTATTAGTCTTCATTAATACTCATAACTTTAGTCTGAATTAGAGTACATGCACCCTAGAAGGGCGTCACATGATCCATTTGGCTTCTTAATTTTAGGATTTCTATGTATTTTTAGAGAATTCTTTAAAACTTTGGTTTCACTATAGACATACATATATGTTCACATATGAATACACATAATGTATACATTTGGGGATACACTCAGTAGGAATTTCATCTGTGGATGTGAATGTTTATGCCAGAATTCCCAGTGCTAAATGTAAACGATACATGAAGGAACCTAAGCCTATTTTTAATCTGATCTCTAATCTCCTGGATGAATTCCTTGCATATCTGAACACATGCTACAATTTAAAACTTCTGTGGTTTCCCTAAAGCTGTTCGCTCAGCTTGATTTGTCTTCATGTCCATCTTTTCCTGCCAATTTTTCCTATCCAGTTTTCAAAGCTTACCTCAAACCATATAGAATTCCTATAAGGAAGTTGAAGTAGCCTCAGAACCATGGTAAAAACAAACATTTAGCCCAAAATCTTGTGCAAGTTACATTTGGTTGTAATTCGCCAAATGGATGGACTTTCAACAATGAGGACTGAAGAATAGCCAGGAAGTGTAGTGTGTCTGGCTTCTTGAACATCTCCTGTTCCTCACTAGACACACACTTTGTTGGCCATAGAATTCTGCCTTTCAGATGAGCTCCTGCCAAGTTGAATAATGTGAGCGGGCACATACCAAGGCTTTTCATGCATTTCTGATCAAGACAAATCTAGACCTAATATTAAGTTCCAGGTTCAGTCTCTTACCACATCACCGGTAGTGATTCATGTTGAAGGTGAAAGTAAAACTAAGGATACATTATGAGCACACCATTCTTTTCCTGTTTTCTAGGCTTACACCAAATCCTCTAACGCTCTTTTTAAGCTGGAAATCCTTCGGATATTGTGTACACTTTGTCAACGTAGTCCTATACATGAAATTAAGTAGAAAAATTGTCTGTATCTAATATAAAAGGTGATATTATGGAAAGAATTGCAGAATTGTAAACTCAAAAGTAGAAAAATACAGAGTATTTCATACTTTGAGATTTTTCCCTTTACAGTACCTATTCTGATATATGTTACAGCAACTAAAATCAAAAATGCTATTTTTAAGAGGAAAATTATTAAGTTTTTACTAAAGATTTTATGATTGTAGATTTCAATATTGAATTGCTCACATTTCAGTGTTTACTAGAATATAGTCTCTACGTAGTTACAGGTTTGATTTATTTGGTGTGACTTTTCCCATCCTTATTGTTAATGAATTACTGCCATTTTCGGAATAGATCTAACTTTGGCTTTTTAGAAACAAGGAAACCCCTCAAACCCTACACATTAACATCATGCAAGAATGAAATAAAAGCAAACTTTGGGAGAAAAATGGTGTAACTTTGAAAACCATTTGCTTAGTAAAAAGACTGAATTACAGAATAAGTTTGGAAGCTTTCAATTTCCATACAGTAATTCACCTTGTAAAAAAAGGTTGTGGAGTTGGGAGGAAATAGTTTGACATTCACAACTGGCATACTGTTTATATAGGTTGTCAAGTGCTTAATTTATTTTCTTGAATAGGCATAAGTATATTCAATATTGTGCTTTATATTATCAGGTTTTATTCTAAACCTCGGGTGCAGAGACTGAGTCTTCAGTCCATGTCACATCATCCAATATAATGTATAAAAGGGTTTCTCTTGCACCCCGATGCTACTTTATGCTCCCTCACAGGCATCTACTAAGCTTTTGAAGTCATATAGTGTGTCTAATATAGGTGTTACATACATTTAGGCTATAAATCTTGTTCTATTTTTATATTTTATTCAATAATGTGTTTTTAAGGTATATCCATATTTATTCATTCACAGCTGGTCTATTTCTTCTCATTATCCCATGATTAGAAGTATGCATCTACCATATTCAGTCTCTAGTGATGGAAAACAAGTGGGCCCAAGCCACCCAAGTGCCACTGCAGTGAAGATCCTTGCATGTGACCTTCGTGAGTTTATCTCTGCAGCCACACTACAAGACAGCTGGGCCCCAAGATCTGCACATTTCTAATTTCACTAAATACTGACCGATTGCTCTGTAGAAAAGGTGATGCAATGGAAACTCCCATCAGATATTCCTCCAGATTTTAAAAGTCAAACGCAAATAATGATTTTGTCCACTTTACAGGTTTAATATGGTAGTTTATGTTGTCTGACTTAGCATTTTCCTAAGTTTTAGTCTTTTGGATTTAGCTGCATATTGTCTATTAACTCCCTCCATTTTGGATTTCCTGCCTTTTTCTATGTGCAGCAATTTCTTCATATACTTCTAGACATTACGGACTGTAGGATGTTGTAAATATCAGTCATTTCCATATACCTCATAAATATGTTGAGGTTCTCATAACAGGGATTCCCAATTTTCTTATAATGACATAACAATTTTACTCACATGGGGTGATATGTGACAGAATCATGGCTGACCTATCTATGTGATGCTCTTATTGTCTTTCTTTAAACATTTCATCATTGCTTGACATTAGCTCCTAGATGCCTCACAGAATCACAATGGTGTCCTTTAGCTCATGAAAGTATCACATTGACTATCTACCAGGAAAATTGTGTGTTGGGGGTGGGGGGGGATCATAAAACAAAAGCATCTAAGTATTTCTCATTTTTTAGCAGAAATCAAAAAACCTAGATATGCTTAGTATAATCACTAGGGTGGCCTTCTAATGAGGAGGCCAAAAATCCACTAGTAGTTTGAGGTCTTTCTGGAAACTACCACAGATTTATATGCACTTTTTAATCAATCTGTTAAGAACACATGTAAGTAATACGTCTAAATGAAATTTTACTAGACTTTGTCATTCTTTTATTCTCGGGTAAATGCAATAAATTGTAAAGCTCAAATACATAATTAGGCAAGTACTTTTCCTTTGTTATATGTTGAACCTGAGTCCTCACATAATCTGCTAATAAACTGAAATTAACTTTTTCCAGCTGCCTGTAACATGTTATTTTACTTAGAACATCTTAGTGTGCTAAAAACTAGGATTATAATAGGATTTATAGGTATAGCAGAAATATTACTTAAAATCAGAAAGATGTAAAAATTTCTATTAAATACCTGATATTCAGTAAGTTGGAACGTTTCATTTCATAGTTTTCCATTGGTACTTAAAGTCAGAAACATGTATGTAGTTATTTGAATCATACCTAAATTTTCTTCAAAGACACTAGTTTTACAGAATTTTGTACTTTGACTTCTGCTACTTAGACATCCAATTTATGCTTATTAAACATTTAAGTTGTTCATATGTCTAAAGTAGTACATTTAAATTAGAAATAGATTTGTTAGAGAAATCACAGAAAATCTAAAGGATTTTTTTTAATTACTTAGGAAGTTATAACTTGCCTTTTAAAGTAGGACAAAAAGTGATTTAAATAGGATGGGAGGCCTTGGGGTGTAGTGAAAATTTTAATTGCATATTTAATTAGAAATAGGCTAGAAAGGTAGTGTTTAGCTGAAGCTCATGGGCCTTGGAAAAATATTTCTTTCTAATATTTTCTTTTACCTTTTTAGAAATTAGATTCAGCTGAATAGAATTTTGTTGCTATTCATTATGAAAGGATTAGAACCTTTTATTTTCTTATGAAAAATAAGCTTGACAGGTTTATTTTAAAGGCTTTTTCTTTTAATTATCCTTGAAACTTATTTAGTACCTGAACATTTGCTTGGCAGTTCAGGAAAGATTAAAATAGTACCTGGATGTGCAAAATACAATGTCTTTTTCAGGTTTTCATCACTTAACACAGAGCTTCAATGTCCGGGTGATAATGCCATTAGGAGTTTAAAAGTATGAAACATAAATTAACTGGACTGTACTGCTTTATGTGAAGGAGCTGTATTATTAGCAAGGAATAATATGTTTATCACACTGTATAAGTTTTAGTCCCATGATGTAATATGCTCAAGATAGCCTGTTTTCTGCATTGTTCAATACCACCTATTTAAATGGTGAACAGAAGCTAAAGTACAGTCCACCTCTGACTGTAGAGTTTTACTGTCACAGTGTTTTCAATTCTGGGCAGAGGAAGTTGAAAGCCTGAAACTACTCAAGGGGCTCTAGATTGTACCCGGCTGTACATTCTTTTTGTTGTCCTGAGACTTAATCATTTACTGAGGCACCTGTATCAACTTTTATCATGATGGTCTTTCAGAAGGTGTTATCTTTTCAAACACATTGCTCATTGTCATGAGATACTGATAGGCAACTGGGTGAATGAGAACATACACTTTCTTCCATCATTATTGGCATTCCTCTGTCTCTAGAAATAAATGTGCTCTTGGAGAGTAAACCAAGTTACATAGATCTAGGAAGCATCAGAAAGGAAATTTGAGAGGTAGAAGGCATAACTATGGTAGAACTTAAAGAATTTGGCTCATTTTAATGGACTAAATAATGGGTTTCTGGGTTGAGAAGGCATTGGGGGGTGTTATATGTTGAGTGGCATGTTAGATTCCTATTTACCACCTTGAAACACCTGTTATCTCAATTTTGTAGGTCAAAAGTATGGTGTGTATGTGGGTCCTCTGCCTGGGGTCTCCCAAAGCTAAAAAAAAAAAAAAAAAGTCAAGTTATTGGCTGGACTGTATTCTCATCTAGAGCTAGGGGTTCTTTTCCAAGCTCACAGGGTTTTGACAGAATTCTATTCAAGTAGGTAGGAATAAAGTTGCCTTCCTTGCCATGTCCCCCTGCCCCACTTCATTTTAAAAGACAACAAGTATCTCCCTTTCACCCTTACGCTTAGCCCAAATCTCTCACTTCAGAATCAGTCTTCACAAAGAACCCAGTCCCTTTTAAGAACTCATCTGATTAGGTCAGGCTCATATATGGCTTTGGCCTTCTTAACGTCTATTGTGATGTAACATCCTAATTACAGGAATAAGACAATCCCTAAAGAGGATATAGGCCATGCACAGCACCGGCAGCAATTTTGAAAGCCATTTTTAGTATTTGTTGTATGAATTTAGGTTGATTGTATGAAATTTTAAGGAGCTATACTTTAAATATTCATTTTGAGAGACAGAGACAGAGAATATCCCAAGTAGGCTCCATACTGTCTGCACAGAGCCAGATGTGAGATTTGATCTCATGAACCACGAGGTCATGACCTGAGCTGAAATCAAGAGTCAGATGCTCAACCAAATGAGCCACACAGGTGTCCCTAATGAACTATACTCATCCATATTCAGTGAAAGCACTTAAAATGCATGCATACATGTAAAGGGATGAGAAGGAACTCTTAAAAAGACAGAATTTTAAAGTGTTTTTTTTTTTTTTTAATATTTTATTTATTTTTTTTAATGTTTTTTATTTATTTTTGGGACAGACAGAGACAGAGCATGAACGGGGGAGGGGCAGAGAGAGAGGGAGACACAGAATCGGAAACAGGCTCCAGGCTCCGAGCCATCAGCCCAGAGCCTGACGCGGGGCTCGAACTCACGGACCGCGAGATCGTGACCTGGCTGAAGTCGGACGCTTAACCGACTGCGCCACCCAGGCGCCCCTAAAGTGTTTTCTACAGACCCATGAGCTTCAGCTAAACTAAACTCTGATACTATTTGACACTTATTACCAAGTTATAATTTTCAATACATGGTACTTAATACAACCTAGGATCAGACTCTTGAAGTAATTTTAGTATAGGATAGCAGTCACACCATAAATCAGTAGGATAATGGGACTGAATAATCATAACAGGACTCAATTGAAAACAAGCATGCAAGCTTGTAGTGAACCTCTGGCACGTTTAAAACTCTAATACTGTAAAGATACAAAGATCCAAAGAGCACAAGTCTTGACTGTTTAAGAAATTCATGATTTGACCAGAATAAACCATCTTTCTATAAAAGTCACAAGTGCTTAACTATGCAGTGTTCACTCTCAATGCAGTGTGGAAGTAGAAAAAGAAAAATATTAAGGATTGAAATAATTTTGTTTCAGAGGCTCTAGAGAATAAAGAGTGACCTGGGCTTTGAAGGATGACCAGTACATGAACACAGGCAGTGGAGGAAGGACAGTGTTAGGGATTTTAGTCTGAACCCAGACATATAAGTTTCCAAAACTAATTTGGACAGAGGGTGTATGTTGTGGACGAGTGTGTTTGAAAAGGAGGAGTAGGGAGGATTTATCGGGTACTTTCAAGATCCTAAGAGGCACTGTACACAGAGAACAGCTAGAGAGTGACATGAGAAAACTGGTGTCTCAAAGATCATTTTGGGGTGATGTGTAGGTTACACAAGATTATGGAAGTGCCAAAGGTAGGAAAACTAGAAGGCCCTTTCCATAATGCAAGTTGAAAACTCTCTACTTTGGTGGTAAACTGTGGAACCAGAGGAGACTGAAACATCAGCAAGACTTGCTCCAAAAAGAAACCGTTGGAATTGGGACATCCGGTCTTTAGCCAAGTTGGAACATGTTATCAGCATCTTCCTGGTTTTCAACCTGGTTGATTAGAAGATGGTCAGCACCTTAAAAAGACCTGACAAGCTCCATTATAATCCAGTTTTAAAGACAAAGAGCCTAGTTATAAGCAAGCATATGGACCCTGAGAGGATGGCTCTATGCTCAAATATACACTAAGTTTCAAACAGCACCAGAAATAGCCAAGTTCATGATTAAAAGTTTTTTTAAATAATTTTACGAGTAGAAGCCACAGGATGAAAGATTTCATGGTGAGTGTAAGTGAAAGGAGATACCATTAAGGTTGAAGGAAAGAGTTTTGTGGGGCTATTCCGCTACAGCAAGAAGGATCAAAATTGAGGAGAGTCAAGGTAACGGGCAAATAGAAATCAAGAGATAAGACCTATGGGAGAGAAAGTAGTTCATCATGAGATGCTGAGAGAATATGGGAAGATAAACCATTTGTTTCAGGTATTTAAGAAAATAGAAATTTTCATCTTCACTTACTTAACATGTGTTAGATTCTTGATATCTACTACATATGTTCCAGATTGGGTCTGTAAATGTTCAAGGAACACAAAATTTAACAATGATTTCTCAAAAAATCCTCGAAGTGTTAAGAGCTTGAGGTAGTAACATGTACCACATGGCATTTTTTCAATTTACTACAACAAAAGATCCTAACATTACAAGCATATTTACTAGACCTGTGTATGAACTTTGCTCATTCTAAGAGCTTGTTTTTTTTTTCTTTCTTTCTTAAGTGATAAAAAGTGATACCACACCAAACATGTAGAACAATGTTAGGTTTTTAGTGACCATGAAGCAGCAAATAAAATTTTTTATTCTTCCATATGTTTACAATTTTATTTGAGTACCATAAGCTACATACTTCATCAGGAAGTGCAAAGATCATTTTTAAAGGAACTAAATGCAAAGACTAAGATCACAACAACAAACTTTTTTTTTTTTTTTTTTTTGAGAGAGAGCACACACATGCACACTCACAATGAGGCTAGGGGGAGAGACACGCAGAATGTGAAGCAGTCTCCAGGGTGAGCTGTCAGCACAGAGCCCAGTGTGGGATTCAGACTCACAAACTGAGATCATGACCTGAGCCGAAGTCAGACACTCAAGCAGCAGAGCTGAGCAACCCAGGTGCCCCAAACAGCTAAGTCTCAAGGCTATTCAAACACACATGTAAAATTTGTCCTAAGTCTGTGTGCAAATCTCTAGGCCTTGTAATTATAGTAATGATTAACAGAAGTTATGGAGCAAATAGAAGTTGTGATTTACTGTTCAAAGTCCTCTGCATGTATTTTAATTGAATCCTTGCAGTTACATTAGGAAGCTGTAATTATTGGCACTTTTATTTTACAGATAAGGAAATTGAGGCAGGTCACTCCAGTGCATAAAGTAGGAGTCAAGATTTTAGGAGTTTGTTCTGATTAGTATTAGCTGAAGGACATTAGATATCTTTGTTTTCAAGAAGACTGCCACTTTTGGGGTTCACAGTATACTCAGGATGAATCTGCAAATACTACTCAAATTAGGATAAGTTTTATTACAATAATTCAGTCCTTCCTTTCACCAGTCCCAGGGGGAAGGAGTGGGATTACCTAGTCCAGCCTTGACGAGGGATAGAACTGACAATTGCTCCTTTTCTGGTCTTAGGCTTCCCCCAGCCTCTATCCCCAAAGGCCAAGACCTAGGGGATTATCAAGGTCTAAGGAAGATCTGTCTACCCCAAAGTAGGATAGCTACAGAAATTCTACTACAGAGGAGCTGGCCTTCCAAGCCGTACTACACATGCACGCAGGCACACACACACACACACACACACACACACACACACACTCACACATCACCGTTTTCCATTTCTCCAAGTAGCCATCCATCCGGAGGGAAACTTACACTTGCTAAAAACAACTTCTGCATACAAAGCCTAAATATGGGGGCTTTACCTTCAGACAAAAGTTTTCAGTTTACAGCAAAGGGAGGAGAAAAGCATAGAAAATGGTCTATTCTAGCTCTGGCAGTTTATATTGGAGTTTTTGTTGTCACATGTAATATCAAGTGTCAACTGGATCAGCTTTTCTAAAATAGAATCGGATGTGCTTTTTCTTAAAAATTTAAAAGCCATATTGTTACCATTTCCCCTGAGGTTATCATAGATCAGATAGAGAAATGAAAGTCAAAATAAACTTCATTTCTATTATCGCCTAGCATTGTAAGGAATGTATATATAGGCTGGAATACCAGGGAAAAAGCCTGTAAAATTCTGAAAATAGAGTAACTGATGACAAATGATGGCTGTCTGAAAAAAAAAAAAAAATCCTATGATGTTGACTGTTCTCACTTTTATAGTTTACCATTGATAAGTTTTTTTTCCCCCGCTCCCTTTTCTTTCAATTTTAATTCAAACTAAAAGAATAGCTATTTTCATTTCAAGGTTTAGAGCATCAAAAACATCCAGTTTCCTATTTGAAACAAGATGGTTTTATATTCAAAATCTATAATTTAGGCTTCCAACAGACTCCAGGCAATACACATGCTATTCTTTGCTCTGAACTCTTTGCCCCAAATTTGGCTTTAGAAAATTAAGTTTTCCAGTGATGTAGACAGTCACAATGAACTTTAAAGCAGTACTTTTTTCAGGCAACTGAGTGCCTGAGAAAAATCAGAACCCTACTTCTATCCACTCAATGGGTTTCCAAAAAAAGTGTCAGATATGCTGTCATTCTAAATCTAAGCCATTACAGCCCTTCTAATAGGCTTTTGTCCTTTGACCCATTCCAGTCAGTTATGCAGTGAAAAGCATTACCAGTATGATCTTGGAGATGCTTAAGTATAGATCAAAGCCTGTGGGCCATTCTCACTTCCAAAACTACACACCGAGTTTGTATTTTGCATAACACAGACTTCCTTCAGGCAATTATTAAGGGAGTCTGTATCCTGAATAATGACAAATGCTACATTTCCAGAACTGGAATCACTATTTTTACAGAGAAAGTTAAAATACGTTATGGGATGGTATTAAACAGCATTCTGTAAAAGCCATTTGGGTATTTCTGTGGGAAGGATAAGGACTATTGTCTGAATTTGTTCACTATATTCCTTAAATGAACATGTTAGTGTTTCTAAAACTAAAGTGTTATTAGAGAAAGTCAAAATAGGTTATGATTTAGCAGAGTTACTATTGGACAATTTAATGTTACGTATTGTAGAAGAAATTTTATCAAGTAATTTGCAAATATAAGCAGCTAAAATTTGGACTAAGGTCCTTTACCTTGGTTTTCAAAATTGCAATGCTACTATGATGGTCGCAGTCGTCACACAACAGTTGCACTGATAAAACCTGCTGAATCAATGTCTAGATAACTAACGAAATGACTAGTTACTAAGCTAGCACAACAGTTCTCAGTTTATATCAAACTGATCAGTTGCCACCTGTTTATGACTCAAAACGACCCACGACCCACTCAAGTAGTTTATGTTGCTGCAATTAAGCTGCGTGTGGTGTGTGAATGTTCTGACTCTGAAAAACCTTACAGTCCTCAGTTTCCTGGCAATGTTGCGAGGAAGAATGGAACCTGGATTAAGCCAATCCTTGGGTTCTAAGATGTTCAAAGAAAACATTTTCTCCATTCAGAAAGTAATTAAGCAATTTTTTGATCAGACTTCTCCTTGACAGGCAAAAAGCCTACCTCTGAGGTAACAGGCATTGGATAGGAATATGGATAAGATGCTTTTCAGAAGGATTTCAGTAAAGGAGATTTAAGTGAAGCACATGCCTTAGGTTTCTGTTGACATTCCTGTCCAATAGAAAGCCTCACTGGTGTAAGGATTGGCTGTCTATTAAATTGAATTCCAAGTTACAGGAGGCACTTTTTAACAGCCAACTAAACTTCACGGCTTTTTTACCCTGCTTCTACCAGTTTTGTTGAAACTAAAAATTAAAGAGCTGACATTCATCGCCTTTATGTTTTACAATAGAATGGAAGTACTTAAAATTCTTGATGCCAACAGCTTTGAAACTTTTGTGTTACCCTGGCAATGTTCATGTATTTGTAATGATGGTAAAGAATTACCAGCTAGCTATGTCTGGAGGAAAAGTCTCTGGCTTGAAGACCTTTCCAGAAGAGATTTAGCATCATTATTTCTAAAATATGACCTTCCCCAGCAGCATTTCTAATTATACTCCCAAATTAGAACTAATACACTGTGAAGACCAGACTCATCCTTGTGACTTACACCATTCAATTCTATTGGAAAGTGAGCACTCATTGCAGCAAAAACGGTGTTAAGAATTGTGGACTGAAAAAAGGCAGCCTTTCGAATGCACCAATTCCCCTTGTTAGTAAATAACAGTGGCAGTAATTATGGGCCATAGAGGGCCACATTCTCAAGCATGCTTTGAGAAAAATCCATCACTGTCAGCACTCCTGGCCTTGGTTATGTTCGCCTGAGCATCAAAAGAAGGAGTTTGAACAAAAGTCATCTATAGAACCAGAGTATATGTTTAATAAGTTTCAAGCTGCTGGATAGCTTCTCCAACAGGTTCCTTCAGAAAGGAAAATGAAGGACACCAAAACATTATTTAGATCTGTTTCATAAATTTGCAGTCCTTGGCAACATACATTTGAAAGGAGGAGAATAACAACCAGAATATCCTCACAAATGGGCTTTGAGAGCTTTGGGGTTTAAAAGATCTCTCAATATTGTCCTCATAGAATTCTGGAGTCTTTTTTTTTTTTTTATTCTTCTTTTCAATTCTCCATTAGTCCCAAGCCTCTTTTTGGCTACTTTTTTTGTATTTCACTAACTTTCATATGTATGTGTTTACTCAGGTAATTTACGTCATGAAGAAAAATTGGTGTCAGAACACAGAAAGCAAAGGAAAAGAATAAATCTAAGGGTTTCCTTGGAAATTCTCAGTGCTTTCATGAATTGTGTGTCTGGGCCTCATTCCAGTATTCTGATGTACAACCATGACCTCAGACTTTACCAGTGTTCAGAGCGTTTTCAAAATGTTGATACAACCACTCATCTTTCAGAGCAATAGAGGAAGGTAGAGGATTTTCTTTATGTCATGCCCTTTGAAAACACAACTACTTATAAGCCCAGAGGAAGATACTCAGCTGGTTGATAAGGACACCAAATAATCAGCAACTGCTTAGCACTTACTGTATACTCCCACTCATTTATTGGATTTTCACAACACTGAGGTAGGGATCATTGCCATTTTTCACATGGGGGAAAGAGGCACAGACAAGGTAAAAATTTGCCAGAGGTTACACAGCTAGTGAGTGGTTGAAGATTTCAGCCATCTGTACCTATATCTGGAAACCCTAGGTCTTGAACCCCCTCAGGCCATCCTTGCTTGCCTCTGAATATCCCTTGATTTCCATCAAAATGATCTTCACGCCCTTACTTTAGGACAAATACCCATAAGCCTATCAATCATAATTGGATAATATGTCCATTCTGAAGGACATCCTTGAGCTACTCAATGTCAGAACACTTTTCTTGAGATTTTCTGGTATGTGGTAGGCACTCTACTGAACATACAGGGGATGATAGAAAACTAAAGAGATACAGTCCTTAACCTCAAAGGCTCTTGTCCCAAAGACTATAGAGTCTCAGCTTTAACCAGCACATATCAGAACCATCTGGGAAGCTCTTAAATATTTTTGAGAGCCAGACCCATCTCAACATAATCACATCTGATCATCCAGAATCAGGATTAAGTAACTAGAATTGGCATGAATTTTTGTAAAGACCCCTGATAACGTCCTGTGGAGCTAACATCAGATCATCTTCCAGTCCATTAATAAGACTGATGATCTAGTCAAAGCAAAAACATAGCTACAAAATTTAATATCAAGTATGAAAGAGTGTGAGGGGTAGCTTATAATAGGTTTGGGGATGGATGTCAAAGAGATTTCTCTGGAGAAGCATTAAGCTAATGCCAAAATAACGAACTGAATTTAGGAAGATGAAGTCACTCCTGTGAGCATTCCTGGAAGAGGGGAACATGTGGATGCCCAGGCCTTAGTGTGTTCCAAGAACAGACAAGAGCACTGTTTGCCGGAGTATAACGTGGGAGGTATGAAGCCACATATAAAATGAGTCAGGGTAAATATTCATGGCTCCTGTTACAGTCTGATAAAGTAAGGCAGAGGAGAACCTCAGCTTTAGTGTCTCTCCCCTGTATTTTTAGTTCTTTTCCTGTAAATTCTGTCAACCGTGTGCAGAAAAATAAAACATAACGATTGATGCAGTCTCAGATGAGCACACTCAGTTTTCCTTGTAAAATAGTCCTCCTCATTGGGCATTTCACAGATTCTGCTTTGCAGGAAGCACAGAGAGGTAGCACAAGGGATCTGTAATGAGATCACAGAATCTTGGGAGCAGCCTGAGGGGCTGTAAACCAACAGTCAAGGGCTAGTATCAAATAGCCTCTATGTGGACTTCTCTTTTAGTTTTAGTCTTCAAAATGATTTCTATTTATTGAAAGCCCCTACACAGCAATAGCCATGGACCTTATTGCTTGAATTATTGTAATCACAGTCCTCTCTCAGAAATCCCATCGTTCACTGAAGTATAAAGTTACCTCCCCCTAGAGTTCACCCCCCAACCAGGTGACTGGGAAAACCTTGCATTAATTTTGGTCATGCACTAAGTATTCTCAGCTTCCTCTGGGTCTTGCCACATGACAGAGGACACCATTCCTCCCCTATGAGAGCAGTGGGGACACATTACAGAAAATCACTGGCCTCTTGTGTAAATCTTAACTATGGCAGGCAATCACAAGTCACCTTGACATTGTATCTTTAACTGATGTGCATAATCATTGGCAACTTAGATACCATTTTAAAATTTAGAAATTAAGCTTTCCTTTATATCTTATAACTATACATATGTATAATATACATACATATCTATATATAGGTAGAAAGTTCAGTTAATAAAAAAATGATGCAAACAGTTAAGTTAAAAAGAAAGGAGCCAAGCAGCAATTCCATAAAGAAAGGGTAGAATTGGCACAAACTCCCCTGAGGTCTCACATACCAGGTAACTCAAAACTTGAGGCCAAATGGGCAGGATGTAGGTCTTTGGGGGCTCTCACCTGCTCTGGCTCCTCTGTAGTCAGTGTTTCTCAATGACCAGAATTCACAGTCTTTGCAGGTAAAACTTCTGGGCATGGAGCCTATCAACACTACCATGACACATGAGGACTGGATTCTGAGCATTTGAGGAAGAACTCGGAGAGGTCTAGAGAGAGGCTTTGAGCAAATAATCCTTTTGGCCTGTAGGCTTTTGCCTGGGAACTCTCCAATCTTCTCCACCCTTCTCAAATTCTGTCTCCTTTCTTGTTCATTTAAAATGCACATTCCTTCCATTAGGAAGGTGCTTTAGATCATGGACAGCCATACCTCTCAGGAATTTCAAAGATTGCAAGAAAAAAAAAAAAAAAAAAAGACAGGGTGACTCTTCTAGGTTGAATAAATGGTTTTTCTTTGACCTAAATAAATGGAAAAGTAACACTTCATAAGTTTCAAGTTGCTGTTAGTAAAGAAGGAGGTTCTTGACATTTTCCAAGTTCTATGGTCCAATTTATCAATTTTTAAAATAGGAGATTCAGAACAGCATCTTTACAGATAGAGATGAAGTATTTATAGGCATCTCAGATTAGTGTGTATCTTGAGATCTTGAGGTCAGAATAAACTTGACCCCCAAAACCACTGCCTTTTTTATCCATACATGAAATCATAAGTCGATTGATGGTTCCTGACCTAATTAGGGCAAGAACCTAAGAAATACAAGAAACATCCAAGGCAAGAAGGCAAGGGACTAAAAAAATCATGAAGTACAGGTATACTGACACCTGTCCTTCTCAGGTTCCTCCTGATGGCCTCGAAGGTCCTGTCAGCTCACCTTGAACATTAGAGCATATGACAAAGGCCTATTTTTCTATAGCCATAAACTTTTTGAAAGAAAAATGAATCTGCTTACTTGTTTAGCATACCAGTTCTTTTAGGATACTTTTAGATAAGATTCTATACTTCAATTTTCAATTACCCTTTCAGACTTAGTCTTTTAGTGATAAGACCGATTACATTAGCTAGAATTTCAGAGAAAAGCCATATCTTATTCTAACCTGCATGATTTTTAACAGTCTAATATTTCAGAACCATGCCTGCAAATAAAGGTTATTTGATACGTACTTTTTAGTATTGGTCTGTTATGCAGAATTAAAGAATTTATACTGAAACATTAGGCAAGTGATTCAGAGGTACTGGGCTAATTTTCTCCCCCAAATATGTATGAAGTAGGCCCCCCACCTATATAACCTATATAACCTATATAACCTATATAACCTATAATTACCTGGTAAACAAGAGCGCAAATTTTGTTAAGGTTTTTTTTTTTTTTGGGGGGGGGGGTGGGACTGAGCATGAATTGGGGGTGGTGGGGGAGGGGAGAGAATCTCAAGCAGACTCCATGTTGTCAGTGTAGATCCCGATGCAGGACCTAATCCCATGAGCCAGAAGATCACGACCTGAGCCAAAATTAAGAGTCAGACACTTAACCAAACTAGCCACTCATATGCCCCAAATTTGATGTATTTTAAAGGCAAGAATATAAAAGATGTACAAGAAGCAAAACGCTGTCAATTTATCATTGTTAGCATGCTTAACAGTTCACAATCATTCAATATGCAGACCTCTAGGATTACAGTATATATTAACAAAAAAAAAAAAGTGAAAAGTTTGGCAGTAAGACAAATTAAAGATTTACGGAGACCTAGGACAAGTCGTTGTCCTTAAGTAGTTCAGATAGAAGACACCAGCGCTTATTAAGAGATCTACTATGACATTAAGAGGTTGCCAGAGTGCTTTAGGGGACACTATGGGAGATAGATTAGTGATCTTAGAAATGGGGCCTAAATGATGAAAGTGCACTCTGTCAAGAATACTGCTTGGCATCAATTGCTTGGAAGGGATCAGGAAAAGAATGAAGTTCTTGTATATAACCTTCCCAGTTACCCAAGATGTAGTAGGGATCATTTTCCTTCACAGATGAGAACATGGTGGGGATAAAGCTGGAGATAATCAGTATAACAGAACTAGGGAACAGTTTATAATTCACCTCAGATCAAAAGCTAAAGTATAGGCTTCATTTTACTTTACATTACCCTAAAAAAAGACAACTGGAGATAATTCTGAGAAAGTCAGATGGGGTCATATTATAGGTCATCTTGAATGCCTTTTAAAAATTTACATTTTAACTTCAAAGTAATATGGAGTCACTGAAGGTATATGAATTTGGAAGGATCAAATAAATTGCCTTTATTAAGTACCAAAGTTCAAGAGAAAGGTGTTGTCTTCCAAGCTTCCCATTCTTTATTTGGGGGACACCGAGATTTTTTTTCATAGGTTTTTTTTTGGGGGGGGGGCAGGGGGACAAAATATATAACTTAATTCTTGAGGCATTTATTATTCTCTGGTTTGAATCCTGATTAAACTGATTTGTAGGACTTCAGATAAGTTGCCTCAGTTCTCTTCAAAATGCGGATAATACCTAATTTGAGAGTGTTGTATGAAGATCAAATAAGCTAGTATGTATAGAGTGGTGACAATATGTCTTGACATATTCATGTTAATTTGTACTATGTAGTGTATACTTGTATTCTTAATCAATTTTATATTTAGTATAATTATCTTGTTACATTTCAAAAAAAGATCTAAAACACCTGAAAAAATAGAAATTCTGGCATATAGGGTAAGGAATTCTAGTAATAGCCATTACAAATCAACGCTTAAAACAGCTTACCTCTACTGTTAGGATTGAAATAACCTGGTACAGCTAGTATAAAAATAATGAGTTTAATGTTCTTAATGGGAGAGACATGAATTGGTCAACAATCCTTTTCAAATCACCATTTTTAGCATTGGCAAATACTGGTATACAGTTTGTGTTTAGGCAACACAGATGAACAAAATTCTAACAAAAAGTAACAGATGTTTTTGGTTAAGTTGTGCAGTCAAGAGCTGGAGCTAATGCAGTTTATATAAATCTCAAAACTTTTATATTACATTTTCAAAATTAACAGAACTGTATCCTAGGACAGTACATGTCATTTCTGATTTTATGAAGGTCATTTTGACAATGACAAAAATATGTCCAGTGTGTTTTGAAAGCATGGAGTAGGGAGACCAAACACCAGTAAAGTCAGAGACGACTATTTAGAGACAATCTGGCAGCTGTCAATGCAGCAGTAAAAGTGGGATGTAGAAAAAATACATATGTATATAGATACAGCAGGTATAGTTTTGACAGTCACCTATATGTTCAGAGTTTTAATGTGATGGGACAGACGAGTTTATAATGATCTTTTCTCTTGTTCATTAGAGTTAATAACCAAGATGTGCTTATTCAAAATTGAGTAGTGAAATGCAATTGAAGACCTCCATATTTGCTTTACATTTGGGAATGCTTAAAATGAGAACACTGGACATTGTAGATTTGAAGGAATGGAAGAGGAGAAACACAACAAAGGGCAGAGAACTGAGGACAGATGAGCCAGTTGGCAAACCTTCACGAAGTTTAAGAGGATTTGGGAAACACCATTATTTGCATACTAGCATCCATTCCTCATTATTGACAAATAGATTCAACCCCAATTTTGTGAAGGTGGCAATATATTCAGGGGAGGAAGGCTTCTCTAGAGCTCCAGTAAATGAATCAGTCAGTCAAAACTGATCACAGTTTAGTGTTTAAACTAATCACTTCCAGTAACTGGTTTTTGGAGTATACTTCCCCGTCCTGATCAATGAAACTTAAGAGCCATTCTGCTGGGAACATAAGGAATGTGGCTTCCATTAAAAAAAAAAAAAAAAAAAAAAAAAAAAAAAAAAAAAAAAAAAAAAAAAAAAAAAAAAAAAACAATAACAAAAAACAAAACAAAAACCCACAACACCATGTTCTCCCTCCCCCACTCCATAAGGAGACCTGCAAGAAACCATATGTTCTTCCTTTAGATGGTAAAAAAAAAAAAAAAAAAAAAAAAAAAGATTTGGCCATTTTGGCCATAACCCTGGAAGCCTGAAGATTCACCACTGCTGGGCTATCTCATTTTCACCAAGGTTGTACAAAGTTCCTAGCAAGCTACATTCAGAGTGAAAAGCGTATGAAATACTTCTCTGGCCACATTAAAAAGTTTAAACTTTCTACTATAACCATACAGGAATCACTAGATTAAATACTTTAAGTGACATGGTCAAGGTTGCACTGTAGACAGTCCAAGTGGGGACTAGAAAGGATTCAAAATACTTGTGTCAAGAAAAATCAGCAAGGAAGAACATAAAACACCACCCAAAATTTAAAAATGGGCAGAAGGCATGAACAGAAAATGTTCATCTATAGAGGACCTATAGATGACAAACAGATGTAAAAAGATGCTCATCACTTATCAGGGAAATGCAAATGAAAACCCCAATCTCACACCTGTTAGAATGGCTAAAATTAACAAGAACCAGGAGGTGGCAAGGATGTGGAGAAAAAGGAACCCTTCTACACTGACGATGGGAATGCAAACTGGTGCAGCCACTGTGGAAAACAGTATGGAAGTTCCTCAACAATTTTAAATAGAACTACCTTATGATCTGGCAATCACACTACTGGGTATTTACTCCCAGAATACAAAAACACTAATTCAAAGGGATACATGCACCCCTATGTTTAAAGCCACTTGATTTACAATGCTCAAGGTATGGAAGCAGCCCAAGTGTCCTTGAATAATTGATAAAGAAGATGCGGTATGTATGTATGTACACATACACACACATACATACACACATACACACACACACACACAGTGATGAAAAAGAATGAAATTTTGCCATTTTCAACAACATGAAGCTGGAGCTTATAATGCTAAGCAAAGTCAGTCAGAGAAAGACAAATACCATAGGATTTCACTCCTATGTGGAATTTAAGAAACAAAAGGAGCAATGGCAGGGGTGGGGGGGGACAAGAAACAGACTCAACTATACAGAATTGATGGTTGGGGGGGGTGGTCCATGACTCGTGGTCCATGAGTTCAAGCCCTGCATTGGTCTCTGTGTTGACAGCTCAGAGCCTGGAGCCTACTTCAGATTCTCCCCCACTCCCCCACCCCCCACTTCACCATTCATGCTCTCTCAAAAAATGAGCCTTTAAAAACTTTAATAAAAAAAGCAAATCGTTAACGTAGTCAAATATCAGGACATAGAGATGGGGTGGAAAAGGGCAATTTTATAGAATGTTTAATAGTTGCATTTAAAAGCAATTGGTGTTATCACAAATAAAGATGGAGTTAAAAATTTCATATTTAAATACTTTTTCAGGGAGCACTTAAAATTACAATTCCTAAAAAAATCACTTTTATCTAAGACACACACATTATGTATTCAAAATTCAGAAGTCACTATTTTAAGATGTATTTTTCCCAAGAAATCACAGCATGGTATATTGAATGAACAGAGAATAAGGCCAAAATAAAGTTTTGTGCAATGGATTTGTTCTTTTATCATTATATGTAGACTGAGGGGGAAGTTGTTTTCTTGGAATTACCTACACTCATTTTTTAAAGTGTAATGTTTAATTATGTAAAGAATCTGGATTTATCTTCTGATTACAATACTTAGAATTCATACCAATGGAATACCATTAAAATATTTAGCAACAATATTGAGATAATTGTGTTTACTTCAAAGTATTCTCATTTTAATATGTGAAAACTATGCTTTCATACATTTTTTATACTTTCTTTAGCATGCAATAAAGAGTTCCTTTCAGATGCTAAGAAAATCATACTTTTCAATGCCAAATGAAAAAGTTGGATCTTGGATGCCAACAGAAGTTTTAGTTAACGTAGAAAATTAAGTGTTGCTCATTTAAGATGTTTTCGATTTAAAGTAGGTCAGAAGTTTATTAAAACAGATCTACTTTAATACCTATCAACATAGGAGGATTCACAGGTGGCTGAGAGAACTCAGTGCTATACTTGCAATTAGAAGGATCCTGAATATACAGGAACAACTTTCAGACAATAAGATATTTAAGAATTATGACAAGACACACTCTACAAAGCTGATTTTTTTATGTTAGTTTAATAAAACATCTCATTAACTGATACCCAATTAAGGTTTATCCTCATTTGTCTCCCAGTGGACTATTTCATCTGTCAAACCACATTCTGGAAGAACCATATACGTTTACTGGATTGTGTAAGCAATCCTGTGTTTGTGCATGTAGTTTCCTGTGCAGGTTTGTAGATTTGCATGTGTGTGTCAGACTTTTCTGTACTCAGTACTGTGCTAGCATGAAGATTAATAAACAAGGTAGACAGGGACGGTAAGCTCTCAGGGCAGGAGCCAACAGGGGATATGGATATCAAAGGTAGGGTTATAAATATCATGGGGATATATGGAGCTAAGTGTTTTAGGAGGATATATTGTTCTGGGATCAGTCTTTTCTGATCAAGTTTAAGGATTAATGGAACAAACCAGAAAAATACACACAAGAGTGCATTAGAAATGGGATGGGAGGCTACAGGATAGAGGACACAGTATTTAATTCCAGTAGCTTCTGCAATCACTGAACCCTGCCTGTGTGTAGAGGACACAGTATTGAATTCCAGTAGCTTCTGCAATCACCGAACCCTGCAGGGATACCAGCCAGTTATCTGCAAGTAGACCTAACAATGCTTTGCCTCACAGACCAACCATGCAGACTTGCTTCCTACCCCAGTTATTAAAGTTTTAATATGCAACACTTGCTTACATATACAACTGGAAAGTGCAAGGGAATTCTAATTTTTCCTCCTTCCTTGACCAGATAAGCTATCCTGGAAAGCTGTTGTCTTTCAAAAGACAGTCTGGCAATGGCATACAGTCTTGATAGTAAAGTGTGGCCGGTTAAGTAACAAGCTATTAAATCTGTTCCTCTTCGTATCTGGCTCACTCTTATGTGCTTGCTTTCTGCAATTCACAAAAACACAGAAAACTTTTCCTCAGGCTTATGGTTTCTGGGAAGTCCAGGCACGGTATTCTTTCTTCCCCCCACTATGTGGCCTTAGCATAGGGTAATGCCACTAGGTGACTCACTGATCTAGTAGAAATTGGGATGTCTTTGTTGGTATTAAATGGGCAGTGATGACTGTAGTGCCATCATAATAATTAAGACTTTTACTAGTGCTTCTGGTTCAAAGTGGTGACATGAGAGAATCCTGAAATCACTTGCTCTCATGGACATGAGGCGGCTTCGGGGTGATATTGGGGTTCGTGGTGTCTGGAGCTGATGGCCATGAAAGAATTCTTGAAGAGGTCTTTGGTGGAAAAAGTGATTTTATTGAAGTATGGGGACAATAAGGGGGGGGGGGCAGAAAGAACTCTCTGCAGGACCCTGTGGAGAGACTGCTTATATAGTTGGGACCTAAGGGAGTGAAAATCCAGGGGAAGTTTCCAAAGAGATTTTCGTATGCTAAAGGTGACTCACAGGATACTGGAGGCCTAGCTATTGTCAAGCTAAGGTAGTTTTTCCTCTAGCAAAGCATTAGCATTAAGACAGTAGAGAGTTCCTGGAGAAACGTTTTTACTCTGCCAGCCTCGTGTTTGTCAATGGACTGCCAGTTATAAGGAAATAATTTTATCTGCCATTTCCTTCTGCCTTTGTTTCCTATATCAGGTAGACCAAATGTACAACATTATAGGAAACAAATTTCTTCTGAAAGAAATCCAGTAACTAGCTGAGCCACTCTTACACTAGGCAAATGAGGGAAACACATCCAAGTGGGTAGGAGAGGCTAAGACACAATCTCGGGACCAACTTCACCCCCTGAGCCCCCTACACGGCAGGCCACAATTGGTAGGGGACTTAACTTCAGGCTTCTCCCTGGGAAGGTAAAATTTGAACCTCACATCTGTCACTCCAACTTCTAAGACTTGAACTGGAGAAATGAGACCCCAAAACAGCTAGTTTTGAAAGCAAACAAGGCTTGCACCCATGAGACCCACAAGGTTATAACAAACGGAGAAAATGTTGTAACAAGGCTCATGTGAACTCACCCACTCAAGGGCCCAGCATAGAGGCAACCAAAGTGCCTACCCTTTTTTGTGACACTTGATTGCCCATCTTCAAGGCTTGGCCTCAGGGGCAGGCATCTAATTTAACACAGGGGACTCTAATCCTCCCCAGAAACCTCAGAGGGCAGGCACTGTGATTAGTCTTCCTCTGCCTTGCTCCAGGTCACGATTATCTTCTGAAGATGACCTAGTAGACATGTGATACTCCACTTTTTGCCATATGGTCACAACTTGATCACCTAGCTCTGATGGCCAAGTAGGGCTTACATCTGTGGACCCCACAGCACTGCATCAAATGGAGGAAGCCCACCCTCAGGGCCCAGCAGTCACAGCAGATTGAAATGTGCCCCCAGGCATGCTATTAAAAAGGCTGATCAGCTTACTTTCATAGCTGTCCTCTGGAGGATCAGGCTTATTAAACACATCTCAAAAGTGACTCAACTCTTCAGGGATCAGAGACATGAATAGGTACCACCCTGGCAGTCTCCCTCTGCCCTACCGCAGGTGGCAGGGTGTTTGAGAAAGGAGCATGCATACACATCAGGTGCCCTGGCTTTTGTGGCTACTGCCCAAAGGACACATCCCCTAATAGTCTGGCTCTGGTGTCTATGGAGGCACAGGGCTTATATTCACAGGTTCAATGGGACAGTGGCAAACAGTTAACTGGGTACTACTCCAGAACTTCAAGCAGAGGCAGCAAACACACACCATCAACTGGTCTTCCTGTGAAAGATGTAGATTAGCATACTTTAAGAACTACTGCCTGAGTGTCTACAACTCAGAGATCCCCTCCCCTTTGGGACACTGACAGGTATTGGCACATCCTCAACTACTGGGAGACAATAAGAATCAGGTAGACTTCTTAGGCAATGAAAAAATGTTTGAGAGTCAAGAGCTAGGGCAAAGTTGACCAGTAAAGTCCATCTCCTACACATGACCACTCCTTCAAGACCAGGAGATTTGGTTGTTTTACCTGATGCATAGAAACCAACACCATCAAGCAAAATGAAAAGGAATAGGTTCCAACTTTAAGAACAAGATAAAACCTAAGAAAAAAAACTTTAATGAAAGAGAGATAAGGAATTTACTGGAGTTAAAAATAGCACTCAGGTGCTCCCTAAGCTCAGGTAGAGAAGAATTAACCAGAATATAGAAATATCAAATAGAAGTCCCAAACTGAATAGATTCACTGAATTAAATACATTCAATAGATTAAAAAAACAGACTAGATGCAGCAAGGGGGAAAAAGCATCATTGAACTCCAACACAGGGCAATGGAACTTGCCCAATCAGAGTAAAGAGAAGGTAGCTTAATAGGGATTTACAGGAAAACATCAAGCAGATTAACATTCATATTATCAAGATCCCAGAGAGAGAAGACAGGGCAGAAAATTTGAAGAAATAATTTCTGAAATCTTCCCTTATCTGGAGAAAGACATCCAGATCCAAGAAGGCCAGAAAGCTCCCCATAAGGTGAACCCAAAGAGACCCTCACAGAGACACATTATCATTAAAGTGCCAAAAGACAAGGAATTATTTTTTAGGTTTAGTTTTGAGAGAAAGAGAGAGGGGAGGGGCAGAGATGGGGGGGGGGGGGAAGAGGGAGACACAGAATCCGAAGCAGGCTCCAGGCTCTGAGCTGTTAGCACAGACCCCAACAGGAGGCTCAAACTCACTAAACCATGAGATCATAACCTGAAGTCAGAAGCTTAACTGACTGAGCCACCCAGGTGCCCCTCTTCCCCGCACCCCCCCCCCCACCTTGTAAGTTTAAAAGACAAGGAATCAAAAGCAGTAAAAGAACAACTTGTTACATACAAGAGGACCCCCATAAGTCTATTAGATTTTTCAGGGAAATCGTGCAGGCCCAGAAGAGAGTGGCACAAGTATTCAAGATGCTGGGGAACAAAAAAACCGCCAAACAGAACTTCCCAACAAACTTGCCCTTCAGAATTGAGATATTTAACTTGTCTGGAAAACTAAGTTCACCACTAGACCAGTCTTGTAAGAAATGGAGGGACTTTGTTTAGCTGAAAAGAGCACTAATTTGAACAAAAATTGTAATCTTTAGTGGTAAAGATATAGTTAAATTTAGAATAATGTTGTCAATTCAATGGGTTAATTACTTATAAAGCTAGCATGACATTTGAAGATATTAGCAAAAATAACTATAGCTGTAATAACTGGTTAGTGGTTACACAAGATAAAAAGATGTAAACAGACATTAAAAATAAACATGGTGGGAGAAGTCAATAAAAATACAGATCTTTATAACGCACTCAAACTTAAGTTGTAATCAACTTAATACTGTAATCAACTGTAATACACTGTTATATAGAAGTTGTTTTACAGGGGCGCCTGGGTGGCTCAGTCGGTTAAGCAGCCAACTTCAGCTCAGGTCATGATCTCGCGGTCCATGAGTTCGAGCCCCGCGTCGGGCTCTGTGCTGACAGCTCAGAGCCTGGAGCCTGTTTCCACTTCTGTGTCTCCCTCTCTATGACCCTCCCCCGTTCATGCTCTGTCTCAAAAATAAACGTTAAAAAAAAAAATTTAAAAAAAAGTTGTTCTACAGAAGCCTCATGGTAACCACAAAGCAAACCCTATAGTGGATACATGAATGACAAAGGAATTTAAGCAGCCGGCTACAGAAAAGTCACTCTAAAGGCAGAGTAAGAGAACATTAAAGGAATAAAGAAATTACAAATAGCCAGAGTGTAAGAGCAATAATTACGTACTTACTGCTTTAAATGTAAATGGATTAAGTTCTTCAATCAAAGATAGTGGCTGAATGTATTATCCTCTCTATGTGCGGTCTGCAAAAGACTCACTTCAGGCAAGAAATAGAGGAGGGGGAAAAAAAAAAAAAAAAATCAATGGATGGAAAGTTATCCCATGCAAAGAGAAACAAAAAGAACAGTGGGTAGCTATACTTATACCAGAAAAAAACAGACTTTGAAACAAAGACTAAGAGGTGGCAAGGTGATTCTATAATACAGGAGTCAATCCAGAGGGTAACATTTGTATTGAAGTACCCAACAAGAACCCTTAGATCTATACAGCAAATATTAATGCACCAACAGGAGAAATAGAGAATAGTAGAAAACTTAAGTACCTCAAGTCAATGGATATAGCATCCGGACAGAAAAATTTACAAATTAGGAAATATTGGCCTTAACTGACACATTGTATCACATAACCTTAACAGACATACACAGAACATTCCAGCCAAAAATACATTCTTAAGTGCACATTGGCCCTTCTCCAGGACAGAAATGTTAGGCCATAAAACAAGCCTTAAGAAGTTTAAGGTTGAAATACATCAGGCATCTTTTACTAAGGACAATGGTATAAAGCTAAAAATTAGATATAAGTTTTTGGATTTATGCTACCAGCCAATGAAACTAAAGAAAGTAGGACCCCAAACTAAAGTTTCACACAATGAAAGCCAAGAAAATTAAAAGGCAACCCTCAAATGGGAGAAAGTGTCTGCAAATCTTCTAATACCCCAAATATATAAAGAACTCCTATAACTCAAAAATAGAGTTGATAAATGAGAAAATCTGAATAGACTTTTTTCCAAAGACATACGGATGGCAAACAGGTATGTGAAATGAGGCTCGACATCACTAACCAGGGAAATGCAAATCATAACTGCAATGAGATCACTCTACACCTGTTAGAATAGCTATTATTAGAAAACAAGTGTTGGGGAGGATGTGGAAGAATGGGAACACTTATACAATGCTGATGGGAACATAAGTGGGCACAGCCACTATCAGAAACTTTATGAAAGTTCCTTAAAAATTAGTACTCCTATAGGATCCAGTAATCTACTTCTGGTTATTTTTCTGAAGGAAATGAACACTAAATGGAAAATAGACCTGTATGTCCTTGTTTATAATAACCAGGAGATGGAAGCAATCTAAGTGCCCACTAATGGATAAAGAAAATGTGATCCATACAGAATATTAAGCCATAAAAGGAAAGCCTGCCATTTCTAATACGGGTAGACCTTGAGGAAATTACACTAAGTGAAAGAAGTCAGAGAAAGAATTACTGTAGGATCTCACATGCAGAATAAAAAAGAGCTCATAAACATAGAACACTTTAGTGGTTGCTGGAGGTTGGGGTGAAGGTAGAGAAATAAAGTACAATCTTTGTTATAAAACTAGTCCAAGGGATGTAATAGAGAACATAGTGACTATAGTTAGTCTTGTATTGTATAATCAAAAGTTACTAAAGGTAGATGTGAAAATTCTGATCCCAAGAAAATAAACAAGCAGGGATAGAGGTTAAGTAGACTTTGTGGGGATCTTTTAGCAGTATTTACAAATATCAAGTCATTATGTCGTACACCTGAAACTAATGCAATGTTATCTCTCGATTATAGCTCATTTTAATAGAAAAAAAAAATCACAGTGCCTTCCTGTGTGCTAAAACATGTCACAACCAAGACGACAAAAACAAACCACATAGCTTTGTTTAGGTAGTGGCATATTGATTGTATCCAAAGGATCAGGTAGCTTTTCTGCCCACGGACGCCACTGGCTGCCTGAGGAAGTATGGTCTCCCCACCCACTCCCCATCATTGTCTAAGTCAGGGTCTCCCAAAGAGCCTGAACAGCTGAAGAAGCTCTTCATCAAAGGTTTGAGCTTTGAAACAACTAATGAGTCTGAGGAGCCATTTTGAGCAATAGGGAACGCTCATGGACTGTGTGGTAATGAGAGATCCAAACAGCAAGTGCCCCAAAGGCTTTGGGTTTGTCACCCAAACCCACTGTGGAGGTGGTGGGTGCAGCCACGAATACAAGACCACACAAGGTGGATGGAAGGGTTGTAGAACCAAGGAGGGCTGTCTCAAAAGATTCTCAAAGACCTAGTGCCCACTTAACTGTGAAAAAGGTTGTTGGTGGCCCTAATGATGACCCTGAAGACCATCATATAAGAGATAATTTTGAGCAGTATGGGAAAATTGAAGTGATTGAGAGGACAAGTGGCAAGACGACAGGCTTTGCTTTTATAACTTGAGGACAGTGACTCCGCAGGCAAGATCGTCATTCAAAAATGCCACACTGTGAATGGCCACATCTGTGAAGGAGAGTCCTAGTTAAGCAAGAGATGACAAGCACTTCTTCCTTCTCAGAAGTCGTTCTGGAAACTTCGGTGGCAGTTATGGAAGTGGTTGTGGTTTTGATGGGAATGACAACTTTCATCAGGGAGGAAACTGCGGTAGGTGGGGTGGCTTTGGTGGCAGTGGAGATGGTGGTGGATATAGTGGGAGTGCAGCTGGCTATAGCAGATTTGGTAACAATGGAAGCCATTTGGGAGGTGGCCAAAGCTATGATGATTTCGGCAATGACAACAATCAATCGTCAAATTTTGGACCCATGAAAGGTGGAAATTTAGAGGCAGAAGCTCTAGTCCCTATGGTGATAGAAGGTAGTACTTTGCCAAACCACAAAACCAAGGTGGCTATGGTGGTTCCAGCAACAACAGCTGTAGCTACGGCAGTGGCAGAAGGTTTTAATTACTGCCAGGAAACAAAGCTTAGCAGGAGAGGAGAGCCAGAGAAGTGACAGGGAAGATACAGATTACAACAGATTTGTGAACTCAGCTGAGCACAGTGATGGCAGGGCCCAGCTGCTACGAAGCTGCCATGTTTTAGGCAATACCTAGGTGTCTGGGCAAAACCTGGAGAACTGTATTTGTTATGGTTTTATAGGTTATCTTAGTTTCTGTTCTGTGGAAAGTATAAAGTATTCCAAGAAAAGGTTTTAATGTAGTTTTTTTGTACCTAAGCTGTTGATTGCTAAACGTAGTGGTCTGATCATGATGAATAAGTGTCACCAAAAAACAAACAAACAAAAAAAAAACCAACCAGTAGAGTCGATAGTTATATTGTGACCTGTACTTCTGGAGTATACCAAAAAGTACACAATTCTAAACCTAGCACAGAAACCCTCTTTGTGAGCATGAACCAGTTATATACTTATTGAAATGGCTTTAAGTATTTTTATTTTAATTTTTTAAAATTTTTTTTAATTTGCAATTCTGAGCATCATTTTAAGCCAGCATGGTTTTAAGTCCAAAGTAGGTAAGGACCCTTGATTTTGGCAATTCAGTATTACTAATAACCATATATTCTTTTTTCCCTAAAAATCAGACTAGATGTTTCTATGTGGATAATGCTGTCATTATGTTGGGCTTCCAGGAAACTTTGTTACAGGTCTTTAATCTTATGTGATAGGCTTATTTTTATTTTGAGCAAGGAAACTAAATGTATCAAGAGCCTTTCATTTCATATGTATGTGCTGTTAAGCAGAATCAGTAGTTCAGCATTCCTAATTAGTTTTGGTGTGAAAATTTTAAAGATTCTCTAAGACATACTTCGAATAAAATAGGTTTTCTAAATTTGTTATTCAAGTTTACAAAATGATTATACACTTTTTTTTTTTTTGCTTTTAAAGATCTCATTTATTCCAAGTTTTATCCATACTTTCTTTAGCATCCTTACTCCAAAAGTAGATTTATGGTCAATTAATCTACAGCAAAGGAAGCAAGAATATACAATGAGGAAAAACATCTCAAATGGTGTTGAGAAAACTGGACAACTACCTGAAAAAGGATGGAGTGACTGCTTTCTTACACCACACACAAAAATAAACTCAAAATGTATTAGTGACCTAAATAGGAGACCTGACACCATAAAACTCGGGTGGCAGGGGGGGAAACAGGCAGCAATCTCTAAAGCCTAAGCAACATGTTTTTCTAGGTAAGTCTCCTCAGGCAAGGGAAAGAAGAGCAAAGATACATTATGACTACACAAAAATGAGAACTTTGCCATGAAAGGAAACCAACAAAATGAAAAAGCAACTTTCTGAGAGAAGGGATTTGTGCATGATCTATCCAATAGAGGGTTGATATCTAATATGTCAAGAATCTATAAAACTCAATGCCAATAAAAGTCTGATTAAAACACAGGCAGAAGACCTGAATAGACATTTTTCTAAAGACATACAGATTACCAAAAGGCATATGAAAAGATGTTGCACATCACTGATGCTTCACAATGCAAATCAAAACCACAATGAGGGATCACCCCTCAGTCAGAATGGGATCAAGAGGTAGGAGGTATCAAAAAGACAAGAACAAGTGTTGTTGAGGATGTGGAGAAAAAGAGGAACCCTCATGCACTGCTGGTGGGAATGTAAATTGGTGCAACAATATGGAATTTCTTCAAGGTTTCAGAGAAATACCATATTATCCAATAACTACACTACTGTGTATTTACCCAAAGAAAACAAAAACACTAATTTGAAAAAGATACATGTACCCGTGTGTTTACGGCAGCATTACTTACAACAGCCAAATTACGGAAGCAACCCAAGTATCCACCCATAAATGAATAAAGATAGATTACTTACACACACACACACACACACACACACACACACACACACACACAAATGGTAGATTAGCCATGAAAGAGAATGAGGTCTTGCCATTTGTGGTAAGATGGATGGAACATAGAGGTTATTAGGATAAGGGAAAAAAGTCAAAGATAAATACCTTAGGATTTTACTTAGGTATAAAATGTAAAGCACAACTAAAGAGAACTGGTGGTTGACGGAGGGGGGATGGGGTAATGGACAAAACAGATGAAGTAGACTAAAAAGTCCAAACTTTCAGTTATAAGCCAGAGACGAGACACAAAGGTGTACAGCATAGGAAATATGGTCAGTATTGTGACATTGTGTGACGTAACATACAGTGACTGACAGATGGGGACTGCTCTTACCGTGGTGGGCATTGAGCAATGTATAGAGTTGTTGAATCACATTCTTGACACAGATCATAGCTCAACTGCAGTGAAAATATTCAAGGCAAGTATTTAAGATAGGTTTAAAAGCAACACTGGGGCGCCTGGGTGGCGCAGTCGGTTAAGCGTCCGACTTCAGCCAGGTCACGATCTCGCGGTCCGTGAGTTCGAGCCCCGCGTCAGGCTCTGGGCTGATGGCTCAGAGCCTGGAGCCTGTTTCCGATTCTGTGTCTCCCTCTCTCTCTGCCCCTCCCCCGTTCATGCTCTGTCTCTCTCTGTCCCAAAAATAAAAAAAAAAAAAAAAAAAAAAGCAACACTGCCCAGTTATAGACACTTCTATACAAATATCAAAATATCAAATCACATAACTATCACAAGCACATAATATGTGAGCTGTTTTAACTTTTTCGTTTAGTTTTATAGGCAGACAATAGTAAAATAGAGGTTTTAGAATATGAAAAATAAGGTGTTCTGTTTTCACACACATGCTGTAAGTTTAATACAGTAAGGTTACTACTCTAAAGTTTATGTGAATTACTCATTGAACATGTTCATTCTACTTACATTCAAAAACACCGTAGCATTTTCTTAGCCTATAATGAAAGTCAGCTCATTCATTGGATGGTCTATTCCATTTCAGAAACAAACAGAATATTCTCTTTCCCAAATCAAAACAACTTTGGACAGAAGCCAAATTACCAAGACCTAAAAAAGTGTTTTGTCTGAGTCCAAGGGTAGATGTTGGATATAAATCTTGGCATCATTTCTTAATGTTTTTTTGTTTTTCGAGAGACAGACCATGAGCAGGGGAAGGGCAGAGATAGAGACACACACAGAATCCAAAGCAGATTCCAGGGTCTGAGCTGTCAGCACAGAGCCTGACATGGGGCTCAAACTCATGAGCCACGAGATCATGACCTGAGCCAAAGTTGGACACCTCACCAACTGAGCCACGTAGGCACCCCAGCAGTATTTCTTACTCAATTCCGTTAGTGTGTATTCCAACTTATTTCTTATAATGGCTAAACTTACAACTTTTATTTGGCAAGTGAATGATTATGATGAATTAGGAGGGAAGACCACTATCCCTCTACAAGATATCAGAAGGAATGCTGTCACCCATGAACAATTCCCTCTGATGCTCTTAGCTAGGCTTCATACTATCTGAATATGTTTTAACACTTTGCATATGGTTTTCATTATATTATCAGTGCCAGCACACATGGAGGCTTTCTGAGAATGGAGAAAAGCCCCATGCCTGTGTCTTTGGATATTGGGCTTGAAAGGATTAAGACACATATCTGTTATTACTTTTAAACCACCCAAAAGCTATGGCTTACAGCAATCACCAACCCACCCTACCCTGATTCTGTGGGTTGGCTGGGCAGTTCCTTATATGGTTTACTTTGCCTTCCCTCGAGACTGCATCTAACTGGCAGATCAGCTAGTCTCTCGCACCTGTCTACTACTAAGTACTGGATGTTGCTGAGGACACCTTGTTTCACATCTTCATGTGAGTCTCTCATTCTCTCAGAGCCTAGACTATTTTCTTTACATGGGGATCTTAAGGTAATGATTCAAGAGGCCAAGGGGAAAAGCTACAAAGCCTCTTAAAGCCTGATTTTATAACTCAAAATGTCCCTTCCGCCACATTCTAGATTGGTCAAGTCAATACACAAGGAAAGCCAAGATTCAAGGTTAGGGAAACAAACTCTACCTTTTGAAAGAACAGCAAAATTATGCTGCCCCACTTTTAGATTTGTAACCAAACTCCTTGAGGCTGACACAGCATTGGGAACTATTGTTCATTTCAGAAAATGATGCGCCTTCCTCCAAGTGTGCCCAGCTGTACAGCAAGGTAGAAGAATGAAAAGTAGAGGGGAGAAAGCTGCAGTTCTGAATGTCTTCTTGGCTGGACAGATTCATTCAACGTACAACCTGCACAACTGTATTTGATGGATTGGCATGTTACTAAAAGTCTTAATTCCTAAAGTCTTCATGGATAGTGTTCAGATATTTTCAGGAGGATAACTAGAGAACAAGATGACTACCATAAAAGCATCTGGGTACAAAGAAGCGGATGATAAACTAGAATTTGGAGTAATATTGTCTACACGCATAGGTGTCAAGTTTTCTTTACATGTTTGAAGTACATCACTGGAAGGTACTCCAATATGAACTGCAATAATTGAAAATGTTATATTTTATAAAACATTCAAGTGGCAATGTAGCGTAGGACTTAACTGACGTGAGATTTTAGGAAGAGTCATTACACCAATCTGTGTAGCACATAGATTACTAAGAAATGCAAAGTAAATGTATAGTCAAGTATTTGATGTATAGGTTAAGTGTTAAGTTAGTACTGGAGGACTGAACTGGTGATGGATTCCTCAGCAACACAGATTTTGATTCAGCACTTTTTACATGGAATAACCTTTATAAAGATTATTGGACAATGATGTGGGGAAGGTGGTTTCCCCGACACCACCATATGAATATTTTAAAGGATGAATTGGTTATGAGATAACCTACATTTTTATACTCAGTTTCTCTAGAAGAATGACCAAGAAGCTCGTAGAGCTGTTAAATTTACACACAGAGGGAACTGTGCGGGCAATAGGAAAGAAAGGGTGAAATAATTTTCACGTATACTCTGGAAACTGGAGTTTTGTTCCATAACATAAGTACACATTTATTGAGGCAGTGCAGAGGCTGATTGGGAAAACAATTGCACTGTATTTTTTCCAAAGTGCTTTAGCTCTTACATTTTCCAATTTACACCTATCCAGCACAAAAGCTAACGCCTGACCTCTTCAAGGTTTCTTTTACTTAAGAAAACTGGCCAACATACAAGACAACATGAACTTGAAATCCCCCCTCACCCCACTGCTTCAGCTAATGGTGGAAGGTTTCGGCTAACTTATCGCATCCTAATTAACTCCACCTTATAAGTTTTGGCCTAGGTAGAAACCCAGTGGGCAGTCATGGGATGATGTATTTCTGCGCATCAAGCTAATTGGCATGTATGCTGCTTTACTCTCTGACCCTAGTCTCATTAGAGATGATCTCTAACCACCTTAGTGGGTTGGTTGCTGCTTATCAAGAGGAGTTCCACCTTTTAATGCAGAGAAGTTAAGAAAAATAGTTCTTGACTTTCATATGGGAGATAATGGCTGGAAGAATAGGTTTTCCCAGAATAAAAATATTTTCCCATGAAAGCTCAGATATTGAAGGATCTCTAAAAGGCTACCAAGAAGATAGGAAGAACCCAGTTTCCTCTATTTAGTACCCATGCCAACAATAATTTAAGGTCCATTTGGAGAGGGTTGAATTTCTACTCTTTTCTGGATACCTTGTCAATCCAGATTTATTCTTTGATTTTAATCAGCTAGCTCAGTATCTTCTTAGTGATTAGAGGTTATACAGTGACAACAGAGATGTCAACCTAACAAGTTACATACCTACTGTGAATGTTGATAACCACATATCACCATCCTTCTTAAATATACAAAGTATTTTTTCAAAGACCAAACCAGCTCACGCATATACAAAGTTCAGAATACCAGTTGTGTTTATATAGCCAGTATAGAAAGCCTTAAGATCAGAGAATTTAGAAACATCTTTTCCATATTTGCCCAGAGTCCAAACCCACTGTATGGAAAGAGCCATATAACGTAGAACACTAAAAAATAATCACAGTGATAGTATTTGGGAATATTTTACCTACTTTTTCTGATCAGATGTATAGATGTAGGTGGTAGCAACAGGAGCAGTGGAAGCAATTTTGATAGGTGTATTATTTTCGCAAAGCTCCCTTACATTTCCACTCAAAAGTATTCAGCATTTTTGCTACAGGGTGCTAAACACTTGGCAGGGGAGAGCTAGTTGTGGAGAAGTTAACTACATTTGCTATTGTGCAGCCTACACTATAGTCATTTATTACAACAGGAAATCCTTAAAAGTTGATCGGAGACCTCTAAGTTGATCACACATTAAAATCCTCTGCACAGTAGCAATAAAATAAACCAGAAGGACAAGCATCAGCCTAGAGCCTCACACTGTAAAATGTCAATTCTAAGACAATCCTAGGCTACAGTCCTGATACTGGCATTTACCAGGTACATAATTTGAAGCTTTTTCTTCTCTAAGCCTTACTTACTTATAGAACAGTATATGCTTCAAAGGATTGGTAGGCTGATAAAGCATTTAAAATGCTTATGTTAGTATCTGGCTTAGTAACGATTAGTTTTTTCTATCATACTGCATAATCAGATATTTTAAAGGTTAGAGTGAACATCTTGTACTTTAATAGCATAGCTGGATTGTTTGTCCATCTCCTTGGCAACACTGTAGACCTAGGTATTGCAAAATGGAAATGTGTGAAGTTGGTGGTTTTCGTTTCCATTTCTCTACTTGTGAGGTAGAACATCTCTTATTAGCTATTTAAGTTTCTATTACCATAACTCAACTCTGTATAACTTGTTTTTCTAGGATTTTCTGACCTTCTTCCCCATACATGGAGCCAATTTTCGGTCTCCACTAGTACATCTTTGCCTGAGGTCCCGCTTCATAGCGCCCATACATACCCTCCTGTTCCAGGATCTTTCCAGCTCCTGTTCAAACCTTCCTGTGTTTACATAATACAGTTTATCGCTCAACTTTTCATGTCCTACCTGGAAGGACAGGTCCCTCCTATTTGTTGTTGGTTTTTTGAATTTAAGTTTATTTTGAAGGTTGAGACAGACCGAGTGTGAGCAGGAGAGGGGCAGACACAAGAGACAGAATCCAAAGGAGGCTTCAGACTCTGAACTGTCAGCCCAGAGCCAGACAAGGGACTTATGAACCAGGAGATCAGGATCTGAGCTGAATTTAGATGCTAAACCAACTAAGCCACTCAGGTAATTTGCATTTTTAAGTTTTACGTTCAGTTTGAGAGTATTTCTAAAATACTTACTAAAATTTAGAATAGGATTTGATAGAATTTATGGATAGACAAAATTCAGGTCTTAATACTGTTCATTAAGATTTTAAGTTGGTTATGTTTTTAATAGACATGGTCCCTTTCTGCTTTGGTTAACTTAGCTACTATAGACCTAAGAGTGGTCTTTAAGTTATATTTTCTAATACTAGTTGTATACAAAGACTACTAGGACTTAATGTAGCAATCTTCCTGAACTAGTTTGTTTGAAAACCTTGGTCTTCACTGTATTTGATTTTCTGTGCAGGGAGGACAAGCATTTTTTTAAAAAATGGGACTTCAGCATTTAGTATCTATTCCTGAGAGCACTCCAGGATAAAGTCTTTTTTTTTTTTTTTTTTAACATTTTTTTATTTATTTTTGGGACAGAGAGAGACAGAGCATGAACGGGGGAGGGGCAGAGAGAGAGGGAGACACAGAATCAGAAACAGGCTCCAGGCTCCGAGCCATCAGCCCAGAGCCTGACGCGGGGCTCGAACTCACGGACCGCGAGATCGTGACCTGGCTGAAGTCGGACGCCTAACCGACTGCGCCACCCAGGCGCCCCCAGGATAAAGTCTTTTTAATGTACTTTAATTAGTATTTCATTTAGTTGTAATACCTCAGTATAGGTAGGACTATAGAATTAAGATCATAGTAACCACCTAAGATTAGTGTTAGTGACTTATTTGGAGTTCCCCAAGGAGAGCCTAAGTAGTGTATTTAGCAAGAGATTCCAGAGTAGGGAAACCTAGGGAAGAAAGCCAAAGAAGTGTTTCAAAGCTACTGCTGTGGAAAATGGGGACCAATCCTGCTCTAGGCCCTCTGAAAGTATTGACAGTGACTCCCAGAAATCTGGGTATAGAACAGCCAGGTGGAATACAGCAGGTCTTGCCTAACTCTGGGAGAAGTCCCCAACACTTTAAGGTTGTGTTTGTGTACGGATCCAGCAGGTAGTTAGCACCTCAGCAAAAGTTCAAAGCCAGCAAAAGATGGTCAGTGTAGGAGGTAGAAGGAGGCTCTTCTGAGCTTGAAGGAAATGGTCTAAGATCTGATAACACATGGGGTTGAGAGCAAGAACCTGGGGTGTTAGGGTTTTCTACGTTCCATTTTTCTATGCAGATACAGTTGTGTTCACTTTGTTATCAGTCTTTGATATTAAGGCTGATTTCCAACAGTCAAAATGCAAGCCAAATTGTAAGCTACATCAGTACCTCTGCAACCAACTCAATGCTATTGAGTTAATCCTTCTCTTCTACCTTTTCTCGTCTACATAACTTTCTAGGTTGGGGTGGTCTTCACCCTCAACCTGGAGAGGTCTGAACCTTTGGTCTTTTCTGTTCATGTTTCCTACAGTTACCCATTCTTCATTATCACCAAATACTAGATCTCACAGACCTTAGGACTATAAAAACTTATAAAATGAAACCTATTACCAGACAGTACATGAAGTATAGTTTTAACACCTTTTCCAACAAGATTCCCTTTGATGTACCACAACACTATGAAGTTTAGAGAATAGTAATGGCCAATATTTGTATGAACCATAGATTACTAGTTTTAATATTTAGATATTTCAAGTTATTCATTGAAATGTTCATATAGGTTATGTTTTTGCATTTCCTTTATATTTTGTTGTGAATACTAGGTCAGAACAGGTATTTCTAACAAATATTGCCTATCCTTAAATGTAGAATTTACAAGGAAGAAAATTGATACACATAGGGAGTTTTAGTGAGCTAATTTTTTTCACAGAACCTTCGTATACATAATCCAGCTTTCTCTTGGCAATGGGGATGGGCTCAGGACTCCATTCTGAAAGCTACAAACATCTTACTCCATTCGGGCATCGTCTTTGCCACCAACATGAATCTGTTGAACATCGCCGCAGACTTGACATGAAGGTTATTTCCTTACCACTTTACTTTCCATGGGGGAAAGATAGTTTAGAATTACAAGAATTTTACAGTAGTTCTCTCACTTAAGGCCCGAAGTTTCAGATCCATTCTATGGGTGAAACAAAACATTACCAAAGCTGTACTGATAAAGCAGAGGTTTAGACCAGAAAGTGCTCTAGTTCATTCTTTAAAACTTGGTAAGGTCATGCATATGAAGTGGAGATAAACAAAGGCCTCAAAAGTGTAAGTATTTCTACTTATTTTTATTGAAGCACTTTAAAATTTTGGAAGCACAATGACCCAGATTTAGTTCTAATTTCAATCTAGAGGTCAATACTATGAGAAATGTCCCTTTGCATATCTATCCTCTTATTGGTCTAAGAAATCTTGGTTTCAGTAGATCACTGTTGTCACTTGTAAAATAGGTTTTTAAAAGTTCCTTCCCACTATTTCAAGAATTGTTACAGCCAAAACCAAGTGTTAAGTGATAATTCACTATCTAGCTTTATGAAAATTGACCTAAGACTAGAAGTGGTGATATATTAGGTTTTCCAGGTATCTGAACACTGCTATCTAGCAAGTACAAAAATATCTGTAAAACAGCAGATGCTCCAGACATTGTAAGGGACAGAAGTTCCTTCCACTAGGCTTACTAACATTCAAGCACACTTTATATTAGAATTTGTACTACCTCAGTGTAAAAATTCAGTGGCAATTTATCCCTGTTTGAAGGTTTTGTGCTTGATTTTATTAAGGATCTAGATGAATTAGGTATTTTACATATCCTCAGATCTTTTAGAAATGCTATGTATAAGATTTTGAGGGTCAAATTCCATAAAGATAATGCATGCCTAAGCATTAACCTTCAAAGTACTTTGAAGTTTTCTAAAAAAGCTGAATATCAAGGTACTAGTAAAATATATACTTGCAATTCACTAAGGAAATGAATTTAGAATTCTCCTTGTAGATTACCAGCTATCTTTTGAAGATGTAAGGATTTCAAGGATTTCTTTATCAGAATTATATTCAACTACTATTTTGTACCTTTGACTTACCAATATTTTGAGGAAGTTTGATCAAGTTCTGAAAGTATGGTCAACTATGTAGTCTCAAGTAATTCTGCTGAATTTGTTTACATGGAAATATTCTAACAAATTCTACTTAACAGAAGTAATGCTACTATTGTTGGGGGTAATGGAATCATCCAGAAAAATCATAGTATACAGAAGAGGTCTACTGGGATACATAAATCATTGCTCCTTTAACAGTTCATTAAGACATGTTGAGCATTTAGGGGAAAGCTCAATCATATCTCCCATGTTTGGAGGGAATAATGCAAGAATAGCACATAGAGGCCTAAAGTATTGGAAGTATTCTTAAAGTTAGAATAGAGTATATAGTCTTAGGTGTGCAAGAATGACAACTTCAACATTAGACTCCGCTATCGAGTCCTAAGGTGGTTGTAAAAATGGGACACAACTCCTCCCGTCAGGAAATATGTGCTATTTACTGGCTTTTAGGAAAAGGACTGGTGAGCAGCTTAGGTTTTTCTCCTCAGTAAACGGTTACGGGTCAGTAGAATACAGGATATCTACACAAAAGGTACTATATAACCAACTTCTTTCCTTATTTTCCATCATAATTAGGTGGTCATTGTTCAATAAAATAAAAGTCAGATATCTTCTAGGAAGTCGAGACATCAAGGGATTGAAATAAAATGCCTGAACATATAAAAACCCTCCAAGTCCTAAAAAAATCTTCCCATTTTCCTACTCCCAGTAGTAAAGTTCAAACAAGCACCCTTGAAAGTAGTTCTTAAACATTAGATCAAACTATTATCCTTGGTAATAAAATCAAAGTCCTCCATCTTATTCTCTAGAAATTTCAGCTGAGAAGTTCTTGTGGTTTAGTGTATATTGAAGCTATTTTCAGCCAGCATATATGGTCTTTTGCAGGAGTAACTCCTTTAATGTCAGAATCTAGATTAACACCTTATAGCCTCCTTTTAGAGTCCAAACGGTTAAAGGAATAACTATACAGACTCCATTTTCATCTAATTTAGAAAAGTAAATGTGGAGTTCTTACTGGGGTGATCTCAGGTTAAATTAGGTTTCCGTAATACCCAGCACATCGCCCCATCCAAGCACATAGTAGGAAAAAGTCATCTTGTTTTGAACCTCACTGGAATGCCCAGCCTATGCATGTGTGCAGAATCAACTCCCATAGAAGAATCTTTGGGCCAAGGTACTCTGGCATTACTCCCATATCCTGGGGGTGAGGAGCTAGGAATGAGATAAAACCTATCAAACCCACTATTTCTTTTAATAAGTGGCTTTGAAATAGTGTTTTTCTTGCAGTGTTTGTGAACTGGCAGAGGGAATCCTAGTCTCCAGGACAATTGGAGATACTGCTTTCCTAACTCCTATATAAAGCAGCTTTTGTTAAGATTTTGCTTTAGATCCTTGGGAAGTTGTTTGTGGAATAAAAACAGCTTCACAGTATCTTGTGATTAGACCTTACTGATTCTGTGCCAGAGCCTACTGCTAGCAGGCTTTGCTCTGGCAGTCTAGGCAGGGGGATGGATCTCCACCTAAATTGTGCATGGAGATCACCTGAAAGTCACTTGAGGCACCTAAAGACCAACGCCAGGCAATCTCAGTTGGGTTGGCTTACCCTGGTCCCAGAATGCCCCAGGTGACTCATGTGCACACAAAACAGCCACAGGTTGGTCTTACTAAAACCTGCCCCTTAGTGTTCTTTGCTTCAGGCATTGATTTCACCTGGGAATTTACTCTCAATGGGGTCCTTCCTCAAGATGAAATTGCTGGTACTTCAAGTCTCTTCCTCAGACTAGAGGGGATACGTACTTCTCCAAGGCACTTGCTCCTCCATTGTTGAATTCCATACATTTTCAGGTATATTTGCCTGAACAGGAAAAACCTATACACATACTTGTAAAACCTGGTTCACACTGAACTCACAGTAACATCTTTTCCACCCCTCTTACACTCCATCTCCAGCCAAGGAAATCCCAGGTTCATTATGAACCACTCTCCTCAGACTTGAGGTAGAGGGTCAGCTGAGCTAATGCTTCTCTTTAGGTCTCAAACTAGCAGCTCAGGAAGCCCCTGGTATTGTGAATCTGAAACCATCTTGGCTGTCAAGCAATATAGTTCGTGGTTTTCTACCTGGCTTTCCTAAGAGACCTACAGACCGTTGTACCCTCTAGATCAGGAATATTCAATTTAGCCTGCACATTAGCATCACCTGGAGTTTTTTTGTTTTTTTTTTTTATTTTTTTTTTTTCAACGTTTATTTTATTTTTTGGGACAGAGAGAGACAGAGCATGAACGGGGGAGGGACAGAGAGAGAGGGAGACACAGAATCGGAAACAGGCTCCAGGCTCTGAGCCATCAGCCCAGAGCCTGACGCGGGGCTCGAACTCACAGACCGTGAGATCGTGACCTGGCTGAAGTCGGACGCTTAACCGACTGCGCCACCCAGGCGCCCCGCATCACCTGGAGTTCTTAAACACCTTTGCGCCCCAGCTACACTGCAACTGAAGAGACAGACTGACCTTGGGCAGATAGGGAGGAACGGCCCCTTATTAATAGTAAGGCAGAAAGTACCAGACCTTTTGACACACCTGCTCCCTGAAACAAACGCCCTGGACCCTATCTTGGTTTAGCAGCTACGCAGTAACTCCCCGTCAAAAGGTCCTGCCACTGTAACCCATATAAGACTTCCCTCCACTTAGCAGCTTTCTTAAGGAGCCCCTCCCGGGTAGTGGGAGTCTCTCTTCATTCTCTCCCTAACAAACCTGGTGCCTGTGCTGCTCTTAACCTGGTTCTTTGGTTCCATCCTTTGACCTCCTCTGAACAAGATTATTGGGTTTTTAAAAAGCAGTTCCACAACCACGGAAGTCAGAAGCTCTGGGGATGGGGGGGAACAGTGGTTTTATTTTCTACCCAACCCCCCAAACCAACCATGAAAGCCAGTAAAAAATAAAGCCTCATTTGAAGTGGAGTCCAGAAGCTCTGAAAGGAGAGCTCTCACACATGTACTCCTGGGCAGCCTGTATAACCAGCTCAGAGAAGGAAAACCATTCTTACCTTGACAAATGAGGTCACTTCTCATGCAGGAATTTATCACTTACCTTGAAGGAAAAAAAGGAAGATCGCTCCCTTCCCCAGCAGCAACACACTAGTCACTGCTTGCCACCAGTGAGAAACCTCCACAGCCTCAAACTCTTGTTCTCCAATAAACTTCTGTTCAACCCCTTACCCCCCCCCCCCCCATTTCCTGTTAGAGCCTAGTAAGAGCTGACCTTCCTTCAGGCACTTCGGACTTGCAGGTCTGATTTGCAATTCTCTGCTATGCCTAAAAAAACCCCATGTTTTGCTAGGAACATAGCTATTTAAAAAAAAATTTTGAGAGTGCCATGGGGTGGGGGGTGGGTGGGGGAGGAGGGAAGGGAGAAACAAAGAGAATCTCAAGCAGGTTCCTTGCTGTCAGTTCAGAGCCCAACATGGGGCTTGAGCTCACGAACTGTGAGATCATGACCCGAGCCAAAATCAGACACTTAAGGACTGAACCACCCAGGTGCCCCAGTTAGTTAGCTAGCTATTTTAAGGTCTTCATCCCCCACCCCAAATCAGTGACTCAGCTGTGAGAGCTTACTAAACCCTCAGGGTACTCTCCTAGCCCCAGGCGAGGCCTTCCTGGAGCCCTCGGCTTAGAAGACCACAAGGGGCCCCTATTGCAGGTTATAAGAACACCCCTGCCAGTAAAACCAAAACCCCAGGAGCTTTCACCAACTGCAAAATTAAGTTATTGTACAGAGCAGGCTTAAAGACTTTGTGAATGAGCTTCCTACTGTTGCTACAAATTTCCAGTAAGTTAGTGGCTTATAACAAATGAAATTTATTTGCTTACAGTTCTGGAGGTCAGAAGTCCGCAGTAGGTCACACTGGGCTAGAATCAAGGCATCAGCAGGGCTGCATTCTTTCAGGAGGCTCAGAGGGAGAAGTCCTCGCCTTAGGTTTCCCAGCCTCCAGAGGCTACCTGCGTTCGTTCCTCCGTGTGGGTTAGCACATCCATCTGGAAACCGGCAACCGCCCCACTCTCACTTCTGCTTCCATGTTGGGGTTTCCCGGCTGCCTCTCTCTTCAATTTATAGGGACGCTTGTGATTACTTACATTGGATCCACCCTGGTAATCCAGGCTACTCTCCCCATCTGAAAGTCAGCTGATCAGATTGACCATTTGCAACCTTAATTCCTCCTTGTCATGTAGTGTAATATACAGGTTCTAGGGATTAGGACGTGATAGCTTTGGGTGTGGGGAGCCGTGTTTTCTTCCACCATAGTTCAGGCTTCAGAATTACAAACAACTGTGCAACTATAAAAGCCTATGTCTGGCTGGCTTCAATTAAAATGTCCTGTACAAACCCCAAGTCCACAATACTATGCCTCTCGGGGCTTCCAAATGCCTCAATTGCTGCATATATTTCACTCTCTTAGCATTTACTCCATTTCTCTTAGTTTCGGCTGTCTATTCACCCGGTATTGATAATATATACACCAAACTGCAAGGTCTGCTCTCCTCCTCCAAATGTCCTAACAAAATGAGAGAAAGTATTTTAAGTTCAATATGGTGTTCAGGATACCAGGAAGTTTTAATATTTTTCATGCCTTTTCTAAGAGTTTTTGTCTAATTTCTTATAATAATATCAGATTATTCCAAAACAGTAAAACGCTGTACTCTGAATATAGTAACTTTGAGATAATACTACCAAAGTGCACTTTTATTCATGGTACATGTGGATTACAGGGACTCTGCTTCCTTTCGCCCTTCTAGAACCGTGGCTGATAGAGACCTGACATCTTTCAGCACACAGTCTGGAATATTTGGTTACTACAGAAGAGGACAAGACCCAAGCCCTCCTCATTGCCTTGAGACTGGAAATATCACCTTCTTTTCTGATCGTAACCAGTTGGCCAGACCTAATCATATGGCCCTAGCTTAACCACAAGGTAGCTCACAGAATATTTGGTTAGCGCTCTATCTGTACACATGGTAATTCTAAAACCTAAATCCTATAAATATTCATCTGTTCCATGAGAGTAAACCCCCAGGGATTATCCTTTCTTTTCCACTATAACTCATACTCGTTAAAAGTCTTGTTAGTCTTGTGTACTAGATATACCAAATTCAATCACTTCTTACCACATCCACCAATACCAATCTCTTCCCAATGGATTTGGGTCTATACACCATATACACAGTGAAGTCTTCTTTTCTATTACTTTTAAATGTTTTAAATGGCATGCATGTCTTTTCCAATTTGTGTGTGTGTGTGTGTGTGTGTGTGTGTGTAGTGTATATACAAATAATACATACAAACCACTTCCTGATTATGTATATAAAGTTATTCAATAGCACATGAGTACATGGTATACTTTATAAAGCAACATATTGCTGGTATAGAGAATCCACATAAACTTCAATATTACATTTTAAAATAGTATTTTAAACTAAGCAACACTGAAAAATATAGACAAAATTACTGAATAAATAAATGAATAAAATGGAACAAAAATTCACAGCATTATATCAGTTGATAGGAAATATTGCATATAGCTCATTGACAGAATAATCAATTTTACTATTATATACAACTAGAAGCAGTTTACACAATTGAAGTACTCTTTCTCATTGATAGCTTTATTTATAAATGAGCTGTATTTCTCAATAATAAAATGTTGTTTAAGATTCGTCTTACAGGGATGCCTGGGTGGCTCAGACAGTTGAGCGTCCCACTCTTGATTTTGGCTAAGGTCATGATCCCAAGGTTGTGGGATTGAGCCCTGCATCAGTCCTCATGCTCAGCATGGAGTCTGCTAAAGATTTTCTCTGTCTCTCTCTCTCTCTCTCTCCCCGACTCTAGCTCAATCTCTAAAAATAATAATAATAAAATTCACCTTATGTAGCTTTTTTAGAATGCATAAATATAGGAGATAAATAAGTTTTATAATATTCAAAAGACAATTACCTATTCAGTTGTTGGGAGTGTTAAATTAATCATCACATGTCAGTGGTCTAGAGAACAAATGCAAGCATGTAGTGAGTACCAAAACTTGATGTTACGATTATTGATATTCTAGCAGTTTTCATGGATTGGTAGTGGGAGAAAACAAGTTGCAATGTATTAATGGGAATGGTAGAGAGAAAAATTCTTAAAAGACATGTAAGTCATGCACAGTGAAAACAGTTTAATAATTTAATGAGTCTTGCATGGCTGGGATACTGTCTAGTACCAACTTATTTCAGCTTTCAGTAAATGTGAAAGTATGGCCCACCTCTCCAGAACCCATATTCAGAACAGGGTATGAGCAATGTCCGAAAGAAGAAAGCACTGGATTATGTCAATTCTTGAGATTTTAAGGAACGTTGAAACCCTGTTTTCCAACAATTTCTCCTCTCCTCTATCTGCCAATCATAGTTTTTTCAAAGAAGGAATATGTTATGATAGCTGAAATTTGGGTGATAAAATCTGAGTGGATAAAAGTCAATTATGTTACAGTTAATTCAATTTACATTAACTCAGCTCTTACTTAACTACTTCTGTTTACTAGACACTTATCAAGATGAAGTATATTGCTGGCTTTTGAATCCTGTTGTAGGGAAAAGAGGTATCTTTATTTAATAGTACACCATCTTGTCATATGTGCCACAACACGGCATGAGAAGGAATTTTTACCAGGAAATTATTAATAAGATAAATTACCATTGTGTTAGTCCCTACACAGTAAATGAAATGTTGGAAAATAGAGAATAGAAGAAAAAAATTCCAAAGAGGGAAAAAGCAGGAAGAACATTATCAAGTTTCAAATAAGAGTGCAACTACGTAACAGGATTTCTCTTTAGCTCTGCTAAAATAACAACCATGGCCTAATCTAAGAGTGAAAACAGATTTTCAGATTCATCTCCAGCTATATTTTATCTCCTAGAACACATTTATTATTTAATTCCATGTGATAAATGGTGATGACTTGGCTTGTTATGATGACTTTTCTTTTATTCGTGCATTTATCAACACCAAATTTTCGATTCTGAGGATGCTTTTATAGCACTGATCAATCAAAGGCCATTGCTCAAGTGGCTTTGGCCTCTTCAACCATAATGTGGCTTGTTCAATTTGTTTTTATCGGATTGATTACAGAAAGGCTTAGCTGTTTTTGTGCCTGAATATAGAGCAGAGACTGCCTAACTCAGAGACTTGTTTAAATCTGATAAATTACTAAAAGAGCTCTGTTGGGTTCGTTTTCTGTGATGCATTTGTATGTTTATTTTACACTCATTTGTTGTGCAGCATTTAGGTTGTTTTCAATTACTCTCTGTAGTAACACTAAATATCATTGTCATTTTATGCATGTTTCTCCTTCTATTTTAATTTTTTTCCTTAAAGGTTTTCCTTAAGAAGTACAATTGAGTGAAATTGTGTGAATATTTTTAATATCCATGGTACACAGTGCCAAATTACTTACAAAAAAAAAACAACTGTGCTTATTTCCATTCCCAATATACAGGTAACTATCCTGTTCTCTGTCCTCTTGTCTTAATCAGAAGTGCTTTACATGCTCAGTTAACCCCTCTTCAAGCTAAAGTGCCAGAGTGCTTATACATAAAGTGAATATTTTTAATTTTAATTTACAGATGAATTAAAAAATTTTTTAGTTTATTTATATGTTTTTGAGAGAGAGAACACACACACATGCAGAAGTAGGAGAGGGGCAGAGAGAAGGAGAGACAGAATCCCAAGCAGGCTCCACACCATCAGCGCAGACCCCAGTGCAGGGCTTGAACTCACCAACGGTGAGATCACGACCTGAGCTGAGATCAGGGGTTGGAGGCTTAATGGACTGCACCACCCAGGAGCCCCTACAGATGAATTGGAACATATAGGACAAATGTAACTATATTCAGAGGAACTAAGAATAAAATTAGATATAGAAGAACTTTTTTTTCTCTTTTGTACTTTGAAAACAGCATAGGGGCCCCTGGGTGGCTCAGCTGGTTAAGCGTCTAACTTGATTTCAGGTCAGGTCATGATCTCACAGTTTCTTGAGTTCGAGCCCCACATCAGGCTCTTCAGTAATAGTGCAGAACCTGATTGGGATTCTCCCTCTCCTTCTGGCCCTCCCCTATTTGCACTCTCTCTGTCTTTCTCAAAAATAAACAATAAATAAATAAAAAAACTGTAAAGAAAACAACAGCATAGAAGAATGAGTTAATAAGAACTACCTTGCCTATTAGAAACAGCTAGGACTCCTACATAAACATGTAACAACAAAAAACAAAGTTAAATGCAAACTTGATCTTGAAAGAAAGGGTGATTCCATTTTGCAAGAAGTGCTGAGTTGCTACCATAGCAGGTTCGGATAGTGAAAGATAAGAGTAGAAATTTTTTCTTGGAAATGGGCCTATGTTCTAGGCCTTTAGACAGAGCTGGGAGAGAGGGATTCAGGTGCAGATGATTTATTCAAGAATGCTCTTCAGGAAAGCCCATAGAGAGCAAATGAAGCAGGTCAGGAGAGCGGAAAGCCTTGGCATAACCCATAGGGAAGACTGTGAAGTATAAAAGTATTTACACTTTATAGCCTGACTTCACTGGGACATTGGCTGTGGCCTGGGGTGTGGCAGCCAGGTGCCCTCCGATCAGATGGCTCCTCTCAACCAAAAGCCATTTGTTAAGGAAAAGGGGTGGCATTAAGTCATGAGAAGTCCATACTTACAGCAGCTGGGGGATTGATATCCTGGTGTGCTAAAAGGCATCTGTGGGGGACTAGAGTTCACTACAAGAAACTAACATTGGGGCTGTCACTTCGGAAAGCTCATGAGCTCATAAAAGAAAGCAAAATACCCCACTTATTGACTCAAAGAAAACAATGAAGCTTATCTGTCTCTCCCTGTGATTTTGGTTGGAAAACAGAAAAGAAAAAAAAAAAAAGCCTTTCATGAAAAATACAAATCTCAAGCCTCCTCCTCGCATGGATAAGAGCCAGTCTAAATTACTCACATATTAAGGTAAAAGAAGAGCCCAGAAATTAATATAAAAACTGATGCTGGTTCAGTAATACCATTATAAAGCCCAGCGGGAAGCAACGTCATGTTTTCTCTTGATTTTTTCAGTACCCCAAATACGTAGTTGGATGATGACTGGCAGGACACTGAAAAGAAGCTGTCAGTGAAAGACAAAGTCCACGTAAAGAGACAACTCCTGTAAGATGAGTCAGTAGAGACTCTACTGACAAGAATTAAAAATGAAATATTAGCTAGATGGTGAATAGCACTTTCCCTGTCATAAAGAATTTTTGAAATATTTGCTTTTGCAAACCCTCCCACTGTTTTTTTTAAACATGACTAAGTTAATTGATTACTGAATTTCCTATCTAAAAAATGGTACTGTGTGTGTATTTGTTTAAATATATATTTCTGTGGGAGTATATATATGGTTAAATGCGTAGACCTTGAGTTCACCTCCTGGCGTCAATTTTGCCTGCTTTTCAGACTCCAGAGCTCTAATGCAACCCACGCTTTGGTCAGAGTGAACGCAGCTGTGTCTGGCTCTGGGGAAGGGCTGATCTGGTTTCTGCCTCATCCTGGAAAGAGAGGAGTCTGATGTGCTCAGTTCTAGACCCTTTCCAGAAAACTGGAATGTAAATTGGCCCAATCAAGTTGGTTCATCCTTAGCCAAAGTTCATCTTTTCTTTTTCCTGCCCTTGCCATTACTGTTTGTTCAAACATTACCTGTATTCAAAATTATGACATCACTTGTCTGCTGTTTCTTCACTTGTTCATTCTCTTTGTTTTTGTGTGTTTATTTCTTTATTGTGACATTCATGGAGTTGCAAGCGATTGATTAGAGATTAAAACGTGCCAAATTTAAGTGGAATTCGTTGTCCTTATTTTCTGTATCAATATTACCAGAGGGCTGTTTATTACTCATAACAAATCACTAGATTTTGTTTATTTGGGCACTCCTCTAAGTCACCTGTGCTTTCTAGATCATTAACCTATGATTTTAGTTTTATTATTTCCACGCTTCTGCTTGTATTTCCCTTATTTTACTTTTGTTTCACTATTTTTAATGTTTATTTATTTATTTTGAGAGGGAGAGAGAGAGAGAGAGAGCGCACAAGCATAAAGAGGAAGGGAGAGAGAGAATCCCAAGCAGTCTCCACCCTCAGCACAGCACTTCCACAGGGCTTGATACTCAAAAACCTTGAGATCTTGACCTGCGCTGAAATCAGGAGTTGGACACTTAATGGATTGAGCCATCCAGGTACCCCTCCATAACTTTTTATATTGAAATATTAGCTCATGAATTTTATTCTTTAGTTTGTTTAAAAAAATTTTTTTTAACATTTATTTATTTTTGAGACAGAGAGAGACAGAGCATGAACAGGGGAGGGTCAGAGAGAGGGAGACACAGAATCTGAAACAGGCTCCAGGCTCTGAGCTGTCAGCACAGAGCCCGACGCGGGGCTTGAACTCACGGGCCACGAGATCATGACCTGAGCTGAAGTCAGCCGCTTAACCAACTGAGCCACCCAGGCGCCCCTTTAGTTTGTTTTTAAATGTAATGGTTTAAGGCTAGAAATGTCTAAGATTTGCATATGTGTATATATATATATACATATATATGCATATCATAGTTTTTTATAAGAATATTTCTACTACTGTTCAGTTCTAAAGAGTTTCTCATTTCTATTATAATTTCTTCTGTAACTGATAGAATATTAAAATACATTTTAATTCATTTATGTAGTTATATATGAATGTATCTTTTTTTTAGAATCTCTAATTGATTTGCATTGTGGTTAAAGGTTTGTGGAGTATATGAAACTATTTTTTTCACATTCATTAACATTTATTTACTTTGTGCCTTGTGAGATGGCCAATTTTGAAACATATTTAAGGTATTCTTGAAAAAAATGTGTATTTCTGATAGGTAAGTGTAAACCTTGTTTATCTATTAGTAAGATAATACTTCTTAATGTTATTATTCAAGATTTCTAAATCATTACTCTTTTTTTAAGGTTGCCTGCCTAACAAGTCTCAGTAGAGGCTATAACTTTCTCCTACTTTGAATTAAGATTTGAAAAATTGTCCTCGTAATTCTGACAATTATTATCTATTTTAAAACTGTTTACTGAATCAGACATGATCATATTTTTCCATCTTGAGAATTGTTCCTGTTAACATTGTCTTCAACGATGCTTGAGATTTTCTATATAAGCAATTCATGCCATTTGAAAATAGGAGCAATTCATTTTTTGTTTCTAATATTTTGCCTGTTACATGTTTTATTTATTTTTATTTCATTATTATCCTGCCCAGGTATTTCAGTAAGATATTCAATAAGTGCAGTAACAGTGAACATCTTTGCCTTGGTCTTAATCTTATGGGAAAAGCATTCATTCTTTTACCATTAAGTGGAATACAGTATTAGCTGTAGTTTTTCAGTATATGCTCCTAACCAGTTTGAGGAAGCTCCCATCCATTCTTATCCACTGAGAGTTTTTAGCATAAGTGGATTCAATTTCGTTAAATATGTTTTTCTGCAAATAATAACATTGTCAAATGCCCTCTTCCACCTATAGTCAGTTGATGTGTTGTATTATATTGAAAGGTTTTTAAACGTCAAGTCAGGTTTACATTTTTTTAGATAAACCTCACTTGGTATTGATGTATTATCATTTTCATATATTGTTGGATCCTGTCTGTTAATATTTTGAAGAGTTTTGCATCTTTATTCATGAAGGATAGTGTGGTTTTCTTATGTTTTGTCTACTTTTGGTATCTGGGTGATACAGGCCTCATAAGGTGAATTGGGGAGCATTCTCTGCTTTTCTATATTCTTGAACAGTGTGTGTAGAATTGGTTTTATTTATTCCTTAAGGTTTTGGTATCACATACAAGTAAAACTCTCTGGATCTGAAGTTTTCTTTGATTGAAAGCTTTTAACTACGAATAGAATTTCATTAATAGGTTCAGGATTATGCAGTTTATCTCTTCTTGAGGAATATTTAATAGTTTGCACACTTCAAAGTATTGGTCATTTCATCTGAGTTGTCAATTTATGGGTATAAAATATTTTGCAGTGTTCCATTATTATCTTTTGAATGTCAGTCTTCAGTGATGATACCACTTTCATTTGAGAAACTTGTTATCTGTGTTTTCTTGCTTTTTTTCTTCATCACTGTAGCTAACTGAAGTTAATCAGTTATACTGAGCTATGTTTTCACCAAATTGAAAATGAAATAAAGTCTCCATTTATTCATATCCTTCAACAATAAGGCCAGGTTGGCAGGTGGTTGTGGAAACCTTAGGTGATTCTCAGTCTTTAATTATGAACCTGAAGCTTGAAAGTGTTAATGTGCTATAGTGGATAATTACATCTTAAAAGAGCACTGTTTTTCCATTTTAATGCCTTATGATTTCAGTTCTTGAAAGAGTGAAGTAATACTGGAAAATACTAATGGCAGTGGAGAACCTGCATTAATTCCAGTGAGATAGTTTATATTCTCCAATCATTTCTGATGAGCCAAGAGAAAATGTAAAATATCTGCATTTATTACAAACAATTTAGCTTACTGATTATTGTGATTTGCATTCTATTTACATATTTGCTTTTCAGAGCTCAATTGATACCAACATCAACCATACAAGAATTTCTGGTAATTAAGTTAGAAATAATTAGTTCATCTCCTATTACCGGATGTGCCAGTATGTTTTCTCCCCTTTAGGCTGGGGAGACAGTACTTTACAGCTTACAATACTTTATCCTTATCAGGACCCTCAATGAAGCTGAGGCTATGGTAGGAAAAAAATAGCCATGTCTTTGATCCTCAGCAAGGAGCAGATATATCTGACCAGAAGATGGCTTTATATATTATGATGATTTCTCTGTACTGTATTGTATTTTATAATCAAAATCACTCTGTTTATTGAATTTAAGTTACAAATTCAATAACATGCTAGACCTGTCCTTAAAGGTTTAATAGTATACCAGAACCATAATCCTGGAGATTGGAGGACTCTTTAGGGTACCAGGTCCAGCCCAGTGCACCCAAGCAAAACTTACATCCTCAGGGCTGGTGTTGGCCACATCCCTGGATCTTGTCACATAGTCCGTGCGTATTAAATGCGGTGGTTTTTTTTTTTTTTTTTTAATCTCATGGAAGGGATTATCCACATCTGAAGACTTCTTTTAATAAGATTACTGTCACACGTATTTGATTTTAAGCCTGGATATCATAAAATGCATCATTCTTGACACTGTACTGAAATTTGTCTCCTCATACCCTTGACCCTTCTGTGCTATTTATGCCTCCTGAAGATGAGCAAAGTTACTTTAATCCCTTCTCAAATCACACCCCCCCCATAAAATCTTTCCAAAGACAGTTACCAAATGACTTTTTTTTAACTCCCTGATTCCTCAGATTTTTCTCCAGATATAATGCTTTAAAGAGCACTCATTATTTGACTTCTTTTTTAGTTATATGAGGATTTATGGTTACTATATATTTTATATATATAAATTATCATTATATATATACACATATATATGAATATATATATAATACAGTATATATATTATATATATAATATATATAATATATATATAATACAGTAGCCCATCCAAAGCAAAAGGGTAAGTTTCTGAAAACTCCTCTGTAAGCGTATTAAGAACAAACATAACTCTGTCATAAAATGAAAAGGATAAGTGGGGCTTAAGTAATAATAAATACGTTTTATCTAACTAACCCAGGAGAACTTTTTTCCAGTGGTTGTATTTTGTAGCTCATCATCCAGAGTTATATATCCCCTAAAACTACAGAGGCAATTTCTCTGAAGTTGCTTTTCCGAAATAGGCTCTTTTATTAATAGAATCATATCCCCCCAAAATAGATATATTGACGTCTGAACCCTGGTATTTGTGAATTTGATCTTATTTGGAAACAAGGTCTTTGTAGGCATACATGAATTAAATGAGGTTGTTGGTGGGAGTGCTAATTGCATACAACGGGTATTTTTTTTGTTTTGTTTTTATTTTCTTGATTTTCTTAATGTTTTTATTTATTTTTGAGAGAGAGAGAGAGAGAGAGAGAGAGAGGTAGAGGGAGAGGCAGACACAGAATCAGAAGCAGATTCCAGGCTCTGAGCTATCAGCACAGAGCCCAAGGCGGGGCTCCAAGTCACGAACCCTGAGATCACGACCTGAGCCAAAGTCAGATGCTTGGCCAGTCGACTGAGCCACCAGCTTCCCCTATAATTGGTATTTTTCTTTAAAGTGTTTATTTATTTATTTTGAGTGAGAGAGAGAGTGTGTGCACACTCAAGGGAGGGAGAAGCAGAGAGATAAAGGGAGATAGAGAATCCCAAGCAGGCTGTGTGCTATCAGTACAGAGCCTGACATGGGGCTCAATATCTCATGACCCATGAGATCGTGACCTAAGCCAAAATCCAGAACTGGACGCTTAACTGACTAAGCCACCCAATCGCCCCTAACTGGTGTTTTTTATAAGAGGGACATTTTGATACAGACACATGGGGAGACTATCATGTGAAGATGGAAGCAGAGACTGGAGTGAAAAAGCATCCATAAGCCAGGAAACACCTGGAACTAATAGAAGCTGGATGGAGGAAGCCAGGAAAGATACTCTCCTAGAGGCTTTGGAGGCAGCAGGGACATGCTGACATCTCGATTTGAGACATTCAGCCTCTACAACTGTGAGAGATTAAATTTCTGTTTTAAGCTACCTATTGTGGTCATTTGTTATGGCACATTGTTATGGGAATCTAATACAGGGTCAAAGTATTCATTAGCAAAACAACTCAGTTGCTGCATTAATTTGGGCTCTTGTCTTCAAAAATTAGATTGATCATGCTGTACTCTAATTTTATCATCTTCTTGAGGTGATCGGCTAGGGACATATTCTAACTGGGGCTTTTATACTTCTGAAGTTGGCCATAAATGGCTAGTGTCAAAACTGGAACAAGACAAGCTTTACAGAATAAAGGTGGATAGTGCAATATAGAGCTGAGCCCCAAGAAGCAACGTCTTTTTGGGTTTCCATTTTGTTGGTCTAATGTACTGGAATATAACCATGGTTGAAGGTAACCTTCCATTGTTTGGGGATAGCGGTATCTCTTCAGTTTTCTAGTTTTTATTTGTTTACTAGTAATACTGAATAGGTAAGGAAAAGAGGGACATTGCATGAAATAATGACATTTTTAAGAAAATAAGAACTACTGCTCTGGCAGTGAACTATGGGATAAATGAGAGTAAAGAGACAGGAAACAAACACTAGGATTGTTGTTGCAAGACTCTAATGGTGTAAAATGAGAACCATAATCTACAGGAAAGAAACTATAGCCAATCTGACTTCTAGAGAAAGCAAATTTAGTACTGGAGGATCTATGAACCATTTTCAATATATTAAGAAAAAGAGAGAGAGAGAGAGAGAGAGAGAAATTCTTAACATTTATTCATAAGAAGACTGATAAACTGTTTTAAATTTTTCAGGTTTATTTGGTTTTATCTTAAATGAAATGAACTTAGTTTTGAAACCTTGAATAACTAATGGGAAAAATAAAATGTTTTAATACCAATTCATTTTTAACGAGCAAAGCAGTGTGTTAGGGGAAAATTACATAAAGGGTTTTTAATGGTGGCAGCTCAGGGTCATTGCCTTAGGCCTGGTTCATTCTCCACAGTGCATGTTCCTTAGTGGCCTGATATCCTGCTGTCTGCTCAATCAGCAATGTCAATTAGAGGAAGAAACAGAACCAAGGTTATTCTTGCTTCAGAATTAAGAACAATTTTATTTTCAGAGAAATATATAATGACTTCTCTAAATTCTATGAGGATATGTACATATAAGAGTTAAAAGAATTCCAAAAGTGATGTACCCTATTTATTGCCAAAATATGAAGCTAATTTATATTCATTTATACTGAAAGTAGGACACACTTGACAGCTATTAATCCATACAGTAATTAACATTAGCTTTGCAAGCTGAAGATAATATAAAAAGCTTATGCTGTGATATAAAATGTTTCAATGGATCATAATTAACACACAACTTGAGTTTCTGATTAACCATTTTTCTTAGATTGTTTTATAGGTTATGCCTAATTAATGAAAATGAATATAAAATTTTTGTACTATATGCTGGAAGTCCAAAAAAAAGAATTACTATAATTTCATTTTGCTATTATTCTTCATGTATTGATTAAAATTTGAGTGGTTTCATAAGGGATTACTATTACCACAAAGTCTTATTTCATTAAAAAAAACAAAAACAATGTCTTGCTTTCTTTCTAGAATTCTAAAGAACATGTTATGAGCGTTGCTATAGAAAAATTTAATTATTAAATCATATTTGATAAAAACTAAATACATACAGAATTGTCACTCACTGACTACTTTTTTGTAGAAAACTATTTGAATTTTTTATATTCTCTATAAAAATCTATGCCTGCATTTTAAGAAAACATTAAAAATGTAGATGCTGAAAATCATGTCTTAACATATAACATCGAAATCCTTAAATAACTGTTTTTTAAAAATGAAAGATGTGTGGTAATTTACTACTACTAAAATTGCTATAATATTGTTCTTGTATCCAAAATGCCCCCTTTAAAACATGTAATATGACCTAATTATTTTATTTGAAATACTATGAATGCTGACCAAATTTCTTTTGAATATGAACATCCTTTTGTAAAATGACTGAAATAATGAGGATATTGTCTGTGAAAAAGTAACTCAAATTCTTTTACTTGTGGTTTCATAGATGATAGATAATAAGCCAAGGTCTGGATTCCTCTCCTATGTGGGACAGAGAATATTATTCTATTTCACGAGGACAAATTGCATTCCTGGTCTATTTAGTCACATTAAATGAATACCACTTTTTCAAAGAAGAATTTATATAAAGTCATAAATTTTTAGTACAGAACAACTCAAACCACTACAAAACCCCACTGATTAGCAATGAATTTGAGGTATTGCATATTTTTATCCTTTTTATCGGTTTAATCAGATTAATTTCAAAGTCCTCAATTATCTATTCATAGCTCTCTGATTACCATTCAACCTAGATACTAATTTACACACTAAAATCAGTCAATCCCTTCAGGACTCACATGAACATCTGCAGGGCAAAAGTCATTCAATGCATTTTAGCTTGGAGTCAAGGGCTATAGCTGAAAGAACATAATATCCCTTTGGTTTGAATTTATATCTAGATTTTAAACAACCATAATGGCCCCATTCTTTCTAAAATGATCTTGCTTAAGCAAAAAATCATCTGTATATCAATTTATTGGTAAAATTTCTGTGATGGCATTCTTCAGATTATTTCAGAAAGTGCTAGGATTGATTGACCATTTCAGTGAAAGTCAGCCAGTGGGAACGGAAATCATAGAAGTACAAAGGACTCTAGCATTCCTTCTCTATCAGTGAGGGTTATGTTCCTGGAAAGCATCACTGAAACACAAGAGGGAGCTAATTCATTCTAATGGATTATATGTGAACATGGAGCCTTCCTGTCCAGAATTTGGGAACATCAACACAAGCCTTGCTCTCAGGCAGAGTGTGTCCTCACAAGAAACTCTTCCTTTCTCACATCACAACCTCCAGTCAGTTTTTTTGGCTCTCTGGTTCTTTTAACTTCCTTGCTCTACCTGAAATCTCTGCCTTTCTTCCATTTCAAACACCTCTTGGATCTTGACAGTCTTCACAATTACATGGTGGGAAATAAGCTAAGCCTCTTTCTTTTCCCATTGGCTTTGACCTTAAATATTCATACACTTGGGAGGTACCCAAGATTGCCTAAAGGGGGCATGGGCTTGGACACCTGAGATCCTGTGTCTACACAAAGTCCTTCCCATGGATTTTCTCTCTCACCTCACCTTCCCAGTTGTGCTCTCTCTCTCTCTCTCTCTCCCCAAAAGAAGTATATACGCACCTCCTGGCCACCCTGATCTTGCTATGCTGCATTTTTATGTGTATAAATATCTCCAAGGTGCCAAATAAAGGGATAATTCCAACTTTTTCATTTCAGTAAGACCTATTTTCTATCTTTTGAGAGAGACTAAATTTTCTCTCTTAAGTAGAAACTAAAAGAGAACCAGTGGTCTTAGGATTTGTATTAATACAAATATTTTAATTGAAAAATGTATTCAGTCTTTTCATGATAGAAAGCAATTCTAATTTGCCTTCTTGGTTAGACAATGAGGACTAGGTTTGCCAATTAGCCTATATGGTAGATATATTTGAAATTAATGGAGCTACATGTGCAGCTCCAAAGTTTTCCTGAAAATATATTTAAATCATGTGATGAAAATTTATTTATGTATATGTATATTTGTGTATTGAGATTAAAAACAATTTGTCCAAATTATCCAAATATTTTATACACATTTCTTTCTAAGGGGAAAATTAACAGGTATAGTATACTTCTAAGAAACTAAAAATGTCTTTAGTTTGACTTTAGATGGACTTTAATAACTGGGGAAGAAATCTTTGTAATTTCTTTGCCTCCACAAAATTGAAAGGATGGGAAATTAAATTGCCAAAAAATAAATTAATAAAAATTAACTTGTAATGATCAATCACTGTGTGATTTCTAGCCTATAAATCCAAAGTCATTCAAATCATTGAATGAAATATTATAATGAAACACCTTCCATTCTCATTTACATAAACACGTTTTCTCAGCGTTGGCATCTAAAAAATGTATTGCTATAAAAGTCATTACATACTTGGGCTTCATTCTAGCAATAAGTATTAGGTTTTTCCTGTCATTAAGAAAAACATTTCCCAGTGATTAGTCATTAGCAAAATTTATAGCATTTTATGTTGTTTTTTTATTAATCACCTACTATTAATAATTTAAATGAAAACTCAATTTACATAATTTCTTTTAAAACTTGGAGGCTTCTAATCATAGAAATAAAAATTGCATTTCAAGTGTAATGTAGAGTATGATGAAAGGTTTTTCATTCCAGGGATGTAGGATACAGGATTAGTGAAAGACGCTAGCATAAAACTCTGGTATGGAAATCAAGTGTTAGCACAGATTTTAAATGAAAAGGAGACATCAAAAAATTACCACCTGTTAAAGAAGTGCTTATTCATGTACTTTTAAAAGGATGATTATTATTATTGGGGCGCCTGGGTAGTTCAGTCAGTTGAGTGTCTGACTTCGGCTCAGGTCATGATCTCACGGTCTGTGAGTTGGAGCCCCATGTCAGGCTCTGTGCTGGCAGCTCAGAGCCTGGAGCCTGCTTCAGATTCTGTGTCTCCCTCTCCCTCTACCCCTCCCTGCTCATGCTTTGTCTGTCTTTCTCTCTCTCAAAAATAAACAAACATTAAAAAAATTAAAAGGATGATTATTATTATCAACATCACTGTGTCATTATAGTGTATTGTATACATGTGAAATTTAAATGTAATCTTCAAATGTCAAATACAATGTAATATGTTGGGAATTATATACTTTGGGAGTATTTAAATTCATGATTCAAATTGTTAGATGGCAGCCTAAAGTTTTGAACCTTATCATGAGGTAGAATAACCATCTCCTTCCTTAACTTGAACTAGAAGACCATTTTTAATCCAGTCGTAGGAAATGTCATAAAAGTGGCCAAGCCACCTCTTTTCCTTCCTTTAATCTTACCAAACTTGACTTTTGAAAAATGATTTCTGTTGAGATATAACTGACATAGAGCATTATATTATTTTCAGAGGCACAACATAATGATTTGATACATTGTAAAAGGATCACCATGGTAAGTCTAGTTAGTATCTATCAGCATATATAGTTCTACTTTCTTCTTTTGATGGGAATTTTAAGATCTACTCTCTTAGCAACTTTCAAATACACAATAAAGTATTGTTAACAGTAATCATCATGTTGTAATTTACATCCCCAGGATTTATTTACTTTGCAACTGGAAGTTTGTACCCTTTGACCCCCTTCACCCACTCCCATCCCCTCATCGGGCAACCATGAAGCTGTTCTCTGATTTATGAATTTCGTTATTATTGTTGATTAAGACTCCACATATAAGTGAGATCATATGGCGTTTGTCTTTCTCTGTCTTACATATTTTATTCTTGACTGCCAAAACACAAGAGAGGTTTACTTTCTCTCTCTTTCTCTCCTCCTTTCTCTCCTCTTTTTTCTCCCTCCCCCTCTATGAATGGGACTCAGCATAAAGAATGTGTATAAAGCCTACACACCTTTTTGTATCCACTGTTTCTTGTTACAATTCAATGCAAGGTGATTAGCCACTTATTAGTCTGGATTTATTTAATTATTAACAAAATTGAAATTTACAGTAGAGATTTATTTCCTGGGGTTCTAATTTATGATGAAAATGTGGGCTTTGTGTGGGGTTTGTTAGCTAAATTTAATTATGATGCTGGATTCTGTCTTTAGGCATTTCCTAAACTCTTTAGAAGAAAAGCTTAATATTAAAATAAAATCATAAAGGAAGTAATTATTTGTTCTAAAGGCAGATTTGTGTCTGTACCTTTGTACTTTAGTAGAAGAGATTAGCTTGCCAAGGAGACAGTTTGTATGATTATTATATTCTGAACTTGCCCTCCTTAACCTCAGTTGATATATGCAAAGGAGGTGTTGATAATGAAACAGAAGATAGGACCCTTCATATTTATAATTATTGCTTATTATGTAAATTTTGAGCTAATTTAAGAACCATATTAGGATAATTCATCTTAATAGAGCTACTTAATAAGTACATCTTAATTGCCCATTGGCCTGGTTTATAAGATTTAAACTTTAAACTCTGATGATGATTTTACCTTGATTTTCTTCCATGTTATGAATAAGTAGAAGTGCAATGATATTTTAATTTTTATCAAATTTGACAAAATATTTACATTTTCATTTAAAAGTCAAAATTTATTTTTTTTCATTTTTTTAATGTTTTTTTTTTTAATGTTTATTTTTGAGAGAGAGGCAGACAGCAAGACAGAGCGCTAGTGGGGAAGGAGAAAAAGAAAAGGAGACACAGAGTCTGAAGCCTGCTTCAGCACAGAGCTGTCAGCACAGAGCCCAATGTGGGGTTCGAACTCACAACCTGTGAGATCATGACCTGAGTTGAAGTCAGACGTTTAACCGATTGAGTCACCCAGGCACCCCCAAAAGTCAAAAAATTTTAAAAAGAGTAGTTAAGTTTTTTTGCAAATAGTTATTCTCAACATATGAAACTAAATACTATTTTTTGGAGGCTATTTTATTTTGTTTTTTCATACTATCAGTTGATTTTATTCAATTGAAAAAACAAGGAAAAAATCAAACAGATAATGCAGAATACTTTAGATCTTTCTTTCTTCAAAGGGAAAACAGATCTAAACAGCTTTTCACTGTTACACTACATAATGGTTTTTCTGATATTCTGAATTTCTTGTAAATATCAATGGTATAATTATTAATAATAATGTTCACCAAGTATATGGCTAAGCACCTTATAGACATTTTTGTCATTTAATCAAACAACACTCCATGAGTTTGATTCTCTTATACCAAATTTAAGTAAATTGTTTAACACTGTACCACATGTAACAGGCATACCCAAGATGTAAACAAATGCCTGAATGTTCTGAAGAGTAAACCCCACTTCTAAGTTTCCACTATAAAAAAAAAAACTATTTGAGTTTCAAAGGTCAGATTTTATAGTCATTTATTCATAAACCCAAATTTAAAGATGGACTGTTGGTGACCTCCTGATATGTTTCAGCAAGAATTCAGATTCAGTGCTGTAAAACTGATATTTTCCTTTCTGTGCTATATTCCATAGGGTAAATGTTTCTTTTCTTTTCTTTTCTTTTCTTTAAATTATGGATGACTAAGGTGGACCCGGGTGATTCAGTTGGTTAAGTGTCTGACTCTTGATCTCAACTCAGGTCTTGATCTCAGGGTTGTGAGTTCAAGCCCCACATTGGGCTCCACACCGGACATGGAGCCTACTTAAAAAAATTATGGATGACTGAAACATGCAGAAAATTACTTAATAAAATTAGTAATTGGTCCCTTATCACTCACTCTTTTGTTTGGTAAATGCAAACAGCCATGGACTTTGTTTTCTTCAGATCAATCTAGGAGAATTTTAAGCAAAAGAGCACTTTTATAATAGTACCCCTACCCACCCAATAATTACAATGTTGCAGTATGCATAAACTGCATAAGCTGATTTGTGATTCAACACAAATCAATATAATTTAATTTGAATAGGATGAATATAATTTAATTAGGATATTTTACAATTTAATAGAATTGGATGGAATGGAATGGAATGGAATGGAATAGAATAGAATAGAATAGAATAGAATAGGCAGACCAAACGATATTAGTTAATCAAAATATGTTAAAATTTTTAACCAACATGTGGAAAACCAGCCAAAATTTTCATGTTCCCTTCACTTTCCTTTACTGACAAGCAGAATTTAAACATTACCTGTACTCTGTTCAGATGGCCACTAGCAATGTCTCTGTACCACAGAGCTATGGTTGTTATTTAATAACTAAGGGCAAATAAGAAATTGTTATTGTAATCTGCTGAGATTAACATACCAGGTAGTATGAGAGAGAGTGTTCTATTTAATTACATTTTCTAGTGCAGAGTTGGACCTAAGTTGAAATCCAATTTTGTTTTTTTTATGTTTGGGGGAAACAAAAGACATCTCTCTCTCTCTCTCTCTCTCTCTCTCTCTCTCTTTTCAGTGGAATGCTAGGGAACAGATTCCTAAGCAAAAGTAGGATCATCCAGGGGATTAATATATGTTATTAATTTCCTTTCAACATAGGCCCAAAGATCTTGACCAAATCTACTTAATAAAAACAATTGTAGTTGATCTTATTAAAAGGAAAATATAATTAATTTGAGGAATGGTTTCATTTTCCATCATTAATATGTACCAATTTACAGTGTCCTGAAGATGGGGGGGGGCATTATGCGTATTTTATTTTATTTTGTTATTTTTGTATTTATGTGTTTAGTTGTATACTTATTATGACTAGGAGATCATATAAATTCTCAAGTACTATTGGGAATTACCTCAGGAAGATGCAGGAAAAAAAACTGTTGATACAAGAGAAAAAAGAAAGAAAAGATAATAGTTTCAGATATAAAAACCTTGAGGAGGCCAGAATGAGTGGAATCCAGTAGAATAGAAAATAGTTTAGCTTGTTGGTATGTCTAGGAGGTAGAGTACAGATTTAAGGGTTGGGTGACATTTGAACTTGGTCTCATAAAATTATCCTGCTCATTGGTTCACATTCTAAAATCAATAATAAAATATTATGGTTAAGAATGATTAATAATTCCATAAAAGTACATGCTTTTAAACATATTAGCTTGGACTGTTTCCTGGTTAGAATTCTTCACAATACTGAAAAGTTGAATCAAAGAGGAAAAAGTTCATTGCTGTTAATACAAAGAAATACGTGTTTTACCAGGTGTATTTTCATTCACATTAAAAGCTAAATTACTTAATTTTACAATCTATATTATAAACTTTTATATATTTACTGTATTTATTATATATTGTTATATTATATATTATATTATATTATATTATATTATATTATATTATATTATATTATTATATTATATTTATTTTTAAGTAGGCTCCACACCCAGCACAGAGCCCAATGATTTGGGCTTGAACTCAAGACCCTGAGATCAAGACCTGAACTGAGATCAAGAGTCAGACACCTAACAGACTGAGCTACCCAGGTGTCCCTTTTATACATTATTTTTTTTTAAGTTTTATTTATTTATGTTGAAAGAGAGAGAATATGAATAAGAATAGGGGAGGGACAGAGAGTGAGGGGGAGAGGGAGGGAGAGAGAGAGAGAGAGAATCCCAGTGTGGAGACTGGTATGTGGACTCTAACCCACAAACCGTGAGATCATGACCTGAGCTGAAACAAAGGGTTGGATGCTTAATCGACTGGGTCACCCAGGCACCCCAAAAATGTTAAATGGTTTTAAATAAAATATTTATTTTTTACACGTTTCAATGTTAATTTGTATATTCAGAGTCCATGAATCTTTACATATTCCTCAAATATATTGTGTTTATCTGATTATTGTCATCTCTCTTTTTTGCCATTTTTACGTATTTGAACATATTTGTTCTATTTTGGTGAAAGGTGTGAGGTCTTCTAATAGTGCTACTAAACACTGCATTTCTTTTTTGTGGCTTCTTTCTTTTGTAAACATACCTGACGGCGGTTAACCCACAAGTAGTAACGCTGAGGCTGTACCTAAAAATTACCATCACAACACTGCTATGGCCCTGAGCTTTCCAGGTTTCAGACATTCATTCATGCTGTTTCATTGCCCCATTGCAGAGACAGATTATACTTTCTTGACTGCTATGTTCAAAATTTAAATGATTAGCTGTTTTTCATAGTTAATAAAAGGAAGAAAATAGCTAAATTTATCATAATGCAAAACTTTTCATTAGAATGATTTTATAAAAATTCTCAAAGAAGAATGAATAAATGGAAGCTTGATGACTTAATTCTTAAAATCTATTAAATCTCTGAGTATTTTTATCTTCATAACTATTTTATTGTATTTTATTTGTTTTAGAGAGAGAAAGTGTGTGTGAGTGGAGGAGAGAGGCAGGGAGAGAGAGAGAGAATCTTAAGCAGGCTCCACACTGAATGTGGACTCAGGGTTTGATCCCATGACCCTGGGATCATGACCTGAAACAAAATCAAGAGTTAGATGCCAAACTGACTGAGCCCCCCAGGAGACTCTCATAACTTTTTATTCTAGTTAATGCTGGAACATCTATGGCTCAGTCCATCTTCCACAGTAGGGAAATTTGGAATGCTTTCCCTGCAGAGAGCTTTGGTAAGTCCCTAACAGTCTTGATAGGTATAAACAATGTAACTTCAATCCTGAACTGTCTTCTGCAGTTTGCTCGGGACTGAGGAATTTCCTGGAACCAGAACTTTCAGCAGTAAAACTGGATGATCCCTAGCCAACTGAAACGGGTGACCAATGGATACAGTAATCGTGGGTGCTAAGTGTTTTAAAGATGTCTTAGTGGTAATAATCTCAATAATTGATATATTTGTATTTTATTCGTATAATAAAGTATATTTACATTACAGAAAAGACATACTTCCCTCTGTACTGCTGGAAGCAACCTCTGATAAGGTTGTGGGGTTTGGGTTAACACACAGAAACTCCATCTGACTGAGGAGAACTGGCCCTTACCAAATGGGGCACTCAGAATCCTAGAAACGTATATTCCTTGCATTGTGTCTCTCTTCCCAGTAAATTTCTCCTTTCTTACCCAAGATTCCTGAACTTTCAAAGTTATCATTTCCTTGCTTTTCTTCATAGTTTACTATTTATGATTGCCTCCCTTAGCAAGATGGTCATTTTGTCTGTGAACTTATAGAACTGGAATGTAGTTATTCTTCTTTGTTTTTGTACATCTTCCATATTTTCTATTTTGATTTCATTAAAATAATGTACTCATTTGTATACTATACAGAGACATTTGCTTTGTTTCCAGTTAGGGGCCATTATGAGTGCTATGAACTTCCTTGTACATGTATTCTGCACATGGTTTCCTTTAAGCTATGTACCTAGGAGCAAAAATATTGAGTCATCATGTTTGCACATGTTTGAATTTACTAGATAATGCCTTTTTACCATTTCAGGCTTTGGCCATCAGTTAATGCAAAGTCTCTTTGCTCTATACCTTTTCAGGCACTGCATTCTTTCAACCTTTTTAAGTTTTGCCAGCTAGCGGTGTCTCATTGTGGCTTAAATATTTCCTTTCTCTGATTACTACTGAAGATGAGCATAAGGAATCTTACCATATCAACTCATTGTTTACCCTTCACTGCCTCTAGATCGATGATTCAGAGCCCGGTCTCAGAATAGCCTCTGCAGAGAAAAATTAACCTTGCTTAGGAAGAAAATACTTTATTCATTAAATGAATTGCAAGATCTGGCTAATATGTATTGGCAGGATAAAGGGAATCCCTGAAGAAGTTGATTTTGAGGGTGTTGTACTAGAAGCGTGAAGATATCAAAATGTGTGGCTGACATGGGAGCAGTCTTCAATGACTTGGGATTTATCCCTGGAAAGAAATCTGAGCTGGCCCCTGTACTTTCCTGTGGCAACTCCTTGAATGAGGTCCAGATGTCAAATTTGCTTGGCAGGAAGTCAGAGGCTCAAAAAAATAGAAATGTAATGAAACTATAAGATCAGAGATATACCAGATGAGCACATTCCATAACAAGATCCAGAGAAAACTCCCTACTCCATGTCATAAGCAAACTATTGAAGTTGCACTTGGCTTTTCTCCTCTGTTTACACTGTATCTTTAGGTGATTTTACTATGGAGCTACCAGGCACTAGATGCTATAACTGTGCAATGAACTAGACCTACATACTGAGCTCTAGATTCATTATCTCCCACCACTTGTTTGGCATGAAAACATGGAGGTACAGCCATTAATCTCAATGAAATACAGATAAAATAAAGCTGTTGAGCTATCTCCTACAGTCTGTTCCCTTGTTAAGCGACACCACTTAACCAATGCACCAATTACTCCATCTCAAACGTGGAAGATACAGTTGATTCTTTTCCCTCAAACTCTATATCTAATTCTTCAGTATATGCTATCAGCACTATTTCCAAAATAATAAATTAAAAATGAAATTAAAAAATGAATTAAAAAATGAATCAATTAAAAAATGAAATTAAAAAATTTTATCACCATCTCCCTCACTATAGTCTTGATCCCAGGCCACATAGTTTCCTGCCTCTATTACAATAGTGGGTCCCTTAATAATCTCTTTGTTTCCACTTTTTCTATTTCTTTCTATAGCTCTATGTAATGTTTTTAAAGTGTTACTGGGTCACATCATGCCTCTACTCTAAAGTGCAAAGGGATTGTCATTAATCTTAGAATAAAAAGAAAACCATTCTGACCATCATCTGCAAGAGCCTATATTATTTACCCCTGCCTATGTCTGACTTATTTCTTTTCATGATGTTTGTTTCCCCCGCCCCCTCCCCCCCCCCCCCCCCCCCCCCCCCGTATGCTCTAAAGTGTCTGGTTACCTTCCTGGTCTCTAAGCACAATTAGCTGGTTTGTATGATTCTTCTTCTTCTTCTTCTTCTTCTTCTTCTTCTTCCTTTTTAATATTTGAATATTTATTTTGAGAAAGACTCAGAAAGACAGAGAGAGCACAAGCTAGATAGGGGCAGACAGAGAGGAAGAGAGAGAATTCCAAGCAGGCTCTGCACTGTCAGCATGGAGCCCAACATGGGACTTGAATCCATGAATTGTGAGATCATGACCTGAGCCAGAATGAAGTCAGACAACTTAACCGACTGAGCCACCCAGGTGCCCTTATGGTATGCTTCTTAGTACCAGTAGCTTTTTGTCACATTCAGTGGTGACTGAATTCCCTGATACAAGCTGCCAAGTGGAGTATACATACAATGGAGTTATTCTGCCTCTAGTTGTGGAGACTATACTTTTCCATGTATAATATTACTTTTATCTGTGTGTGTGAAAGAATACACATGTGTTTTGTAAAAGGTTTGTGATGCTCAGCAGGTTTGTCATCTATAGCATCTTTTTTTTTTCTTTAGTAATCTCTACATCCAATGTGGGGCTCCAACTCATGACCCCAAGATCAAGAGTTGCATGCTCTACCAACTGAGCCAGTCAGAGACTCCTATTCTCAGCCTCTTTTAATGAAATTTCCACATGAATGACTCTTTTCCAGAGAGATGCATTTGGTAATTCTTTAAACTTATGTGGAATCCAATCACCTCAGCCTCAGCTGATGGGCTAGTGGTGGACATCTCCAATGGAAGATAATATACAGTCTGATTTGTGCCATATGATGTGACCTGGCTCAAAATCTCAAAAACTTACGTGTAAATTCATTCGGGGTGATGCCTAGGAGAAATGACTGTCCTTTCTCCTATGGAGCTTAAAGGTGAGAAATATCAAGACGGTGACCAGTTGCCAAGATGATCAACTGAAAATAAATAAAAACTTTTAGAATGAAACTTACAATATTATGTGAGATAGACATAATTCTTGGTTCAGGTAGATATAAAATAGAAAGAGTATGAAATAAATTTATAATATAAAATAAGAAATATCTGGACAAAATGTAAAAGTTGATTCTTCAGAAGAAATTCATATTACATTGTGATTGGTGTATATGTCATTTTAGAAAAAAGATAAACTATCTTAGAAACATGAGTTGAGCATTAATTAACATATCAAACCAATGCTTTATTAAATCTGATTAGTAACTTTTTTCTTATTTATGTTATATGAGTAGCTTTCACATGTGAAATGCTTTGTAAGGAAGACAGTTTCATTAAACTCAACAAATAATTAAATTACATTTTAAAGGTTGAGATTTAATTATATGTGATTGATCATACATTTTCTCAGTTTTATACAAATAAATTTTAGTATTTATCTGGATTAATGTTTAATTCATTTAATCTCCAAAGTAAATTAACTCTGCTTCCCAGAGGCTCCATCTCCAAATGTTATCACATTAGGTCTTCAACATATGAATTTGGGGACTACACATTCAGTCCATAAAAACCTTTTCCTGGATGCCACTGTAAGTGGTCTCTCTAAATCCACAAGAATCCTTCCTTTCCATCCTCCAATGTACCAAAAGAGTATATGTTATACTCAAAAAAATAATAATGACACTTCCTAACATTACATTTAATCAGAATCCTATTATTTGTATGTTAAAAATAGACCCTAAAATAACCAACAAATTTCTTGTAGTAGAAATTAAAAGCACAGACTCAAAATTAGTTTTAAAATACCTTCATAAAATCTTTCATCATATGTCAAAATACATCACAGGAAAGAAGGATGAGAATTCTCACATACTACAGGCTGAGATCACATTCCAGTTTCTTCCCACAACTTAAGTAGCTTCATCTCCTTCTGATACCCAAGATAGTCTAAAAGAGTACAGATGAAACCTTTGGAACCCCTCCCAGCCTTTGGATTGATAGAAACTCTCTATCAATACATATTGCTGTTTCATTATGATAGTATTGATTTCCTCTTCCTTTCTTCCCTTTATGGTTATACCTTCCATAAATTTATATATTATTGTATTAAAGTACTTTCCAGAAATAACTGTAACTGCAGTAGCCACTGTTAAGACATTGGAAAGAACGCATTACTTTTACAGTGGGAAATTAGCTTAGTGTTTTTCAGGTCTCTAACAAAAGTCCTGAGAGTAGTTGATGCACAGATTCATGCAAGACCTTTACGATTTCATCATAGTCTTCAATTTGTAGAGGATTATTATACAGAGTAATCACTTTCCTCTCTGAGCTAAAGCCCCCATAAGGTAATAACTTTTACATTCAGCTGACAAATCTTATTTTGTATTCATTTCATATAAAATTTGTTTTATTACCTAAATAAAAGTACTTTTCAAATTAACTTTAACTTTTAACTTTTCAGATTAAAGTTACAATGCTATCATGGTAAAAAGCCAAAATCTTTAATGCATTCCAGGCATATAAATTAGCAAATATGCAAAACTTCCTTTTTAATGCTATAATATTAATACTATGGGCTTGATTCTCATAAATATTTCTCTGCCTAGTCCAAAGTCTTCTCAGGCTTAAAAAATGCTTATCCATTAAGGAAGAAGTTTATTGCCATCCCAATTAATTTAGAGTACATACTACGGGAGAGTTAGACTAGATGTAGTAACTAGATGGGACACTCTAAACCATAGTTTTAGTGGTTGTGTGAATAATTTTATTACTCCAGGAAGTATGCGATCACTTAGCATATATGTTGGATTTAAGCTACACCTATTCCTTAATCATCTACTTATAAAAATATGCATCTCCATTCTAGTTGACAAAGTAAGTTACATAAATGTCTTTCCCCTAACTCTGAAGATTTTAAAACTTAATAGAATCCCTAACTATATGTATTTAACTTAAGGACTTTTAGCCTTGATTAGTTCTTGCCTTTTTTTTTTTCCTTCATGTTATTAGTCCCATGGAACACTTAAAGATAATTAAGATTATATTCAATTGATTTTCAGATATTTTGCATGGTTTTATTTGACAAATATGCTTATTAAACTGATATTTTCCTTGAGTCAGAGATCTTCCAACTTTTGTTTATAATGTTAACTAATTTCTATATATTCTATTGATTTAAAAAATGTGTCAGTAATACCATATAAGTAAGAGGGCTCAAAATAATCATATTTTTCTTATACTAATCTTCATTTAAAATGCTTTATGTTAACTTATCCTTTGGTGGATTATTATGGACTTTACATCAGTTCAATGTATTTTAATTAAATGCAGCTATTATTTTCCTTTTAATGCTCAAATTATCACAACTTCTTTTGGTTGGCTTCTTTGTGCTTTGTCATGACTCTATTACTATTTGGAAGCATTCTTTTTTCTGACTCAACAAATATTAACATAAAAATTTTAAAACATGAGGGCCGCCTGGGTGGCTCAGTCAGTTAACCATCCGACTTCAGCTCAGGTCACGATCTCGCGGTCCCTGAGTTCCAAGATTTCGGGTCCCTGAGTTCCAGCCCCGCGTCGGGCTCTGGGCTGATGGCTCAGAGCCTGGAGCCTGCTTCCAATTCTGTGTCTCCCACTCTCTCTGCCCCTCCCCCATTCATGCTCTGTCTCTCTCTATCTCAAAAATAAATGAACTTAAAAAAAAAAAAGCTGCTGAGGATTCAACTCAGTTAAAAAAATTTTTTTTAGGGGCGCCTGGGTGGCGCAGTCGGTTAAGCGTCCGACTTCAACCAGGTCACGATCTCGCGGTCCGTGAGTTCGAGCCCCGCGTCAGGCTCTGGGTTGATGGCTAGGAGCCTGGAGCCTGTTTCCGATTCTGTGTCTCCCTCTCTCTCTGCCCCTTCCCCGTTCATGCTCTGTCTCTCTCTGTCCCAAAAATAAATAAAAAACGTTGAAAAAAAAATTAAAAAAAAAAAAAATTTTTTTAAACATGAATGTTTTTTTATTAATTAATGTTGTTTAAACATTAAAATGTCAATGATTCTGTCTGTAGTAAACTGCCCCCGGCATGGAATCCACTTATTTTATAGGTATCACTGGTTGTCAATCTAAGTATAGACTGACTTGATCTGAATATATTTCAGTGACAGATCTAGAGGGGAGTTTTAGATGATAGATAATTTTGATAAAATATGTACAATTTGATTCAACTTTATTTATTGTTATTTTCAATGTTTATTTATTTATTTTGAGAGAGAAAGAGTGTACAAGTGAAAGAGGGGAATAGACAAAGGGAGAGAGAGAATCCCAAGTAGGCCCTACACTGTCAGCACAGAGCCCAATGCGGGGCATGATCTCACAAACCCTGAAATCATGACCTGACTCAAAACCAAGTCAGACACTTAACCAACTGAGCCACCCAGGTGCCCCTCAATCCAACTTTATTATTTTTTTATGTTTATTTTATTTTTGAGACAGACAGAGGGAGACAGAATGTGAGCAGGGGAGGGGCAGAAAGAGTGGGAGACACAGAATCGGAAGCAGGCTCCAGGCTCTGAGCTGTCAGCACAGGGTCCGGCGTGGAACTCGAATTCATGAACAGTGAGATCATGAACTGAGCGGAAGTTGGCACATAATCAACTGAGCCACCAAGTGCCCCGCTCCCCCCTCAATCCAACTTTAAAGTGTTCGTACAGTTTTTTTTTTTCTTTTCAATATTTTACCTTCTATCTTACACTGGATAACTTCATTCCTAATGAAAATGGCAAACTTATTTATGTGAGAAATAAATGGAAGATAACAATTCAATATTAATGTGAATATTGACAGTACTGAATAAAACTCTAGGGTATATTTACATTTCCTTTGCTTTTTTGATGTATCTAGATATGTATGCATAGTATATTTTTTTCTAAGATGTCTCATAAATCATCATTCTTTGTGACTCTATTATTACTTATCTGATGGACCATTTAGTTAACTATTCTAGTTTTCTTTCAAATCAAGGAAATTATTATTACAATATTTGATGATTCTAAGTCCTATCTTGGTGAAGACTCTAAGACAATTGTCTTTTCTTGGTTATCATATTCAGCAACTGAAAGAGAAACAAGAGCCCCCTTACTAGTTTACTTCAAGATGATAAGGAAATTCCAGCGTGTTAATTCCCAAAGTTTTGTATATGACTTTCATTTTGGGGCTCCTGGGTGGCTCAGTCTGTTGAGCATCCAACTTTGGCTCATGTCATGATCTCTCAGTTCGTGAGTTTGAACCCACATCGGGCTTGCTACTGTCAGTGCAGAGCCCTCTTCGGATCCTCTGTTTCCCTCTCTCTGTGCCCTTGCCCCCTCAAAATAATAAATAAACACTAAAAAACATAAGACTTCCATGTTGCAACCAATTTATTTCCGTTTTGACTTATTACGGAGTTACAGATACTTAAATATATAAGTTCTAATTTTATAAAATTATGTCTATGTCATAATTAGACAAACTTTCTACATATTATTTAATATATAGTACTATATGACATTTATATTTTCATATTTTCAATTAAATTTTAATTTGATCAAATTCTATTCTGACTTAATGCTTTTTAATTTGTCTTGCTTTCTTTTCTAATCTTCAAAATTGTCTTCTTTTTTGTAATACTCTATATTCTCTTATCAGTGTAACATGCTGTATTGTTATAGTAATCTCATCAGTATGTTACATTAGCACATTTGATTTTCCTAATAGTATTAGCTTATCCAGTATCAATTTAAGTCTTAATTTTACTGTGTAAGTAAGAGGATCAAGTAGTATTATTATTACCCTGTATTATTATCAGAGAAAGACATGTAAATACAGGATTTTGTGTTTTTATATTAAATCCTTTTTTTAACTCATGGGTAAAAATCATGCTTTATTTTATATGCAGTTGTTTCTAGTATTTTTATTTTGTATATTCAGACAAACAGTATAGTATTACCAATTTCTAAGAGATAATATAAATCCATTTCTTTAATCCTATATTTCAAATCCCCAAATATATTTAAAACAGAGTATATGAAAATAAATATTATAATCATTAATAATCAGAAAAATCACATATTCCATATTAATTTGATCTAGAAAGTTCAAATAAAATCTTCTGCTTTCATTCATATATTTTTCTGATTACCTGGATTTTTATGAAATCAAATTTATATACAACAGTTTTAACAATGTTAGCATATTTCAGTTTAATATGTTTTTAAAATCTAATGATTTATAATGCATTCATATTAAGTTTATAACTAGTTTTAGTGTAGGATTTCAACAACTTTTGTAAACCTAAATATATGGTTGCTCAAGCTCTTAATAATCTCACATAGCTCTATCTAAAGCATCAAAAAAATCATAATGAACTTTAAAAGTAAAACATTACATGTCCCAATTTTATTCAATGATAATATTTTTATTGGCTTTTGAAATATAAAAGGTAATGGGTAAGAAACTATCCATTTTACAATTAATGTTTTAGAAAAACAGCAAAAGCCACATATGATCTTTTTAAGAAGATTGGAAGCAATTTTTCAAAGCCAGTCACCTAGAACCAGGACTTAAAACCCTAACCTTAAAGACAAATCTTATTTTTTCTTTCCGTGGCCAGTAGTTTGTTTTAATTTACACATGTTTAAGTTTCCGTCTCTATAGTTTAATTCACAAAGTACTTGTTGGCTTTGTAAACCCTGCCTTTCCACTAAAAATCCTCCAACATCATTAGACTATTTTTTGAGCAAAATATTCTAACAGAATCCTTCACATTATGCCCGAGTGTTATGCTGTGTTCGTTTTGTTGTTGGTGGTGGTGGTGGTGGAGGGTGCTGGCCTTTGTTGCTGTTTTAAATCTCTCCCAGAGTATTTTCTTGGAAAAACTTAAGATTTCAGAGCCTTTCCTGGGTAATTATGGTTTGGTTTTTCTTTTATATGCCTCCTCATTTCCCAGACATCTTGCCACCAAATGGAATTCTAACTATTTCTATCAGATATTCCAGGATATCATGGTCTGAGGATTCATCAAAAAAATAAATAAATAAATAAAAAATCATCAATTTGGAGTCCTTTATGGTATGAAAAGATATTCAACTTTATTTACAATTAGAGAATGGTAAACCAAGATGATAATGAGATACAATTTACAATGAGAGAATCAGACAATACCAAAGATCTGAGAAGTTATTCAATGGGAACTCTGTTTACATACAGCATTAAGGAATTTGAATGGGTACCACTGCTTTGGGAAATGTGTTTGCATTTATTTGTAAATTGGACCATTTTCACACCCATTGTACAACACTTCAACCTCTACATTCATAGCTACATGGAGCAATGGAAAAAGTGAACAGGGGCACCTGGGTGGCTCAGTCAGTTAAGCATCTGACTCCTGATTTTGGCTCAAGTTATGATTTCACAGTTTGTGAGACTGAGCCCCACATCAGGCTCTATGCTGGCAGCCAGGAGCCTGATTGGGATTCTCTTTCTCTCTCTCTCAAAATAAATAAAAACATTAAAAAAGAAAGAAAGAAAGAAAGAAAGAAAGAAAGAAACAAAGAAACAAAGAAACAAAGAAAGAAAAGAAAAGATGAATAGATACAGGTGTGGTTGGAGCTCAGTGAAAGAGGACAGGTTTTTTGCCTTCTAGAAGGGAAAGCTCCTGTCATTAACACCGATACATAAGTTTGCTTTTGAAACAGCAGCAAGTCTGAGTTGACATTGAACATAAAGTCAATGCTACACATCTTCAAATGTGCTGGTAAGTATAATTCATGAACTGGAGGAGAGTGTACATAGGGACCAATGAGAACTACAGGGCCAGCAAGGAAGGCAAAGACCAGATAGTTACATGACACTTAGGTTTGGAAATGTGGTACAAAGAGTCAGAAATCAATTTTTTGCAGGAACTAGGTAGTAAGATGACATTCATCTTTATTGAAAACTTTTGAAGAAATAAAATTAGATCCTCATAAACGAATAGGGAAAGCAAAGACAAAAGTGGAGAAGGAAAAGTGTCCACTGATACCCACAGACACTGTGTTTATGTGTGGAGTGGAATTGAGGGAGCAAACAGGCTTCTTCTGACAGATCCTGATGAATAGAGGAATTCTCCTTTGACTGAACGTTATCAATTTCTCTGTTACCTACATAGAGGCAAACCATTACTTGCAATCATTATCTAAAAATTTTTTATTTACAGAGAACAAATTAAGCTGCATTCCAAAAGTCAGACAAAGTTGAGGATGAAATTCTTTACCAGGCAATCTATTTGACTATTAAATTGTAGTAATCTGCAACCCAGAGATTGATGCCATGTAATCACTGATGAATGACTAAACGTGAAACCGCCTAGTGTCATAAATCAGTTTTTATGTTACAGGTCTCATTCAGGTGTGCTTTTAATCTAAACTTAGAGACTGAGTTTAATAGTGTGTGAAGAAAAGCAAAGACAAACCCTTTTTCACAGGGGCATATTGTACATCGTACAATATGAAGATGACGCTTTTACATTATACCTCAAGAATGTGGTTTCTCTTAAAGCAAATTACAATTAACATTAAAACGCAAACTTATTATCTTTATTTAAGTAACACCAAGAGAAATAAGATGTGTGGAAATTTTAGGAAAAAAAAGCAGCTTAAACTTCTTAATTGACCATTTAGTATCTCCTTGTATTGTCAGAATTGGATTAGCAGTTTCAAACCTCATGCAAGGTTTTCAGGAAATCACTAAAAAAGCTTTTAAGACTTTTAGCAGTAACACTGCATGCCAGAGTAAAAGTTTTGGAAAAAAAATTAGAAGCTTAGCATTCTGTTCATACCTAGTCAAACAAGTGGATGCAAAATGTCATAAAAATTTTAGCTAAGCAAAAATCCTACAGTTTTCTAAAATTTATATATACTATTTATATATTATATGATGTATTTTTATATAATAAAATATTTGTATATTACATAATCTATATTAAAATATAATAACAAATCTATTTATGTATATTATACATATAAAAGATTTTCTAATGTACTTAAGAAAGACTTGAGAAAGAACTACAATAAAACAAAAGAGACAGAAAAATTAGAAAACAGACTAGATGACATGGGAGCAGCTGAACATGTAATGGAGAAAGTAAAACAAACTAGAAAAAGTTAAAAGAACATCATATAGTCCAGTTTTCAAATGTGGCTGCTCATTAGAATAACACTGGGGGTTTTTGAGATAAAAAACAATACCTTAGCCATTTGTATTTTTCAAACACTTCTAAGATAGTTCTTTTTTTAATTATTATTTTTTAAAGTTTATTTTTTTATTGAGAGAGCGAGTGGGAGAGGGGCACAGAGAAAAGGAGAGAGAGAGAATCCTAAACAGTCTCCCCAATGGCAGGGCAGAGCCCAATGCAGGACTCGAACTCACGAACCATGAAATCATGATCTGAGCCAAAACCAAGAGATGGCCGCTTAACCAACTGAGCCACCCAGGTGCCCCACTAAGACAGTTCTAATGTGCAGCTGAGTTTTAAGAAATGGTTAAAGTTTGGTTGTTTTAGTGATATAAATAGAATTCTATATAATTCTCTGTAGACTAACTATAATACATGGAATTAAAGTGAATAATAGTTACTTAACCACAATCATAAACAAAGATGTTTATCCATTTTTATGATCAATAGACAAAAAAATAAAAAAAAATAATTACAATTGCATATCATGATGTAAATATGATTAGCCTAACAATGGTAAATATAATTACAAAAACTTTGGGGGCAAGGTGAGTAATGCAGTGGGTAAAAGTCCATGTATGCACATGTTTTTATCGTTCATAGCTATAGCTCAGTCAACACTGTTTGAATTTATTAAATCAGGTAATAAGGAATGAACATTTTTAGAGATTTAAAACTTTTGGGTTATAAAGATATTTACTAAATGAACTAAAAATAATAGCAAAACCAACTAGAATGGGAAGGAAGAGAAATTTAACAAAAAGGTAGAATCATGAAGGTTGTCATCAGTGATACAAAATCTCAAAAATAGTAATTACAGGGATGCCTGGGTGGCTCAGTTGGTTAATGATCTGACTCTTGGTTTCAGTTCAGGTCATGCTCTCATGGTCCTGAGATCAAGCCCTGCCTTGGGCTGCGTGCTGGGGCACAGAGCCTGCTTCAGATTCTCTCTCTCCCTCTCCATCTGTCCTTCCCCCACTTGCACGTGCATGCACACAACATGCTACCTCTCTCTCTCTCTCTCTCTCTCTCTCTCTCAAAAAACAAAAATGCATTTACCAGTAATCTATGTGAAACTATATTACTAATACATAAGTGAGAAGAGGAGAAAAAGTCCCTAACTATGCTATAAAGCAACGAACAACTAGAGTCTTGAGTAATCCTCTAAAAATTTGTAATATTAGAAATAAACTTGACAGATAATTATGGTAGCATTTTTGATACTAATCAAGGTAGAATGATGGACCAGACCTATCTTCCTGACTGAATCAATTAAAATACTTATCAAAATAAAGATGGAATGTTTTTCATCATCAGGTATCAGTCAATGCAAAACTGTGAAATCTGAGAAGAGGAAACAGAAAATGGTCTGTAAGACTGTCAAAGCTTACTCCCTACAAAGGGGAAGCCTAGCCTGCCACTAATTTAGGAGAAAGAATCTGGCCTTTCCCTGAATTGAGAGATGGGAAGACCGCCTTGGGGAGACCAAGGTGACAAGATTTTGTAGAAGAGATAGATTACCATAAAAGACAAGTCTGCCCAGAGAAGGAACTCTGGTTGTCTACAGGTATTCCCTTTGAGTCTTTAGCTGCGTGTTGTGATAAAACTAGCCAAGGCTCCCATATGAAAAACTTAAAAGAATTTCAGGTAGTAATCCTCACAGTTCATATATGATCAGGAATAGCTTTTGTTCTCCCTAGTCAGAATGAAGAAAACTCTCTCAATTCATTTCTTAGAATACTCAGAACAACATTGCCTTGGTAGTAGGGCAAAATTAGACCTAGACTGAAGGCTGTTTATAATACTGCCTGACAAAACTTAAAGGCAAGCCTTGAAAAGATCAAACGGTTGCCAAGTAATTCAGATGTGTCCCACAACAATATTTAGGAATATTTATAAGGATATAAAAATGTACACTACCATTAAGTTAAAAGCATAAGGCCAAGTATCCATCAGAAATTATCAGGCATGCAAAGAGGCAAAATTATATATATAATATATAAATAAAATTATATATATGTATAATTCAGGTATATTCTGAATTATCTATTATATCTAAAGTATCTCAATTATTCAGATATATACCTGAATTATCTATCTATATGAATTATAGATCAAAATTCTAGATGTAAAAATTTATTATGTAAGATAAAAAAATATATGGAGGTGATGAACTAAACATCAGACAGTGCAGAAGAAAAACTTAGTAAACTTGAATGCATAACAGTAGAAACCATCCAAAATTTAATGCAGAAAAAATAATAAAAAAGATCAGAAAAACAATGATCTGTGGAGCAAATGCACGTAGCTTAATGCACATGTTATTGAAGATCCTAAAGGAAAAGAGGGTCAGGAAGAAAAAAAAATATTTAAAAAATTAATGGGCCCAATTTTTGCCAACCTCTGCTCAATAGATTTATATTACGAAGAGAGTTAGTTATATATATTACAATAGCTGGAATTTATCAAGAGCTCAAACGGTGTCAAAACTCTGCTACACACTAGAAATTCATCACATTTAATAATTTACCCCCCACTAAATATGCACTATTATTTCTTCCCTTTTACAGTTGAAGGCATTGTAGCTCTGGGATGGTAAGAGACTTGCTCAGGATCATAATGAGTGCATATGTGGAAGAGGCAAACATCAAAAGCAAGTTGGTTTGACCTCCAATTGCAGAATAACAATCATTATGCTAAGCAGCTTCATATTTTTCTTAAATTTAATTTAAAATTAATAGGACATATGGGAATGTGATGCTTGTATTTGGCAAGTGAACCTGAAAGCCACTGATTTAAACCTTCAATGGAGGCCAAAAATGAGGTGAGTGTCTTAGCTACGACTTTAACCTCTTCTTAGTGAGCTACCTGACCCTGCTTCGCCATTACTGTTACACAGACCAAAGCCCCAAAGTAAGACTTTAACACGCTTCCTAACCCCAAACCTTCCACTTCTCTTCCTCAAAATCCTTTCCTTAGAGCTGCCAAAGTGATCAATAAAATGTAAAAGAGGGGGGAAAAAGCCTTTGAGAAGACTAAATTGTTTTAAAATTTATCTTTTAAAATATTTATTTATAATTTATGGTTACATAAATTATAAAATTGTATTTATTTAAAATTAATATGTATTTTAAAAATAGAAAGAAAGGAGATGGCCAGCACTATAAGTAGTCTGGAGGTTGGAAAAAATATTCAGAGGAATTTTAGAGAAAAAAGTGTAAAGTTTTGGAGGCAGCTGCCAGGTAAGAAAAAAATTATGGAAACTCATTATACTGTATAATTCTCTACAGGGTCCTCAAGATTTTTCTTTTTCTTTTTTTTTTTTTCGTGGTACAACTACATATTTCAAAAACATTTGGGAGTTGGATTAATGTGAATGCTATGATATATATAAAGTGGAACCTCAAGTCAAGTAAAATGAGGTTGGTTTTTCTCTGGGTTATTTACACTGGTGGCAAATATTCCATGCTCTCTGTTGCATTTTTACCTCTTTTGATTATTTAACATGGAAGGACATTCAACCACTAGTAGCCGTTTTGAGAGAAAATGTAAGACTTAGTTTTATCCCTTTATCTTACCATGTCAACCTTATATTTCTTATATGGAGCTGGTTTCCACTTTTGTGGAAGCTTTCCCATAAAGTTTGACTTTATTTCCCCAGGAGAGAATCCCTTTTCGACCTCTTTAGAGGCTTGATGCACAGGCCCCCACATTCTAGTATTACATGTAATATGAATCCAATTCTAGTGACAATGCTATCACTAAGTGGCCAGACTGCATTATGGCAACTATTTACCAGAATAATACATTATTTTAGACCTTTTTATTGACAGCAAACTTCACATTTTCTTTAAGATAGAATTATCTTATAAGCTTAAGGAGTTACTAGTTTGTGGGAAAAAAAAACTTCAATTTTTCATTTTTAAAATAATGAATTTAAAATATTTTCTTTCTGTACTTTTGATCATACAGATGATAACGTTACTATAGAGAAATGATTTGTTTTTAAGTCTAATGGACACACAAATCTTGCTAAAATGCAAGTCCATAGATTTGGGGTGGGGCATGAAAGTACAGATTTCTACTAAGCTCCTCAGTGATATCAGTGAGTCTGTCCTGCGGGCTATATTCTGAGTTAGCAAGGAGCTACAGAGTAGTGGAAGCCGGTAGAAGGAACCTGGGTCTCAATATGTCCACATAGAGAAAAATTATCTCCCCGTCTTGGACAACTCACCTGAGAATTGTTGAGTGAAAGAGAAATCAGTGTAATATATCTCTAAACCACTGCTTTTTTTCCTAATCTATTCCAAGTAGTTATGGCTACCAGCATCCACCTTAACTAATACACATGGCTTCTATCTTGAAATTTGTTCAGAATCCAAGATGGCAGCTGAAAGACTAGACCTTGTCTCTATGTTCCATATTGGCAGCAGGAGATAGGAAGGCAAAGGGCATGTCTTTTGTTCCAAGGAGACTTCCTGGATGTCCCACACAATACTTCTGTTTGTATCTTATTGTCCAGAGCTTAGTCGTATGCACCTACTTTTCTGAAAAGGAGAAATATAGTTTTGATTCTGATCAACTATGGTTTTACTATAAATAGGATGATTACAGAACTTAGCGGGAGTATTACCATATATTGATACCGAAAATGGCTGCTATTAAGAATGATCCTCAGGGGTGCCTGGGTGGCTCAGTACATTAAGCATCTGACTTCTGCTCAGGTCATGATCTCACTCACGGTCTGTGAGTTCAAGTCCTGCATGGGGCTCTGTGCTGACAGCTCAGAACCAAGAGGTGCTTCAGATTCTGTGTGTATGACTCTCTCTGTCCCTCTGCCTCTCGTGCTCTGACTCTGTCTCAGAAATAAATAAACATTAAAAAAGGGGAAAAAAAAAGAATGACCCTGAAATTTAATACAACTCTACTTAGGCAAACTGGAATATATTCACATCTTTCTTACAAAGTAGGGAAGAAAGGAAGTTAGGATAGAAAGTTAGTAGGGACTGTCATATAGTTTTCCCCAAGAATTGTTTGGAGAGCAAATGTGGAAGGATTGAGATAAAACATACAAAACACTTGCCTTAATGTAGCTTTCCTTAAGATGCTGGCTTAACTCCTAGAGGGCTTCATTATACATTTTATTTATAAGTTCCTTTTGGAATGCAAAGCTTCTTCTAAATGATCAAAGATTAGGCATAGAGTAGGACAGACCCTTAGAGAAACTATGCTTTTTATAACTGAGAAATGGTGTTATGGAAAGCTGGGGCTATTTCCAGAAGTGCGACTTATTCGTGGTTAGGGAGCAATACTTAGATGCTGCCTAAATGGCAAGTATCAGAGTCTGATATATGATAGAGGCTGCTGATGTGTTAAAAGCTCAGCCTATGAGATCATTTGAGTCCTTTAAGGAAATAGCCCTATGAAGACTGAGTCAAAATGTCCAAATATTCATGGGCATGAGGGAACCAGGGAGCTACAAAGCAGTAAAACATGAATATCTATCAGAAGGCTTAGACACAGATGTCTATATACATCATGTGGCTGGAGATTTTGGTGTAGGGGCCTCTGACCAAAGGGCTTTGGACGCACAAATAGATCAGCTTGGTACAGTTTCAGGCTGCAGTTATTTTAGTTGAAACTTTTTTCTGAACTTAACCTGACACAATGTGACCACTCTCCAGGTTTTTGTGGGTTTTTTGTTTTTTTCTGGTTATTTAAACTATTTATATATTTAATATAACTAGGTTATATTAAACTGGGTCCACGGAGAAGGACCAGCTGTCGCTCCTTAGAGGAGGTGACAACTTGGAAGAAGGCATGCTGCCTGGCAGGCAGTGTGGACAGGGGCAGCTGCAACAGCTAGAGGTCTTTTAGGTGTGCCAGCCACATTTTGGGAACTTGGGTTAGGGATGGTCTTGTTCAAGTTTCTCAATGCTGACTGAGAAGGTGAAAAAAGCGGCCTTCCTTGTTTTACTGTGCTTTGCTTTATTATGCTTCACAGAAGCTGCATTTTTTAATAAATTGAAGGTGTGTGACGACCCCACCCCAAGCAAGTCTCCTGGTGTCACCTTTCCAACAACATTTGCTCACTTTACGTCTGTTTCTTTCTGTACTTTTGATCATGCAGATGATACAAGTACTATAGAAAAATCGTTATTTTTTTTTAAGTCTAATGGACACACAAATCTTGCTAAGATGCAAGTCTGTACATTTGGGGTAGGGCCTGAGAGTATAAATTTCTTGCAATATTTCAAATATTTTCACTAATATATATTTGTTATGGTGATCTGTGATCAGTGATTACACCTCACCGAAAGCTCAGGTGATGGTTAGCATTTTTAAGCAATGAAGTATTTTTAAATTAAGGTATGTACATTGTTTTCTTATACATGATGCTACTGCAGACTTAATCGACTACAGTATAGTGTAAGCATGATGTTTATATGTACCAGGAAACCAAAATGTTCATTTGACTCTCTTCACTGCAATATTTGATTTATTGCAATGGCCTGGAACCGAACCTGTACTACCTCCCAGTTATGCCTGTAAACCAAAAAGCAGGCACCCACAAAACCTCTTAACATTGTGATTTTCCCCTATTAAAAAAAGGGAACTGTGATAAGAAATCATCTCTGGTACTGTGCAGCCTGAGCGGCTCAGTAGATTAAGCTTCCAACTCTTGATTTTGGCTCAGGTCATGATCTCACAGTTCATGAGTTAGAGCCCCACATCAGACTCTGTGCTGGCAGCATGGAGTCTGCTGGGGTCTCTCCCTCTCTCTCTCTTTCTCACTTCCCCCCCTTCCCCAGCACTCTCTCTCTCTCAAAATTAATAAAAAAAACCCTTTTTTAAAAGAAATCATCTCTGGTATCTTTAAGGCTAAAACACTAAAAAAATGCTGCAAATAGGAAATGTTCTGAAGGTGGAAGGAGAGACTTCTGTAACCATTCCATTTCAGGTCATTCTGCCAGGTTACGATCTTCTTCAAATAGGCAGGGCCCTGACTGGAGTAGGAGATGAAGGTAAAGACAGAAGGATTTTGAAGAATAATCATCCCAGATAGTATATTGTATTTATCACCATGTTCAAATCTAAGCAAAAACATGGCCTATATAATTTTATAAAATGGCTGTCCCTTGTGGCTCATTTGCCTAAGCCTATTCATAAATGCTTTATGTAATTGCCAGACAAGTATTTCCTTAGGAGCTCAAGAGTGTGATTTGGGTTCATTTGAAAGTAAGTGTCACTTTTGCATTTTGACCAGATCCAGGAGGCCCATAAGGATGCAGAATAGAACATATTACAACGTCAGGCAGCATACCTACACCACATCTCAAATCAGAATTCCCAGAAACAATTGACATGGTATGGGAAAGATGTTTGGAGGCGATTTGGAGTAGATTCGCAGAGATATCCAATGACATAGATGTTACAAAGCAATTTAGATACTCTCCACTGTTGGACAAGTGTTTTGCGTTCATTGTAGAGCCGATCTCAGCAATAAGAATATTGATTCCCTCTCATAAATGGACCTATTTGCATGAGATTCAAATGAGTTCTTAAAAGGGGAACAGAATAATTTGGTAGAAGAGAAGGGAAGAGTAAAATATGATGCTGAGGAGGATGTAACTAAAACATTGACTCTTTTCACCTCTCTCCTCGCTAGCAGGTAGAGTCAATTTCATCTGTTGGAATGAGGGTGGGAGGAGTGGATAGAGGCAAAGGGAGAGATTCTGAGGTTGGGATAGACTGAGGGGAAAAATAAAATGGCAGAATATTCTGGACCAAAGATTTAGGACATTCTCCAAAGACAAATAAATTTTGCCAAATTACAAAGCAAATAAAACTCACTAATGGGGTGCTATACTAATTAGTAACCTGAAGTTCATCTCACTAATGGAGTACTATATTAATTTGTAACTGCAAAAGCAGAAGAAAAAATTGATGTTTCCCAATGAACAGCAATGCCTGGTTTTGAGAGCACTGCATAATCAATTTGATTTTATTAAATAGCATGGCTCTAAAATTGATCTGGATCCAATTTTTCTGGTCACAGATGGCATAAAAAGTCAAACTTAAATTTGAGACTCTTTTCTGCAATATTGACTTACATAAATGCTATTTAAAAGCTCCTAGAATTAGAATATATGGACAACTTGTTCTTAGAATCCTATAGTCAGAATATAAGAAACATCATGTTGTTATTAAATCATTTCCCCTTATACTCAGGCTTAACTAACCAGGAACAAAATGTCATAGTAGTTTCTCATTTTTGGGGGGAAATAGAGAATACACATCACATCTTTACATATCTCTAATGCCACCAGAAGGAATGCCACTGACATTTCAGCTTGTTCCTGGAATTAAAAGAGGAAAGAAAAGGAATGAAGAGAAAATAAACATAATCTTATCTACCATTGATCTCTTCTTGCAGATAGACGTGTACTGGAAGTGAAGTGAGACACTGAGGACATTGTAGGGGAAAATTCTAGGGATTCAGCCAGAGGAGTGTGCTGAATTGGATCATTTCTAGAGCCTTTAGTTGGGACAGTCCTTAGTGATACCTCATTGTTTAGAACTTAGAGATTTTACTTACTGTTTTAAGATAAGTTTAGGGACCAGATTATGCAATTAGAAAGTAGTATCTGTGGATGTGCTGGGTTTTGCTGCTTCTCGTTGTCATCATGTTTATTCAAAGGTTTACCAGGAATTCTTCTCCTGTAGATATTGATGCATCATTTTTTAAAATATTCAATTTCCCTATGTAACAGAAATTTCAGAGGAAGTAAAAAACATAATACTGTAATTTTTTTTAAAGGTTGTATTTGTGAACACTCCAATATATAACTTTCATTTTAGGGGCATTTTATGGTATGCCTTCTTTACTATTTAATGTTATAATTGAAAATATACAACAAAGCATGATACTTTGTTTACATATTTACACCATGGAACAATATTTCAACATACCAAGGAAATGGTACCTTTGTAAGATAAAATAATTTGAAATTAGAAGTCCCAGTGTGTAATATTTATGTGATGGTGGTAGAAATTTGGTTTTCAAATATCCTCTTGCAAAATTATCCCACTTCATTTTAAACTGGCACAGCAAAGCAAATGAAATGTAACAAGTTCAAAGCCTCTGAACTAGATTACTGATAATTAGATTCTAAAACAAAGGAAGGGATAGAGAAAATAATAAATTAAGAATTACCCAGGTATATACTGTCTTTAAATATGGTGTGAACTGATGTCTTCAAGATTTACTGTTTAGGTGCAAAGGAGTGGGCTGCCATAGAATCATGCCTACCTGCTCACAATTACTTTTGACATCTGTTCCATCCTGTGTCTTACTTATCTTCTAGAAACCAACCTGGAAAGAAGCCTTTCAGCTTCGATAATTGAGCAGCTTTCTACAGCAACTAAAACTCTGCATTAAAAACTAAAACAATCCTTGTGTCAGAAAGAGAATGAAAATGTGACCTCTAAATAACACAGCTTATTTTAGAGACCTCAGGAATAAACCTATAGAGATCCTTTGACATCCAATGGAGAAAAACCTGTTTATTTGCTCTACTTTATTTTTATTCAGAAAAGATTCAAAATTTAAGTGTAAAATTCAAGTGCTTTCCTAGAAGAAAGGGTAGAGTATTAGGTGAGTAAGGTAGAGTAGTAAAGAACTCTATTGCTAATAATTGTGGAAGTCTTACAGAGGGAAAACAAACCATTTTGATAGAATCTCCTTTCAATTTCAATTATTTCATTCATATGTAAATAATGACTTTAAGGGGCCCTTGGGTGGCTCAGTTGGTTAAGTGGATGACTTCAGCTCAGGTCGTGATCTCATGGTTCCTGGGTTCGAGTCCCGTGTAGAACTCTGTGCTGACAGCTAAGAGCATGGAGCCTGCTTCAGACTCTGTGTCCCCTCCTTCTCTCTCTGCCTCTCTCCGGCTTGCTCTCTCTCTCCAAAATAAACATTAAAAAAATAATGACTTTAGGAAAATTTGAGTCAATGGAAAGTCAATGTATGAGGAACAACAACAAAAACAAAAATATGTGTAGCTATTAGATTACTGTAGTATTAAATTTTTGTCATGGCCTGTAGCCGATAAAGTGAAATGAAAACAACATAGATCTTGAAAGAAGTCCCTTGTCCCTTCTGCCAAAGGATGAAGTATAATTGAGTATAGTGCCTTAATTGTCAAGTTAAAAATGTAGCGTATAGATTGTATCAACCTAATGCCTACCAAGAAGAAGTTTGGTGGCATCTTTATCTTAACTAAAATATTTGATTTTGCTTGTATTCTTTTTTTTTTAATTTTGTTAATGTTTATTTATTTTTGAGAGAGAAAGAGACAGAGCAAGAGAAAGGGAGAGGCAGAGAAGAGAGAGGGAGATGCAGAATCTGAAGCAGGCTCCAGGCTCTGAACTGTCAGCAAAGAGCCAATGTGGGGCTCGAGCTCGTGAACTAGGAGGCCATGACCTGAACTGAAGTAGGATGCTTCACCTGTTATAGAAACTGGTCTGGATCACCCGGCAGAAGAACCAAGGGGCACTCGGAGACCTTGGAAGCAAGGAGGTTTATTTTACACCAGTGGGCTCAGAGATCATTCTCCAGAGATCTGAGCCCCGAATGCAGGTGGGAAGGGTAATTTATAGCGTCATCTTCCGCATCCGTGATGGCTTTCATGCAGGAGGCAAACAGGGCAGGAAGAACCCAGAAGAGGAGTCTCTAAGCTAGGAACTAGAACTTGTTTTAGTCCTGTCAGCCATCTTATGGTGCAGAACTTTACTTATTTTCCCAATAGTAGTAATTTGGCTCTTGAGGAAAGCAGGGTGGAACAAAAGTCTGGAAGGGAAGTCTTCAGGCAGGGACTGAAATTCCCTGATCAGTCCTGTTGGCCATGATATGACAGATTTTTCCTTAACAAACCGACTGAGCCACTCAGGCACCCCTCATTTATAAGTTCTTTATATTTAGTGTTGAAGGGACTGTTAAAGGTGTCATTTATTTTAGGCGCACAGATCAGCCCCAGCTACAAAGCACAAGTAAGGTGATCTTGAAATAACAAAGATGCTAAATTAGGGTATCTGCTCATAAGCAATTTAATAATTTGCAGTTCTGGGATAATGACAAACACAAAGCCCTATTTTTCATGAACATCAAAGTGTTCTGACTTCCTCAGGTCATTTGGAATTAAATTATAGAAAGGAAATAATGATCCTGATGTTCTGAGTCTAGAAATACATGGTCACCGAAGCTGGCTATACCTAGACACTACCTTATGTAAGCAAAACCTGAAAAATTCAGTTTTTCTTGTAAATTGAGGTGATATTTTGAAATTTTTGATTACTAACTTAAGGTTGGTTTTCTCAAGAAAGCAAGGTGTTGCTTGAGGATAGTTATCAATGTCTATAGCTGTGTTACAAAGCAGTGACAAAATAAGCCTGCAGGAGCTATAGCAGCTCCCTATTCTATGGCCAAGTTACATGTTTTTTATGAAAATAAGAAAAAAGAAAAACAGTTTTCACTTCTCTAACTGTGTTCGGAAGACAACGATTTAAGGAGATTATGTAGTGCTTTCCCAATTACTAGAATACAACAGAGGCATTGACACTGAAGACTGTGTTACTAGCAGCAATAATCTGCTTTTGGACCAGATACTATTAATCAGGATCTCCCTGTTTTGTTTTGTTTCTTTAATATTGTTCCATGATGTTTTATTATTTTCTTAATAAAACTCATGCAAATCTTTCATTGCATTTAAGCCTAGAGACTTTTTTTTTTTTAATGTTTATTCATTTCTGAGAGAGAGTGAGAGAGAGAGAGAGCACAAGCAGGGGAGGAGCAGAGACAGAAAGAGGGAGACATAGAATCCGAAGCAGTTTCCAGGCTCTGAGCTGTCAGCACAGAGCCCGACGCGGGGCTTTAACTCACGAACTGTGAGATCGTGACCTGAGCTGAAGTCGGACGCTGAACTGACTGAGCCACCCAGGCGCCCATAAGCCTAGAGACATTTTAAATGGTATTTTAATATTATATGCTTTTTATACATTTTATTATGTATATACTATTGGCAGATGTTGTATAGACAAAGAATTGAGTTTCATATATGATTTAAAAAAAATCAGACAACTTGCTATCATTATTAATTAGGTCCTTTGGGATTTCCCATGTTGACAAGCATCACCTACATATAAAATGTTTTTTCCTTTCTAATTTACATATCTTTGATTTCCCTATTTTGCCTTACTCAGCTGCCTCAGCTGGATGGAGTACAAAGTCAAGTGTTTGTCTTATGCTTGACTTTACAGAGATTGTTTTCAAATTTTAACCATTAATAACATTTGCTTTATATTTTTATAAATACAACTTAACAAGGTTAAAGAACTTCCTCTCTTTTATATTATGTTAATAGATTTTTAAAAAAATATAAATTAGTATATTTATCAAATGCTCTTCCTATATTAATTTAATTATTGAATGTCATTTTCCTAATTATTACATTGAATTATATTGATTTTCTAAAATAAAATAAAAATTTCATTTTTTGAATAAATATGATTTTCTCAACACAGAACAGTACCATTTACAGTAAGATCAAAAAAGTGACATACTGAGGTATAAATTTAATAAAATATGTGCAAGACCTTTATGTTGTAAACACTGTTAAAAGAAATCAAAATGATCACGAATTGGAAGACTCAATACAGTTCAGATGTCAATTCTTCCCCAGTTAATCTACAAATTGAACACAAATCCAGTCAAAATACAAGCAGTAATCTTCGTAGATATAGATAAGCTGATTCTAAAATTTACATGGGAAGGTAAAAGAATTAAAGTTGCAAACAATTTTGAAGAAGAAAAACAAAGTTTAGAGAAACAGATTCATACATTTTGAGATTTACTGGAAAGATACATTAATCAAGCTAAGTGAAAGGATAGACACATAAATCAATGGAACATAATAGTCCAGAAATAAACCCACAGAAATATGATCAATTGATTTCTAAAAGTGGGAAAAAGGATGCAATGGAGAAAAAGTATTTTCTAGAAATAGTGCTGGAATAAATAGATGTCCACATTAAAAAAAAAAAAAGAATCTTGACCTATACTTTATAATGTTACATTAAAATTAACTCAAAATGGATCAACAGAATAAATATTGTCTGGGAGGAAGACTGTCCTGTGCTCTATGTCTTTCTGGCTACCTTATGGTCCTCAGAACCAAACTGCCATAAGACAGATTAACAGGAGAAAAGTACATTTAATAGGTGTGTGTATGGAGTTTCCACACAGACATGAAATTGCAAAGACAATGAGGCAACAGAAAGTTTATATTAGCTAAGGACAGGGCTAGGGGCCCGAGGATACAAAAGACAGAAAGCTCATTACCAAGAAGGTGAAAAAAGATGTTTGGAAAAATAAGGTGCCCCTATTATGTACATAAGTTGCTTAGATAAAGGGCAGTCTCTGTTAATAGCTCTCTTCCTGTTACAGGCTCTCCTTTCCAATGCAAGTTTAGGCAGTTGAGCTCTTCCTCTATCTGCTGGATTGTGATTACTTTGAACAAAAAACAATCTATGCCAAAGTGGCCCATCTTGAGGTGGTCTGCCTTGGGCTTCTACAATATAAAATGGATGACTATAAAAACCCTTAGAAGGTAACATGAGAGAATCTTCAAGACAAAGCATTTGATATGGCACTAAATCCATGATTTAAAAAAGATAGAAATTAATAAATTGGAATTCATCAAGAGTAAATACTGTAACTTTGTGAAAGACACTTAAGAAAATGAAAACACAAACCACAGTTTGGGGAAGAGATAGTTTCAATTTAAACATCCAAAAAATGTCTTGTTTCTAGATATATAAAGAACTATCTAAACTCACTGAGAAGAAAAACAAACACACTTAGAAGTGGGCAAGATATTTGAAAATGCCTTTCACCAAAGAATAAATACAAATGAAAAGACGCTGATCAATCAATAATATTAATAAATTCATAAACAACACTTTCTGCCATCCCTTCTCTTATTCTATTTTCTCCTTCATCCCTTCTTTCTTTCTAACTGAGTAATTCTCATTCTTGCTTTGGTGATTCTTGACAGAAAAATGATTTAATACATTTTGAATTAATTGAAATCCTCCCAGTAGAAATTCCTATGTGGGGAATGAATTTTTAATAGTGATACCTACTCAAAAGAAAGAACTAGCTTTTCAAAGCCTGGTCCATATTTATCTAAAAACTGACAAGAGATTGACATAAAAATGCTGATCTTTCATTTTTCTTTGACGCTTTGCTCTCCATACTTTGTCTCTCATTTCATCTCGTTTTATGAAGTTATCTCATCCAATTTATCTTGGCTTCTCTTCTGTCCCTTCTCAACATGAGGTGTCCTCTCTCCCAATTGCACTAAAAGTTGTTTGTTCTCTATGTAAAAGTAAAAACAAACCAAATTTCATTCTGATTTTTCTTACACTTTAATATTATCATATTATCTCACTGCTAAATATACATATGTATATAATCTTATTTCTTATCACTAATTTTCTCACTAATATTTTCAAAGAAATGGCAATTGTTTTAATCGCCCTTTGGATCCTCAGTTTTCTTACCTTCAACCTTCTGCCTTCTCCCCTCCCACACAGACCCGGTTTTTTATACAGTCCCTTTTTCTTTCTGACTGTTTGGACTTCAAAAGTTTACTTAAATGTCTAAGTCTTGATTTTTTTCATCTATAAGTGGTCATACCACTTTCTTAAAATAGAGTTTATTGAGCTACTGTATACATGTGTTTGATCACACAATACAATTTTGACAAGGGTTAAGTGTTCCACCCAATTATTATTTTAATAATGATAAATATTAATGCTATTATACATACTTTTAAGTAACATTCAATTAAATAAAATTCAAAGAGATTCTAAGCATATAAGTTTCTTTGCTCCCATTTTTCTTAATTCTCCAGGGCTTTGCTAGACTCAACCCTCAGGCAAAAATCTCTTTTGCTTTGAAGTTCATTTTATTTGATTATGCCCCCTAGATTTGTTAGTGTGGCCTACTAATGTTTAGATTACTTCTTTTCATTTATTAAGGCCTTTCTACAAGATATTCTTCTTCTTCTGCAAACTCCAGAATTGCTAACATTCAACCCTGGATTCCTCTTTAAAACAGTATGGTAGGGGCACTTGGGTGGTTCAGTCAGTTAAGCACAGACTCTTGTTTTTGATCTCAGTTGTGAGATCAAGCTCTGTGTCCCCATGTCAGGCTCCACACTGGGCATGGAGCCTACTTGGGATTCTCTTTCTCTCTCTCTCTCTCCCTCTGTACCTCCTCAGCTCATTCTCTCTCATTCCTCTCTCTGTCTGTCTCAAATAAAATAAAAAACAAAACAGTGTGGCAAGAGCAAACGGGGGGCAGGGGTAAGGAGTTGGACAAAATGGGTAAAGTGGAGAGGGAGATATAGGCTTCCAGTTACAGAATGAATAAGTCATGGGGATGAAAGGTGCAGTATCGAGAATACAGTCAATGATATTGTAATAACATGGTGTCAGATGGTAGCTACACTTGTAAGCATAGCATAATGATTAAACTTGTCAAATCACTATGTTTCACACCTGAAACCAATGTAACATTGTGTGTTACTTCAGTAAAATATGCGTTAAATCCAATAAGTTAATAAATAAAGGTGTGGCAAGTGATCAACTCCAGTCAACCTCAGCAACTCATTGGCAACGCTTTATATAAAAATAAGAGTGTCCCACACTGTGATGGTCTTCCCAACAATTTTTTAAAATCTCTTTTTTAAATTTTTTAAATGTTTATTTAATTTTGAGAGAGATTGAGAGAGAGCAAGGGAGGGGCAGAGAGAGAGGGAGACACAGAATCTGAAACATCTCCAGGCTCTGAGCCATCAGCACAGAGTCTGACACGGGACTCGAACCCACAAACCATGAGATCATGACCTGAACCCAAGTCGGATGCTTAACTGACTGAGCCACCCAGGCACCCTTTAAAATCTTTTTCTTTAGCTAGTCTGTCCTTATTTTGATCTTTCCTTTTCTTCCTTTCTATATATCCTATATATCCACTTTCTTCTCTGCATGGGTTAATACTTCTGCTTCATGCTTGTAATCATTTTTTTAGCAGGACATTCAATGTGCTCATCTCTTTTTCTTCAAATCCCATGAACATTATTATATTAAGGCCTTTCCAGCAAAAAACAATCTCTTGTTTGTATATCTTTAAACCTGCATTTCTTAATGTTTCTCAAACATTTTAACAATTTTCAAATATTTCTCAGCCAACTTTACAAAGGATTTTGGTCATGCTTGGCTTGTTTGTTTGCTTTTATTTTATTTTTTTTAATGTTTATTTATTTTTGAGAGAGAGACAGAGAGAGACAGAGTGTGAGCAGGGGAGAGGCTGAGACAGAGGGAGACACAGAATCTTGAGCAGGCTGCAGGCTCTGAGCTGACAGCACAGAGCCCATTGCGGGGCTCAAACTCAAGGATGGTGAGATCATGACCTGAGCTGAAGTCGGACACTTAACCTGCTGAGCCACCCGGGGTGCCCCTTGCTTTTTGCTTTTAAACAATACCTACAGGGGCTCCTGGCAGGCTTAGTCGGTTAAGAATTTGACTCTTGAATTTGACTTAGGTCATTATCTCACGGTTGTAAAACAGAGCCTGCTTTGTGCTCCCGGCTGAGCATGGAGCCTGCTTAAGATTCTCTCCCTCCCCCTCCCTCTCTCTCCTTCTCTCCCTACCCCTCCCCTGCTTGTCCTGTTGCTCTGTCTCACTTAAAAAAAAATGAAACAATACGTATATTTTCAGATTGAGTTTTGAATACAGTTTGAAAACATATCCACAGTCAGTTGTTATTTTTAATCATTGCAGGAATCAGTTAAACTTTGCACTACACTTCTCTCCCCCTTTCGAACATTCTTGGACCATATAACCTGACCTTCTACTATGGAGAAATAATTGAGGCTATCTGTCATGAGTTCCCTTAACTACCTACTTTCTTCACTAATAAATTTCCTCTGTCCTCTCTCCCTTCAGTTTAAGTGGAATGGATGTATCTCTTCTAATCCACAAGTAATTGTTTTACCTGTGCTCATGGCTTCGTCCTCTCCTGTGGTTTCTGGGTGGTCTTAGCTCTATCAACTGTCTCTCTTTAGTGGCACCAACTCCTTTTCTCCTGAATCTTTGTTGCAAATATATAATAATACTTAAATCTCTTCCATCATAAAAATGAAACACACTAACAAAATCAGCAAACCACCAAACTCTCCATTGAGAGTTAAATTCTAGACAATGATATATTTCTCTTCTAACTTTACAAGTAAAGTTTCTAGAAATAATGCTTTATGTTCACCGACTTTACTTTCTCACTTTTTGTATATTCATCCATCTGGCTTCAACATTTATTTCACTCGGAAACTGCTCTTATATAGGCCAACAGGCCAGATGGTCCTGAAAACATATACTATGAGCTGGTAATGCTGAGAAAAATCTAACCAAGAATTTTTTTTTTTTTATAATTTTAAGAGAGGTGTGAAGACTATTGGAATCAGAAACAGTATATAAGATCACTTTCTATTTTATGGGCAAGTCTCTGGTAAAATTCAGATTCTTCAGTATGTATCAATCTCACGTGCTCAATAGCTACCCCATACTGTTTTTGTTTTTGTACATCTGGTTACACAGTTCAAAACTTGTTTATCTTACTTCAGTGAAAGATAGGTACAGACAGAATTAAAATATAGCATCAGTTAAAATAATCATCAAAGTTATACAGTGACCATAAATCCTTGATTTAAAGTTTTAAGAGAATTATGATGAGTTGTGGAAAGCCATACTGTATCACGCCAAAGAGCACTTAGCTGAAGCAGATCTAATTCTGAAGATAGAATATAGATGTATATTGGTATGTAACTCTTTTATATGTAAATTTGGAAAATATGTTAAGACTGCATATGAGTATTTAGAAATAAGACATACATTTCTAAACGCAGAATGAATTGGTACTGAATTGCTTGAAGGATGTATGTTAATAAATACCAAACATCTTACTATTTAGCTTTGGTTGTAATAGAACACTACTATTTTTGAAAGGTGTTTAAGTGTATGTAGTAGTGAAAATTTAAAACAATCTAAAATCCATCAGTAGATATTATGCTTGGTAAATGGACATATGAAAAATGGCATAATTGAAGACTAATAAAGATTCTACAGTACCAGTGTATATACTACTTAGAAAACATGTCACCTACAGAAGGTTTAAATGCCATGTAGATTATAAAATAGTATTATCATAGATTCCAATTTTATAAATTAAATATACCATCTGAATCCATACACTGAGAGAGAAGTCTGAAATAATTTGAAATTATTGAGCTTGCTTACTTTTTGGTGTTTGGATTATGAATAATTTTTGCTTTGTGTAAAGTGAAATATTGTAATTCTAAAATAAAATATAGTATATATATATTTTTTTAATTTTTTTTAACGCTTATTTATTTTTCAGACAGAGAGAGACAGAGCATGAATGGGGGAGGGTCAGAGAGAGGAAGACACAGAATCTGAAACAGGCTCCAGGCTCTAAGCTGTCAGCACAGAGCCCGTCGTGGGGCTTGAACTCATGGACCGCGAGATCATGATCTGAGCCGAAGTCGGCCGCTTAACCGACTGAGCCACCCAGGTGCCCCAAAATATAGTATATTAATAGAAGGCAAATATCTGAGAAAATACTTAAATTGTTACTTGAATTCAGTCATCTACACATACCTAAGCAAATGACTGAAAAATTAATTTTAAAAAAGAGGTGGATTCTACATATGACCATGTCTCAGAAGAAAATCTATCAAACTATCCATTATATATCTCAGGTGGTGATACATAAATTATGCTAGAGGCCATAACAGATTTAGAGTCCAGATGTTATTCAAACATTTTGATTAGCCTCATGGCTTTAAAGTCACTGGGTCAAAATGTCCACATTTCGGCACACATGTCTATTTAAAGTAATTTAGACATTTGAACTATGTATTCTTAAAGTCTGGGCATATTTTCTGTCCTTTGTAGGGGTTGGATGTATTTGTCACTGCTCTTGACACATTATACACATTCTCATAAGTTTTATCATCTAGATGTAATTTAAGCAACATGTAATTGTTGTGTTAAAATAGTAACTCTATTTCTAGGGTTCATACAAGATGATCAAATTCCAGTATTCAAGAATTAAATGAAATTCCTTAGAGATAAATGATAGTTTTAAGAAAAATAAAAGGACATTATCATGTACAGAATTCTTATTCAAACAACATTATATATTCTTCTAAATACACATGACTTGTCTAGGGGAAAATTGTGTCAGGAATGTTGTGCCTTTTGTTTACCTGGAGGCAGTTTTCACAATTTCCCATAAACTTCCCCCTATTACCTGATAGAGCAGCCTACCATTTTACACAGGAGAGATACAAAAATATGTTTCTTTCCATTCTTCAACTACAATTGATTCTTAGCTTTCTTCAGAAATCTCCATCTACTTTGCCTTTATTTTATGCCTACAGAAGTTCCTTTTTTTTCACCTTTACATGCTGAAATATTTATTGCTTTAATTTTGTCATGATGAAAACAAAGGAAGGAAAGCCTACAATGTAAGTGTGTAATTCTCCTAAAATTAACAGATTCTCTTAAGGTCCCTTAATACATGACCTGTATTAACACGATTTCTTGCACATTCATCTCCAACACATCCCATAAGATAACCCAGTGAAGCTGCTTCTGATGGCTCTTGTTATAATATAAATATCTCCCTAATGTAGAATTTGGAAGATAAGATTTAGATAAACTCAGAGTAAAGAAGATTCAAATAAGGGCATATCCTCCTTTCCATAAAATTCATATGTACTATAGTTTGGTCAATTAGTTCTATTTCATAAAAATAATCTCAAAATACGGTCACTATATCCAATTGCTTTGCACTTAAACATTTCAACTCATTAGTTGTGTTGACAGTTCACTAGACACAGCAATTCTTAACTCTAAATGCTGGGGACAGAAGTCAAACTCTTTCTCAAATTTGAACTAATAGTTTGATGCTGACATTTATGATCTCAGTAGAGAAGTATCGGGAATGTAATAAAAATGTGTATAATCCTAATGTTTCCACAACTTTGTTGTAGCTATGATTCTGATAGGTACATTGCATCTTTTACAGTCTTTATCCTTTTGTCATGAAATCCTTTGGAATAGCACTCACAAAATACCAGGCCATAAATTTTAGGCAATGTAATCTTCTTCTAAGAAGCTAGGGTTGTAAATTAAAATGGAAAGAAAACAGGTATTTAATTAAATTCCGGCAAGTGTGGCTAATATGTTTTACTTGTTTTATGTCATGTTTTCTGTAGTATGTTTATTTTTAATTTTTAGATTTTTTTAATGTTTATTTATTTTTGAGAGAAAGAGAGAAACAGCACAAGTGCGAGAGGGACAAAGAGAGAGGGAGACACAGAATCTGAAGCAGGCTCCATGCTCTGAGCTGTCAGCACAGAGCCCAATGCGAAGCTTAAAGTCACAAACCGTGAGATCATGACCTGAGCCACAGTCTGATGCTTAACCAACTGAGCCACCCAGGTGCCCCTATTTTTAAAGGGATTTTCGGTTTCATAGAATTACACACTTAACCTGTTCAAGTTAAGTTGATTTTTGCTTCTAATTTAAACTGTATAGAATTAATTGGTGAAATCAGTATTATCAAGTTTATTTTGTCATTTTAATAAATTCTTTTCTGTAATATTAACAGTGAATCTACAATATTAGTAGAAATCGAAATTCTGGGTATATGAAGGAATTATCAATCTTTAAGCAGGAAAGTATATCTAAGAGATAAGAGAAACCAATTGTTTTTAGCTAAAATACTTAGCCTATTCAACATGCGAAGAACCAAGTATAAAAAGAAAGTGAGCAATGCAGTGTTACGGAGCTGCCAGGACTATTTAAGATCCTTATCATTTTACATTTGACCCTCCAGTTTAAGCTTGAAGATGACACTTGGTTTTGAAAGATCAAAGAACAGATAGATTCATAGAACAGAGCAAGTACACATTTAAATACTCTGCTAATTTAGAAGTGAAATAAAATTAATTGAAATGATCCAACACTTTACAATAAAGTTCAGTTCCTTCAACGGGAAGACTTTCAAACTATACTGTGTTAACACTTGTCTTGTTTCTAAAATTAATTGCCTTCAGCTGTATTAACAATAGAGTATGATCAAGTAACATGAAAGCTTTGGACAGATCAATAATAAAGGCATCCTAATTTATCCTTCCGTCACCAGCATCACAAGATTAATAAGTTTCAAAAGAATCAATTGAATGAAGTCTTTAGCCTAAAATTGCTACTCAAACATCATCCAAATACAAAGCACAACAGCTCCTCAGAATTGCTAAAGCAATCAGGCGAAACTAACAAAGAAATTAGCAGTAAGGGGAAGGGGCATTGGAAAATAACACATTTCTTATGCATTGGCAATAAAATGCTATAGTCCATAAAGGGCAGCACTGTCTTTTGCATATGCAAGACTCAAAGAAGGAAAAAAAATAGAGAAATTAATTAGTTGGTGGCCAAAAGTTTCTGTTGTACAAAGAACCATATTAGTTTACCTTCATTTTTGTCTTTGCCTTACATAGTCCCTGTTGTCTGTGATAAGAACCAGAGCTATATAAAAAGTTTGATGATGGCAAATGCTACATTAGGAAAACAATTCAATTTAATATGCGCTGAGCCTACTCTACCAAGCTCTTGATATATGCAGACAGATATATATAAATTCATGAAAAACTGTAAATAAAACACTTTTGATAAATTATGGTTTTAGGTGTCTGCTCAAAAAAAAAAAAAAAAAAAGAAGAATCGCTGCACTAGAGGTTAGGAGAGCTTTATTCTAGTCCTATATTTGCCTGAGAAGAGTTTTCTGACCTTAGGTAAACAAATTGTGCAATATATTTCTTATGGTTATTTACTGCTTGTTAATTATATATTACCCATAATTTGGTCAGAGAAGAGGAAGGAAAGCAGGCCAGTGGTTCATTGTTCCAGCATGTTTCAAAGGACCCCAAGTTAGATCAACTGTTAGATGCCCTACAAATATTTGGTGATTTAAAAGGAATATATATGCATATACACACATACATAGAGAGAAATTTAATTTTTTTATTTTAATATGAGTACATTTCATTTTCTGCAATATAAACCTCTCAGATTATTCTATTTTCCAGACTAAAGATATCATGTATATGATCAGAATGGACATTGTTTCTGAAAATTTTAGAATATATCACTAAATTCAGCTTGCTTTGTCATGAGAATATTTTCAATGGTAATTCATGTTTTAAATTATTCTAGAATGCAAATTCCATTTTTATAAAATGTCTTTTGAATTTAGCACTCCAAATTTGGGCTGAGAATGCAAATATTCTAAAAATAATATATGCTCAAAAAGTAATTAAATATTTGGAGGTTGAATTTGAAATCCATTTTTTAAAAACATAACTGGAGATTATCATTAATTTCTAATATTGCTTTGCTGTCATGCATTTATTAAAATTATTTTACACAACTTAGTAGATTAAATCCTGAGGTTAAGTAATTTACTGAATGATCTCTAACTCAAATATCATCTCCCTATATAATTATTTACCTATAATTAAACGACTAAACATTAATGAAATTAATGAAAAAAATGAATTTATATTTCAGAGTTGAATTATTCACTAGAGATATTTATATGAAGATAAATATATTGATAAATTAATCCAAATGAAAAACCCCAAACTTGAAAAAGGAACATTCAGGGAGATTTAGAGTGAACTGGTAATGAATAATAGGATGTGCTTGAAAGGTATTATTGTAGTTATCATCTTCGGGAATTAGCTAGAAACAAATTCATATTAAAATATGTAAAGGTTCTTCTATACTCCATTTGCTCAGGTAGTAGACAAGGCACTTTATCACAAATACTTTTAAAATGCCATTATTGTACTATTAAATGACTTTAACAAAATGTCAATGCTAGCCAAAATGATCAAATGAGGAAAGATTGACTTTGACAACTTGTATTTCTCCCTACACCATCACACAATGCTAGATGAATGGGAACAGACATACCAGCGAGGTTGCTGGTATGCAAAGCAATGTCTGCCTGTGACTGAATTGACAGGACAATTCTGTGGAAATTCAATTGAGTCATCTGAAGCAATTCCCTTCCTTCTCTTCCATGTGGCTTACACCTTACAATGATCCATATCATCCAACCGCTAACTAGGGACTGTTTCTTCCCTTGGTATATATCACTGTCTGCCCTCTTTGCCTTTTCTCCTGTTCTTTGAAACATTTACTAGGAATCCCATTCACCTGATCATCAGTGTCAATGCTGACCTTTTTAGTACCCTGAAAGCAAAAATAGACATATTGCTTCTTCAAATCATTTTTTTGGAAAGCTTTCTACATATTTGTTGGCCCTATATGCCATTTTTTCACGAAGCAAAATGAATACAATAAATTCAATTAAATAACCATTTAATGTAGTCTCCAAATAGAAAATACAAGACAAATCTACGAACATGGTCTTATTCAATTGGTTCCACTTGTAAAGACAATGCCAATTTCCTACTGATATAGAAAATAATTATTTTGATCTACTAAATGTAAATGAGTTGGACAGGGTATTACAGCTTCAAAAACACTGACATTCAACACAGGTAAGTATTTTTAAAAATACTTTTGAAAAATAGTGATTTGAAAAATCATTATAAAATTGAGCATCAATCATCTATCTATCTATCTACACTATTTTGACCTTAATTAGAAGTACTATATATAGTACATATACATATATATACATATACATATATAGTGTATATATAGTTTGTATATAGTGTATATATATAGTATATATACTATCAGCATATATACTATATAGTGTTTTGTGTATATATATATATATATATATATACACAAAACACTATATATAGTATGTATATATATAGTGTATATATATATGTATATACTATATATGTATAGTATATATATCTAATGTGTGCATATATATATATATATATATATATATATACTACTTTGATCTTAATTAGAAGTACTGTAATGTATGGTTTGTGAGTTCAAGCCCCGTATTTGGCTCTGGGCTGACAGCTCAGAGCCTGGAGCCCGCTTCAGATTCTGTGCCTCCTTCTGTCTGCCCCTCTGCTGCTTGCACTCTGTCTCTTGCATTTTCTCAAAAATAAATAAACATTAAAAAATTTTTAAAAAAAGAAGTACTGTAATGTAATGATGGATAGACTGTGGTATAAGAAATGAATTCAGTGAACTCACCATGTCTTTCAGAGCTTTTAGTAAAATTATTTTACCAGAAATGAAACTTGAATTACTTAAAAAAAACAATACTAAAGATTTAGTTCATGAATCCTTTATTATAGAGTTCTCAATGTATGGCTAACACCCAAATGCACAAGAGAGAGGTCTTAATCTGTATTGCTACTTATATTAATGTTAGCTAAGGACCCCTTGGTGCTTAAGTAAGGTGCCATTCCAGATACTGAGAGTCTGACTTATTCAGGCAGGTCTAGGAAATGATATCATCAAGAGGAGAACTGAACTTAGTACCGAGTACAGTACACAGGTATTTGCTAAACCAGCTCTTGTTGACAAGATGGCAGCAACTTCTTAGCATGAGAAACATTTTCTGAGAAGTTAATATTTAACTATACAGATAAGTAGAAGTGATTATGATGAAAATGTGATAAAATAGCAAGGAGGAAACAGAAAATGGAATGAAGAGAAGTTATACATACTCCATTTAGTCAACTGACCAATTTTACCAGGTTTATTAGTCTTATATCAAGACACTGGCCCTTTGCCTCATTTGGAGCATTTTGACTATTTCAGCTTCTCCTCCTGATTGTCACTCTAGCCCTTAATCTGTCTCCCTTTCTGTAGCCGTTCCTTAGAGTCATACTATATACTTTCAGCTTCAAACCACATTTCTAGATAAATGTACCTTTAATATTTGTGACTCTGTTACATATTGCCTCTTTATAAGCCCCTTCCTTTCTTCATTTCTTTTATATTTAAGACTTGGGCAATTCAATGCTTTCTACTCCCTCTACCTTCCCTTATAAAGAAAAAAAAAAGACTCATAAATGTTGAGTTAGATTGCAAAGTCTTTTTAAGGGAAACTTTTTATTTGAAAAAGAATTTGAACATCAGAAACATTCCATAAAAAGTCTGTACAACCAGTTTCTCTACTAAACCAGTGTCCATGGGCTAGTAACTTTAGGTGACCTTTTGTGCAAGTTGGTGGCATCTGTTGCTTCAGTGCTAAGACATACGTTCTTCTGTTCCCTCAGTCTCCACCACTTCCTATTACTTACCTTCTTGGCTGCTCTACCCATTGTCTTTGTTACCTGCTCCCTGGAAGCATTTGATGTTGTATGCTTGTAGTAAGCATTGAAGCACTCTGTTAATGGACTGAGTCAATAGTCAGTGAATAGCTACCTTCTCTTGGAAGACTGGCAGAAACTGACAAATATCTGTATTTTCTCTTCTTTGACAGACTTGTAGTTTACATTTCTAGGACCTTTCGCAGTTAGGGAGGACCATGTGATTGAGTCCTCACTAGGGGTGTACAAAAGGAAATGATGAAGCCCCTCCGAGGCTTGGCCTCTAATGCCTCCCTGACCTCTTTCGAGCTCTCTTTCTTTATCTGAATGCAAACAAGTAAGTGGAGGATCACAGCCTTGAAGGAAGTGGAGACCTTCAACATGGCAGAGCTCTGAGAGGAAGGGGGCCAGCCTCCTTGATTGACAATGTGGAACAGGGGCTACTGCTTACCTGCACTGTAATATGGCATGAGACAGGCACAAAATTTTAATGAGATAAACCATGGGGAATTGTAGGATTATGTAAGATCAGTTAGATTATCCTGATTAGTACAACTGCACTACATGGAAATTCTAATTTATAACAATTGCTACAGTGTTAGGCAACTGATTCTTTTCTTATAATTATATTTTTTTAAGCACGAATTAATGGCATGAGTATTTTTAGGAGGTTTTCTTAAGGAATCTTGGAAACATTATTCTTCTTGATTTATCTGTTTCTGTATCTTCCAATCAAGGAATGGTATTTTGATATGTTGATATGATATTTGTTCAAATGAAAGAGATCTATATGTATTATCAATAAGTTGGACATGTAATTTACTGTCTAAACTAAGATACTTGAAAGTAAAAAGTTTTGCTAAAAATAATTGAAATTATTCAAATTTATAACAAATTATAAAACAAAACTTGTAAAACAATAATTTTACAATAACAAATTGGTTTATTAAATAGGTATTTGTAAATACCTCTCAAAATAATTTATTTTAGTTTTTAAAAATAAAATTCTTTATGGGGAACCTGGGTGGCTCAGTGGGTTTTAAGCCTCTGGTTTTTTGTTTTTTTTTTTAATATTTATTTTTGAGAGAGAGAGAGACAGAGACAGAGACAGAGCACGAGCCGGGGAGGGGTAGAGAGGGAGACACAGAATCCAAAGTAGGCTCCAAGCTCTGAGCTGTCAGCACAAAGCCTGATGTGGGGCTCAAACTCACGACCTGTGAGATCATGACCTGAGCTGAACTCAGTTGCTCACCCGGCTTAGCCACCCAGGTACCCCATGCCTCTGCCTCTTGATTTCTACTCAGGTCATGATCTTGCAGTTTGGGAGATCAAGCCCTGCGTTGGGCTCTGCACTGACAGTGCTGACCCTGCTTGGGATTCTCTCTCTCCTCTCTCTGCCCCTCCCCCACTCTATATGTCTCAAAAAATATCTTTATAAAAAAGTACAAAGTAATATATATACATATACGTCAGCAAAAACTTAAAAAAAAATACTTTATATTGATTGCCTAAACAAAAACAAGCAAAACAGAAAACTTATTCTTGTCACATATTTACATATTTTACTCACTTTCCCAGCCATATGAGCCTCAAATGCCAGATGATTTGTACATTTCTGAAGAATGTTCTTTTCCACATTGAAAGGTTTAGTATTTAAAAAATTTTAAATATATTTTATCCTGACCATCACAACTTATTTTTATGCTTAATTAATTAAAAATATTTGACATATTCAATTGACACTTAATCTTAGACCAAAATATTTATTTATTTATTTATTTATTTATTTATTTATTTATTTATTTAGATAGCACAGGAGGGGCAGAGAGAGAATGCCAAATAGGCTCTGCACTGTCAGCACAGAGCCTGATGTGGGGCTTGAACTCAAGAACCATTAGGTCATCACCTGAGCTGAAACCAAGAGTTGGACTCTCAAACTACCGAGCCAACCAGGTACCCCAGGACCAGAATATTTTAATTGGGAGAAAGCTCAGGAAAAATCCTGGTAAAAAAAGAAAAGCATCTTTTTTTTTTTTTTTTTTTTTACTATTCAACTGTGAAAATTTTACAGCCCAAATGTCTAATAGTTATTCTCTTTGCCTGTGAATTTCAGTGTTATTTATTTTGTGATAAATATTTGTATGAGAAAAAAAGCCATTCTATTAGCTCTTTCTTATTTCAAGCTTTGTTTTAAATAACTGCAATATACTAAAAGGTTAAAAGGATTAGATTTTAGTTCTCCATTCACTGAATATTTTATTAATGTTTCCAACTGGTTTCAAATAAATTTTAACTAAAATATAAAGTGCTGCTTTAAGAAGTGTCTAATACCACACTGGATTCTTGAAGGTGATTTTTTTCCAAAGGTCCGACACTTCTTAAATACAACTATAATGGGCACTAGAAGAAAAAGATGTAATATCATGGAATAATTATTGTTGTTTTGTTCAAGAGTTACATAACTAAAACGTGTTAGTTCAGTTACATTCAGTCTTTGTGAGTGTGGGTCTCTGCATATGGGTATGCGTGTGTATGTGTGTGTATATGTCTGTTTATGTTAATTTTTGATAGCTACAGCTTCTACTTCAGTTGCTGGAATATGACAATTTATTTGAATGTAAGAGTAAATTATGTTAATGCCTTGAAGTCTATTTCAAGTATACATTCTATCCCATATGGTTTTAAATGTATTAAGGATTTAAAAAAAATTTTTAACGTTTATTTATTTTTGAGACAGGGAGAAACAGCATGAACGGGGGAGGGTCAGAGAGAGGGAGACACAGAATCTGAAACAGGCTCCAGGCTCTGAGCAGTCAGCACAGAGACCAACACGGGGCTTGAACCCACGGACCACGAGATCGTGACCTGAGCCGAAGTCGGACGCTTAACTGACTGAGCGACCCAGGCGCCCCAAGGGTCTTTTTTTTTAAATATTATACTCTGCCCTACCAAAATTTATCTTTAATATTGACTTTATAGTAGCATTGACTAATGTTTCTGTTTAATCTTTGACAAAATGAACGTCTAACAGCTTCACTCTGCTTTTATAAATTGGATAAAAATATGCAACCCATATCAAGTATTAAAAAACTTATTTGAAGTATCTAATGGCACCGATATAAAACTGGAATAATTTCGTTATCTATGAAGAGTTTTCTGATAACAAAGCTACATATTGACTACTTTTCATGATAATTAAGAAAAACTGAAGATGAAAATAGAACAAAAATAAAAGAACAATCTTTGAAAATTTGTTTTTCACAGAATGATATGTGAGCACTCTTTCATATCTACATTAAGTTTATAAAGATAATAATAGAACTTGACCAAAGTAATAGGGATAGACAACAGGACTCTAACCAGGTGACAATTTCAAATGTGGTTCTCTGAAAGAAACATAGTTCTTTACCACAGAAACAAAGAACATAGTTCTTTACCATAGAAACTTCAGTTGCTAAGTCCTTCTATTTGAACACACAAATCTTCACACATCAACTAGCTGTACTAATTCTTCCTCAGCAGATTTGATATCTTGTTGCCATGTGAGGCAGTAAATGTTGCCAGCTTTCTATGTAGTTACATTATCAATAACAACTTTCTTGAAGTATAAAAATGTATAACTCAATTTACCATTAAATGTATATATATTTTTAGTTTATTGCTACTAAATTTTTTCACTGATACAAAACAGCCAAACAAAAGCATGACCAAGCAATAAATATAGAGCTGTAGCTTTGAACCATAAATGACAAGAATAATCAGTATGACAAAAGTATCTGTACCGATATATTCTACTGCAGGCTACTCAATTTCTGTGTAATACATATATTTAAAATATAATTAACATATGACTTCTCCTTACTCCTGGTGGCTTTTGGTATTCTTGTGAACATCATCGGGTGCCATGCATGACACGGCTAGCCATTTATCAAATGGCCAGGGCAGACAGCCGAGTGAGAGAACGTACTTCACTTTATTAGTCAGAATGCTGTCCTTGAAGAGGTTTGTTCCCTTGGGTCTTGGAAAGTTTAGGAAACGAGAACTGGGTTTTTAGATGTCTTTCAGATTTAATTGTTAAAGCTCAGTTCACTACCCACGAGTCTCTCACACACCACCACAGGGACAAAGACAGAAGATGGAAGTACAAAGTGAAAATACGTCGAGCCTCCCCTAGGTGAATGCAACTATTGATAATAATGTTTAAGAACAACAACAAATCAGGAACAAATGCTAAATGAACCGGATGGGTCTCAAGGACAGTAGGTGTAAACTGGATATCTCCCAGGAAAACCAACATTTGGAAACCCATGATAGTAGAACTTCTTTACCATAGAACCACATTTGAAATTGTCACCTGGTTAGAGTTCTGTTGCCTATTCCTATCATTATGGCGAAGGGCCATTATTGTCTTTATAACTTAAAGCTGGTATGAATCTTAACATTCTAGGAAGGGAAAAAAAACACCTCAGTCTGGTAGCTATTAGATAGTGGGTCTAAGTATCTGAATGGATTGCTAATCACAAAATAAACTAAACAATCTCATTTTTAATCCAGTTACATTTATGCACATTAAGTCTATTTAATAACTTTAATCTGGAATTACAATCATATAATATTCTTCTCACACAACAGTCAAAACTTTTTTAAAATGCTGAATGTATTTCAAAGTCAGAAAACACATTGGATTAAAGAATACTTGCTTGCTTTGTGAGGGAGGTGTGAAAATAGAAAACTATAAATAGTAACACAAAGGTCCTTTCACCATTAACATCTGTTACAGCCACGGTTATTAATATTATAACTGTTTTTCACAGCAGGAATGGTTTCAACTTCCATTTTATATTACAACAAATAATTTGGGAAATGATTAATGAGATTTTTAATTATAGATTGAGTTTATCTTAAAACAATCTGTGGCACTACAGCTGGAAAGGATCAGGCTTTAATTACATTCAGGAAAAACTCCACAGTGAAGCAAAACACGTCCATTTTAGGGTGCCCAGACCTTCCCCATGACTGGTTCACCTTCACACTTGGCTGCTTAGCTCCGTTTTTTAGCACATGGTGCTAATGAGGCCACGGTCATGTTTTCACTCCCCATATGTGCCAGTTAGCTTACCTCCGTTCCAGGGCTACAGATTGTTTTCCTAAACTTGCACCGCACTCAGAGATTTCTCCACGCATTCACCAGTGACATCTGGCAAAAAAGCATGGAAGATTCATCATAAAATTAAAACTACTGCTGATTGCTTGGAGATGGGGTTAAGGAGGCTTACTTGGAAAAATCAGTGTCATTCTATTTTTCAAAATGACATGTTAATTCAGAGGCTTCCTTTGACTTGATTACTAGTAGTTTTACTTCAAAAAATTATCACTTAAGGGAGGCAGCATAGAAAGAAAGAACACTAGACTAGGATTTTAAAACCTAGATTTTATTCTGATCGCTTCACCAAAGTAGCTGTACGGCCTTGAACTGTTGTCTAATTAACCTATGCTCATTATCCTTATCTGGAAAGTCTGCATATTGCCTCAGATAATTGTCCATCCCCCAGGCAGACTCTAAGTGTTCATCATTCCAAGGCTCAAGATGTCAAGCACTGGAAGCATTATTGGATGTGAAACTGGAGGCTGGAAGGGGGGTTTGATGCATCTTAAAACCTCAATTGAAGCCTCAGGCAGATGGTTATTAGTTGTTAGTTGTCAGGATCTCTTGTTGAGCAAAAATGGGCTCCCATTGACTTTTAGGTGCTTCTGTTCTGTAATGCTGGTTTTATAGTTTGTTGCTTATGGGAAGTGTGCAACATCAGCCTTCAGGCCAGGGGGAGAAATGCATGATATTGGTCTCCATGAATTTGCTCGCTATCTTTCTTTTGTTTATTGCAGCAGACCTCTGCCATAGGCTTGGAATGAATATATTCTCCTTGTCAAGTCCTGGTAATTATTTTTCACCATAAGCACAGAACCCTTTTCAGCTATGCATCAGTGAGTAACTGTCAGAAGACAAGGGCCATGACAAGAAATGTCCCTCCTTAAAATGATTTATTTATTTCTACCCAAAAGACACCTTGTTGAGGGGAACGGTTGACATGAAGTCTTTCTGCTCCACATAAAAATGTTCTTGTTTACCAATCTACAAAGGAATAAATAAAGCTGTGTTTAACATAAGTGCCTATCATAAAGACTTAGTGTTTGTTGTTAACAAATATAGGCTAAATACAAACTAACTAAAGCAATTCTTGTTGAGAAATATAGATTATTACATCTAAAAAGCAACAGTACCCATTTTTTTTTAGTTTATTCATAGTAACTAAGACAGGGGTGGAGTAAAGTGGGAATGCTGTCATTTATTAAAGAATGAATTTCCATGGTTTAGTGTCCCTGAGACATAAGTTTGAGTATTGTTCCTTAGGCACTTAGCAGCATGTGTACATAATACAAAGACTTCATTTGCTTTCATTCACACACACACACACACACACACACACACACACACACACACACACAGTATTAATGGTCATTTAGTCTATGCTTTCATTCCACTCCATTGATTCTAGTTGGTTATAGTTCTGCAGCTTTTGTTACTCTCTCTATTTCACCCTGGTTCCCTGTGCAGAATGGAAATAATAAGCATTACAGTCTGTGGCCAGAAATTTCGCAAGAATCTAGCATATTCGTTTTGTATAAATGTGTGGAAAATTTGGTGGAATCATTAAAGGAGAAACACCCTCCTTGATGAGGAAGAGGGCTCATGTCCAACTGGGGAAACATACAGACCAGACCACCTCAGTGCATTTCCTGCCATTAAAATTCATGATATTTGATGTTGTGCTAGTAAAATAACTTCATATTTATAGGAAACAGACAGATCCATTAACTAATTTTAACTGAGAATAATTTTTTTAGCATTTTTATTTTGATATGGGGACTAGAGGTCACTAAGTATCTGTTTATATCCTCTATATAGAATTTAACTGAGTAAGAGAAGACTAGTTGATAGAAAATAGGTTTTAGAGAAAGTGTAAATTCTAAGTTGTGAGGACAATCACAATGAAAGGAAAGTTAGGATTTTTCCTCCTGCATTCCAACTCCTCCTCTGTTCCCTCTTCATGATGTTACATATTGGATAAGAAAATATTACGGGAAATATCTCAAATCAGAATCAAAAGTTTAATGTTGAGAGACTGAAAGCACTGTGTTTAAGACTAGGAGACAGAGAATAATGCCAAAAATCACCCTCATATTATTGTTCTGGCACTAAGGGAAGAAACTATTAGAGCCAAGAAAGACACGAGAGATGTAAATATGAAAAAAAGAGGCAGAGTGAAATGTATTATTCTCAGTTGATCTGATTATATGCATAGATAATCTAAAATAATAAGTTTTGAGTCAATAATCGAATTAAGTAAGATGGCAGGTTAAATTAACAATCACCAACCAAGAACTTTTTAATATGCACACTATCGTAAGATAAACAATATTTTGGAAAAAAAATTCATTTCAATAGCAAATAAAAATAGTATAAAGACAGAAGTTCTTCCTTAACCTATCTGTTCAACACAATAACAAGTAAATCACAGAGGGTATGTTTTTAATAAATTGGCAAAATATGCTAACTTTCTTATGGAAAATGAATTAGTTTGGCATGAAAGTCTGTAAAAGAAGAGTGGTAACGTGGCTAGAATCTTGGGTAGCAAAATATAGTTTGAAGCAATACTATATGAAATTAATTTTAAATAATTTATGGATTTTTATTATTATATCTCATTTTAAAATAACAACCTGGCTGTCCATAAAACATGTTTAGATTATAAGACATTTTTATGTTTGAGTATTAAATTCCTGACTATTAAGCAAAGGTTGTTATTTTAAAGTCTTAATATCACCAGTATTTCCAAATCATAGCATAAGGATAAAGTTCCTTAAGGTCATGTTGAGGGACTGTTTAAATGCTCTTTCTTTAGCTTGTAACCTGTTATGAAATTAAGAACCAGGTTTAAATAACTACAAACATAATTCTAAAATATATCATTATGCTCAATTTTGGAAATTGAGCACATATTTTGTTGCATGGTTAGTGGAGATTTAATTGATTTGCCACATTTCTTAAATAAAGCAGATGCTTGTTAACTGGTTTACATCGTGTTTTCTTCTTCTGTAAAACAGCAATTGTGCAGAGGAATTGGAAGAACATATTTGAAAAGGCTGCTGTGCTGACACAAGTCACTGCTTTTCTTCCACTCATGCTTTCTTAGTCATCATAAAGCAGGTGCCCCAATGGCAGAAGATAAATAAATGTCCAGGACTAACTATCCTTTACTAACACCCAACAGTTTACCCTGCCCTTGATATTTGAAGAAATAACTCAAGCTTAATCTTAAATATCAGTGTAAACAATCATATACACTTCAAAAAAGTGTGCTAGAAGTAAGGTCCTTTAAAGTTAATTCAGTTGTTTGATGTTAACCGGCAGTTTGATGGTTTTAAATCCAAAATTAGAGAAATGGAAGAAAGGGTAAGACTATTGGAAAAACACAGTAGGGAATGTAAGTAGAGTGTGAAAACTGCTGGGGAACAGATTGCTGTTATAATTAGAGACAACATTTCACTCTCCTTTAAATACGAGTCCCTGGAAATTGCTCTGAGTGAAGGAGAGGGAGACACAGCTGTTTCAGTATACAGCTGGTGGGAATTACAAAGACCAAAGTCAGGCATAAACCGGTTGAAAAATAAACCAGCTAACTAAGTAACAGTAATACCTGGCTAGAGCTTAGATGCAAATATATATTGTTCTTAATAAGATATAGTAAGCCCACCTGAGAGTGTCGATGGTGAAGAAGAAAATGCTCACCTGGTCCAACATATATTATGTCTCATATAAATCTTGAGAAGAAGCAACCAAATATTTGGTGATGAATCACGATTCTTCTCCCTGTGCAGTGAAAACACTGCAGTCATGACCAGGAAGGACACTCCACATGCCCAATTTATTGGGCTCACCAGTTCTCTGTGTGTTCTCTGGAGAATCACACATCCTTTACTCTCTCTCTTATATTGTCTTGCTGCAGAAATGCTAGACAAAAAGAAAGGAAAGAAAAAGAAAGAAAGAAAGAAAAGAAAGAAAGAAAGAAAGAAAGAAAGAAAGAAAGAAAGAAAGAAAGAAAGAAAGAAAAGAAAGAAAAGAAACAAAGAAAGAAGGAAAGAAATACTCTTTTGGCTTAGAGTTTACCCAAATCTCAGAAATAGCAGAATTCCTCATGTTGTTCTCTTATCTTTTAATGTTATCAAATAATGGCATATACATTAGAGACTTCCTCCTCTTCCTTCTCCTCCTTCTTCCTTTCCTCTTTCTCTTCCTCCTTTATTTCACAGCACATAGAGAACAGTTCCTAGCAGTACATTAGCTGCACAATTGTACAAGCAAACCTAACCTCTAGATTCTCTTAGAGAGACTGTTATGATATTTGTCAAAAACGCATCATCTTGTGAGTGTGAGGATTGTCAAAGAGGTGGTAAGTAACTGTGAATTGGCCTCTAGGAACCCACAGGATGTCTGTGTTTGACCTTTGCCAATCATATTCAAAAGCAACCCGGGAAGCCTGATGTACTTGTCTCTACAATGCAGACAATTTTCACTTTTCTAGACTTTGCTTCATTCTGCCTAGGAATAAAGGAGTATAAAGAGGAACAATCTCTCTGATAAGAATCCAGATGCTCAACCAGCATTTCTTCTCAGCGTATCCCTTCTCTATGATTGCTGTTCCATGTAATATTTGTACTTTAGCATCATGAAAAAAGGAGAAAATCTTTTATTCTACATTAGGTCACATTTTATGCTGCGTTTTACTGGATTTGGTTTAATCAGCAGTTGCTGATGAATTTGTTGTACAAAAGTAAGAGATGTAGTAGTCCTAATCCCATCTCCCTTCCACTTGCATATGAAATAAATATTTGCCATATCTCAGTTTCATGTGTTGTCAGTTGTTTGTAAGAGTGTCTTGACTACCTCTCCTGACCAATAACATGATTTAATTTTTATTTTGAAAAGTATGGAGGGGGGACAAAAGAAAAAATGAAGCCAAGTTACCGATAAAAAAGTTGTGGAATACAGTATGAAAACAATCTTAGGTCAACAAAGATGGTGACTCAAACAAGTTTTGAAAACAAAAGGCTTTGCTTAAACTTAGGAACTTCTATTCATCTATTAGAATAGAGTTTTAGTGCAATTCCTTAGTTGAACTTCTCTGAAACCCCAGATGATATCATATTATACTCTTTAATAAGTACCCAGGATGCTTCAAATTTATTGATTACATTCAAAATAGTTTATGTAATGTCTATATTTCCCACTAGAAGAATTTCTGCATGAAAGAGAAAACATTTACCTCTAGTGCTCAGAAAAAGACCTGCACATACTAAATACCAATTAAACACCTCCTGATATGCTAATTATTCATTCATTCACTCAACAACTCCACAGATTTTATTAAGCATCTGCCGTTGTGGAACTTACATATTCTAGTAAGAGGTCAGACAATAAAAACGTGTAAGTAAATTATCCATTTCATTAATAGGAGAGAAATGTTAACAGGGAAAAGGAAAAAAATAGAACAGGTTAAGGATTAAGGATGCTGGTATAGGGAGTCCAGTAAGACAGGCCTCATAAAGAGACTGTGAATAGAACAAATCCGAAGGAAGGGAGCTAGATTTCCACTCAAATTTCTAAATGAAAACTACTCCAGGCAGAGAAAAAACAGGAAACATCTAATATAGTCAAGGAACACAAATTACTTTTGTTGAAATATTATCAGAAATATAGATATATTTGTACTTTATCTCCCCTCCCTAAAAAGTCTTTGTGTTTGTGGGGTTTATTTTATTTTTTAGATGGCTTTACGGATTACCCATGAAATATTTTCACAGTTATGATGACAGGAATCCAAATACTGTCTTTTGACACCAGAGATCTGTTTTCCGACAGAGACATTCATTCCTTCCATCTGAAATGACCATGGAGAAAATAGAGTTGAGGTGTAATAGAGCTTAAAATCAACTTTATTAAATTGAATTTCTCCAGAATTGAGAAGACATCTCACTTTTTCTATTGCCTTCAGGTAAACACTTCCAAAGTGGTATTTTAATAACCATTTAAGCACACAAGGACAGCTGTTCAGGTGGTCTCAGAGAGGATGAAAAATTGCATATGTCATCTGCCAGAGCAGATACTAAATTACCTTGGCCTACAGAAACTTTTTATTTGCCTAGAAGGTATTTATTTTCCCACTTGAGGTGTTGGAAAAACAATGGTCCAAACTTCCTATGACAGAAAATATATCAGTGAAAACTCAGCATCAGCTTCTTTTATTATATACTGTTACTAGTGGCTGAAACTTTCTATGATAGAACATCAGTGAAAATAACATCGCTTTCATCTTTTACCAGATTCTCCTTTAGTATGTTTCTGTGCTTACTGGTAACATATCCCAAGGGTTTGATCATTTTTTTAATATACATTTCTTTAGCATTTCACAGCATATATTCAATCAAAACAACACATAGTTCACAGAGATTTAAATTACGTATTTTCTTCTCAAAGTTTGCTTAACTCATACATCATATGTTATTTTCTAATACTTTTTTTTCTTGGACATATTTGAATATAATCAATTTACTGAGCTTTGTTATTGTGCTCAAAAATGATTAATTAAAGATATTATTTCAGTATTACACCTAACATTAAATATCAGTGAGAATACCTTAGAAAATTTGTGGAGATTTATGACAGTAGAGGAAAAAGAATGAATACAACAGTATAATTATTTTTGTTACTTATTAAAATGCTTTTCAGTGTTATACATAATTCTCCATGGGAAGCAAATTTTTATTTTACATAAAAATGTTAACCAATAGTGACTTTTTGAAATAAGAATGAGGACAAAACACCTCATACTCATTAGGATGGCCAACATCAAAATAACAAGTGTCGGTGAAGGTGGGGACAAATTGGAATACTTGAACACAGCTGATGAGAATGTAAAATGGTATAGCTGCTGTGGAAAACAGTAAGAAATTTCCTCAAAACTGGAAAATAGAATTAACACATGATCTAGCAATTACACTTCTAGGTATATACCTAAAATAATTGAAAGTAGGGTTATATATATATAATATAATATATATATGTATACACATATATATATATTATATATATATGTGTATATATACATATACATATATATATATAATATATATATATGGGGAGGGGCAGAAGGAGAGAGAGAGAGAGCGAGAGAGCGAGAGAGAGCGAGAGACAGAGAGGGAGAATCTTAAACAGGTGCCATGCTCAGCACAAAGCCCAACACAGGGCTCAATCTCACAACCCTGGGATCATGACCTTAGCCCAAATCAAGAGTTGGACGCTCAATCCACTGAGCCACCAGGCACCCCCCTCAAAGAGATGTTTGTATGCTCATATATATAAAAGCATTGTTCAAATAAGCTAAAATGTAGAAGTAGTCCAAGTGTCCATTGATGGATGAGTGGATAAGCAAATGTATATATACAAAAATCTATATATGCAAAATGGAATATTATTCAGCTTTAAGAAGGTAGGAAATTCTAACAAATAGCACAACATGCATGAAGCTTATGGACATTATGCTAAGTAAATGAAGCCAGTCAGTAAAAGACAACAACTGCATGATTCCACTTACATGCAGTACACAGAATAGTCAAATTTATACAGACAGAAATAAGAATGATTACGAGGGGCTGGGGGAAGGGAGACTGAAGAATTTTCATCAGTTTTACAAGATGAAAAAAGTTCCAGAGACGGATGGCGGTGATGGCAGCACAGCATCATGAATGCATTTAATATCTCTAAATTGCACATTTAAAGTGGCAAATTTTGGGGCTGCCTAGGTGGCTCAGTCGGTGGGGCATCTGACTTCTTCGGCTCAGGTCATGATCCCATGGTTTGTGAGTTCCAACTATGCCTTGGCTCTGTGCTGACAGCTCAGAGCCTGGAGCCTGCTTCAGATTCTGTGTCTCCCTCTCTCTGCCCCTCCCCTGCTCACACACTCTCCCTCTCTCTCTCTCTCTCTCTCTCACTCACTCAAGAATGACTAAACATTAAAAAAAAAATTGTTTTTAATGTTAAATTTCGTGGCACCTGAGTGGCTCAATCGATTGAGCATCTAACTTCAGCTCAGGTCATGACCTCGCAGCTCCTGAGTTTGAGCCCTACATTAGGCTTTCTGCTGTCAGCATAGAGCCTGCTTTATATCCTTTGTCCCCCCTCTCTCTGCCCCTCCTCTGCTCATGCTGTCTCAAAAATAAACATTAAAAACATTTTTTAAAATGGTGAATAATTCTATGTTATTTATATTTTCCCATATTAAAAGCAATTGAAAACATAGATTAATACGAATCTAAGATAGAAATTTTGACTAAATTGTAAACACACTGAGCAATATTATCATATTAGTGTCAAAAACTGACAATAAGATGCCATCTCTGCTCCCCAGAATCTTAGCATCACATTGATTAATTAGGGTCCACACATAACAAGAAAAATGATGATTTTTTAATGTGAATATATATGTGTGTTCACCATTGACTAAGCTTCATTATGGAATTATAAATTATGATTATGTTTGATAAGTAATCTGATAATGAGAAAAAATATTATAGCTGTATGCACCTTGAAAATTTTAAATCCTATTTTGACTTTTTCACTTAAAATTTTTTTTAAGTTTATTTATTTATTTATTTATGTTGAGAGAGAGAGAGAGAGAGAGCACAAGCGGAGAGGAAATAGTGAGGGAGAGGGAGAGAGAGAATCCCAAGCAGGCTCTGCACTGACGGTGCACTTGAATCATGAGGGTCTTGAACTCATGAACTGTAGGATCATGACCTGAGCTGAAATCAAGAGTCAGTCACTTACCTGACTGAGCCACCCAGGAGCCCCTGGCTTTTTCATTTTTAGTGGTTAAAAAGAGGTGTTATATAAAATGTATACATTCCTTAGTTTTGTCTTCTAAACCAAAGTCCTCTTGGGAGGAAAAAAGCAGGTATGGCCAAGGTCTCCTTTTGGATTTACACCACACATATTCAGGGCTATCAAATTTGTTTTTCCTTGTGATGACTTTTATTCAATGAGCATGTTGAAGGAGGTCATTGAGAGGACGTGGCCGCAGGTCGACCTGCAAGTCCATCCGGGCAATTAATGGGAGGGGCCTCACTCCCTCCGCTTGGAAGGGATGTTCGCTGCACCCTTCTCGCAGCGGGAGCCGCTTCAAGCCCAGGGCCTTGAGAGAGCAGTGTATTGTTGAGGCCGCCTGGGCACATACGTAGGGCAGAATCCAGTTGAGGTAGCTTCAGGAACCTGTAAGTTGCTGGCGGCGCGCGTGGAGATCTCGTCTCGTGGCGGCCCGAGACCAGCCTCAGGAGTAAGTTCCCTCGCTTGCTCCTCCTGCCACCTACCGGTCCGGCCGGCTGCTTCTTTCTTCCGTGTCTCCGCGGCCTCTGTGGAGGCCAGTTTCAGGTTCCAGCGGGAGAGCGCCCAGGGCTGCGAAGCAATAGAGCAAAGAGCAGAATCCTGTCCCCAAGGCTGGTGCGTGCGATTTGGAACCGGACGACCGCTAACAGTTTAACAATTTAAACTGTTTTAAAATACATCATCATATTTGTCCGCTTACCTTATACAATCTAAGAACTGCCAAAGTGTATAAATTAACTACAAATGCTGTTCGGCTTCTTTCTTTAAAAAAAAAAATTTTTTTTTTAAATGTTTACTTATTTTTGAGAGAGAGACAGAGCGAGTGGGGCAGGGGCAGAGACAGAGAGAGAATTAGAATCCGAAGCAGGCTCCAGGCTCCCAGCGTCAGCACAGCGCCCTGATTCGGGGCTTGAACTCATGAACAGGGAGATCATAACCTGAGTCAAAGTCCGACGCTTAGCTGACTGAGCCGCTCAGGTGCCCCAAGTCTGGCTTCTTTCTTTAGCAGAATATATGCCACTGCTTTGTGTTTCCTCCCGTAGAGGCTACATTTCAAGAATTAATTAAGGTGGCCTCCTACAGAGCTGATCCAAACAGAGCACACAGACCCATTTCTTCCACAGTATTCATAGATACCTTTCAAAATTTCCAGTTACTCAGGTGATACTTAGGAAGCTAATGCTCTTTTAAAGTCCATATAAGTTTTTATTATGCAAAAGCTTAAATTCTTTTCTTCCAAAAGTGATGAATAAGCAAGTTGAATCATGACCAATAATTTAGGTGAGTTGCTTTAAGTTGAATATAGACTAAATGAACATGGAAAAATATTTTTCATATACTGTATTCATTTATTGAACGACACTGCTTAATTTTGTCTTGGAAAAATACATCTATGTGTTCATATAATAAATTAATTTTGATATGTGCTTAAAAATGTTTTCTTAAATGGGGTCCTGGGATGGCTCATTCGATTAAGCTTTGGACTTTGGCTCAGGGCATGATCTTGTAGTTTGGGAGTTCGAGCCCAACATCAGGCTGTCTCTGTCTGTTGTCAGTGCGGACCCCGCTTCAGATCCTCTGTTCCCCTCTCTCTGCCTCTTCCCCCCTTCTCAAAAATAAAATACACATTTAAAAAATGTTTTATTAAATTAAAATATTATTTTACTGATATAGCTCATACAGAATGTCTATATCTTTTTAATTTGGGAGGTTTGTATCAATCTGTGGCAACCTAGGAAAAAAAGAATAAATGTACATTTATACCTCATTTCACATATCTTCATCTCAGCTTTTGATTTCTGTGTAACTCAATAGATAGCTGCAGTTTCCCTATCAATTAGATACATGATGGCTGCATGAATTAGTAATTTGACTTCATCAAATAGGAATTTCTTTTTATTGCATAAGAGGTATACAGGAGGACTGTTCAGATAAGGTATAGCAGCTTCATTGCATCCTCAGTGACCCTACCTTCTTTTAGCCTTCCATGCCATCATTCTTGGCAGGTAGCATTTATCCTCGTTCTTATAAAATGGCTTCCGCATCTCTCGCTATCATACTTGTGTCCCAGAGTAAAAGATAGAGGAAAGACGAAAGGTGATCGTCAAAAGGTGCACATGTATTCCATAGGTCTGCCAGCTCTGATGAGCGAAAAGCAAGAGATAAAACAGCTTTTATTATGAGAAAAAATAGACAGTAGTCATTTTTAATTTTCTTGAAGCATAAGGGATTGGAATTGAGAACCAGATCATGGGCAGCGGTCCAGAGAGTTAGAAACCTTTTCATTGTAGCTATGAACAGAGCTATAACACCAAAGATAAAAGAGTGGGTAAAGCACTTGTTGTTATCCAGAATTAGGAAGAAGGCAAAGAAGAAAGTGACGATTAAACCAGAAAGAATCCATGCCAGAGTTTAAAGTGCACAGAAGTGTAAACTTTGGGAAATCAACATGGAGTAGTGGCTGGTTACAGTGATTGCATCTCAAGAAAACATGATATAGGAAGGCATTCTTTACACTCCATGTACCTTTTAATTTCTTTTGCTGAGAAAGCTGTAGACTAAGTATGAGTGATTCACAACTGTTAAGAAGAAGTGAGAGCAGTTTGTTGCCAGTTAGAGGATTACTGTAAACATTTATTTATTTATTTATTTATTTATTTATTTATTTATTTATTTATTTATTATCTTGGCTGGAGTATATGAGGGCCTTTTAGAATTACATCTAATACAGAAACTCCAAAGCATTCAGTGCACATTTAAAGAAAACAGACTTGCTGAGTCCTATGTTGAGGGATTTCACCTGTGTAAACACAGTAGGGGGATATTATATTGGTCCCACTAGTCTATTGAGCCTCCTGCTGTGTCAACCCAACTGTGGCAAGGCTTTTATGGATTAGTATAGCCCAGAATGTTTGGCTGGAGAAAAATTAACTGGCTAAAACAAAACATCCCAAGAGGTTCTAAACACAAAACTGAATTTTGAAGGGACTCTCAATTTGTCTCTCTTTGTATATATGTGTATGTGTGTGTACGTATATATGTGTATATATTTCTATCTTTAACTTTTTTTAACATTTATTTATTTTTAAGAGACAGAGACAGAGTGCAAGCGGGGGAGGGACAGAGAGAGAGGGAGACACAGAATCCGAAGCAGGCTCCAGGCCCTGAGCTGTCAGCACAGAGCCGGACGCGGGGCTTGAACTCACGAACTGTGAAATCATGACCTGAACTGAAGTCGGACACTTAACCGACTGAGCAACCCAGGCGCCCCTGTATTTCTATCTTTAAAAGGAATAATTGAACTCTTATTTCAATTAAATAGCTTACAGAAAGTGCTAGCGAAGTTCTATCCCATAGTAAGTACTTGCTCAAAAGTAGCTCACATGAAAAAAAAAAAAAAGGATCATTTTCCTTCAAGAACAAAATACATTTATACATACAATTGTTTTCCAAGAGTTTAAGTTAGAAGGTGCTGTTTTATACATCACTGATTTTCAAATTTGGAGCTTCAAAACCCTTTTGTAAAAACTATTTTATGGAGACTTTCAGTGTCAAAAAAGGGGAAAGATCTGTTCTAATTAAAACAAAAGTCTGGAACCATGCCTGCTCTGTCCCTCAATAATGCCTTCGAGACTCCTGGGGCAACTCTTAGTGGCTCTAGGAGTCCTCAAACACATTAAATCTAACAGAACAGGCCATGCAGAAAATGATCCTTCTAGTTTTAAAGTAATATTTCAAATTTGGAATATTCTTGTCTGTCTATATTGTACATTGCTCGATGATAATAAATTATGAACAGCAGCTGCTTCCTGTTCTGTTTTAAAAAGTAGTTTTACTGAAATCTCCTGCTGTAATATATTTAAGAAGACTTTGAGCTGGTGAGAACCAAGCTATTAAATTAGGCTATTGGTCTACACTCCTCTGTTCAAATTTATTACAATGAGTCACTTCTAGTACATCTGTTCTTTTGTACAGCCCTCTCCATTCTCCTCATACACTAATCTGGGGATTAAAGTGTCATTCTTCAATTATTTTCATTTGGATTCTTATTCGGCGTTTTAAATCTAGAACACGGGGCATAGACACAAAATTGGATTATTTGGAATTTGTGTCAGGGATGGTATCTGGTGCCAGAGCCCAAAAGTAGCACTTGTAAAGAAGCAGTGGCTTCTTTAGACCACGATTCATCTGGGACCTGACCTTACTTCTCATATATTTTCCAAGCTTGGCTTAATGTTCTAATCATTGATTTTATAAACTGAATAATAAATTCTCATGGATTCCATTTTTGAAATAATAACAAAGTCAGACCTGGTTTCTCAGAACCTGATTGGTTCCTTAACCTTTATGTGTGTAAACTCATAAACTCATACACACACACTTCTGTGCTCATACAACCATTTAACTATGGGGTTATTCTAGAGATCGCTGGTTAGAACACAATTCTCTGTATTTTACTTCATTGATTCTATCAGGTTCTTGATACCTGATTTTGGCTAATAATACTAATTTAACTTTAATAGTAGATGGTATAAATTTCTAAAGTTGATGGGTTACATACAGTTTTAATTTTGGTAATTGAATAATTGTGTTAAATAGTGATGCTTCTAATATATACATTGAGTTTCTGTCTCATACTATTAAATGCATAAATGCTTCCAATTCGTAGCTTAAGGGAGCATACATTTTGAAATCGTTTTGAGGGGCGCCTGGGTGGCTCAGTCGGTTAAGCGGCCGACTTCGGCTCAGGTCATGATCTCGCGGTCAGTGAGTTCAAGCCCCGCATCGGGCTCTGTGCTGACTGCTCAGAGCCTGGAGCCTGTTTCAGATTCTGTGTCTCCCTCTCTCTGACCCTCCCCCGTTCATGCTCTGTCTCTCTCTGTCTCAAAAATAAATAAACGTTAAAAAAAATTTGAAATCGTTTTGAAGAGTAATACCTTTAAAATGTATTCCCTTAAGACTTAAAATGTGAAATTTGTCTATTTTTTCAGCTGTTTTAAGTTGACAGCAAAATTTAATGGAAAGAAGAGTTCCTACATATCTCTTGCCCTGATAACATTCACCAGAGTGGTACATTTGTCACAATTGATCCACCAGCATTAACACATCATTATTACCCACAGTCCATAGTTTACCTTAGAATTCACTCTTGATGTTACATGTTCTATGATTTTTTCACAAATCTCTTATGACATGTATACAATTATCGTGTCCTACAAGATAGTTTCACTACCCTAAAAATACCTTATTCCCTACCTATTCATTTCTCCCTCCACACAAACCCCTCATACTCGCTAATACATTTACTGTCTCTACAGTTTTGCTTTTTCTAGAATGTCATATAGTTGGAATGATACAGTAAGTAGATTTTTCTGATTGCTTTCTTTCACTTAGTCATAAGCATTTAAATTTCCTCCATGACTTTTCATGGCTCAATAGCTCCTTTCTTTTTACCCATGAATAACATCCCGTTGTACAGATGTATCACAGTTGATTTATCCATTTACCTACTGAAGGACATCTTAGTTGCTTCTAAGTTTGGAAATGATGAATAAACTGCTAGGTACATACAAGGGCAGGCTTTTATTTAGACGTAAGTTTTCGACTCATTTGGATAATACTGAGGAGCACAATTGCTAAATTGTATGGTAAGGGTTTGTTTAGTTTTACAGGAAACTATGAAGCTACCTTTCAAGTGGCCATAGTAGTTTGCATTCCCACCAGCAGTGGATGAGAGTTCCTGCTGCTCCACCTTCTCCCCGCATTTGGCATTGTCAGCATTATGGATTTTAGCCACTCTACTATCGTTGTCCCTTTTGAACTATGTTGTTTTTCTGATGCATTGCTGTTACTTTTCTGTTATTTTGGTTTGTTCTTCATAAAAAGACATCTTATCAATAATGTCTAATCAGAAAATATATGACAAAATTCCCATTTTCATGAATATATCAAAATATTACCGTGATTTGCCTAAGAAATTTCCCAGTGATTATTTCTTGTGGATGGTCTTAATCTCCTTATTGCTTCTTTCCCTGAAGACAGCAATCACTGTGGTTTTCTTCCCTTAAATTATGTTCAATAAAGATAATCATCTTTATTGAAAATAATCTTCCAGTCTTTCTCTGGGGAATCAGATTTTACCTTATGTAAGCAGGTTAATTTCTTGCTTAGCATATATCGATTCTTTTACTGTGGTAGATACTGTTGGTTGCTTCCCTGACTTTCTCTCTTCCTCACCAACTGATTCCTGATTTTGCCTAGGTGACAAATGAGCAGCCCTAGGGAAGAATCTAAGGAAGACACACCATTTTGTCTCTACTTGGAGCACTGGAACTCATGCTACTCAGTTCTACCAAAGTGGAGAGGTAAGACATAGTCCATGATGCCTTAAAAAATATTTTGTTTCTTGATAAAAATAGAAATAGATAGGGGCGCCTGGGAGGCTCAGTCGGTTGAGCGTCCAACTTCAGCTCAGGTCATGATCTCACCACTTGTGAGTTTCAGCCCCGTGTCGGGCTCTGTGCTGACAGCTCAGAGCCTGGAGCCTGCTTCGGATTCTGTGTCCTGCTCTCTCTGCCCCTCCCTCGCTCATGCTCACTCTCTCTCTCTCAAGAATAAATAAAACATTAAAAAAAACTAAACATAGAAATAGATGGGGAGAAGTTCCTTTGGTTGTCTTCTTTCCGAATGGGTCTATGAGAATATGATAACTGGAGCAATGGCAGCTACCTTGTGACAATGAAGAAAGAAGTAACATGTTGAAAATGCAGATGGAAAGATGAGAAGAACTTGTTTTTTTAATGTTATTTTTTACTTCTAGAATTGCTCACAGTACCAACTATTTCCAGGCTGTTTGCTTTGTGAGATACTTAATATTAAAGACACTGTGATCTGGTATTTTACTTGTAGCCAAACAGATCCTAACTGAAACTGTCCTCAAAATGGAAGACTTAGTGTGAATGGCCATGCCCATATCTTTGAAATATTGCCAACATTATCTACATTACAAAAAGATGGCAACTGGCTTTCTTGCAGTCCAATTAAGGCCTAAACATGTCATGTACAGGGTACTGGATGTTACTTAGTTACACATTTTGCCTCCTCTCAAAATTCATATTTATAAGAATAAATACTTATATATTTATATAAATAATATTTATATTCAAAGCAACTTTTTTTTGTATTTTGCAATTGTATCTTTATCTTATCTCAAGCCACTTTAAATAGAAAAGAAAAACTCACAATATATTCAGATACCTACATCATCTGTCAAATTGTACCCCCAAATTAGAAAATAGGAGACAAAAGTTCATAATATCTCTAAGTAAAATTTCTAATATGTATGGTTTTTCTTCTTTGTTTTCTGTCTTGTAATACTTATTTTTAGTCTTTGAGTAGAGCCAAATGGATTATACAGTTCCTTCTTCTTGATGATCAGCAACCTCTACCCAGCCTACCACGAAACAACTCTTACACAAAACATACATTTTATTAATAAAGTTCTTTTTTTTTAGATTGATATCAGTAACAGATGGATTAAGCCACTTGCGGTTTCTTCCTTTTGCATTTGGAATAAAATTAAAGTCATTACCACTAGGGGTAATGCTGCTAACTATCTCTCTAGCTGTATCTTCACAAAATTTCTGTCTTTAATAGTCTCAGAGTTGCTGAAATTCTCCAAAATATTTCCAAACACAGACCCCAGGGCTTTACAAACACAAGACCTGGGATAGTCTTCTCCCAGAGAACTTCACTCATCATCATTTAGCTTTCCCTGAAAATATTACCAACTCAGATGATCTTTCCTGTTCACTCCACTGAAGGTTCTGCCTCCCATCTACTCAACACAAGATGGTTTTTATTGTTTTTTTCATATTGCTTTTCTCATCTTGAATACATATTTTAATCTGTTTGTACTTCATTATTGTCAACCCATTTCTCCCACCATCAACACAAAGTATGACTCATGAGAGTATCTTATAAATTTCACTCTCATCATAATGCTTGGCAAACAATTATTTTGAAAGTATCTTTTTCAATAAAGTAGATGATTAAATGAATAGTGATTCATAATAACGATAAGTAAATAAAAATAATTTTTGACTTTTTCCTTCCTTCACTCTCAGTAGCTTAAACTTTAGCCCACTCAGAAAGTTGGCTTACCTTTTCACTTCTTTTTCAACACTACCCCTTTTCTAAGTTTCTTTCCAGGTCTTGTTACTCTGCTAAGCCATTTAGTAATGACTTGAGTATCTTTTTCTATCCATAGCCTTGACATCGAAACTTCCATCTTCCAAAAGGTTCATTTTTTGATTTTCAGAAAAAAATACAATCTCTTTCTTAGAAGTGCTCTGATATCAGTTGCTAAATTCATATTTTTCTGCCACATCAGGTCAGATAACCAGTGTCCTTCTGATAATACTTACCCAGAGATAAACATTTACCTAGAGTTTTTATTTTCATCCATCCTATTGAGCTATGGTTGAATTATTTTTGAACATCCTAAAAATATTTTAAAATTTTAGATATTCTAATTATCTAATTAATTATCATATTTATTATATTCATAATAAATAGTTTATAATACTTAATGGCCTTTAAAACATTTTTTTTCAATGTTTATTTATTTTTGAGAGACAGAGAGAGACAGAATGTGAGTAGGGAAGGGGCAGAGAGAGAGGGAAACACAGAATTCAAAGCAGGCTCCAGGCTCTGAGCTGTCAGCACAGAGCCCACCATGGGGCTTGAACCCACGAACCGTGAGATCATGATTGAGGCCAAAGTTGGACGCCCAACCAACTGAGCCATCCAGGCACCCCCTTAAAGGCTGTTTAATAGCCATTAAATAAACACACAAAATTAGTTTATAAGTTTCTATTTTTCAGAGTTAGTATTATTGAGCATAATTGAATTCAGCAAATATGACAAACACAAAAACAACATAGAAACTTAGGGTCATTCTCACTTAGAGAAAAAGAATGGTGAACATTTTTGCATATTCAAGTATTTTCTTGTTTACACAAATGTACTCTGTACATGGATATACACAATCATAACATTATACATCCATTTAAAATAATTCCATATTATTCGTTTTCCCCAATATTATGTTTCAAATATTCTAACTAATATGGGACCTTATCTAAAATGACTGTATCATTAATTGTATTGGCCTGAATTGGTATTAGACCAATTTATATTAAGGTGTTTTTTTTGTTAAATATTAGCAGTGATCTTTGACATGTTATACATTTCTTACAGCTACAAATTCCTCATTGCTGAAACACATAGAAAGTGTCTAAATTTAGGGATGCCATAGAAATTAAAGACAAAAATATACATATACCTATATGTGTTATATATATGTGATTATGTAGCTGTGATTATATATAATATACACATACATATATACACATTTCTGTATGCACATATATTATATATATAATGTATATATAATATGTTAGTACATGGTAGCTATGATTTTTCAAAGTTCTTCATATCACCTGTCATAGTAGCTACCCAATATATAATTTCTGATTGAATTTCATTTAATTACTGGTATGAACCTTAATTTATTAAATGATTTATATATCTTGGGATATTTACCTTTTTCTGATTATGATATATAGCAAATGTTTTAGGAACTATTTGTATTAATACATAGGTTTAATATTAATATAGACATAAATTTAGATTGCGACAAAAACCTTTTCTTAGTTATTCTTCAAGATTGGCCCTACTAATACTAAGGCACATTTACATAATGCAGTCCTTTCATAGACAGAAAATACCTTTAGAATTCATGTACTTGAAAGAATTTATTGGAGCCACTTATGATGTCTTGAGAATATGACAGATTGCATATTGAATAAAAGATTAATATTGTAGAGATATGCTTCTTCCAGGGAAATGTTTATCAACAGAGCATATCTTCCCTTTCACTTTCCCCCCTCCATCCCACTCTGCACAGGTGGTTTGGAAATATGCAAGGCTTTCTTGAAAGTTCCAGTGATTGAGGTTGGTGTGGGCATTTAGATTTGAGCTGGTAGAACTGGTTAACACCCCCAAGTTTCACATGACATTCTACCCTAAAGTAATAATCCTTTTTAAAATGTCAAAACTAACCCCATTTGAAATAATGGAAGGTATGTATATAATATCTATATGGAATTAAAATTTAGATTGCTCAACTTGTAATGTTGCATAATAGCAAACCTTGAAAAAACAATAGTATCAGAATCCTCTACCTTTAGTTAAAAGAAAATTTCTCTAAAAATGTATTAACTTTGCCATCTTGGGCTTTCTTGTTATATTATCTTGTCTAATGTAACCACATACCATTCTCAAGACTTAAAACATTTATTTACCCTTTTCCAATTTTTGTACTTCTTTTTATGTTTTATGTGTTTTTGTTTTAGCCAGAAATTCTCAAAAAAATGTTAAATAAATAATTTTATAGTGGTCATATTTTTTGCCACTTTTGGTAATAGTGGAAAAAACTGGAAATTCTTTATAATACTTTGTTATTTTAATAAGTATTTAAATTGTCACTATTTTGATTGTTTAAGACTGTGTCTTACTTTTAAAATTATCAACAATCATTCTGACATCTTCTTTCATAGTTTTTAACTTGTTTTCTCTATAATAATTAAAATAGTATATTTCCAATGTTAAATTTCTCAGTTGTGAAAAAATTCAAATGATATGTATAGAGATACTATATTTTAGACTTTTAAAAAGGAATAATACTTCTCTTTAAGATTTAACCGTATATATAAGATCATTCCTTCAAAGAAAGACCAACTATCATGATATTACATTATTATTTTGTATTCTTTTATTTATTATTTTTTAAATCCTTAATTCAACCCAATTTTTTTCTGGTAGAGTGTTTAGTCATCTAATACTTTTAATAAAGTAAAATCAGTGCTGTTCTTCATAGATCTTTCCCCCTTTTGTTATAGCTGCTTTTATGTTTTCTGGTGATTTGTTGATCTATACTCAAATCCATATTGGCCTCTTCCTCAAACTGTTTCAAGTTTATTATCCAGTTCCATCTGGGCAAAGTAATCATGTTAACTATTTACCATATGTTTGATCTGCTCTTGCTCTGTTAATAAAATTCAAGGAAGACAAGAACTCCCACTAGAGATCCCTAACCTCTGACTTCAGCTACCTTTCAGGCTAGACAGCAAACAGCCTGTATAGACCAAATAGTATATTCTAGAAGCACTTTTTTTCACCAGCCTCAAGTTTGCTTTCAACTTCAGGGTAACAGTCTTTCTCTCTAAACCTCAGCTCTTCATCCTCATATTTATCATTGTTGTTTAAATGTGGATGATCCATTTCCAGCCCTTAGAGCTATATTCCCTAACCACTCTACAAATCTGGTCAAAATGAAGAAAAACTACAGATGCTTACTGATAGGATTGGTAGGAATGTTAAATAAAGTAATTAAAGTCCTTAGCCCTGTGTCTGGTAAATCAATAGTGCTCAGTAAATGTTTGCAATTATTATTATTTAGTTATCATAATCACCAAACCTTCCCCAAATTATTTTGCTTTGCATAAAAGTTGTATTGGAAAATCTTTCCTTATCAATATATTAGTAAAATGTCGGTATTAGAAATTATAAGAAATATACTATAAAGTATATTCTAGTCACTTAAAATTAAACTTGTACATGGAATAGTCTATTTATTACACTTTAAAGTCAGAATCATAGAATTTAAGAGATAGGAAGGACTTAAGATTTTCCTCACTTTAAGATCCTCTGTCAATGGTGAAGCCAGAAAGAATGTGATTTGTCCAAGGACTTTTCATCAAAGCCTCATTAAAACAATTAATATTAGAGGAAAATAGATTTGGTGCATGTTAAAAAATCAATTTCTATGTTTAATCATTATCAGAAACTACAAAATATGAGTCCCTTATTTCAGTTATCATTTCTAATGTTATTTTATTTTATTTTATTTATTTATTTTTTTTTATTATTTTTTTATTTATTTATTTTTATTTATTTATTTATTTATTTATTTTTTTTAATATATGAAATTTACTGTCAAATTGGTTTCCATACAACACCCAGTGCTCATCCCAAAAGGTGCCCTCCTCAATACCCATCACCCACCCTGCCCTCCCTCCCACCCCCCATCAACCCTCAGTTTGTTCTCAGTTTTTAACAGTCTCTTATGCTTTGGCTCTCTCCCACTCTAACCTCTTTTTTTTTTTTTTTTTCCCTTCCCCTCCCCCATGGGTTTCTGTTACGTTTCTCAGGATCCACATAAGAGTGAAACCATATGGTATCTGTCTTTCTCTGTATGGCTTATTTCACTTAGCATCACACTCTCCAGTTCCATCCACGTTGCTACAAAAGGCCATATTTCATTTTTTCTCATTGCCACGTAGTATTCCATTGTGTATATAAACCACAATTTCTTTATCCATTCATCAGTTGATGGACATTTAGGCTCTTTCCATAATTTGGCTATTGTTGAGAGTGCTGCTATAAACATTGGGGTACAAGTGCCCCTATGCATCAGTACTCCTGTATCCCTTGGATAAATTCCTAGCAGTGCTATTGCTGGGTCATAGGGTAGGTCTATTTTTAATTTTCTGAGGAACCTCCACACTGCTTTCCAGAGCGGCTGCACCAGTTTGCATTCCCACCAACAGTGCAAGAGGGTTCCCGTCTCTCCACATCCTCTCCAGCATCTATAGTCTCCTGATTTCTTCATTTTGGCCACTCTGACTGGCGTGAGGTGGTATCTGAGTGTGGTTTTGATTTGTATTTCCCTGATGAGGAGCGACGTTGAACATCTTTTCATGTGCCTGTTGGCCATCCGGATGTCTTCTTTAGAGAAGTGTCTATTCATGTTTTCTGCCCATTTCTTCACTGGGTTATTTGTTTTTCGGGTGTGGAGTTTGATGAGCTCTTTATAGATTTTGGATACTAGCCCTTTGTCCGATGTGTCATTTGCAAATATCTTTTCCCATTCCGTTGGTTGCCTTTTAGTTTTGTTGGTTGTTTCCTTTGCTGTGCAGAAGCTTTTTATCTTCATAAGGTCCCAGTAATTCACTTTTGCTTTTAATTCCCTTGCCTTTGGGGATGTGCCGAGTAAGAGATTGCTACGGCTGAGGTCAGAGAGGTCTTTTCCTGCTTTCTCCTCTAAGGTTTTGATGGTTTCCTGTCTCACATTCAGGTCCTTTATCCATTTTGAGTTTATTTTTGTGAATGGTGTGAGAAAGTGGTCTAGTTTCAACCTTCTGCATGTTGCTGTCCAGTTCTCCCAGCACCATTTGTTAAAGAGACTGTCTTTTTTCCATTGGATGTGTACATTTTAAGACTGTAATTTCAACTCAGGATTGAACATCACTGGTTTGTTAATTTTATTTATATGAAAAAGAGTGCCTAATATGTACTATCATGATGTTAAGCATTTTATAAATAATACCAAACTTAAGCTTCACATAACCCTATCAAATAAGTACTCTTATTCCCATTTGATACAGAGGGAATTGACAAAAGGAATTGACTTTCAAACAAACACTCGTCCTATTTCTTGCATGCAACTTGCTCATATTTTGTAGTTTCCCTGCCAAACTGTGTTTATCTGGCTAATCAAGCACTCTACTTCCAGGCATAATCAGGTACAATGAGATGAAATTGGGTATATGAATTTATAACCCGTTTTTTAAAAAAATATATATCATTTACCTTTTAGGTCTTCCAAAATGACTGTGTAAATATATGTATGCAAGATGCTTGTCAAAAGATTCTTTGCCAGTTTCTACGTCTCTCTCTTTTTTTATTTTTTCCATACCTCTTATTATCAGGTGACATATTAAAAGAAACCTCATATACATCTAATAATCACATATATAAATTCAAGAATTAGGCGGCTACAGTGCACTAAAGAGTAATTTGGTGAAACTCTGATTTCTTAATGTAATAGCATGTACTATAGTACCTGTAAACATACCATAATCCTTTTATCCAATTTCCTTCTAAACTTTTAACTAGTTAAAATTGCTTAATAGCACAGTTGTGGTATGACTCATGTATGTTCCTCAATCAGATTTTGTTTTATTTTTCTTAAATTTTTTAGTAACCTTTTCTATTGATTTCCTTTACAAAAAAGTGTTTGCTCAGCTTTTGAAATATGCAAGAAATTAAGGTTGCTCACTCACTGATTACCATTTTATTACAGGATTTATGAAACACGAATCTCTTTGTTATATACATCCCAAACCATAGCTTCTGTGAAATACCTAAGCTTTAGATTTGCATTTCACAAAGAGGATTGTAAGCTTTCTGTAAGAGTAAAGGTAACTTTTTTCTGCTTTCATGTAAACAAGTGTTTAAATTTTATTTAATCTTCAAGGTCAACTCTAGATCTAGCATTTTTATTACACAGGGTTAGGATTCAGAGTGTTTACATTTGAAGGCTTTTATTTAGCTATTGATTTTGTGCTTATCTTTCTCTATGTCATATAGATTGATAATACAGAAATAATACGAATAGGTACAAAAAGAGTATTCAGTAAAATTTTTGGAAATAGATATAATGGAACAGCACTATTACCATCTAGATACATGTTACATCAGAGTAATTGGAGAACTAAGGCACTCAGCAGGGATGAAAGTAGACACAGGCCATTTCCTTCCTAGAAAGGATTTGCCATATTGAATTTTAGATCATTTAGATTTCTTAGTGTCCTCAGCTGTATGATAAAATCTGATTTTCTAATTTTTCAACTTGTTTTCGTGCTTAGGATGGAACAATGGCCTTTCACATTCATTCTTTGTTAATACAAGCACCTATAATCTTCAAGGCCCTAAGCTTCATGTTGGGAATACAGATATAAAAGTTGTGTTTCCAGTTCCTATTTAGAGGGTTAGTAAGCTACACTCATATTTGTCATCAATACAAGCATCATAGTAGAGATTTCTCATATAACACATATATAGCAGGTGACTTGGAATCCAGTTCTGCCTAGAAAAAGAAGAAATAGCAAGCAGGGGTGAGTAAGAGTTTCAGAGTCCCTCACTGGGTCTGGGACTGGTGAAGAGGGCTCTCCCTTCGATGTGTATACCACACTGTCTGAATCTATTCACTTGTCGACAGACACTTAAATTATTTCTAGTTTTTGGTAATGACAAATAAAGTTCCTGTGAACATTCATGTACATCATTGTATAAACACATACTTTCATTTCTCTTGGGTAAATGCTTAAGAGTGAATCTTCTGACTCATGTAGTCCATGTATATTTGCCTTTTTAAGAAACTGCCAAACTGTGGTCCAAAATGGTTGTTCTATTTATGTTCTCACAAATAATGGGTGAGAATTCCATTTGTTTCAGATGTTTGTCAACACTTGGCGGTCAGTCTTTTTGCTTTTAGCCATTCTGAGAGTATGCATTCTGAGAGTATGCAATTTTAGCCATTCTGAGAGTATCATATTATGATCCTAATTTACATTTCTCTAATGATTAATCATGTTGAATATCTTTTCATATGCCTATTTCAGGTCCCTATTTGTTAATTGTATTTGTTATCTGTATGAGGTGTCTGTTCAAATAGTTTGTCCATTTTTAAAATTGGATTGTTGGTTTTTGTATTGAATTTCAAAAATTTGTTATATTCTAGATACAAGTATTTTATCAGATATATTATTTGTAAGTAGTTTTTTATACATTACATACCTTGTATTTTTTTTTCCGAATGGTATATTTCAAAGAACAGACGTTTTACATTTTGATAAAGCAAATTTGTCATTTTTGGGGGGTAGATTGTGGCTTTGGTATTATATTTAAAAAATTGTTGTTTAACCTGAGGTTACAAAAATTTATCCTATCTTTTGTTCTAGAAGTTCTGTAATTTCACAAATTTGCATTTGTGTCTATGAATCATTTTAATATGTTGTGAAGTAAAGAAAAATATTCTTTTAAAATATATGAATATCAAGTTTTTCCTGTACAATTTATGCAAGATCTATACTTTCTCCCTTGAACTGCTTTTGGTCCTTTGTTACAAATCAGTTGTTCGTGTAAGTCAGTGTGTTTTCCTGATGCTTTATTCTATTCTATTGTCTATTTGCCTGTCATTAAACTGAAACCTGAAATCAGGTACTGTTAGTCCTTCAACTTTACCCTTTTTAAGGATTATTTTGGAGCACCTAGATGACTCAGTTGGTTGAGCACCACCTGACTTTGGCTTAGGTTAATGATTTCATGGTTCTTGAGTTCAAGCCCTACATCAGGCTTGCTGCTCTCAGGACAGAGCCTGCTTTGGATTCTTTGTCCCTCCCTTGCTTGAGCTCTCTCAAAAATAAATAAAACATGTAAAAAAATAAAGATTATTTTGACTCCTCTAAGTTCTTTGCATTTTCATATGAATTTTAAAATCAGCTTATTGGTTTCCTAAACATTATAGTTGGAATATGATAAGGACTGTGTTCCATCTATAAATAAATTTGGTAGTATTGCCATTTTAACAGTATTAATTTTTCTGACTATGGGCACTAATTAAATAATTCCATTTATTTAGAGCTCCTTGAATTTCTCTCACCACTGTTTTATTCTTTTCATAACTTTTGTCAAATTTATCCTTAAGTACTAATTTTTTATACTTTGATGCCATAGTAAATATTATTTGTTAATTGATTTGTGTACATTACTCTTTTATTCTGCAACCTTGCTGAACTCATTTATTAGCTCTAGTAGCTACTTATGTAGATCTCAATGGATTTTCTATATAGATGGCCATGCCATCTGCAAATAAAGACAATTACAGTTCTTCATTTACATTTCTGATGGCTTTTATTTCTCTTTTTGTTTGTTAATTTGGTGAATTGCATTGATTGCTTTTCAAACCTTAAACTAAACCTGCATCCATGGAATAAACCACACTAGGTCATGAAGTATTTAGATAGATAGTTGGATTGATAGGTAGATAGAGTCAATTTGTTAAAATTTTCCTCAGAATTTTGGCTCCTGGGTTCATGAGAGATATTTGTCTGTATTTTTTTAAAATTGTTTAATGTTTTATTTATTTTTGAGACAGAGAGAGACAGAGCACGAAGGAGGAGGGGCAGAGAGAGAGCGAGACACAGAATCTAAAGCAGGCTCCAGGCCCTGAGCCCTCAGCACAGAGCCCAACACGGGGCTCGAACTCACGAACTGTGAGATCATGACCTGAGCTGAAGTTGGATGCTCAACCTACTGAGCCACCCAGGCGCCCCTGTATTTTTTTTTTGTAGTGTCCTTGTCTTTTTTTGATATTAGGATCTTGCTATCCTAATAGAATGAATTTAGAACTATTCACTTTTTCAATTTTGTTGAATTTTTGTTTTTTCAGAATTAGTATTACTTCCTCCTTAAATAATTTGTTCACTCTACTAGTAAAGCCATCTGGAGCAGAAGCATTCCTTATTTAAGTGGTTTAATAAGAAATTTAATTTCTTTAATATCATCTCTCATTCCTGCTACATGAATCTTTTGTTTTTTCTCTTTTTTTTCCTCGGATCTATCTGGGTAGAGGTTTATCAATTTCATTGATTTTTCTCAAAGGATCAGCTCCTGGTTTCATGGATTTCTCTATTTTCCTGTTTTTCTAGTTTATGGTTTCCTAGTCAGGTCTGTATTTTTCCCTACCTCTTCTTTGAATTTTATATTTCCTTCTTTTCTAGTTTATTATGGTGATTGCTGATGTAAATGACTTAGCAAGGCATTTCTGCTTTTCTATTATAGGCATGCAGAACTCTAAATTAATTATTCTCTAGGTATCCATATTGCTTCATCAGCGTCCCACATATTTTGAAATATTTTGCTTTCATTTTCAGTCATTTAAAATACTTTATAACTTCTCCTTTTATTTATTCTTTGAACCATGTGTTGTTTAGAAGTGTGTTATTCAGTTGCCTAATATTTTGTGATGTTGGGGGCATCTGTCATTGATTTATAATTTAATTACATTATGATGAGAGACAATACTATTTAATTGATGTTTGTTCATGGCCCAGATTAACATCTATCTCAATAAATATCCCATGTACACTTGAAAAGTATGTGAATTTCATTTGTTAGATATAGGGTTGTAGACATATCTCTGTCTACACTGTCTACCTTTACACTGTAAAGGTAGTCCATATATTCTTACTGACTTATGTGTTCTCCACCAATTATTTTTAGAATTTCACTGAAATCTCAGCTTGTAATTGTGGCATTGTCTAGTTGTCACTGCAGTTTTTTCAGTCCCAACTTCATGTATTTTGGAGTTTGGTTAATAGACGTGGAATATTGAGGTTTGTTATGTCCTCCTGATAAATTGACCCTTTGTAATTAATATAATATACTTTTTGCTCAGACATATATTTTGTCTGATAGTAATATAGCCAACATAGCTTCCGTTTGTTTGCTGTTAGCATGATATAATTTTTTATTCATTTACTTTTAACTAATTTGTTTCTATATTCAATGTATATTTGTTTTAGGTAGCAAATAGTTGGGTTTTGCTTTTTAAAATCCAGCCTGTCCCCTTTTGACATTTAATTGGGGTTTTTCATACTGCAAACCATGTGGCAGCATCAGATGTTTTTGTACTTCGTGGCTCAAAACTACAAGCAGAATTCCCATTAATTTCCCAAACAGCCAGAAGTGAGACTTTTAATGCAAAGCTGACTAGTGGTAAGAGTAGGTGGCGATCTAGGGGCCCATTATTGAGGAATGGATGAGTAGAGGAGGATACAAACTATGAAATACTTTGAAGTGTTCAAAAGCCAAAAAAATTCCTATGATAAGCAATGTGGCTAGATCTTTAAATAATGTTGAGTAAAATTTATACATAGAAAAATATTTCAAAATGCCATTTATGTAAGTGTATGGTCAAAGTACATACCACACTATATATCTTAAAAGAATTTATAAAAACTCAAGGTTACATATTAAGCACTTAAGAGAGAGGGGAATATAAGAAGGGAATATGCAAAGGAGAAAATAAATAGGTGCATAAATAATATGCAACTAAATATTAAATGGTAATTTACACCTAGTATCCAAAAATTAATTCACATTTAAAATGAAAACTAAAATAATTGTAATGTTTGTATCACAAATATTTCATTTACTCTTAAGGAAACAAAACTCTGAAACAGGTGTCTGTAGACAGGAGGTATACTTGTGAAGTTATTGATTATTTATTGTCCTCTAGAGCATGATCATATTAGTTAGCATGGAAATCAATTAATTCCATTAAAGAAATATATTCAAGTGCTAAATGTTTCTGTTAATTCATGCATGCCATTGCAATGATCAAGAAATGCTAAGCAGAGATCAGACAATTACTGACCCTAATCAATATGACAAAGTCAGGCTTTACAATTAACTAGAGTTAGATTATGAGCTTGAATTTTAGTCACGTCTAGAGAGTTTCTAAGATAGTCTTCTTCATCATCGACACCCAGTATCTCTGAAAAAAATAGAATAAAAGGATGGTAGTAAAACTAAGACTCAAATACAATATGTTCCCTGAATTTTAATCAAACTTCTACTAACCATGTGTTTGATGGATCTAAACTTTAAAAAGTAATCATTTACACAATATTGTATGTCAAATACATTTCAATTAAAATCCCATCACCGCCACCACCAACCAAGGCCTTGTCTGAGGAGAACAGCCTGGGCAGTACCTGGTCATGCAGCTTGCACAGGGGAGTCTTTAGGGGGTACCATTCACATCATTGTCTCATAAACTTGTAGATTCATCATGACAGTTGTTGGCAAATGGCAGTAAACTGTCTAAAGAATGTTGTGATTATTCTAAAGCTCCCATGAGTGACATTGAGGGCAGCCTAGGTCCTGAGAGCAGCACTGGCAGTTTAAATGAGATATTGATGTTATTTTCACCCACACCTACTACCTCACTCAATTCACTTTATCTTTCTCCATTACTTCTATCTTGAAAAACAGGAAGACCTTTTACTATCTCTCCTGAGTAATCTAGTATTTAAGTCAGTAAGTATATCTATTTTTACTCTTTAAAGGACAGACTCTACGCTGGCATGATTGGTCTTTACTTATTGCAGCAGAATGTCAAGTGTGAGAGTTGCAGATATAACCACATTTATTTATTTTATTTTACTTTATTTTTTTTAATGTTTATTTATTTTTGAGAGAAAGAGACAGAGCATGAGTGGGGGAGGGGCACAGAGAGAGACACACACACAGAATCGGAAACAGGCTCCAGGCTCTGAGCTGTCAGCACAGAGCCCAATGTGGGGCTCGAACTCACGAGTGGTGAGATCATGACCTGAGCTTAAGTCAGACACTTAACTGACTGAGCCACCCAGGTGCCCCTGATGTAAAAACCCCCAAGCCTCCAACCCATAACCAAAAGTGAACAAATGGATTAATAAATAAATAAATGACCTTTATTTTAGTACATTTAGTATGTAGTTTACATTGAGTTTATGAATTTTATATCTTGCTTGCCCAAGACCTCGAGCAGAATTTTAATGTGTGGGTGCATGTGTGTGTGTGTGTGTGTGTGTGTGTGTGTGTGTGTATTGTTTTATCCAGGGTACATTGAATCCTCCCACTGATTTTGCCAAAAGTACTCATTATCTAATTTCTTTCACTCTAGAGGAGCAGTTAGACTTTATTTTGAAAAGTATTATGTCAGGGATCCCAAAGATCACAGTTAGGTTTGATGATTTTCTAGAAGGACTCACAGAACTCAGAGGAGCTGTTACACTTTGGTTATGGTTTATTACAGTGAACAGATACAGATTAAAAGAAGGAAAGGAAAAAGATGCTTAACAGTGGAATCTAAAAGGACAAGGATGATCTTCCATTTGTCCTCCCTCAATAAAAACATGGGAAATCATTCTACCAGCAACGATGTGTGACAACACATGTGATGTGTTGCGAGTCAGGGAGGCTCACCTGAACTTTGGCTTCCATTGTGTTTATTGCAGGTCAGTTGCTTAGGCATGTGGCTCCCAGAATTCAAACTAACATTTGATACAAAGCTCCAGGAATACAAAAAAACAAACAAAACAAAACAAACAAAAAAATGAAAAAGTATTCAACATAAATTACATTGTTAGTATAAACTATCTGACATGCTTCAATATTTCCAATATACAAAGATACCTTTATCAGGCAGGATGTTCCAAGGGTTCAGAGATTATCTGCCAGGAGCTGGTGAAGTTTAGTTCTGAAGACTTTGGAATGCAAAGAGTTTTAGCAACCTAGGCCTGCTGACTTAACTCTTGATCAGTCATACTGAAAGATATAAGAATATGGAATAGCCACTTTTTCTTATTTTTGCTTACTGGCATCACTATAAAAGGATGAGGCAGTGGTAATCAGTAAAATGAGCTGACAAGGAAACATTCCTTAAAACTACTATTTTTACTTAAATTGAACAGATACTTAGGAAGATAAGAAGAACTGCAATTAATCTCACTCTATCCAAACTGACTCTTGATACTTCTCTTTCCCTAATAACTTCTGAAGAAAATTTCCAGCAGGAAACTTCCAGAAGAATGGACATTCTTAAGTGTTATTCTTGTTTTCCCATTGACACACTTAGTCTGGATTCTCACATCACCCAATGGTCTACATGGCATCCTTTTCTCACTGAGTGCATACTCTGGGAACCATAAGTGTATTTTCTGGATCTACTCTCATTCTCTGGCATTCCTCCATTAGCAATTTGGATGTAATGGCATGGTGTGCTTGGCTCAATTTGATGGCAAGCTTTCAAGTGAGGCTGCTGATTATTACACCACAGTTCAACAACTCCGGGTGATAGTGCACAAAAACATAACCTTTCCATTATGCCTATGGCATTTGGCAGGGCACACTAGTGCAGATAGACCATTAGCAGAAAGAACCCATTATCATTCATAGTTGATCCTGAGCACTCAGATTCCAGGATGTGGTGCAAAACATGGCATTTTTCTTTCCATCTGCCTCTTTTCAATCTACAGACAACTTCCTTTAAGTGGGTTCCTGGAATCTCCTTATTTCTTGAACTCCCCATTTTGCTTTTACCTCTCTGGGTTCTGTACAGAATTCCAGCTTCATCCTGCATTGGCCGATTTAGTGGATGTCATTGAACTAGGTTTGCCTCTTATGTCTGTAACCAGGGATATTGGGTTCTCTATAAGGCCTAGATTAGAAAGACACATTTAACTTTTTTTTTTTCCTGTGAACACTATAAAGGGCCATTATATTCAATAAATTGCAAGGAAGGAAACTTCTCTTCAGGTAATATGAATATCGCTTTGCCCTCATGGCATAACTTTGATGTATTTTTATGTTCAAAATCCTGCAGACCGGATTAGAAGTTGTAACCATCTTCTTTACATCACAATATGAATAGGATATCCTCAACATTTTCTTTGCTTTCACCTAATGGAACCATCAGTATTAACTGAAAATATATTAGAAATGCAAATTCACAGGCCTACATACAGACATACTGAATCAGAAACTCTGGAGGTGGTTTCCAGAAATTTGTATTTTAATAAATCCTTCAGGTACTTCTGGGAACACTCAAGTTTGAGAAGCACTGCCTTGGAGAATGAGAAAATAGAAAACAAGTATTAGTTTAAGAATTGGGAATTGTAGATCAATGTTATTAGTATATTTTATGCTTGAGAAAAAAGAAACACAAATATAGAGGTAGATTATGGTTCTGATGGTGAATATATCTAGGAAGACAATAGATTAAAGATACATATAAGATTGTCCTACTCATTCCATTGAAACAGAGAAATGTAGGCTGCTTTTGCTAAAATTTCTTCCTTGTGTCAAATAAAGCAGTTAATCCACGAATAGCAATTTTTTTTTATTTTGGAGGGCTCCTTTTGCCTTCTGTGGATCTGATACTTGAGCAACTCTTTCTCCCCATTTTTCTGATGCAAATTATCTGTAAACATGCCCAGGGAAATGTGTCCCTGCATCAGATGTTACAGATTAGACTGCCTAGAGGGATGGGAAGTAGTCAAGGTCAAGCTTTTGTCTGACATATGGGAGTTGTGTAGAGATGCAGAAGGGGGAGAAGTTGCATATATTCTTCAAGTTTATCTTCGAGGACCATCTAGATCACTTATGATGTTGCCCACAAAAGGAAACAAAGTGAATGGTGGTGCAGACCAAAAGAAGGCAATTCTTTTTGTAGGAAGGTCAATATTCATGCATCCGTTAGAGATTTATCGATCCAGAGGACAGATACCTCTCTCATAAGATTGCTTAACCTTGTCCCAGGAGACTAAGATTATGCAGGTAGAGACTGGTATGGGTTCTACTTTTATTTAGTTGCTAAGTCTAAAAGAAATTTATTTGCTTGAAGCTTACAAGTATGCTAAAAAATGGAAAAAATACCTAGAAATTACTCAACCCAGTCTTACAACCATTCTAACGTATACAAATATTGTTTCTTCCTGTTCTGATTACATGAAACAATTCTGGACTCAAAATCAAGAAACCATGTATAGGCACAGGAGGGTATTTTTCAATAACTATGTTCCTAGTCTTAAAAAGTATCAAGAGGGCAAGCTAAAGTTGCTATTACGTATTATATAAGATCCACATGTGTCTAGCATATCAACTGGACTATCTCATTGTCACTATATGGGATTGGGAGAACAAATATCCCACCAAAGATCATCTTTTTTTTTAACAAGTTTATTTTTTATTATTATTCTTTTTAGTTTATTTATTTGACAGAGAGAGAGAGAGAGAGAGAGAGAGAGAGAGAGAGAGAGAAGAGAGACAGAATCCCAACAGGCTCTGTGCTGTCAATATAGAGCCCAATGCTGAGCTCAGTTCCACAAACCACGAGATCATGACCTGAGCCCAAATCAAGAATGGGCGCTCAACCAACTGAGCCGTCCAAGCAACCTCAAAGATTATGTCTTAATCCCTGGAATTTATAAATATTGTACCTTGTGTTGAAAAAAAGGGCATGGAAAATGTGATTAAGGTTGCAGACCTTATGTTATGGAGATTATTCTGGATTATCTGTGTGAGCCCAATCTAATTACATGAGTCCTTAAAAGCAGAGAAATTTTCCTGGTGGTGGTCAGAGAGAGAAGTGACTGAGGGAAGGTCAGAGAGAAGTTGCATAAGAAAAATGTGACCCCCTGTTTTTAGTTCTGAGATGTGGGGGCTACATCCAAAGACTGGAGAGAGTCCTCTAGGACCTAAGAATGGCCTCTAGCTGATGGCCCACAAAGAAATTGGGACTTCCATCTTTTAACTGCAAGAAACTAAATTCTGCTAACAAAGAATGAGCACAGAAATGGATTCTCCCTGCAGCATGCATATGGGAACACAGCCCTGCTGACACTCTGATTTTAGACCAAGGAGACCCGTACCAGACTTCTAACCTACAACAACTGTAAGATAATCTAGTTGTATTGCTTTAACTCAAGTTTGTGGTAATTTGTTATGGTGGCAATAGAAAATTGATACACTTCATACTTAATATTTCAAAAATTTATCTTTAACATCCCCCTAAACCGGATCCTCCTGCAAGTTTTCTTGTCTCCATGAATGGAGTCATCCTTCACTGATGTGCATGCTCTTCCATCTGTTTTAGGCATATTTGTCTAAAGGACAAATGCCTCTGTCAACATTATCTTTCTAAGAATGTCTGGGGAAATGAGTATTGGGCAGATCACTGAGAGTGTCTACCACATGCAAAAACATGTGAATAAGCCCATTGCTGAGAGATGTGTAGCCCAGGACACAGATACAAATGGAGACCTATGTACCACATGTCTGCATATTTAAGTGTTATAAATCAGTGTAACAAATTCCTAATATGCTCTATCTTGGTACTTGTCAAAATACCTTCTTCAAGTCCAGGTAGGCAAGATTTGAATTTGGGATTCTCAGACTCCTGGTAGTTCTGTGTCTGCCTATAGTGATGATGAGTTTCAGCACCCACTCCCACCCTACAGCATGGGACTCAGAGAAGGGCCCCTTTGGCCTAGTTATAGAAGATAAACAAAAATGTAAAAATGCTCAGTCCTCATCATTACTATGCTCTAGCTGGCAGACAGGGACTAAACAAGAAATATAATTATATAGTGAGTTATAGATTATGTCCATATCCAGTTTCACTGAACATTGTCAAATTTTCATGAAAGTGGTTATATTAGTTTTCTATTGCCATGTAACAAATCATTACAAACTTAGTAACTTAACATAGTATATGTTTATTATCTCACAATTTCTACAGTCAGAAATTGGGGCATGTCTTAACTGGATCTTCTGATAAGGGTCTCCCAAGGCCTCAATCAAGGTGTTGGCTGAGCTGAGTGTTCATTCTGGTGGGCCAACTGAGGAAAAATCTAATTTCTTGCTGCCTGAATTCATTTTCTTGCACCTGTATGGTAGGAGACTCCCCCCTTACCCCCCTTGCTCCGGTTGTTAGCCAGAAGTTCTTCTAATGTTCTAGAGATCACACACATTTCCTAGAAGCTGCCAACAGCTCTTATCATGAAGTCTTCTCCAACATGACTGCTTACACGGAGTCTCTAGTGCTTGCATTCTTTGACCTCAGAGAAGGCCAAGCTCTCTATCAGGGACAGTCAATTCAATAAGTCAGGCCAATTCAAGATATTCTCTCTTTTCATTAATTCAAAAACAACCAACAAACCTTAATTATATCTGTAATAGTTCTTTACCTCCTTGTATTCTATAGGTTGGAAGGAAGCAACGGGTCTTACTCACACTCAAGGGATTATAGGGAGGAGAAATATCATGGGACAGGGACGAATGGGGCAACTTCAGTGTTTGTACAGCACATGGAGTATATGCTGTTTTTGACGTTGTTGAATATTCTTGACAACACTTGGTACTGTCAGTTAAGTTTTATTCATTTGTGGGGTATGAATTGCTTTATTTTAGGGGTCTTAGTTAGCGGTTACCTAATTATTAGACCTATTGATTTTTTCAGTTTTTTAATTTTATATTCTTCATTAGGATTTCCCACATTCCTTGTTTATCTTTTTTGTTTTTGCTGTTATTCTCAGATTTTTAATAACTATTTACCTTTTTGGATGGACACAATATACAATTATATGACATTAAAATTCCTCCCATCCCAATTTTTGTTCTGACTTTATTTTTTAACATTAATAAAGTTTAAGCAACCAATCTTTTTATATTTTGTGACTTTTGCAGCATTTTAAAGAATATATCATGTACGAATTCATAAAGGAACTTCTCTCTTTTAAGTTTCCAATTTTTATGTTAAAATTTAGTTATTTAATTTATATGGAATTTTTTATGTGTGAGTGGTAGGAGTTTGTATATATGTTTTCCCATATATGTGCCAATTACCAGATCTATTTAGAGAAGAATCATCCTTTCCTACTTTTTACTTTTCCATTCCATCAGATATCAAGAGTCCAATCTTGCCTGGAAGCTTCTTTGTGTCACTGGACAATTTTCACTAATACCACAATATATCATTCTATAATAAGCCTTGATAGTTAATAGAACTTAATATGTGGAATTTCCATTTTTTCTTCTTTAAAGTTGGCATTTTTGTTTTTGGCCTTTTCTTTTTAATATACATTTTAACATTACTTTGTTTACTCAAATCAAAGGGTTTATTTTCATAGATTGATGTCAGTATAATTGACTTTATCATATTGTATCTTCCTGTAGAAAACCATGAGATATCCATTCCTTTATTCATTCATTTACACACAAACATGAGATACCTATTCATTTATTAGGTTTTCCTAATATCTCTCAATGAACTATAAAATTATCTTCATGAATTTCTTATGCATTATTTTTGTTGAATAATTAGGTTGTTGTTCAGTTCTTTTTTTTTCATAAAAATACGTATAGAAGGTATAAATCTCCTTCTGAATACATTAAGGTGCATTCTAATGACAAATTTTGATATGTGATACTTCCATATCTTTGTTTCTAAATCTTGTCTACTTTTGTCTTTTGTAACCTCTTGATCTATGGATTCTTTAGAAGTATTTGAGGAAAGAAAAGTTACAGACCCTCGGTCGAAACAAATAGGTGTAGAGTGGAAAATCATACATTGGCTCTCTGAATTCAGTTGTCTGCATGTTTCTAATTTCCATGCTACTCCCCATTTCATTTCCTTCCTTTGTGGGTTTGTGAATTTTGAATGTATCAAATCATTTAGTATCTATAGCAATAACATGTACTTACACATTTAGTTATAAAAGGACTTAAACAGCATAACTAGAAAATATGTCAATATAACTTATAATTGACTTTTGGGAAACATGAGACCTCTGAATTTATTAGAGTGGCAAAGATATGTACAATTATGTATCATAAATGCAATTACTGAATCCATATTATCAAATAGGTAATTACGGTGGCCAGATATGTATGTATAATTCTGAGTCCATTAGAAGTTTTTGGAAAGATATTAATAAAAAAATCTATAAGTTTAATATCAAATTTTCATTGCAAGTGCAAGGAAAACTCCTGAAATGCTCCATAGAATTATTATACTATAGTAATTCAGATGATCTGAATTGATTGAAATGGAAAATTATTGACTGAAACTATTTCAGGAAAAAACAGCTGTTGAAGTCAGCTGTTCTGATATAAATAAAGCAAGTTAAACCATAAAAGCAGAATCTTAGAAATTTGGAAACTTAATCATGCCATCTGGAAATAAATAGACTAATCAGAGAATGCAGATTTAGAGAAAATAAAATTATAAATAACTTAAAATGCAATAACACAAATGTATTATCTTTATCCTAAATCCCATTTGCTTACTGTTTATAGGATTACTGTATCTTTTTATTTCTATTGTAGTGTAGCTACTGTATTTCTATTAGTACAAATAGTACTTTTTTAAAAATAGACAGATGGTAATTTTCTAAGTTTTACTTTCCATGCATAAACTAAGTTGCATTTCATTATGTGACGAGGGTTTATGCCTATAAGTCAGCTCACTGAAATAAAAGACGCTTAGAAAATTTCAGTACGGAGATCAGAATACTGGGGTGTGTGTGTGTGTGTGTGTGTGTGTGTGTGTGGTGTGAGACAGAGACAGTGACAGAGACAGAGAATACAGTCTACTTTTCTCTGAAGGATTTTTGAAAATCTCCTTAATCAACAATGTTAAGTAGGAAAGTGTCCAAAAATAATGAAGACAATTGTCTCTTCTGAAAAAAAAAAAAAAAAAAAGAAGAAGAAACCAAAAAACCAAAACCAAAACAAAACATTAAATAAAACTGAGGCTGTCCCTTTCAATTATGTGCATCTCTGTGTATGTATGTAATGCAACCTGCTCAAAATTGATTGCCCTGGTCACCTGACTACTAGCAGCAGCTAGTGCTGTGGTGTCCAAACTTCCCAACCCTTATTATACTCTATACTTTGGGCAGAATTGCATGTTGTGAAATGATTATAGAAGCATTTCAGAAGTTGTGTAATTGCCTATTTCATAAACTTAATTTTGTACACCATTCACATTTCAGTTACCTAGCATTTTCCATTACACAATTAGAAGAACTTGCTAGTGGTAAAAACATAGAGACATATGAATGGGTCTTCTAAATTTCCCATGTAGGGTCCATTTCTTTTCATCAATCATCAACATTCCCTGATATTAATAATAACAAAATTAAACACAACATGCTACATAATGAAAGGCTACATTGAGCATGATTTCAGTCAATCTAAGAGAAATAAGAATGCATTAATTTGTGACAGTCTTATGAATACTGATTACACATATATGTGACTAGAAAAACGCATGATCTAATGACCAGATAAAATTTTTGAAATTTCAAATTACAGTCTGTATATATATGATGCATTTTGCAATTTGCAAGAGAAAGACAAAAAACTGGAAGAGAAATATAGAGTGAGTTTGATTCCAGTCTAACTCTTTGATCAGGAATAGAACTGTCATAAACATTTAGAGAGATTTTCAACTCTGAATTAAACGGATAATGACAGTTCTCTCTAGGCATTTTGAGTCCCAATAAATCCCTTTTCCAAGAACTCTCGTAATTTCACTTTGATAATATTAAATTACAGAGATAATATTGTTTCAAAGAATATCACCACTATTTTCTTATAGTATTTCAATGCAGGGGAAAATGATATTATTTTCATTGAAGGAGTGTGGAAAATATGGCTTTTACATCTAAGATCTTCCAGAGACGCCTTTTAGATCTTGTGATACACAGTCTAGTATTAATTATCAATATTGTTGTACATCTAACTATAATATTTTAATTATCTCTGAAAGCAAGAGGCATAAGATATATTTTTCCCCAGAAAGGATCTTTGTCTGAAAAATTTGCACATGTTGTAAAATTGAAATGCTTTGCTAAATTTAATTCAAGTAAACATTGCTTTAGCAGGCACCAAATTGATTTATTTCTGCCTCCTATCCAAGGTAACTCTTACATATTATAGCAAAATTATCCAAAATAAGCTGAGTAGGAAAAATGCTTGATCAAGATTACGAGAGTACTGTGTGTTCTCTGGGAAAGTTATCCAAGGTTAGCATACAATGTTGTGAGGTGTGAATCCTATTCTCTAACCATTTTTGTTGATGTTATTGTTCGAGGCTGGTTTAGGTTCAACTGTTGGGCTGGATTACCTGAAACCTGTTCTTTCAACAGTTATGGTCTGCTACCATATGTACTGCATTAGCTGTTTTTCTTTTTCTTTTATAACTTAGAAAAGGTGAAAGATGATCCTAAACATAGCAAAATAATGGTAAACAATGAAAGTGCTTAAGTTACTCTGTGTCGTGAGGATACAAGCTGAGAAAACAGAAGAAATCAGGTATATGAAAGGGTTTGTTTAATTATTTATGAACAAAAATATGATTTTGTTTATTAAAGTGAGTGACGCAAAAATTTTAACTTTTAGTTAATTATTCATTGAATAGTTACTAGATATCATACATTGTGCCAAGGGATTCATGTGTTTACTTGAGTTTCATTTTCATGATGATCATCAGGGTGTGAATGTCATAGAAGAGGAAACATGTTTGGCAGAGGAGGTAGCCTGACAAAGTCCCCTGGTTGGACTCTGGCTCAGGTGTTCCTGTCACCAAACCTAAGATGTCAACCACAACCTTGGAAAACAGTTCCAGGAAAACCACAATTCCAGGAAAGCAGCTTTGAATCGTTGCAAATAGTTGATTTATTTTTGTTTTTAAGAAAATAGACTTCAGTTTTAGGAGGGTTATTCGTCCTTTGTATCAACAACAAACACAAGTGGAATAACCAACAATTACTTCCCAAGAGGCACATGGAGAATTTACTTTTAGCACTGTGGTGTTCAGATCAAAGAAGTGCCTTGGGCCACAACAATATTTCCCTCTAGGAGGTCACAGTAAGCTCTTCTCCCCTGCAGGAGGGCTTTGAGGAGAAAGGATCCTTATGCTGGTACTTTTGGTACAGTGACTATTTGAGATTTCACTTCTGATTCTATGGAACTTCTTAAGAAATACTTATCCAGAGATAGATGCTTCAGGAAAATAAAGCCATTACCTATCACTTCAAAGATTGTAAGAAAAACAAAGTTGTCATTATATTTTGAAGAGAGTGACGATGCATGATAATTCAGGTGCCTGAGAAGAAACAATAGTTTCTTAGATTAAGATCAATAAAACACTTTAAAACAATTTAGAAGAGGAACACTCACTTCAGAAGTCTAAACTGTTTGTAGATCAGAAGGTGGGATTTAAAGTGGAGATTTAATTTTTGGTTATTTTATAGTATACATTCAAGGACATGGCAGGGCAGTAAATTTATCCCAGGAAGCAATTTTCTAAGAAATTAGAATATAGTGATGGCTTGCACGCTTGTATAAATTTTGTTACATGAAATCCCCACATAGCTGAAGCTACAGATTGAAATGAACATGTTTTTTATAATGTGTGCTTTCTTCAAAGAACTTCCAAAACAATATAGCAAAAAAGCATGAAATTAAAATTGCTTTCCAAAGAAGAGCATACAGTTGGCATCTGCTTCAGATTCTTTCAGCACTTTAATTTTGAAGCTATACATATACAATAGTTAATTACATATGGAAAAATCCAATCAATCAGCCAGCTGCTTTGATTGTACTGTGCCAAGGTAACTGCTTTCACTGATTTGTGCCCCACTTAATTTAAAAGACATGTCGACAGATAGAAATGTGATCTTTGTGAGTGCTGGTGTGTGTGTGTGTGTGTGTGTGTGTGTGTGTGTGCGTGTGTGTTTTAACCAGAGAGATGACTAAGGGTATTATCACAGCCTGAGACTAAAAAATTTGATTAAAAATGCAAAAGAAATTGAGACATCTTTTTTAAATTATATATTTAAAAGCAGCCAATCTGATTACTTCCAATGATTCTCCTAGTGTTATTAATTGGTTGACTTTGTTATTGTTTGGCAATATTTTTAAACACAGTTCAGGTGTCTTTGGAGTTGTGTTGTTTATATAATTTAAGAAAAGGATGGGGACAATTTATTTATAGTCTGACATCATTTCACAAGGATTTCAAGGTACTAGATTTAATTTTTTTAACGTTTATATATTTTTGAGAGCTAGTGAGAAAGAGAGAGAGAGACAGAGTACAAGTCGGGGAAAGGCAGACAGAGAGGGAGACACAGAATCTGCAGCGGGCTCCAGGCTCCAAATTGTCAGCACAGAGCCAGACGCTGGGCTTGATCTCATGAACCATGAGATCATTACCTGAGCCGAAGTTGGAGGCTTAACTGACTGAGCCACCCAGGCGCCTCTTGTTTAAAAAAATTTTTTTAAATGTCAGGTACTATATTTTAAACATATACCACTGAGACAAAAAATATCATAACTATATATATATATATGCATTTTTATAGAGTATATATTTACATATAAATATAAAATATATAAAACAAATTTTGTAAAATAAACATAAACAATGAATCAAGACAAAAAAGAGACAAAGGCAATTATGAAGTTGTAAGAGGGGTATATATGTGATCATATCACATTAATTTCAAAACATTGCAGCCAAAGCTTTTCACCATTTTATGATTTTATTTTAGAAAATATATCTATGTTTTTATGCACACCTTACAAGAATCATTTTTTTGGCTCTAAACTCTGAAAGGAACTTCTCACATAGGCTTTATACAGAGAGGTATGAACAATTGGTTTCATGTGGTTCCTTTTAGATGCGTTAGCTGACAACACTTGATTGGACAATCAATTAAACTATGAGTTTAATTTTCCTGGTATTCCTCAGAATAAAAATAAATACAACAAACACTTAAGGGAAGTAGTTGAGGTCTAAACTTGTTCAGTGATTTTCTTGAAAGCATCACTCTACCTAAAAGATGAGTAATAAATGGAACACATATTTTGTGATCCCAATTTCTGCACTTTTCTTCTTTTCCACGTGTGGGACAGTTTAGAATCTTGAAATGCACACTCTGAACAAATAGACTAGAAATGCAGTCACAGTCTGACCACTTGACTGTGTACCACTGGCCTCTTTTCAAGTCTTAGCTTCTTCTTAGGACTTCTTAAGAAGTCTTAGCTTCTTCTTAAAAGGATTTAGTAACGTCTATCTCATAGAAGTTTTTGTAATGGTTAAATGAGATTGCTGGCACTAAAGGCCTAATATTTGCCTGAGTTGTTATTATAACTCATAGAAATCCAAATATTTATAGATTGAGAGACATGGATAGGTTGGATAAAGTTATTAAAAGGATTATCTATTATTTAATATACATTTGAAATTCAGTGTTATACATGGATGTATTTTTTTGATAATTATTACCTTAACAATACACTTCTTTCATTCGTATTGCTTCAATGACACACTTGATTTATTTTCATTCAATCATAAGTACCCTATTTTTGTTACAGAGATGAAATGGAAGTATGCTCTCCGGTATGATGATAGAAGTCACTTTCATTATGGGACAAGATCACTACCTTATGGAAAGGAAGGAAGGAAGGAAGGAAGGAAGGAAGGAAGGAAGGAAGGAAAGAAGGAAAGAGGGAGGAAGGAAGGAAGGAGGAAAAAAGGAAGGAAAGGAAGGAAGGAAGGAAGGAAGGAAGGAAGGAAGAAAAGGAAGGAAGAAAAGAGGGAGGAAGGAAGGAAGGAAGAAAAGAGGGAGAAAGGAAGGAAGGAGGAAAAAAGGAAGGAAGGAAGGAAGGAAGGAAGGAGGAGTGAAAGAAGGGAGGGAAGGAGGAAGGGAGGGAGGAAGAAATCTACCCAGGCTGCTCTCAGTATTCTTCTGTCTTCCTGGCCAGATTGTTGAGTGAGCCAGAGTAGGTTAGCCATCTGTGTCCCGCAAAGTAAAACAGCCCTTTCAAGTCCAAAGACCTCTCTAAATTGCCTGGACTAAAATCAGGGAAATATTTTCCTGGCTTAATGTGAAAATGAAGAACACTTGATCATTGTTCTTGAGTAGATTTCCTGTTTATTTACATAGATGCAGTCTGTGGAAATTAATATATATATATACATACATATATATATGTATGTATATATATATGTATATATATATATATATATATATATATATATATATATATATATTCAGTGTTAATTTTAATCTAATTGCATTTGGTGTAAGTTACCTTTTCTTGTATAACAAGTTAGCTCAAATCAAATGTTTACTATAGCACAGTTTCCATGAATCAGGAATCCAAGAGCAATGTAGTTGGGAAGTCATTGCTCATGGTCTCCCATGGCTTACCGTCAAGCTATTGACCAGACACAGTCTTTTTCAGGGCCTGATTGGGGAAGGACCTACTTGCAACGTTATGTGAATCTTGCAAGCTTCAGTTCTTTGCCATGTATGCCTCTCCACACACTCCCAGAGTATCCACATAGGATTGCAGCAAGCTTCTCCTAAGGCGAGTAATTCAAGAGAGAGTCGGGGCAGGGAGGAGGAGAGAGAAAGAGAAAGAAAATTCAAAATGCAAAGCTTTAGTCTTTTTAGAATCTAATTCAGAAGAGGCAACCTATCACTTTGTTCACATTTTATTCTCTAGAAATGACTCATAAAAACCAGCCTACACTCAGGGGAGAATTAAGTTTCACCTCTTGAGGGAGAAGTATCTTAAGTGCTTGTGGATATGACTTTAAAACCACCACAGTGTGTTTATGTGAAGAATTTATTCATCCGTATATTCTAGATATTTATGAAAAGCAAATAAAAATTATGTAGCTGCTGTTACTAAAAGCTAAAAAAAATTGTAAAATACATTGCTTTCACATATAGTACTGCAAGGAATTAAACTAAATCCAGCAAGGCCCTGCTTATTTAATGGTTTTTGTACTGACCCATTTATTTGTACAATCCATCCAGATAACAAGATCAGTCAATCTGAGTTCCATAGATAATTCAGAAGCCAATGCTTATCTTTGTATATACAATGTATCCAAGAGTGTCTGACCCATGACTTCTCCTCAGTTTTTGAGAACATTTTTCTTTGAAGCAGATCTTTTCCCTTGGCTTGTAGTACCAAAATTTCCATTAAGTATTTGTGTAATAGGACAACTCATAAAAAAACCATTCCTACCTTTAAGTACCTATGTATATTTATTTTAGAAAGGCAGGTAGTACAGGTGTGAGAAGCCAGTTTTTCTTTTCTTCCTATTTTGGAGAAAATATTCAGGACTAATGGGGATATAGACACAGTAGCCAGGTACTCCCCGAGGACCTTCTGCTTTTTGTTCATAACTTTTTTTTTCATTCTTCATGAAGAAGTCTGATGTTTATATTTTTCTGCTACATTGCGATGTTTGCAAAAAAAGAAAAAGCTTTAATATTCTTGGATCTGTTCTATCTGCAACTTCTTAGATTTTCTTTCTGTGAGTAGCTGTACTCTATTTGACACAAAAGCCTGGCTAATGCTCCTTTTAATGGTTGAGTAAGGCTGAAAGTATCCACATCAATTTCCTATTGCCACAAAATGATCTGGGTCATGACAATCTACAAGCCAAGTTACTAGACCATTACTAAACTACCATCGCATAAGGATAAGTTAGCAAGTTTGACCTTTTAAGCTAAACTGCAAAATGTTCTTTTGATTAAAGTCTACAACAGTCCCCTGAGATCTCCAGTGCTGAATGTTAGGGATTTAACACAACACTGAGATCTTGGCAGATAAATGTACCTTTACTCATAAGCTTTTCAACTCACACAGGGTTTTAAATTCCCCTGCTCTATAGAATTACCATTCTGCACTTAGTTTTATTTTGAAGGCAGTTGCACTTATTTCCAAGATGAGGACTCATGACCAGGAAGCCAATTTAACCCAAGCAAGTAAAAGCTTTATTCTTTCTGAGAAAATTAGCTATTTAAGGATAAATACTCTAATTTGTCCTTTCAACCTAGGTTTATGGGGAATTCCTGGCTACTTTTGAATACTTTTCTGATTTCTTCTTTGAATATTTCTCTTGCCTTTTCAGTATTTTTTTTCATTCTTAATTCCTAATTCACCTACAGAGAATAATAGTTCAGTAAACCTTTTATCATTCTAATTTTTGCACACTGCTGTACCCAATACTTATTTCTAATCTGGTCTGTATATTTTTGTACATATTTTCTACAATGCTGGCTTTAACATAAATTGAAAACATATATGATCAATAGCAGATTTATTGTTGATGCATGGAATATTTTCATTTTCACTTTTTTATGTTTGTTGCTGTAGAAAACATATTAGAGAGCTAGAAAGTACATATATGCAGCCATTTATTTATTTTATCTTCCACGAAAACAACATCAAAGTGTGAATAAATGTAATTTCCTCTTTTTAACTTGGGAAAGTCAGGCTTCTGAATTCCTCTTCAGATTTGAATAACATTAATTCTCCAGAGTTAATGAAAAAAAATTTAGGGATTTTGGTTGATACATGGGTAAAATTACATTTCGGTTTATTCTCTTATGTTTCATTCTCTCTCCTGGTTATGTTTGTTTAAGTGTACTTGTATAAAATAAGATTGTTTCAATATAAGACTATTTAATTAATATGTTAAACATTCATTAGGAAATATTTATTTGATTTGTTTTTCATTACTGCTAATAAATTTTTGTTCTCTTTCAAATCTAGTAGCATTTTGTGATTTATGCTTCTGCCAAAATTGCCTTTATTATTTTTTATAACTAAGTTTATTTTACCTCAGGAGTCTTTCTGCTTCACTGAAGTTTACACATTTTTCAAACTCTGCTATTCGATGGTCAGGAGATCCTCAGAATTTTTTCAGTAGCTACGTCCTTGCATGAAATAAGGAAATGGGCAGATAAATATACAGATTCTAGGATCATATCCTAACAGCAGTCTTAATATTTCTTCTTTAATTTGTTTTGTATGGAGTATTGGTACAGGTTTTCATTTGCTATCAGGGGTAATACCTAAGTATATTAGGTGATCATTGTTCTAAGGCATCATTTGGTTTTCAATACTATTTGGTCATTCTCTTTCACTGCTAATTGCAGATCTTTGCTAAAATAAACCATATTAATCTTGACTTTCCATCTTCTCATACTTCATAAAATATTCCACCTTTTCAATTTAAAAACACCTGCATCTCAAAAAAAAATAAAACCCAGCATGTACATCTCTCTCGCCCTCTCTCTCTCTCCTCTTCTATATCTGTTTCAGATAGAATTATGTCAAACAGGCAAGGAGTTTACTCACACAACTCAAGCTTGGTCATGTATATTAGCTAAGACCACATCTATCATTTATAAAAATTTACCTTTGATTTAGTTGGTTAATTTATCCTGAATACCTTGGCAAATTTGTTTCCTAACTAAAAATGAATGAAAATGGTCTTGCTAATTTCTAAGTTGTGAAAGAAGGGGAAACAAATCTGTACATCTTTGTAAGATGTGGCCTTGGGAGATCACCTAAAGGGATCACTGCCTACTGAGATGGTTCTGTAGTTTGGCTACTGTCTTAAAAACATCACAGAAAATATTGCTGTACACTGTGTTTTAAAGTTTAAATAAGCGGTTTCAATAATAATTAAATAATCTTATTTGATAAATCTTAAAACATAGAGTTGTATTAACTGATTGGTGAATACATTGCATAGCTATCTATTATGTGAATAAATGTCTCTTGTTGCATACTTCTTTGGCCTCCCCACATCTAAAATTTCCAGGGAAATAAATTGTTCTATTAGAGTACATGTGAGTTTTAGATTGTTTTTTCTCAAATATCCATTTTCCCACTGGTTTAAGCTCTTTCTAAAATTTCACAGCATGGTACAAGTAAGATTTTTAAATTTTTTAATGTCTATTTTATTTATTTTGAGAGAGAGAGATAGAGTATGAGCAGGGGAGGGGCAGAGATAAAGGGAGAGAGAGAATCCCAAGCAGGCTCTGCACTGTCAATGCAGTTCCTGATGTGGGGCTCAAGCTTATGAACCATGAGATCATGACCTGAACTGAAATCAAGTCAGATACTTAAATGACTGAGCCACCCAGGCACCCCACAAGTAAGAATATTTTTAAAAAAATCATAAGACAAATGTAAATATAACACTTCTGATATTGTCAGTATACTCATTGTGTCATTTTCCTCTGTGGAGTATTAGGTTAAAACAGAAATAGTAAGAAAAATAAGATATTTTTCATCTTCAGAGAGTTTAATATCACTTTTATACTATGCAAATATGAAGTTACAACTAAAAATACAGCATGGTAAATCTTAAGCATCATTTGAAAAATACAAACTATCACTTTCTCAGTTTTGAGGAGACTAGAGATTTCTATCACAAATAAAAAGCTTTTATAAAGTCATTTGTATTTGTTTGAGATTTAATTTTGACTGAGGCAAAGAGGAGTGAGACTGTATTGGTGGCCAACTCAATATCTATTTCCCTCCACCCTGCCTCCTTCTTAACAATTTACCAACTCTGTTGGAGTTTCCACCTTCATCCAATGGAGATTAATTCAGTCTAAAGCCTAAGGCATTGGTCTTTGTTATTTTAATAAAATCAGGGGATTCCATTTCCTTTGCTCTAAGTAGATTTAATCATGACTATGTGATTTAGCTCTGGTCAATAAAATGCCCAGAGACTTTAGGGGATCTAGAGGCGTCTTCACAGTTTATAAATAAAATAATACAAGGATATTTTGCTGTTTATCTCCTAGAACTGTTGTAGGTATCTTGTTAAAATAATAATCAGTGGAAAGGATAAAAAGTTTTTATATATTAAAAAACATTTTTTTAATGTTTATATATTTTTAGGACAGAGACACACACACACAGGGCAGCAGGGGAGGGTCAGAGAAGAGAGAGGGAGACACAGAATATGAGGCAGGCTCCAGGCTCCGAGCTGTCAGCAGAGAGCCAGCCCAATGTGGGGTTTGAACTCATGAACCGTGAGATCATGACCTGAGCCAAAGTTGGATGCTTAACCAACCAAGCCATGCAGGCACACCTAAAAAGCTTTTACATTAAGAGTAAAGCTTATAAAGTGTAAAAGCTCTTATAATTATGGGAAAAGAAGAAAAACCTTGGGTGATTGCAAATATTTTGAGTAACTGAATATTCCAACTGTAGAACGTTTCTTATATTTGGACTATTGATTAAGAAAGTCAACTATTATCCCTACTGGCATGATGTTTAGCCAGATTTTTCCACTACTTGCATGTATCAATATAAGACAGATAGCATGGAGAATGAAAACAGCAAACTATGCTAGAGAGATAGAAAGGGTTTTGCTTACTTACAACTAGTAGGTTTAAATGAGTTTAGGGAAGGTACTTGGCATTCAAGATAGGTTAGTATCAGTCATAAAGATCATCCAATAGGTAAACACCTTAAGATCAGCAAGAACCAGTGGAAATGGATAGAGTTTACATATTTTGAAAACTACTACTTGCAAGGTACTGTGCTAAAGCTACTTGACATATTGTTGGTCTTTCAAGTAGTTAGGGGTAAAATAGAGGACAGTACAGATAGATGTTGGGAGAAGGGAGACCTAAGGTTAAGCAAATGACGTTATCAAGGGCCTTACATGTAGTTCTCAAAGAGGTCCATGGCCAAAACATATTAAATACTGAATTAAAGAAATCGACAATGGGGAAAAGGCATGATAGAAGTGATACGTTGTGAATCTAATTATCGCTTGTATTTTGCTCTTGGTCCTTTTTGATGAGCATCTATGTGCTGGTAGAAAATCAGATTTTCCAATGTCAGAAAAGTTCATGGTCCAATTCCATTATCTATCAGACAATCACTGTATGTATGGAAGGATCTTTCCCTTTAGAATTAGTTTCTATTTTCTGTCATTATGAACAAATGTCCAGAAAATGTAAACACACTCAGTCACATACATTAAAATATCAAAAATATATTGCCACAAGATTTCCTTCCAGCACCATCAAATAGCCAGGGGATGCTAAAAAGGCATGTAGCATCTTTCTATCTTCTTGCCAATCAGGAGAATTTTTCCCCCTTAGAGGGTGAAGCATATATGTACCATCAAAGCTGCAGCTTGATTAAGCTTTATGTATCACGTGATCAGTGAAAATGCTTGTATATTTGGGAGACTGGTTGACTATTAGTTTTCAAAATTGTTGGATTTTTCTATTTCTGTTTTCTGTAAAAGAGAATGGCAATAGAAATTATTTAGATGACGCTTTAAACTAGAAGCTCTAGGTTTTTTTGGTTTTTTTCCCTTATAAATAGAGGTGAGGCAAACCTAACTTTATGGAGAATAAAAGAGCTGAGGGAGAAGGAGAGGCTGAAGATGTTGGCAAGAATATAATTGAAGGAGCAAGGTCAATAGAGGAAAGATTAAGACTGTAAAGACATGACGAATACTGTGGGAACTGATGAGTTTAAAGAGGTAAATTAAAGGTAGAGAAGATGGCAAATGGGATAGTTCTTGCTTGATGTTCTTACTCTCTGTGAAGTAGAAATTGAGGTACTCTATCTTGATCAAAAGATGGAACGTTGAGCTTGGAAAAAAGTAAAAGATTTGTTCTGTGTGAAGTAAACTCTGAAATCAACAGAATAAAAACACAAAGGTTACAAAAGATGAATGAAGAGACAGATGGAGTTAGTCAGGAACAACCTGTCATGGGTCAGGTTAAAAAAAATGCTCATTAATCTTTTCTAGTAAATTAAAATATAGAGTGGAGATGTTGGATGACCCGATGCTGTGTACTGACAAAATGGAAGGGACAGGCAATGTCATTTATATTTGGAGAAAATAAAACTTTTGCTACTGCCTCGAAATAGTGTTGATTCTATTTCCATGCTTGTTTATTTTAATAATGTGGACATAGTAATTCGTCTATGTATTTTTTTTGAGAATGTAATGTGGACACAAATAATAGCAAATTTGAATAGATCTCACAGTTAAAAGAATGATGTCAAAGCAAATAAACCTCTATACTTATAACTTTTCACGGCCTGCTCCTGCTAATTCCCTTTCATCTTATGGTGGCCATGCCCACTTTTAGGGCATTACTAGTTTCTTTTATTTAGTGTTCCACAAATCACAACCATAACAGTATGGGTCACTTGTTATTTTATTGTACCTTCATAACATAAAATTTTCAGTACTTGAAAATTTTCTGTAATTTCTAGGTGGAAACAGCAACCACATATACCTAATTATCACATAAGCAATTTTAGGTTATAAAGGAAATGGTAATATTATGGATTTTAAGATTTTAATAAAACTGGAGATTCCGGAGGGGACTTTATACATAAAATGCTCTAGAGAGCCACCCAAAGCAAAATCTGTGGTCATCATTCCAATGAAAGGAAATGAGTGATTTTTATACTTTCAAATGTATTTGGGAGAAGAAAAGAGTAGGCCGAATGTCTAATTTGATAACAATAATTCCTTACATTTATATACTGTTGTATACTATTTAAAGTATCTTAACTTACAGTCTCATTTGAACCATACTAGATTCTTAGAAGGTAGAAAAAACGGCTAATATAATTCCAACTTTGTCATTACTTTACTCTGGCACATTTCCACTAAGGAGAACCAAGACTAAAAATACATATTTCCTTTCTTCCATTTAGTAACAATGCCTCTGCCTCAATTCAGTTCCTTTTCCTCTGTGATGATTTCCACAGGATGAATCACAGTGTGCTCAGGATATATTACTCTGTCATAACACACCTGATATTCCAGTTTTATTTTTTTTCTAAGAGCCATGCGACTCAAATAGTGATTTGCAAGCTCTAAAAACTGATGAAAAACAAACTGCATTCAATTTTTCACCTTACATAATCCTAACGTGACTCTTTCATCTCTTTAGAGAGAGAGCTATGCTGGAGTAAAGCAAGAACCACTAATCACAGTAGCACAGTTAAGGCATAGACCTTTTCTCAGAGAACTTATTTGGGTCATCCCAGCTGATCTCTTCTTATCATTAGAAATAGTGATTTCACTTATGATAACTAATGGAATATTCTCCTGCACTGCATTCTACGCAGTGCCCCAGTTCTGCCCTATTCTTAGCAATTCAGCTTCTGAAAGGCATACTGACAGCTTGAATGCAAACATCCTTGCCTGATAAGCTAGACCTGCAACATTATTTGTCTTATTCTATCTCCAAAACATTTACATGAGTAACACTTTGCCATTAGGAGTTTATTTTCTCTTAATCTATATACGTTTAGAAAATTTCTTCCAAAGGTATAATGGAAACAAAAGACGAAAAAACAAAGCAAACCCCTATGCCAGATATTCTTAACTGTGTAATCAATTCTATCTGCAGACGAACTAGCATTGTATCACCTATACCAATCATTGAGTGAACATCCTTGAAGGGAAATAAGCAAGAGATAAGCTTTAAAATAAGACAGACCTGGATCCTAAGCCTGTATAAGCCACAATCTCTGGAGCTATGTTTCTGAGCTCCGTGAATGTCAGTTTTCTCAAATAAGACAGTGAACAACAAAAATACTAATACTCCTCCTCTAGGTTTGTTGTAAGGATTAGATGTATTGAATGTGTTCAGAATGCATTTATATTTGTGGAATGAGAATACTAGTATAGCTTTTAAAGCGTTACTTCAAAAGATATGCATATAACCAGTTCATCCTTATGATAATTTTCCATGCAACAAATAACCAAAGTTAATAGCTTGAAACAACATTCATTTCTTATGTCATTTTCTGCAAGTCAGAAGTCTGGTTTAAGTTGAGTTCTCTGCTCAAGAGCTCACAAGGTTGAAATCCAGGTGTTGGCTGGGTTTTAGTCTCATCTGGAGGCTTGTCTGTGAAAGGACTTGCTTCTAAGCCGCCTCAGGTGGTTGGCAGAATTCATCTCATTTACCTATAGAGTTCTGACTTCTTTAGAGACAGAAATGGAGAGAAATGCTTGTGTTACTTTGATTCTCTAACTACAGGTAAGGACTAGGCCCTTTTTTTTAAAAGGATTACCTGATTAGGTCAGGCTATCTACTGGCAAACTCTCTTGATGAACCAGAGTCAACTGACAAGAGACTTTATTTACATCTGCAAATTCCTTCCTTTTTGTCATTATACATTGGTTAGAAGTGGTTCACAGGATCTGCCCTTATTCAAGGAGAGGGAGTTGTACAAAGGTGTAATTTATTGGGGGATCACCTTAGGGTGTGGACACCACAATCCCTTTGAGTAAAAAATGTGTATATTGTAGGTAGAAGAAACCAAGACCAGACCAGGAAATAATTTTGACGTCATGTACTATCTATAGTACCGTGGAGCAAACACTTAGAAAAGAAAACTTTCAAGAAATTTACATCTAAACTGAAACAAGTTTTAAGGCATCTGAAAAATTTATCTTCTCTCTTTTTGTATTTGATGGAAATTTAAGCCTTATAAATTCTTTTGAAGATTATATTATAGGCAAAATTGTGGCACTGGTTAGGTTTCTTCCACTACATAATAACTAATTTGACTGTACTTTATATTTTCAAGATACTTTGACTTCTGTTCACTATAGAATATTTAGAACTAATAAAAATCATAGGAAGAATCAAAACCCAAATGTGTTCTAGTTACCCAATGACAAACATGTGTTGGCATATTTATTTCAAACTATTTTGATGTATATTTTTGTGGTGAACTTGTTTTATATAAGTATGGCCCTATTAAATATATGGCTAAATTTAGTAAGGACAGTTTATTTGCCTTGATCACATAAACATTGTTATGATACCAAAAAGCATTTATTGGGGTGCCTGGGTGACTCAGTCGGTTACTCATCGGACTCTTGATTTTGGTTCAGGTCATGATCTCATGGTGTGAGATTTGAGCCCCACATCACTTGGCATGGAGACTGCTTAAGATTATCTTTCTCCCTCTTCCTCTGCCCCTTCCCTGTTTGCACATACATGTGTGTACACACGCATGCGTATGCTCTCCCTCTCTCTCCCAAAACAAAAACATTTGTTAAATCTTTATTATACTTAAGTGTGCTAGTAGGAGACAGAGAAAAATTAATCATCAGATGAGTTTTAGAAGCACTAAAAATAGAAATATAAGACATTTATTGTAGATTAATAACCTACTCTTTATGTTAGAAATGTTGGATTTTTATACTTATTTCCTACTGTAGTAACTGGGTAACAAATATTTTATCTACATCAGATTTTATCTAGACTATTTTTTTTGGAGTTAGGATTATTACATGGGACATATAATTACTTGGCCAAATGTATATTGGGATATTTTTATGGCTGTCTTATGTTTCTTAAATATTTCCAAAGACATGTCTAAGACATTCATTTAGCAATTCTCTTAGTACCTTTCAAGATCCACACCAAAACATCTACTACTTTCGCATTTGTAACATTTCTTTACATTTCTCTTTCCTATCCATGTCTCTCACAATGAAGCTCTTCCTCACTTTCTGAACCTCTAAGTTGCTCAGAGCTTCCAGAATCTGTTCCTTGACAGAGTCATGAGTGATATGATTAGAGTATAAGGAGTTAATCTCTTATAGAAAGTTCATCTATATTCCTGCAGTCTTCTTGGTGTCTTCATAAGTGTGCTTATATTACTCAAAGGATGGTAAAAATTAGCAGCATTATATTAAAATAATTTTCTTATAAGTCTAAAAATAAGTGATGACAAATAATTACAACATTTTGATTACTCAATACATAAAAACAAAGATATACTTCATACATTGAGACATACAATTTTTCTTTACCTGGCATATTTCTCTTCCTTCTATGAGGACTCTTCAATTCTGAATTATCTTCCTAGATTGTTAAAATACATTTTCTCTGTATGTATGATTCACACTGGTTTCTAAACACTTTCTTTATTGCTTGGCATTTCTTCACTGTGATATAATTCTTTGGGTTAAAGTGTTGATGCCTTAAATAATCTTTTTAAAATGGAAACATTTATTCCTTCAATTAGTGATTAAAAACCTATTACATGGGTAGCACCAGTCTGATACATGATTTTCCTAGATTTTGTTTTCAAGGAGATTACAATATAGTGTAAAACAATGGAATTGTGAGATATGTAGACAAAGAGATTCTGTATGATAATGAAGAGCTGAAAAAAGTGCGATGGGAACACAAAGGAGGAAAGGCACAGTCATGCTGCCTTAAAATAAAAGTTGAATTTTGCTGAATCTTCATTATAACATTTCAAGATCCCATCAAGAGACCTGAGATATTAAGCAACGAAAAATATCCCTATGAAAAAAAAATTTTTCCATGAAAGAGACTAGGAGAGTCTAAATTAGGGAGGTGACAGTGAGAGGTAAGGTGACAATTTAAGAGGTATTTAAAATGTAGAATCAAAATAAAATAATTAACAGATGAGTTGCTGTATACTAACATAGGAATGCTAAAGAAAAGAGTAAATGTGGAAAATAACATAATCATTAGCACTAGCCATGTAGTTATATGATAAACTTAAATATAGATTCTCGGTTACGCTAGCTGTATTTCAATTGCTTAGGAACATGTGGCTAGTGGCTACCATATTTATTCCAGAAAGTTCTATCAACAGCACTTTTTGAAAACTGTGGATTATTAATGTTAAAGAGAGCCTGGAATGGTCAGAGAGATTACAGGGTAAAATCATCAGAATTTGGTACTATAAAAATAAATGCATCTTTTAAATGATAATCATCCAGTGGTGCCTGGGTGGCTCAGTAGGTTAAGTGTCCGACATTGGCTCAGGTCATGATTTCACAGTCTGTGGGTTTGAGCCCTGCATCAGGCTCTGTGCTGACAGCTCAGACCCTGGAGACTGCTTCGGATTCTGCATCTCCTTCTCTTTCTCTCTGCACCTCCCCAGCTCATGGTCTGTCTGTCTCTCTCTCACAAATAAATAAACGTTAAAAAATAATAATAAATCATAATCATCCATTTACCCCCAAAATGTAAGACAATATACTTGCTTAGGGTTTTTAGGGCCAAATGCTTTTTGGGCATAATTAAAGTGGCCTAAGGTTTATGAGCTGTTTGTATTTGTTAGCATATTTTGGAAGTTTAATTATGTTAAGTACTTTGAAGAAACAACTCTTTAAGGTGGCAGATGTAATCGATAGAGTAGGGCTGAAACTGTAATTTGACGAAGTTTATTTCTACCTCATATATGAGAATTACACAGGCTTTGTTTTTTTCAGTAGAGGGGGAACATAGACTCAAAACGGATTCTGACTTCACATGGCAGTTCCATCCCACCTACTTCAGAAACAAACAAAAAATATTCGACAGATAGTGTAGACAATTTGTTGAATATCGAGCTTAGACTACCATACCTTCCACAGGTTTGACTCATCACAAAGCTGGCATATTTAGACATATTGCAGCCCACTGTTATTTCTTAATAAAGTTATATTTGGACAGCTTAACTTGGGATACTACCTAAAAAGTGTTGTACATCCCAGACAATGAAATGACATCCTTTCAATTTCTTAAGTTAGAACCTGCTGAGCAATTTCCATTTCTTTAAGGGAAGACACTTTGTTGAATGCTTAGTACCTAAGAAGCACTGTTCTAAGTACTTTGTACTTAGTCTTTGTTCCTCAAAAAGAGATTAGACTAAATGCCTCAAGTCTTACAAATGCCAAAGAGCAGGATTAGTATTGAGTACAGGCATCCATGCTCCTGAATACTTTACTTTGATCCACTTTGCTCTGTTTCTTCCCAAATGCATCTGATGACAGTCCTTTTTGGACACATTGGCATATTCTTCTTGGGCTCGTAGAGTCTCCACTAGGACACAAGTTTTGTGAGAAACTTTTGATGTATTGGTTCACCTTTCGGAATCATTCCAAACAAGGAAATGTTTATTTTGGGATGTTTCCATTGATAAGTACCAAAACAAAGCCTCAGACTATGCTGGATCATCTATCACGGAAATCAGTAATTTAAGATATTTTAATGAATTTTATTAAAGATGTTATTATTTTTAACCACCAAACACAAGAAAATAAAGCCTATATATTGATTTTTAGTCCATGTGAATGATGATGCTGGGAATTCCATTGAACTATTTGTGAACTTGAGGGCTTGGATGTGAATCTAAAATTCAAGTTTTTCATGAAGCATTAGACATAGTTTTGGAGGGATAACTCCTCATTCCCCTGACTCTGCCCTTATCCTATATTGCTGTAAATATCTAAATATTACCAGTCACTGGGGTGCCTGAGTGGCTCAGTCAGTTTAGTGTCCCACTCTTGATTTCCACTCCATGCATCAGGCTCTGGGATTCTCTCCCTCCCTCTCTCTTCACCCCTCCCCATTCCCACTCTCTCATTCTCTCTAAATAAATAAATACATAAATAAATAAATAAACTTAAAAAAAATAAAAGAAGCCCTAATTCACTCTTTATGCAAGAAGCAGAATCATAAAAGCATTCCTTTCACTTCCTGATGAATCATATAAGATAACTACTGTTGGAGACCACAGAAAGCTAACTTGGGGTTATTGATATTAATTTGCCTTCCATCTCAAGACCTACAAGGAAGATTCAAGGAGAAACCGGGTCACCAGAGAAGAGGGACAAGGAGAATTTCAGGTCAACACTGGGTCTGGACCTAGTGTTCCCTGCTCAAAATAGTTAAAAAGAAAGAAAAAATAAATAAAAGGAATTATTATGGGTCTTTAAAAGACTTTTTTATAATGTTTATTTTTGAGAGAGAGAGAGAGAGAGTAGGAGAGGGGCAGAGAGAGAGGGAGACACAGAATCTGAAGCAGGCTCCAGGTTCTGAGCTGTCAGCACAGAGCCAGATGCAGGGCTTGAACTCACAGACCATGAGATCATGACCTGAGCTGAAGTCAGGTGCTTAACCAACTGAGCCATCCAGATGCTCCTCAATCTTATGAGATTGTTCACCAGTTTATTCTAAGTTGAGAGGACATCAGTGTTTTGGAAGAATAAACAAAAAAACCTATTTCAAGGCATCGGCTTTCTGTTAATTAAAAATTAGGGAAACATTGAAACAAGAGATAATTATGTCATGAAAAGTCTACTGATGAAAATGGAACTGGATGAGACAAAGTACAATTGTATAAAAAAGTAGAAATTGGATAGAAATTGAAAAATGCACTTTATGTAAGAAATAGAAAGGACAATGAAGAAAATACAATCAGTAATGTGAAAGATAATCTTAAAATGCTGTTCTGGAATGCAAAGAAAAAGGGGTTTAAAAATTAGATTAAGATGATTACTATGGAACAGAAAATTTTGGAAAAACTATAACCAAAGAGGTGATTATGAAATACATGAAAAGGAAATGGAATCTACTTTTACACACATACCAGGAATTATTTACCAATTAGGTGGGAGTGGGGGACTATGTATTTTGAAATTAAAAAATAAAGGAAAAAAACATGCAAGCCCAGACCTCCAAAATGAGTGGAAGAATATAATTGTCCTATCACTTACCTAATATTAAAGAAAATGTTAGCGATCTATTAATTACATTTTCTACCAAGTTGTTCATTTCCAATCATAATTGGAAAAAATCATATATTTAAGATTATAAAATTATAATCAAATTCTAAAAAAAAATATATTCAAAGCCATTTCCAAGTCATCAGATATAAGCACCAAATACAATTAAGAATTCCCTGGTAGTGACTTGATAGGCCAATCTTCCTATGTTAAAAAAATAGGCTTAAAGTTAATTCTTTAAAAAGCTTAAATATGGTGCTGTGCCTTAATTCATTCTTAAATTAGCACTCGAATAAAATACATATAATTTGTATTTTAATTTTTCCTGACATTTTACAACAGTGAGTTTTAATACCCCATTTTCACTCCCACATGATGTCTTTCTCTATGACTTATGATATACCTTTATAGTTTCCTATGAAATTAAAAGTAAATTCTCTAAATTTATAGATATGTAGTTGTAATAACAACATTGGAATCATGTAAGGCTAATACTTACTATTGAAATACAAATCAGTGGTTAATTTGACTTGCCCTTGCTTAATGAAATTGAAATTTGACATAGAATTTATTAGTAACTGGAGAGATGGTTACAAAAATTACATTGTTAAATTTGTCAAAGATTTAATGCAAGTAAGTAGCTGATTTAAAGGTTTTGTTCTCATTGGTAGAGTTGAGATCAGTACTTTGAGATTGCTTAATTAATCCATTAATCTATTTTATCTTCTATAGTGCATGTTATATAGTTAACTCTTTTATTCATTTTAGTAAGGTGTCTACCAGGTGACCTGATTGTTATGATTTATTCATTAACTGCAACAAAACAATGCTAATTGCATTATATCCATTATCTTTTGACTTTACCATTATATGCATAACTAGTTTACGATTATTTTTCTTGCATAATTAACTAAATGAACTGAGAGTTCAGATTAATTTGAAGAGGCATCATGAATCTATGTAAAAAGAGTATTGCAGAAGAACCCTCCTAATTATAAGACTTATAACCCTGGGCCGATCACTTAACCTCTTTGAGACTAATTTCCATTCCGCCCTATAAAATAGGTTTATGGAGATAGCTCTGTTTATTTATGGATTTTGTCAGTATTGTATATTGGAATATGTATGAAGTGAATATTCTGAACTTTATGAATTTAGTGAACTTAACATACTATTGTTATTATTATTACACTGACATAAAATTTCTTACTATGCTCTCTTAAATTTCAAAATGAGATTATAGATCAAAGGCAAGTTCTGTGATTATTGCAATATTAGGTGGTGAAACTCTCGTGTTATTATATGGAAAAGAAAAGACTTTGGTTAGATATGTTGATATTTTTAATTACTAGGTTAGCAATGCATACAACACATGCAGAGCAGAGATGGGCAACATTTACTACAGACTTTACAGGCAGAGGCAAATTTAGGATATTATGTAGGTACTTATTGATCATTCAAAATATTTTTTAAAAATACATTTTTAGCTGGTGGATGATTGAAACCAAGTGGGGCTGGAGGTGGGTTGGGAGCAGATCTGGTCTCTGGACAATAATCTGACAACTCATGACATAGAGCAAAATTTTCTACATCTAAAAAAGTTTGTTCTCCAAAACTTCTTTTGAAAATCATACCGTTGCATCTTAAACTTCCATAGAAATGATGTTTCTGCATTTACTTGATTGTCATGTGGGAAAAATACTAGTAGTTTTGCATGATGAATACATTTAGAAATAAGGGAAATGGCAATTTTTATTCACTTTGTAATCCAAAAATTTAATAAAGAAACGGGTGTAGCAAAGAATCTGAATTTCCCTTTGTGGGGACATTCTAATTTAGTAGATTCTAATAGAACAGTTGTAGTTGAGAAAGATCTTCACCTCCAGAACTTTTTCCAAAAGTTATTGACTAAAACAGATAATAAGCATTTAACTCAACTGGAAAATGTCTCAATCTGATAAAAAGATACTTGCTTATCAGTAGTAAATTTTATCACTCTCCACTGTAGAAAACAAGTCTGCTGTTATACAATTAATAGCCAGTCATTTTAGTCACAGAGTTATGACCAATGGAGGAGGAGTAATTAAGTCCATCACATACAATAACTATTGCTGACATTCTCAAAAGGAACCAGAGTGTAGCTCTTTGATGAACTGAAATGCTGAGTAGATATTTTAGAGATTTTGATCTTGTCTTACAATTTGAGTTTTATCTTGACATATACTTTTAAAATCACCCCCAAACAATCTTATTTGGTATAAAACTATTTCCCATGCAAATATATTGGGGTTTAAATATTTATTGCTTTCTTACCATTGTGTAGACGATACTGACATTGGCTCTTGCCAGGCTCAGCTTCCCTTTTAGCATAAAACTCTTAACTCAGAGCACCATGCATGGAAAAGTGGTATGGGACTGTAGGCTGGTAGCTGCTAGGGATGAGGAATCTGATTCAAGGGGTTACTTCTATTGTGTGGACAGTAAAGTGGCCTGAATTGAAAAGCTTTGAACAGTTAGGGCAATAATATTAATAATATCCAAATAAGTATGCTCTTTTAAAAAGTCCTTTAGACTATGAAATATGAAATACATTGATCTTCTGTGGTCTAGGTACCAGATGAGACATTGTAAATTGTAAATTGCAAAAAATAAATAAATAAATAAATAACCCCTATTTAACTAATTAATTAAAGAAATGGTTGTTAAGTGCCTAGTATATTTCAGATACTGTGCTGGATGTAGAGGGTATTTCTGTGAAATCACACAGGCACACACAGCCTTGAGAAGAGAACATTCTAAACAGAGGCTGGGGCTGTTGGTCTCAGCATGTGCAGCTTAATCACGTTATAAGTAACCATGGAGATGAAGAGAATTTGGCATACTTTTCCTGGTCTTTGTTTTGCAATTTCTGTTTTCTGACTGACCTGTGACTATGATTCTTGTTCCCACCTTTGGTACGTTTTTGGGTTTTCGTTGACTACTAATTTCCCCCACTCTGCATAGACCCTAAAGAACAGCCCACTCCTATTCTAATTTTATTGGTCATCATAGCATTCTGGTGTTGGTAAAAGAGATATTAATTCCATGATATAAATGGAATTTTCTAAACAGTATTGCTATTATTGCCTTCCTTTTAGAACTGAGCAAAAGAAATCAGATGGAAAATGTATCTTTGATGGCAAATATTAATATAACACAAACATTAACAATAAAGATAATGGAAATATAGATATATAATTTACATATATAACATATATATAATATATAATAATATATAATATATAATATATAATATATAACGGTCCAAGGTGGTTTATCTTTTTATATTTTTGAAATCACAAATGAAGAAAATTTATATTGTGAATGTTTTCTTACATGGGACCAGGTATAGAGTGATAATAATAGTAAAAGCTAAAACTAAAACTAAAAAAGATTACTTTTTTTTTTTTTTTTCATTTTTTAGATTGTGGGGATAATGAGATTTAGGTTGATGGCTGGCTGGAGGTAGGGTATCAGCTCAGAAAAATCTGGGCATTGATACTGATTTTATAGTTTTGGTGTAAATAGGAAAACAATATGGTTAAAAATATAAAATCATAGGAAGTTATTATTTTGAACCTTTGCATTTTGAAGATGTTTGTTACCAAGTATTGGATAACTGAAATAAAGGCCAAAATAATTTGCAATAAAATATAAGAAAATTTAAAATAATTTTCTTTAAAGAATTTACACTTAATAATGACCACAAAAATATGCTTCATTTCCTCTTGCTCTCAGGGGCCATGATTATTTCTGATACTTCTGACTAAATGAAATCAGTAAATTAATATAACCTTACAGGGATGTGTGTGTATATGTGTGTGCACAAGTGTGTGTCTTCTTTCCTTGCTGATTTATAGGCTTCATTATGGATTTGATATGTGTTCAGATCAATATGCCCACATATGAGTGTTGGAGATTATTAGAATAAACCACAAGTGATGCCCCAGGGATAATATTTCTCCCCTAATCTCCCAAATGCTTTTTCTAACTATCTCTGCTAGGGGGAAAAATAATCTGCTTCTTCTTCCTAATCTCTTGTCCCAACAGAGTTAAGATAATGTCTTTTCTATCTTTTTTCTCTACAAAAGTAATACATAATATTAATTTCAACTTATTTAAACTTCACAAATCATATTCTATTGAATACATTGACAATTTCTTTTCTGCTCACTCTTGAATTTGTGAGATTCATCTATAAATATCAATAACTGTTCACTTTCAAAGTGGTGAAAATGGTATGCCTTATTTATCAGTTCTCTGCTTGATTTCTCCTAGTGCTCATATGGAAAAGTTTTCCTAGTGTCTATGCATAGAACTAGAATCACAGGACTTGATTCATGTACATGTTCAATTAACTGATAACAGCAAATATTTCTATCAAGTATTTGTACCCATTTATGCTTACAACAGAAGCATATGAGTGTTCCTGTTTCTGCATATCTTCACCAACCATTGGTATTATCAGATTTTACGGGTTTTTTTTCTATCTGGTGTCTGGCAAATGTATTAACTTACTGCTTTATTATATTTCTTTGATATATGCATATATAATTTGTATTTTTATCTATATAATATTCATATACACACATGTGTGTGTTGTGTGCATAGTACATACATTAAAAATAAAAACAAATGAATTGGACTAAGAAACATCACATTCAAATGAGTGTTTACCTGCAATAGGCATGGAGGAGTGTGACTCTGGAGATAAGTTGTTTGCAGTATATGCAATATATATATATATATATATATATATATATATATATACACATACATATATATATGGTGCAATATATATATACATGTGCAATATTTTTTTAAATTAAATATCTAAGGGTGTACATTAGCATTGCATTATTAATGCAATGTGTTACATTAACTTTATATTTTTGAAAGTATGAACTATTTAAAATTTTAATTTTGTAAAAGCAATGCATGCATAATCATTGTAGCAGACACCCTTGTCCATCCTTGCCTAGGTCTTACCACGAAAATTGTCAAGTCTTATCATTTCTTTTCCAGTCTTTCTTGCTGCCAAAAAGGGTCCCATAGCCATGTTGTGACAGTGTTGCTGGGAGATTCTGGGGGATAGTTTCTTTATCAATGAAAGAAATGAGCCATGGAGACGGGTTTTGCCACTCTGGGCTGGCTTTCCCAACTTTCTGGCTGTGAATATAGTTGTGGTACCTAAAGATACAGCAGCCATCTTGCTATCAAAGGAGAAAAAGTTAACACTGTGAAAATTCTAGAGAGGAAGAAGAGTTTGTGGTTATATTTGAAAACTATTGAACAGCCCCTGGATCACCAATCTCTGATTTTTTGCTGTATATATCATACATTTCTTACTGATTAAAGTCATAGTTATTTGTACATTTCAGTTCTTATGGTTCAATGCTTTTTAATTTACGAAGATTGAAAAATTTGGAAATAGAGGCGCCGGGGTGGCTCAGTCGGTTAAGCGTCCGGTTTCGACTCAGGTCACGATCTCACGGTCCGTGAGTTCGAGCCCCGCATCGGCTCTGGGCTGATGGCTCTGAGCCTGGAGCCTGCTTCCGATTCTGTGTCTCCCTCTCTCTCTGCCCCTCCCCCGTTCATGCTCTGTCTCTCTCTGTCTCAAAAATAAATAAATGTTAAAAAAATTTTTTAAAAAAGAAAAATTTGGAAATAGAATATCTTAAAATAAATGTTAAACTTAATCTCACACCTACATAGTTCTATATACTGCTTGCCAATTTAGGTCATTCCTCTTAGATTTACTTAGTTGCCCTGACCTTTCTCCCACATCTTCTTTTCTTAGAAAGTCTTTTTATGTGGATTGCTCTCTCTTTAGGGAATTCAAATCAATCATATCAGAACAACATTATATGTTATGATGCTTATGTGAAAACTGGTTGCGACTTGCCTAGGAAATCTAAGAAGATTTACTGACAACCTTCCACATGTGGGCACACACAGTTCCATATAAATGTCACAGCCCATTAACTAATACTGATCATTCCTAAGATAACTTGGATAAATTTCTTTCCATATGTATTTGCAGCTGTTCTGATATTAGTAGATTTCCTCACTAGTTGACATGCTTCCTCTCCTCCTAAAGCAATCCCCTTTACTCTTCCAGCCATTTGCACTTATACCTATTAATCTCCCAATGTTTCTTATTTGAGGTCCTTCTATGCATGTATCAGCTTCAATTTTTAATCAATTTGGAGAACACTCAAAACATTTTCTGCTTGTGCCCTTTTGATAATCAACCATAACACACAGCCTAAAAGCTAAAAAAGAGGTCTCAACATACTATCATCATGAGTGTATTGCAATGTAGCCATTGGTATATTTTTGTTTAGTGAGCTCTGCTGACCTCCTGGTGGCCAGTCACGATCTTAATGAACTATAATTCAACACAGCAGCACTTCCATGACACCTTGCAGCATGCCAGGGATCAGTAGAGATATATGCTTATGGGCAGCATTCTGATGGAAGACAGGATATAGATCTCTCCCTGCTACAGTCTGAAGCTTGGCCACCTGAACACAACCTATCTTCCTTCAAAGCAATGCAGTTGTCAACCCAGAACTTCCATTCCTGTCGATTTCCCTTGCATTAAGTTCCATTTATTCTACATGTGTCCACTGAGATGTTTTAAAGTAATACTGCCAAATTTAGATTATGTGCTGCAGGATTACTTATCAACTGGAAGCTCACTTTTAATGCCTCTGCACATGTAAATTTTTCCTGGGTGTCAAACTCAGAGAAATACTTTTATCAGAGATGTTTGAATGTGGGTTGGTTTCTGGCCTGAGAGGTGATCTTGGCTGTGGGTATTCCATGAAATGAGTCTTTGAACCCTATCACTTTAGGAGAATTTATTCTAGATTCAAATTCCTAAATTCATTTATTTCATTATTTTTTGTCCACCATATAGACTTTATGTTCTGGATTTTAACCACTATTATTATTATTTGATGATTTGATGATGCTGATGGTTGTTATCTGCACAGTAATGTAGATAGGCATCATATATTTCCTAATTTCAGAAATGCCCTTTCCTAGACTCCTTTTTTTTTTTTTTTATACCTAATTGTCATTGACTTTTCCCCATTCACATTCCAGCTTCTGTACTCTCAGCCTGGACTGAACTGATCCCCTCAGTCACTCTATTACATATGATATGATTTATTTTAGCCATAGTTTGGTCATTTTCACATTTTCATTATTTGATTAGTGGAAAATTTGGTAAAATAAACAGAACCTACTCTAGCTATTTTAATAGACTTAGATACTTAAAGAATTATTTGAAGGACTCTAATCTTGGCTTTTTTTGAGTGATCACTTCACAACTAATCCTTTAGGGGAACAACTTGCTTTCAGGCTGTCACTGGAGCTAAGTCAACATCAAAAAGCCATGGTGCAATGACCTCTCATACTCACAAGGTTAGAGTATGGACTTCCAAAGCCACTGGACAGAGATTAGAAAGTCACATTAAAATGCTGGGACAATTGTAACTGTCTCTTGACACAAGGAACTGGGGAATGGACATGACTTCAGAATGCTGTCACAGGAAACTTTCATCTCTCTGAGAATGAATGGCTGGAGTTAATTATGCCCCACTTCTGCCTTCCAAATATCTCAAGACTGCTTCTAATTAGCAGGACTTAATTCACATCTGAAACTCTGGTTAGAGAGGGAAATGTAATGTTCAATAATCATTAAAAATTGCAGGATGGTTGAATCACATTGTGATACCAAATAAGAAGTATCTACTATGGATAATTATGATCTTAGTGTTTTTTTTAATATAATAAATAATATATAGCAGCTCTAAAACTATCATTTTTTATGAGATCATTGAAAGACATTTTTAATTCTCATTTACATCAGACCTCTCTGAATTTAGGCTTTTGTTTTCAGAAAAGAGTGCCCTGGCTGCCAGAGTTCCCCATGAGATCATATTGGGATGGAATAAGTGTAAGTAATAACTGTGTGTGGATGGTATTGAAGGAATGTACTGGATAATATGAAATTAAAATAGATGATGAAATTTGAAGATAGTAGCCAATTTTTTAATATTACTATCAATTTATTTTTTTTCAAATTGTCTGTGGAATTCATTATCTCAGAAGATATTTATTTACCCAATATTAGGGAGACATGAAAAAATTTTTTTCATAGATGACAGTGGATATGATTGAATTTCTAAATAGATTTTGAATCCCAAAAAGGAGACCATTGATCTGAAATTCAATGATTGCTGAAATTATTGAATTGCAAAATAGTACTTACTTTACTGTATAGTTTTACGTCTTATTTCCAGAAATATTTAAGTGGTTCTCTGAAAAGATTGGTAGGATAATATATATATGATGGCCCTAGACAATTTCAGGCTTATCTTATTATCAATGAGTTTTTAAATCGTTGAGCAAAATGATTACCATTTTAATGATTTCAAAGTCACAGTTAAAAGCAAATGACCAAGATAATGAAAGTATTGTCAAGCATGTTTTGTTGATTCTTGATCAAAATGTTTTGTGCTGAAGATATTAGTCCTGTGTGATATTTGTAAAATACACAAATGATCTAATATAGATTCAATTACATACTGCTTTCATATACATTGCCTCATTTTTTTGTCTTGCTATGGGTAGTATATTTATATAACATCCCTAAAATTACAACCAGTGTAAAAAAAAAAGAAAATTAAAATTAAAAAATGCTAGTGACTACAGATTTTCACAAGTGATTGAAAATTTAATGATTCATAATGACTTGGCAAATTCATGAGTAGTAATTTAATCAAAAAGTTGTTGCTGACATAATTGCCTGTTTAGTTAATTTCCATAATATTCATAAAATCTGTTTGATTTGGACATTCTTGATTTGCTATCTCAACCAATGCATGATTCTGACTCAAATTTTTTCTAAGAGAAGAAAAAGTAGTCTCACCAATGATTAATTTAAAATAAATTCAATTACTTTTATGTAATGTTCAACAACATCAATGCAATTTCCAAAACTTAAGTGTAATTATGTTTGTCTTTCATTTTGGAAATTGCTCACAGTTTTCAAAAATTAGAGATTTTAAACATTTAAAAATATTTTTTAATGTTTATTTCTTTTTGAGGGAGAGAAACAGAGCATGAGTGGGGGGCAGAGGGAAACGGAGATGGAGATCTTGAATCAGGCTCCAGGCTCTGGGCTGTCAGCACAGAGCCCAATCCGGGGGCTCGAAACCACAGACCATGATATCATGACCTGAGTCAAAGTCGGACTCTTAACTGACGGAGGCACCCAGGTGCCCCAAGACTTCAAACAGTTTTAATAAATTCCTTAACTCCGATGTACATGTAGTTTCTATAAATAATCGTTAAATAAATTTGATCCTCTTCTGTATACTCAGTAGTAGGCAGACATGTGTTGTTAGCTGCCTGCTCATCCATGGTTTTGAAGGTTTTTGAAGTAAAACGGGCACTCATCTCCCCATTCTTTACTCAGTTTTAAGAGTTCATCACAATACTCTGGTTTCTCTTCAGATCGCATAAATCTTTCGCCTTTTACTAAAGAGTTCATCACAAATAATCCTATATTCCCATTATTACATTTCTTAAGAACCAATTTAATCAAATTTCTCAAATCATAACTATGTAACAATGCTCATTAGGCCAAGTGTTGGCCTTGTGCAGCTGTGCGGATAATGCTGTCATTATATGCAGTGGGGAAGGTCTGAGGCTGAGGGAAGGGAACATTTGTGGACATAAGAAGTTGAGATGCTTATTAGACATTCATGCAGAAAGGTCAATTCAACAGCTCAATAGAAGGGTCAAATTTGAATATATAAATCAGAGAATCAGTCAACATGGAGATGGTATTTAAGACTATGAGTGTTGATGAGCTGAGCCTGGAAGATTGGTGTCTATAGAAAAAAAAGAAGAGAGAGCTTAAAACTAAAGCTCAGGTCAACGTCACATAAGGCAATTATGGAGAGGAGGAACTGCCAGAGTGGATTGCACACAACCAGGAAGAACATAAAGCAGAAAAGATTTTCAAGAATGAGAAAGGCTCAGCCATGTCAGATCCTGCTGCGGGGTTGAATTAGATGACGACAAATGATTTCCTGTTGGGTTTGACAAAGTGTGAGATGCTGGTGGTTTTTAAAGGATCCTTTTAGTTTGTGGGGCCAACTGCAAAATGAAAATATGGTTCCCTTTGTTCAAATAGCAGGAGGACATTGTTGTCAAGGGTACTGAAATACGAAGTTTTTCCTTTCTTTTACAGGCTTTCTCTTAACCTGTCACGGTGATTTTTGGCTATTTAATTTTGCATTGTGCAGCATGGAGATAATTGCCAGCAGAGTGCAGACCTTTGCAGGCAACTAGGGGCCCATCTTCAGGCTGGCATATTCATGCCAGTGTGTACAGCCACTGAACTGAACTGACGTGCCATGACCAGTAAGGATGAGGAAGTCAAGCCTGGTATGTGTCCTTCCATAAGCTTTCTATCCCAACTCTTGCCGGATGGATGACACACAAAAAATTTGCAATCTCTGACTGGGACATGCTTGACACCTAGATTAGAAATAGGAGAAAGGGGTGCCGGCGTTGCTCAGTCAGTTGAGCATAGGACTCTTGGTTTCAGCTCAGGTCATGATCTCTCAGTGATATGTGGGTTTGAGCCTCTTGTTGAGCTCTGCACCGATAGTGCAGAGCCTGCTTTGAGTTCTCTCTCTCCCTCTTTCTCTGCCCCATCTGTCTCTCTAACAAAAATGAATAAACTTAAAAATATTAAAAACAAACAAACAAAAGAAATGGAAAGATTTGATACTGCCAAATGTGCCACTTAATACATCAAGGTGCCAGATAGCTGGTGTCTTGCCCAGTACTGAGACAACATGGGGCAGTTGACCCCCCATGACCCCACCCTCTACACACCCAGGCTTCTGCTTGGGATGGCAGTGGGCAGGAGTAACTGGGTAGATGTGGGCAGGGGGAGGTCAAGTAGGACTTGGGGTCCAGGGGCAGCAAGTGTTCCAGAAAGGCAGGGAGGTGCTGGGAGGGATGGCCTGTGCTAGCCATGATAAGTTCCAAGATAAGCTTATCAAGAATTTCAAGATGGCAGCATCAAAGCATTCATCTCCAAGAGCATGTTCCCTCTGAGCCTGTGCTCTTATGCGACTGTCCTGGTCTAAAGCCATGAAGCTGGCTCTGTTTTCTGTGGAAAATACTTTTATAACAATGTCTAGACAGTCGTTTGACCAAACAAGTGGGCATCATAACCTAGCCAAATTGCTAAGTTGGCACATAAAATAAAACATATGTATGTGGATATGTGTGCGGGGGTATCTTGCCGAAACTATGGTGTTTACTAACTTGACAGTGCAGTATCACAAGTTATTATAAGCCATGAGTATTTTGATCTTCACATAATAGTTATTGTTTACACATATAAGCAATAATTGGATATGGGTCACATTGTGTTTATGAGCATTAATTTTATGTGGTAATTTGGCTAAGCAGTGTTGCCAGATATGGTCAAATATTCTAGATGCTTCCATAGAATGTTTTTAGATGAGACTGACATTTAAAATAGTGGACTATGAGTAAAGCAGGTTGCTCTCTATCATGTGAGTGGGCTTCATCCAAAAATCAAAGGCCTTGAGAGAGCATAGACTGATCTCCCTGGAGCAAGAAGGAATTCTGCCAGTTGATGGCCTTTGGACTTGAACTATAGCATTGCTCATCCCTAGTCTCCAGCCTGCTGGGCCACTCTGCAGATTTTGGACATGCCAGCTTCCATAATTGCATGAGCCAATTTCTTAAAATAAATTTATATAGCTTATCTATATACCTTATTGGTTCTGTTTCTCAGGATAACCCTGAATAATACAACATGTCTTCCAACTGTGAAGTTATTGATGCATTAATATCTGCCATGTGATGTAGAGAAGTTAGAAACAAAAAAGCAAATTAATTCACGTAGATTAAAAGTTGTTGATATTCCCATTATTGTGCTCATTAGTTTATATCATTACACATAATTTATTAACTTATTTTTTATTGTTAAAACCTCTCTTTTCCTTTTTAAAAACATGCTCTCTGTTTTTCTAATTTGCAAACTTTTTTTGTGAGTTCTTTCAATTAAGTTCCTATTTTTCACTTCGTCTTTGTTTTTTTGCTTCAATTTGACTTACTCCGATTTTTTTAGATTAGAAGCATTACTCCCCCTTTTCTAAACAGAAACTTTCTTTAGAAAAGAAATTCACAGTTATTCTTTCTGAAACTCAGTATGGCCTTTAAATCCAGGAAAGAAGAGCCTCTTCCCTAGGTACCAACATTTAGAGGGTCACGCATTGCACAAATACTATTCAGGCTCAGGAAATGCTCCATAACTTCCCTCAAGGTGGGGGTGATATCTTGAAAGATTCTGTGATGGTGCTGAATCTAATATTAGATATTAGAATAAACACTGCCTAGAAAAATGGTATGTGTTTGACCAGTGGAAGAACTTAGGTACACACGTGAACATTTAGTAAAACGGCAAATTTTACCTCCAGATAATAGGAATGCAGTTGCTTTCTTTCATAACCTGGAATTATTTCTTTGGCTTTTGAATCATTCTTTGTATTGCTTCCTTTTGTGTTCTAATACATGGTGTTGGAAGTGTTATTAATAGTAATGCTACTCACAACAGTTTCAAATCTTGCACAAAACAATTGATGAATCTAAGTGAGTGGTATGTAGGTGATAACTGTACTATCTTCCATATCTCTGTAGTTTTGGGATTTTTCACAAGAAAAAAAAAGGAAGGTGCTGAATATTACATATACTATGCTTTTTGTGTAAGAAAGGAAGAATAAGAATATATGCTTATGTTTTCTTGTATTTGCATAAATTTAGAAGGGTACAAAGAATTAAAGAGAATATTGATCGACATGTGGGAAATGGGTGAGAAAAGGTAAAGCAGGAAGGAGACTAATTTATATATATATTTTTCAGTTTGAAACCATATGAATGTCTTTCTTATTAAATTATTCTATTAAAAATAATAAAATTTTCAAATGACCAGCTACCTGAAAGCAGCCTGGCAAATCTCTATGGCTCTAGTAGGGGAGTACGGAAAAGGGAATTGTCTGTATGATTTAGGGGCTGGGTAGTCATTGGCATCTTCTATAATATTGTAGGTTAAATGTATTGTTTTAGATTTATATGTCTCTAATTTCAAGCAATGACTATGCAGTTATCTAGATAAGTGACCTTTGGTTAATTGTTCCACTTTTCTGAACTTCAACGTCTTCAATCATAATATAGGGAAATAACTAATTAATAAGATATCTGAGAACAAAAATGAGGTGATAAAAGTAAAACATTTACACTGGTGCCTACTGTCTATTCAGTGTTGAATCCATTCAAGAGTAACTATTATCATCATCACTATAATTTTATTAGATTGAAAGGGAGCATACTGTGAGTTAGCAAATATATTTGTGAGAAGAGCTATTTTAAATATAAAATCCTCACTTGAGGACCCTATGTCTCAGTTGGACATACAAAGCACATCTTGATGCCAAGAATGAAGAAGCCATGGGAGTTTTTCAGTAGGCCATTGCATCTGTCCAGGGCATGAAAGTGAGAATCAAACTGTCAAGAATGCACATGGAGGGCACCTGGGTGACTCAGTTGGTGAAGTGTCTGACTTTGGCTCAAGTCATGATGTCAGGGTTCTTGAGTTTGAGCCCCAGATCAGACTTTCTGCTGTCACCATGGAGCCTGCTTGGGATCTTCTGTTCCCATCTCTCTCTTTCTCTCTCTCTGCCCCTCCCCCACCTATGCGTGCATATGCCTGCTCACTCTCTCTCTCTCTCTCAAAAATAAATAAAATAAAATAAAATAAAATAAAATAAAATAAACATTAAAATAAATGCACATGGAAATCAAAAAGCAGAGAAACTGAAAGGATTTTAAAAGATGCAGAATTGGGATGACTAGGTGGCTCAGTCAGTTGAGCATCCAACTTGGGCTCAGATCATGTTCTCACAGTTTGTGAGTTCAAGTCCCACATAGGGCTCTCTGCTGTCAGCACAGAGCCCACTTTGGATCCTCTGTCCCTTTCTCTCTCTGTACCTCCCCTACTTCACATGCTCTCTCTCTTTCAAAAATAAAAACATTTACAAATACATAACTGAATATATGTATGGGGTTTAGAAAGACAAAATCAGGTGTAGGAAGATGAAACTAAAATAATGAGAAGAGGAAGATGAGGAGGGCTTTATCATTCATTTTATTGTCAGCATGTCTGGGTGAATTGTTAATTACATTTTGGATATTGTACTAGTTTCTCATTGCTACTGTAAAATATTGACAAGACTGATGTCTAAAAACAACAAAGATTTACCATTTTATATTTCTAGGTGTCAGAAGTCCTCAGTAGGTCTCAATGGGCTCAAATCAAAGCATTGGCAGGTCTAGGTTCCTTCCAGAGGCCCTTGGGGAGAACCTATTTCTTGTTTTTTCCAGTTTCTGTGGGCTGTACACATTATTTGGCTCATGACCTCTGCCTTATTCAGAGACAGGAATTGCTAATTAGTTTTTTTTTTACATAACATTTCTGACACTGATGCTGCTGACTCCCTCTGCCTCATAAGGACTCATGATTACATTGAGTCCACCCAGATAATCAAGAATAATCTCCTTATTTTAATGTCTCCTGATTAGCAACCTCAATTCCATTTCCAACGTTAATTTCCTTTGCCATATAACATAATGAATTCACAGATTGCAGGATTAAGTTATAGATATGTTTGGGGAGTCATTGTGCTGCCTAAAAAAGGCATGCTATATATAAAGCTCTTACATTAAAAACAACATTAATTTAAAAGATGATCGTGGTGAAAATAGCAACTAGAGTCAGGATGGGAAAAAATAATATGGGCAGAGAATGAGGGATGAAAATGATAAGTGCTGGAGTCCCCAGACCTCTCTAATAAGCCTCATTGTTTTATAGGAAAGAAAGAAAGAAAGAAAGAAAGAAAGAAAGAAAGAAAGAAAGAAAGAAAGAAAGAAAAAGGAAAAGGAAGAAGTAGGGAGGGAGGGAGGAAGGAAGAAAGGAAGGAAGCATCAGGTGATTATCTCAGGGACAAATATATTCAATAATTTCCATATAAGTAGAATGTTAAGCTTTATAGTGACTTAAAAGCTGCTAAACATAAGAATATTATAGTCTCATTTCTAAAAGAATACCTAAGACATAGTAATACCACCAATAAATCAAATAACCTGTAATAAAAATGAGCCATTTCAAACTTGTTAGGTCTATAAAACTTTGAAAGTTTTACATTTAAATTAAATTCTGCATGATTCTATAGGATAAATGCAAATAACTTCATGCTTTATAATAACAGACACTTAGTTTTAGGACGTTTCATGGAACTATAGATGTTGGAAAGTTAAAAAGTCTCTGTCTCTATTTATTAATCATTATTTATTTTAATTCCTAGCTCTACAAAGAGTATAATTTCAAATACCAAGACTTAGAACTCTGGGATAGGAAATGTATATGTTTACTTTTTTATACTATGTGTTTTAATGGCATCATTTAAACTCTAATTATGCATGAAATTATATTGGATTTCTCACTAAATGCAAAGGAAGAAATGTTTTCACAATTCATTCTTTCTTTGGTAAACGTTTCTAAAACTGTATTGCTGATACAGCTCATCAACTAAACCTTATGAGAAATGAAATGTATGGGAGGAAAACACTAATTAGGGAGATTTTCTTTCCCAAATACACATGTGGAACTCCTATTAATGTCAATCACAAGGAGATGTCTTTCTGACGAATACCCCTAGGTAACAACACATCTCCCCTTGTCTTTCCAATTATAAACACAACATTTTTTTAAATTGTTAACAACTTGCATTACATTCTAAATCTAAAACTTTGGTTTCCTCAAAAAGAGTATATGATTTAAGCTGAAGTATATTCAGATGATATTTATGTTATGAAATGTAGTTTCCGAAAGTGATTTTGAATTAATTTTTTTATACTGGTTTTATATTCACTAAACTGAATCGTTTCTATAACTGAACTTTCCACTGAATATTAGCCAAGATTTACCATTAGTTTCATGGGAAAATAGCTTACTTGATTCTTTATGTGTTATTTTTAAATGATTATGTTTGAACTGAGCACTACAATGTAGACTACACAGGTGTTCTCCATAATCTATAAACACCACAGTGCGCTAATTTAATATATAATTTACTAAATATTTAGAGATTTCACCATGCTGTGGTAATGTGTAAAATCGTTCTCAATACTACACAATATATGAATGCATACTGTTATTCTTGCTCAGGACAAAAAAGAAAAGAAAGAGCAAAAAAGAAGCAGTGTGTGTTCCACCAGAAATACACATAACTCTGCTTATCAGCTAATCCTTAAAATGTATGTAAAAATATATAAAAATAATATCAAAAAATATTATTTCTCCACAGATAGTAAAAATTACTTCCAATAATTCAGATAGACTGTGTTGTGTATCACTTGGCATATTAGTCAGGGTTCCCCAGAGAAACAAAACTAATATTTTAACATATACTTATATAAATATGAATATACGTATAAATATAAATATATATCTTATTATATAGGCTGAGAAGTTCTACAGTCTGTCATCTGCAAGCTGGAGAAACAGGAACAACAGTATAAAATTCGGTCTGGGTCTGAAGTCCTGCCAGAGGCTCCTATGGTGAGGGCAGGAGAAAATGGATGGATGTCACAGATAAATAAGGGATAGAGAGACTTTGTTCTTCTTTGACCTTCTTGCTCTCTTCAGAGCTCCCTGGATTGGATGGTGTGCACTCACATTGGTGAGTGTATATCTTCATTACTCAGTCTACTGATTCAGATGCTAGTCTATTCTGGAAACACCCTCACAGATACACCCAAAAATAATGTTTGCCAGCTCTCTAGGCACCCTTTATCCCAGTTAAGGTGACACATAAAATTAACTATCACACATGGTGACTCCGAAATATTATAGGCTCAAAAATTCCAGGGCATACGCACTAATCATGATATTGTTTATGGTTTATATTGGTTATAGGGATGATGGCAAAGATGGACTATATTCACCATTGAAGGAGATGAGCTCTAGAGTCAAACTATTAGAGTTAAAACTTATTTCCAAATATCTTCCAAGCATAAGCCATGTTCACTCTTTCACATCCTTTTTGTAAATCCCAGAGTTAAATTATTCAACAAAATAATTAAGAGCATTGTGCAAATATTTTATCTTAATTCTTTCTACCTCACCAATATGCACTTAACAAATTGGGTATCTTTACAGTTGACTTTTCAAAAGAGGTTAAGTGGTTTAAAAAGTGATTGGATGGATTTTTGGTTTTAGTTCCAAGGTGTAAAGATCTTGGAAGTTATCATTCCCATCTTCACAACATGAAAAATTTGGACTACTGACCTATCAGAGAACTGTCCTTTTAGAGAACTGAATTTGCAGGACAAAATATGACATCAAAATCTGGAGACAAAAAAAATTTCTGGAGACAGGAAAATCCTGAGAGTTATAACCAAGATCTGCTTCCCTGGAGCACAAGCTGCTGGAGCTATACATTTGTGGAGACATGTAAATGGAAACTTTGGCAAGTTGCTGGAGGCTTTGTGAAGACTAGCCTGAGAATGAGACACTACAGGGGCTGTAATCTTAGGAAGCATCTTACACTTTCATGGGTTTTATCTTTAGGAACCCCATCAGGATCCCATGCTTAAGTGCCAAGAAATATCCCCTGGTGACTCTGGAAATTTAAGGGAGGAGTAATCTTTGTAAAATAGGACCAGGACCTACTCTACAACAAAAGTCTGCATTCCAGGAGGGACAACTTCACCAGAAATTTGTTTCAGAGCTGTGGGGGAAGGGCATTCCTCTCATTTGGTTAAAAGTAATGAAATGGAGAAAGAGTTTACAAGTTAACATCAGCTGGAGAAATTTCAGAAAAGGCTGACTTTAGAATAAGGAAAATCATCAGAAATTAAAAATGTACTACATAATGATAAGGTTGTCAATACTACAAGAAGTTATACCAATCTTAAATCTGTATGCACCTAACAACAGAGGATCACAGTGAACAAGGCAAAAACTGATAAAACTACAAGAAGAATAAACAAATATATTATTATACTTGGAGACTTCAATACCTTCTGTAATTGATAGATCAAACAGCATAAAATCAGTAAGGATATAGTTGACCTGAACAGCACTATCAACCAACTTGATAAAATTACACAACATATTATCTAACAACTGCAGAAAATAAGTTACTTTCAAACATGTAGGGAATATTCACTAAGATAGAACTTATTTTGGCCATAATGACTTAACAAATTTGAAGTAAAAATTTACAAATGCATTTTCAGACAGCAATAGAATTATCTAGCAGTCAACAGAAAGGTAGCTAGAAAATCCCAAAATATTTGGCAATTTACACATTGAAAAATAGCACATGGGCCAAAGAAAATGTCTGAAAAGAAATTTAAAATATTTTGAACTAAATTAAAATGCAATGTATAATACTATGCAATAGCAAAGGCAGAAAGGCAGTGCTGGGAAATTTATAATGTTAAATGCATATATTAGAAGTGAGAAAGATATAAGATCATTAACTTCAGCTTCCCTGATGGGAAATTAGAGACAGAAGAGAAATTTAAGCCAAAAACAGGTAGAAGAAAGGAAAGAATAAAACTTAGAGCAGAAACCAATAAAACTGAAAATAGGAATACAATAGAAAATATCAACAAACCCAAAAGCTGTTTGTTTGAAAAGATAGTAAAACTGATAATCTTCTAGCCAAGCTATCCAAAAAAGGCACAACTCTTAATATCAGAAAAGAATGAATAATCATCATTACTGATCCCATGAACAGAAAAAAAACAGTAATAAAGAGATCCAATGAATATTTGTATGCCCACAGTTAAATAATTTAGATAAAATGGAATAATTTCTTGATGGACATAAACTACCAAAACTCATACAAGGATGAACAGGTTACCTAAATAGCCCTATATTTATGAAAGATGTTTAATCAATAATTATTTTAAAAAAATAGTAAATAAACTTTCAAAAAATTAGTCAACTGGTCCATACAATTTCACTAGTGAGTTCAAGGAAGAAAAAAATTATATCAATTCTCCACAAAATAGAAGCAGATAGAAGTCTTCCTAATACATTATATGAGGCCAGCATTACCAAACACTAAAACCGGATAAAGACATTACAAAATTGGAACACTGTAGAGCAGTATCTCTCGTGAACATAAGCTCAAAGATCCTCAACAAATTATTAGCATATTGAATTAAAAATGTATAAAGACGGGCTGCTAGGTGGCTTCAGCATCTGAATCTTGATTTCTTCTCTGGTCATGATCTCACAGTTCGTGAGCCCCACATCAGACTCTATGCTGACAGCATGGGACCTGCTTGGGATTCTCTTTCTCCTTCTCTTTCTGTCCCTCCCCTGCTCTCGTACATGCTCTCTCTCTCTCTTTCAAAATAAGTAAATAAAATTATAATACAAATAAAAATGGGGGTGCCTGGGTGCCTCAGTAAGTTGAGCATCCGGCTTCAGCTCAGGTCATGATCTCATGGTTTGTGAGTTTGAGCCTTGCATCCAGCTCTGTGCTGACAGCTCAGAGCCTGGATCCTGCTTCAGATTCTGTGTCTCCCTCTCTCTCTGCCCCTCCTGAGCTCATGCTCTGTCTCCCTCTCTCTCAAAAATAAGTAAACATAAAAAAAAAATTAAAAAATAAATAAAAATGTATAAAGAGAAGTATACACAATGAAGAAGGATTTTATTCCAAGTATTCAAGGCTGATTCAACATTCAAAAATCAATGTAATCAACCACATGCAAAGACTAAAGAAGAATCTAGTGATCACATCAATGAACACAGAAAAAGCATTTGACAAAACCTAACATCCATTCATGCTTAAAATTCTCCTCAAACTAGGAAAGAAAGGGAACTTCCTCAGTTTGCTAAAGAACAGCTAAAAACAAAACAAAACTATAGCTAACTTCATAGGTAATTGTGAAAGATAGACAATTTCTCCTTATATCAGAAACAATTCAAGTATGTCCAATCTCATCGCTTCTACCAGATATCCTACTGGAATTCTTAGCTGGTACAATAGGGCAACAACATAAAAAGGAAATGGAGGTATACAGATTAGGAAAGAAGAAATAAAATTATCCCTATTTGCAGATCACATAATTGCCTATCTAGAAAATCAAAGAGAATAAACAACAACAAAAGCTCTATAAATAATAGATTGCAGAATACAGAGTTAATGTACAAAATCAACTGTTTTCCTATATACTGGCAATAACTAATTGAGATTTGAAAAAAAATACTTTATTAAAATAGCAGCCTTAAAAATGACAGTTAAGTATTGATCTCAGAAGATATGTGTAGGATCTGTATATGAAAATCTGTAAAACACTGATGGAAAATTACGAAAGAAGGTCTAAATAAATCAGGAGATATTCTTCATCCATTGGAAGAGTCACTATTGTTAAGATGTTGATTCTTCCTAAACGGTGCTGAACAAGCAGATATCTGTATGAAAAAAAAAAAAATCTTGGCACAGACTTTACATCTTTCACAAATACTAACTCAAAATGGATTATAGACCTAGATGTAAAATTCACATTTATGAAAATTCTTTAAAAAATAGGAAACAATCTACATTACCTTGAGTTTGGTCATAATTCCAACAGCATAATCCATGAAGGAAACATTGATAGCCTGGATTTTATTAAAATTTTAAACTTCTGCTCTGTAAAATGTGCCATTAAGAGAATCGAAAAACAAACCACAAACTGTGAGAAAATATTATGAGATAGATGTCTAATAAAGGATATGTATCCATAAGATTCAAAGAATTTGTAAAAAACCCCAAACAATACTAACACAAACATCCTAATTAAATTTACTATCCTAACACAGGAAGCTGATAATTGAGCTTACTGGATGTTGAATATATGAGGACTCTCTGCACTACCTTCATGGTAACTCTGTAAATCTATAAATTTTTCTAAATTTTTTAAAGTTAATTACAAAATAAAGTAATCCAAGAGTTTGAAGGACAGTTAAGAAGAACCATCCACTCCCTCTAACTTCTCACCCGTTATGGTGGAAGAATTGGGTCTGCCACGCAGCAGAGATGGAGAAAGAAGATGGCACTACCCAAGCAGTCAAAAGAAAACGGAGCAAACAGCTTGGCCATGATTGACCCAGAGCTGCACTTCAAACACTTACATGAGTCTATGTAGTGACACAGAGCCATAAAATATCCATAGCTATAGACATGGAGACTGATGAAGATTTCTGGGTCTCTGAAGTGAAGATTCTGAAGCTCAGAGTGGAGCAATCAAGACTAGATCAAATTCAGATCTTAGCTCTGAATAAATGTGTTTTGTTCTAAGCAGGCCACCTATTGACTATAATATGTAAACACAACAGTAAACTATGGGTTAAACATATAGAGAGAGGCGCCTGGGTGGCTCAGTCGGTTAAGCATCAGACTCTTGATTTTGGCTCAGGTCATGATCTCATGGTTTTGTGGGTTTGAGTCCCATGTTGGGTTCTGCACTGATAGCATGGATCCTGCTTGGGATTTGCTGTCTCCCTCTCTCCCTGCCCCTCCTCCACTTGTGCTGTCTCTCTCTTGAAATAAATAAATTAAAAAAAAAAAAAAATATATATATATATATATATATATATATATATATATATATATAGAGAGAGAGAGAGAGAGAGAGAGAGAGAGAGAGAGGGAATTAGCTAGGAAGGATACTTCATAAAAATTGATTGCATGAATCAACAGATATCCTGAATTATGTATCTAGTTTGACAATACTATCCACAAATCAGTGGGAAGACACTAATGAAAAGACATTTAAGTTGAAAAATTTTATGTTTTAAATGATTTTCCCTAGGTAGCACATTTGTAACTGGGTAAAGGAAGACTAAGCATAAGAGAAAAACCAAAAGGCTGTTTGCACTCAAGAGAAATTAAGGCATTGGTGATGATACTAAAAGCAGAAACGGGGAAGATGGGCAAGGAGAAAATAATGGACCGCATTCAGTAACTTGGTAAATATAGAGAGTACAGAGTGAGGGAAATCGTGAAATTAAGTGACCAATTTTCTGTCCTTAACTGTCTTCTGACAGGCCTTCCATGTAGAAAGTAGTGCTGGTGCATCATAAATCAGATATTTAAATTATGTTATGTTTTGGACTTAATGAGATTGGTCCAGAGGGAAATTCAGGTGATCTTTATGTTGTGACAAAGTGTTCATTAGCCACGGTAATAGCTGATTTTAGAGATCATTTGTTTTCTGTGAAAAGGAAAAAAAAATATATACACAATGTATTTAAGTGGTTGTGCTGATGTTCCGTTTTGACAATAATTACTACACAATTGTGAAGGGAAATTGGTCATTCGTAACTTGTAATGACAAATCTTAATCCTGTAGTAACTGCAAATGTACTCCATTACATGTGTAGTTGGCAGTAATCTGTAGCCAAGCACTCGTCCAGAAAGACAACAGTTGAGGACAAAACTCTCATTTCCTAGATGTATAATGTTCCTTGAAATAAATAGCCTAATAACTCTAGTTATCGAACTATACATTCTTTTATAACAGCATTAATATGCATTTCTTTACAAGGTCCACATTTATATTCAACTATCTGAAAAGACTAGGCAGTTGGCTTAATGAAATTCTTGTCATTTATATCGAGGTTAAAGATATGCACTGCTTTGTGTCTGAGTTTGGTTCTATATCATCTTTTGTTGCCAATGTTGTACCTTTAAACCAGTGCCATGTAATAAAAGCTTCATGAATATTAAACTCATTCCCCACAACAAAGTGGTCTAGTCACACACAAACTGTTACAGGTCAGTGTTATGACCAACTTCATGAACACAAGAAAGTTGCTGCAGGGATGAGAAACACTTCCAGAAACAGGAAAATTAGTGAATATTTCTGGTGGACACCATTTAGTCATGATTGGTCAGTTCTCTTTCTCTCAAGTCTAGCAAGTCTAATATGTCCCAGATAACTATAGTACCAGAAGTTTTCTTAAACAGGTTTTTTGTTTTCCTTTATGATTATAGATGCCTAAACACACATTTTTATACTTTTTATGTTTTTAAGCCATTTTCACAATAACAAATTTGAATGTAGACTGTAAATATATGTTAGAAAAGGCTAAAATTCCTTTGATTTCCATCCCTAATAGGATCCCTTGCCTACTTACTCAGATATAATCACATTTATTATTTTGATGCTAGATCAAAATCTTTTCAGATTTCATTCTAAAGTTTTAAACACAGATACACAAATACTTGCTAAAGTTTACGTGTGTATGTGTGTGTATCTAACTAAATATTTAGAAAGTGTTTACAAAGTGTGTGTGTGCATAACCTGGTAATGCCCTTATAACACACTCTGGTAATAGAAGTGTTTGTGTGCAAAAGAGACCTGTATGAGAATGTCATTGCTGTAGAATTTGCATAATAGCAATTAGAAGTTGGAAATAACCTTAATGCTTATGATTAAAGGGATGGCTGAAATAGTCAAGTATTTATGGATATATCTACATTATGAAATAGTATGTAGAAATTAATATTTAACAATTATTTAAAGAAAATAGAGTTTTTGTATATGTGCAAACATGGAAAACTATATGGATGCAAATTTTACAAAGGGATACTTGTGCGTGATTGGATAAAAAGTTTGTATGGAGGCAATGACTGTACAGTGGCAAATGAGGCTACATAGGAAGCTCCTGTCAAAAAATGACATACTTAGTACTTTTGTTAAGCATTTTGGGACTCTCCCTTTCTGTTATTGCATAACAATAAAAATAGAAATTATTACATAATTGCAAGGTGAATGGAATAAAATATATAAATTGGATATCTCAGATATATGTGAGTTGGGGATGACATGTAATTGATAAGATGTTAATATCTGTATGTTTATATGACTTTGAATTTAACATGTGATTTCTGGACCAAGGCAGATATCAGTTCAGCAATAACTTCATCAGCTGTACATATGATGAAATATTCACATTTTGGTAAATATGACAGGGGATTTAATACTTGAGGGCAGGATGTGTTCTCATGATAGTTCAAATAATAGAGTGAAATATGATTAATTAGAAATTTTACCGGAAGTTTTAAGCCAAATAAATAAAGACTTCTAGTTATCTAGTTTGGAGAGGAAGGATAAAGCTTTATTTGCAAATGACATGATCTGGTTGTTAGAAAATTCCAAAGGAACATACACACACACACACCTACTAAAACTAATAACTGAATAAAGCAAGGTCACAGAAGAAATCACCTTTATGGATTGGAAAACTCATTATTATAAAAATGGCAATTCCCAAATTGATCTATAGATTCAACACATTCTTTCTGAAAATTCCAGCAGAATTTTTGTAAAAATTGTCAAGCCTCTCTTAAAATGTATATAGTAATTCCAATGACTAAAAATACCCCAAATTATTTTGAAAAACATGAACAAAGTTAAATGATCTATATTATATAGTGTTTCTCCAAAGATAGATGTGTAGCCAGTGAAAGAGAATTGACAATTCAGAAATTATTCCTTACATTTGACAATGGTGCCAAGACAATCTGGTGGGAAGGGATAGGTGGTTTGTGTTTGTTGTTGCTGTTATTGTTTTACAAATGATGTTGGGAGGATTGGATGTGCATATGCAAAGAAGTGAACTAAGACCTTGGTCTCACATACAAAAAAGGAATTCAAAATGGATCCTAGAATTAAATATATGATCCAAAACTATAAAACTTCTGAAAGAAAATTTAGAATAAAATCTTTGTGACCATGGGTAACAAAGAGTTCTTAACTACAACACCAGACTCCAATACAGGGAAAAAAAAAAAAAAGATAAATTGTACTATTTCAATATTAAAACCTTTGTACTTCAAAAGACACCAATAAGAAAGTGAAGTGACAAACAACAGATTGGGAGCAAATATTTGTAGATTATATAACTGATAGAGAACTTGTATTAATATATATAGAACTCTTATAACTCTGTAATAAAAAAAAAAATCCCAATGAAGCATTTGGCAAAACATTTGTATAGACATATCATTAAGGAAAATATTCAAATGGCCAATATGCATGTGAGAACATACTCAATATCATTAGTGATTAGGAAAATGCAAATTAAAACCACAATGAGATTTCACTTCATACCTGGTAGAATGGCTAATCAAAAAGATGGACAGTAACAAGTGTTGGTAATGATGTAGAGAAATGGAAATGGCCATTGCTGGTGGGAATGTAAAATGGTACCAAATATTGGAAAATAGTTTGTCAGCCTCTTAAACAGCTGAACATGAATTGAACATACAGTTCAGCGATTCCACTCTGTTTTTTTAAATTAAAGCTCCATATTATAGGGGCACCTGGGTGACTCAGTCGGTTAAGCATCCAACTTCAGCTCAGGTCATGATCTTGGTTCCTGAGTTTGAGCTCCACATGAGGCTCTGTGCCCACAGCTCAGAGCCTGGGACCTGCTTCAGATTCTGTGTCTCCCTCTCTCTCTTCCCCTCCCCTGCTCCACTCTGTCTCACTCTCTAAATAAATAAATAAATAAATAAATAAATAAATAAATAAATTTAAAAAGCATTTTATGAAAAAAATATAAGCAAATATTATAAATGTCTTCCATAGAGAAGATCTCCACTCCTCATCTTCTTTACCAGTTATCATTATTCAGAATGGATTTTTATTTCTTATTGCTGAGATATTTCTGAATAAGCTATTGGTATCTTTATTCATTGATTTTTCCAATTCTAGATGAAAGTTAAACCTTTTTACTTATCTTCCTTTTGTCTCAATATTCACTTTGCCATCCATGCAGTTATTTGTTACATTATTTTTGATTTTTCATTTCCTTTTTCTGTCTTCTGAAGCACCACTGTAGAAGTATTCATATTCCAGTCCCTTCTTCCAACTCTCCTACTGTTTTGTGCCACCTGATGGGCAGCTACACCATTACTTTTACATTATCAAGATGCATCTATGTTGATATTCTCATTGGTAATTCTAGTTACATTTTTATTTTTTTTTATCTTTGCTTGGTTCTAAAATTGTAAATCTTTGTTTTAAACAGAGTTTGAGACTATGTAATTTATTTTATATTTATTCATTTATTGCTGTAAAATCAAATGTTTTATGATTCCATTTCCTCCTCTGCTTTACCTGGATATTAGAATTAAGATAATTGTGCCTCTCATGAAGATGGTGCATGCCATCAAAGTCACATAGATTTATTTGATCTTCAGTGCTCAAATTGTGTCCCAAAATAATTTGTTTCATATTTGAAGTCTATAATTCTGGTAGATAATTTTTTTTTTGTTTTGACTTTGTCTTTTTTTTTTTTTTTCAACGTTTTTTAAATTTATTTTTGGGACAGAGAGAGACAGAGCATGAATGGGGGAGGGGCAGAGAGAGAGGGAGACACAGAATCGGAAACAGGCTCCAGGCTCCGAGCCATCAGCCCAGAGCCCAACGCGGGGCTCGAACTCACGGACCGCAAGATCGTGACCTGGCTGAAGTCGGACGCTCAACCGACTGAGCCATCCAGGCGCCCCTGTTTTGACTTTGTCTTATTTTCTCTTTTCCCTTTATTAATAGAAGAATAGTGAATTTTCACATTATTTATAATTATTCAGGCTTCCAAAAATAACCACCAATCAATGTTTATCCCAAGGAATATTTCTCCTAGAATTCTTTGGACTACTCCCCAAAATAGAGCACTTGTTGCCCAGGCTTCTTTTAGCTCTGCCAGCCTGAGATGTTCTCTGGGCTTAGAGTCTCTGTTTCGTGATCCCCAGGACTTCCTCATTCTGAGACCTCTCTATTTATTGCAGGTTTTTCTCAAGCAACTTTCACAGCAAATTGCATGGAAGAAAAAGATCTTAGTAATTGAATATTTGAAAGTGTATTTATTTTCTTTCACTGATAAAAATATTTCTGAACATGTAATTCCAGTTTCTAAAGATGTCCCTTCAGATATTTGAAGCACTTGTCTGACATCTTTTAGAGTTTCATGATGCTAATTAGAAGGTGCATGCCATCTGTTCACAGTCTCTTTGTAGGTAATCCCTTTCCTTTGTCCCTCCATGTTTTTATGATTTTATCTTATTCTTAAAGCACAGACATTTTGGGGCGCCTGGGTGGCGCAGTCGGTTAAGCGTCCGACTTCAGCCAGGTCACGATCTCGCGGTCCGGTCCGTGAGTTCGAGCCCCGCGTCAGGCTCTGGGCTGATGGCTCGGAGCCTGGAGCCTGTTTCCGATTCTGTGTCTCCCTCTCTCTGCCCCTCCCCCGTTCATGTTCTGTCTCTCTCTGTCCCAAAAATAAAAATAAAAAACGTTGGAAAAAAAAAAAATTAAAAAAAAAAAAAAAAAAGCACAGACATTTTACAAGCATGTGTCTATAAGGAGGTTTTTTTTTTTTTAAGTCATGTTTTTAACTCCACAGACCTTTTCAGTATGAAAACCCATACATTTCTTAAGCTTTAGACTTCCTTCTTAGAATTTTTTAATTGTTTACTTCTTCATCCCACAAAACATCAACCCAGTAGTTCTAATCCTGTTTTGAGAAATTTTGTTAGAGTAATACTGGACTTTTAGGAGTGATCTAGCATATTTCTTCATGCTATCTTTCTTAAACTGCAAATCTAACTCACTACCCTACTCTCGATTGATGACCTGGCTTGGCATTTCATTGAATACAGTGAAGCAATCAGGAAAAAAAAAATTCCATAAGCTGCCACCTCCAGTTCTACCCACTTACTAGCATATATCATTGATGTCTCTCCTATTATAATAATTAAGTCTGTGTACTCCTATTCAGGGTGATCTTGTGCATTACATCCCCCTTCTCCTCAAATACTGTAGTAGGTTTCATTGCTTCCTGCTGTGATTTCTTTCTGAGGTTGAAGCACTTTTTCATTAGTTGCTTGTAATTTTGGTGGTTGGCTTCCCTCATCTGTTTCTGTCCAGTGTTTAGGCTCTGCTGAAGAGAGCTGTCTTACCCAAAGCTGTACCCTCTTTCCAGGACAGCCAGCTTCCAGTGACTGGTGAGTAAAGGGTATAAAATTGTTGCTCCCTCACTCGAATTTAGCACATATTGAGAGGTCCTTGTTGGATTGGCCTTGTCCAGTCCTGCATCTTTTGTGCTCTTACAGACAGGGTTGGCAATGTGATTTTCAGAGCCCAGTGCAATTTGAAATTGTAGAGCCCTTTGTTCAAAAATGATTAACAATTCCAAATGGTGAGAGTAGAGCATAAAATTAAGAGTGAGGCCCTTCTGAGCATGAGGCTCTGTATAATTGCACACAGGTCACCTTCCCACGAAGCCCACCCTGCCTGCAGGACCTCATCCTCAGAACACTCCCCAAAATATACAATATAAATATGAATGAAAATACATATTTTGGTGTCTGTTTCTCAGAGACACCAATGTGCAATAAGTACCTATATCCAGTATTTCTTTTTTTTCCTTTTTATTTAGAATCAAGTTAGTAATATACAGTGTAGTCTGGGCTTCAGGAGTAGAACTCAGTGATTCATCTCTTACATATGACACCCAGTGGTCACCTGGAAGAGTGCCCTCCTTAATGCCCATCACCCATTTAACCCATTCCCCCACCCAACCCTCTCCAGCAACCCTCAGTTTGTTCTCTGTATTTAAGAGTCTCTTATGGTTTGCCTCTCTCTCTCCAGTATTTCTCTTTAATATCTTCTGCCTATGAAAATTGTCCTTTCGTGGGGTGTGGGCGTGGCTCAGTTGGTTAGGCATCCGATTTTGGTTCAGGTCATGATCTTGCAGTTCATGAGTTCGAACCCTGCATTGGGCTCTGTGCTGACAGTTCAGAGCCTGGAGTCTCCTTCAGATTCTGTGTCTCCCTCTTTCACTGCCCTTCCCCTGCTCACTCTGTGTCTCTCTCTCTCTTTCAAAAATAAACATTAGAAAATTGTCTTTTTCTCTTTACTACATTATTTTTATGAGCAAATAAATAAGCTGTCCTTTATATCATCCTAAAAACAAAGAAAGCTTATCGAAGCAGATATTATGCTTACGTCTATAATTCTCTTATTCCTCATAATTACTTAAGTTAGGTTTTTTTTCTCCCACTATTAACCAAAATGACTCTTCTCAAGGTCACCAATGATGTAAAAGATCATCTGGTGTCAATCCTCAGTTTCCATTTTCTTTGACTTAGCAGTAACAATGACATATTTGATCAATTTCTTCCCCTTGGAAGACTTTATTTTTTGTTATTTCTAGGACCACATTCAAGCTATTTTCTCCCTTTTCTGCACTTGTTTTTAGCCTCCTTTCACTGTTCTTTATAATGTTCTCGGCTTCTAAATGTTTGAGTGCCTCAGGGCTCGGTCTTGGATTTCTTTTTTTATATTCACATCATTCCCTTTGTGAACATCCAGTTCCATGATTGAAGTAACTTTCATTAAAAAAAAAAAAAGTCCCTAACTTAAAGCTGCAGCAGGACTTCTCCTTTTAATTCTTGTTACTACTATGCATTAATCATATAAATCCTGCTGTTTTTCTGAATAAGGTAGTTATAACATCTACAAGTAATGATATTTTTTTCTTTTCTTTTAAGTACAGCTATTTTTCCCCTGAGAGCATTGACTAAAACCACAATGGTTTTAATCATTGATTAAATGGTTGTAATCATTGATATCTTTCTCTTATTCCTGATTTTGAAGATAATATTTCTAATCTTTCTCCATTAAGTATAATGTATTATCTTCTGTTTAGTGTAGAATAGTGATAACTTGAACAAAGAACAAAAATGAAAGAAAGTAAAATAAGTTATTAGGAAAATATGTATCTGATATCATAAGTAACGTTAAAATGTAAGAGACCATTGATCACAATGGGTTGTCCAGAATCGGCTGTACACCTTATAGAACATATAATTGATAGGATTTGCTAATGAAACAATTACATGTAGTAAGAGAAAGGGGGAAAGACTGAGACAACTCCAAAGTTCATTACCTCAAGAATTGTATTAATGGAACAGTCATTTACTAATATAAGTACTATAGATTGACCATGTTTGCAATGGGCAATATTAGGGAGCATCGTATTAGACTTGGCACTTTTGAGATGTCAAGTATTTAGCATCTCATTAGTGAACGATGAGTAAGAAATGGAATACAGCACTCTGACATCTGCCCCTTCTGTTTCTTAGACAAGTTTGAAGTACCTGCAGAGTGAAGGGTTAGAAGTAGAATCTGAGAGAAGTATTTTTCAAGAGGGAGTTCAGCCTCAGAGAAGAGGGGAAAAGAAAGAAAATTAACACTATTGAAAGCTAAAACAAAGCCCTAGGAAAAAAATGTGTTGTGTTGGTGTAAGAAAAGATAGATAACTCAACAGAACAAAATGGAGTCTTTAGGGACAGACCGGGTAACAAGCATGTGAAGAGACACACAAACTCATTAGTAATTAATGGCATGAAAATTGTCACTGTACACCTGTTAAACTGTTCATAATTAGAAATCTAGACAATGCTAGGTGTTAGTAAAATGTAAACATTTTAAACATGGATGCTGAGCATACAAACTGCTACAGGCATGCTGCAGAGCAATTTGATGCAAACTCACTCAAATTAAGTGTTTACATATTTTTGACTTTTCCCAGTGAGAGTCTCACATATGTCTAAGAAGAGACCTGAGCAGGGATGTGGGGAGTTGTAGGCAAGCTGGATGTCCATCAGTGGGGTGGGGTAGAATGGGAAGCTTGCATATCTCACATAGATGGTGTTCACAAGCTTAACTACCACAGAGTGTCCTTTGGTCTTCCCCGGAACATGCAGAGGTAGGCAGTTGCAAGCAATTGCCACAAGGCCCTTGTGTATGCCAGAGAGATGCCTTATTTTGCAGAAAGCAGTTTCTTATGCATCACGCTGGTTCTAGTAATGGGTAGAGTATACTCCCTTGCCATTGCCCATCAGATGCATCTACAGACCATAAAATCACCTAACAATAGTCAAGAATTTGATCCTCCATGACTGAGTGACCCACTGCTTGTCATCTAGCATCTGGTCCCTCTAGTTCAGTGACACCTATGGGCCAGAAGTAACAGACACACGGCTGATTTTGCTTATGCTGTGTCTATTTGGGCCTACTGTGTCTTCTCTTTGCCAGGACAAATCTATGGCACACTTGGCAGACCCTCCAAATGGCTGCAGTATCCCTTAGGGATTGTTAGATTTTTTGACAGATGGTGAACAGGTAAAAAATGGTGGATGCCCATAAAAAAGTACTACAAAGCAATTAGAAGCCATTTGTCACATATACACAGAAAATATGAATGGATTTTAAAATGCAGAGTCTTGGGTAAAAATAAGCAAAAAACCAAAATGAAGTCAAAGCAGAGTAATATTTTCTTGAATTAATATGTATACAAACAAATGGGAGTAAAAATAGGGATTTTCAGTAGTAATTAAATAAAGTGAGAGGAACCCAGCACAAATTCTGATGATAGTGCATATAGCTTTAGAATTTGATTAACTCTGTTTTCTGTATCTAAAATTTACAGAACCAAAATGAAGTACAAACACTGACAAAAACAAAAATTGAGCAATTGCTGTCTGTAAGTTCAGGGCCTAGAGCATGAAATAAATATAGTTACTAGACAGAAAGTCTTTGTAGTGCTTTCTTTAGGGAAAATAAAATCAATTTCTGGTGTTATGCTCAGTAGCCATGCATTTATCCACAACCCCAAGCATTAAAGTTGTTAGAAATTAGATATTTTAGTTTACAGGTTGAGTTACCCTGTAGGTTAATGGACAGGTTAGTTGATTCCTGGGATCTCTGGTGACCAATTACTCTTTGGAAAGAAGATTTCTTCTCTTTGTAAAACCTTGAAATGCAATATACATGCTATTCTCATCTTCCTTTACCATTGGGTTATTTACCTAAAAGCTTTATAATAGAGCCTACGTGGAGGGATTCTAATATGATTAACCCTTCCAAGAAAGCTGTTCTCGGTTAAGTCCAGTCTAGATTTTCTGTCTTGGATGATGCTGTATATTAATTGGCATTTAACTGCTACAGGAGATCAAAAACCCAAATTTAATCTGTGTAAGCAGAACCTACTGGTAACACAACTAGAAAGATCAGAAAATATTTAATTTATTCATCTAAGGGAAGATTGACCTGAAAGGACTTTAAGAAACTAAGCAATGAAAGTACTGTGTTTTTGTGAAAAAAAGTGAGATTTTCTTTTAAAAGATGAGGTTTAAGTTCTGAGACTGTAATTCAGAAGTTGTTTCGATTGGTTTGAATTTGAGCAAGTAGATTTCACCTCTTAGAATGTTAGTTTCCTCAACTTTGAGAGAGAGATAATAACATGAATCACAGGGCTATTCTAGACCACAAATGAGAAAATATATTAAAGATTTTGTTCATGAACTGGAAAATTTTTACAGAGTACATATATGTATAATATATGAAGATACTTATTACATGTGTGCCTGTAGTAGAGCAATGAAATAAAAATAATCACTTTGGAAGAACAATTCATCTTTTACAAAACCAAATTCTGAGGTTGGCTAAATACAAACAAATGTATAGAGCACTAAATAAAGCAGTGTTTTGCCTTTACACAGAAAATGGGTATAGGCAAATAAGCAGGAAGTGATTTTCTATTGTGTGAAATTTTCAGTAAGTCCAGAATTTAATTTTGTCTATCTTCTGGGATTTCAGAAGACAAATGTTGTGTGGTATAAAGTGGCATGGTTCCTTTCAGCACAAATAAGCAAGGCTATTTTCAAAAATGAGTGTCTAGTCATTGAATTGTCCTATAAAATACGAAAATGTTTGGGCTTGTCTTCTGGATTAAACACATGCACTCATTGAACTTATATCTACTAGAAGCAAGAGTTTTGCTCATCCCTTATCCCATTGATAAGAGTATAAATCTCTTGTGGTATTTTCTTTATTTCCACTCAATTGGTCTATTTTTCTACTTTATACATTCATAGAGAACAAAAATAATCCTCTCTACCTGTCATTTAAGCAGATCAATGAAAGAGCCCTGAGGCACCCACATGGCTCAGTTCATTAAGCATCTGACTCTTGATTTCAGATCAGATCATGATCTCAAGTTTGTGGGTTTGACCTCCAGTCAGGCTCTGAGCTGACAGTGCAGAGCCTGCTTGGGATTCTCTCTCTTCCTCTGTCTCTGCCCCGCCCCCATCAAAATAAATAAATTAATAAATAAAAACTAAAAAAAAAAAAAAAGAAAGAAAGAAAAGAAAAACAGATCAATGAGAGGGTCCAGTAGATGTACCATATAAAGTATTAAAAATGGCAAAAAAACCAAAAAAAGCTTTTTTAAAGTTGGGCTGTGTGTGTGTGTGTGTGTGTGTGTGTGTATACTTAGGCTACATGTTTGAAACATACCTTGTCCTTTCCTGATCTCACATGAACCACTTGAGAAACTTCTGGCCCATTCCTGAGATCAGAAATGCCAAAAATGTCAGGGACGGGAAACAGAAGATTCTGCAAAGAAAAACAATTTGATGGGTAAAGAGATAAGATTCCAAATGTGAAAAAGCAAGCTCCTTAACAAAAGCAATAGGGGCACCAAAGGGAGAGAAATAGTTTTAGAGCTCACTTCATGAGGGGGAACCAAGTCCACTTACAGCATATTGGCTAGGGATCCCAATTCAAATTACTTAAAATTAAAGTATATTAATTTAACAGGAATTTGAACCATGATTTTTTTATGTTTAGATTTTTTCATTCTCATTATTTCCATGCAGTGCTGCCATAGCTATTAGTATTTAAAAATCCTTAATAAATCTATAAATTACTGAAAGTCTCACAATATCATAAATATTTCAGTTTAGATGTGTTATCTTTTACAAGAAGGACAGTGGCATGACATCTGCTTACACTTATCTCCTGGACTGTTTTTTATTGCCCTTGGAGTGTGAAGGATTAGAGACAGAATCTGATGAAACTAGGTATGTGTGGCACTTCTGGTCACTCTGTGCCGAAACACGTCTTCTGAGGAGGATCTGGGGGTAACACATGCCCTAGCTGTAGGGAGGCACTCTCTGCTCTCCACGAAATCTTGTGCTGGTCCTCAGAATGCCCAAGCCTGTAAACCTCCAGATGTGGTGTGTTTGTCTAGAACATTGTCATTCTCTTAAGGAATTGTAGAAGAAGTAAAGCTTCTCTGAGGACTTTGTTACCTGTCAGTGTGCCGAGGAGGGAATCTGCTTAGGCAGAAGCCTAGCTTGAAAGAATGTGTGAACATTTCTTTGAGAGGAACAAAATTGCAAATTCAATTCCCATTCACCCTAATATCAAGCTTCAAGGTATTTTATGTGTGTGAGTGTTTAACATGTGAGGCATGCCTGAATATATGGACAATGCTTTTATCTGTGAGCCCTTGCTTCTATAGTAGCCTCCTTAATGCTCATGTTGCTACATGTTCTATGTCCAGCTGGGTATCATGAAACCTGCAGAATGCACCACCACTCCACAGCCAAGATGCTGCTCACAAACTTCTCCTAGTTCTGATCGAAAGGTTCCTAATTTGATCCCTCTGGTATCTTTCACCTTGTGCCCCTGCCCAGTCGCTCCATTGCGTACCTTTAGTCATGCCATTTGATTGCCAGAATGTTGCCTTAGCTTCCCCTCACCATGATATTTATTAAGATCTCAGTCCTTTGGTCATTCTTTCCACTTTTATAGCCTCTAGTAAAGTCATGTTAAATGTAGTTAGTCTACTGGCGTGCCTGAGTGGCTCATTTGGTTAAGTGTCTGACTTCGGCTCAGGTCATGATCTCACAGTTTGTGGATTTGAGCCCCGTGTCAGGCTCTGTGTTGACAGCTCAGAGCCTGGAGCCTGCTTAAAAAATTTATAAAAAAATGTAGTTCATTACGAGTTCACCTTAGCCTTCACATAGCAGGATATTTTAAGAATTTTTTAGTAAAATTTTCGTACAATTGTGGGAGTAACCACAGGCTTCTCTCACCAAATATTGGCCAATCTTGAGTGGAGAGGGCTAAGGTATTAGTAGTCTCAGTCCAAGTCAGATTGCATTTTAACTTCCTGTCTCTGGTTCTGGATCCTAGGGTAGCACTGTCTATTTCTGGATCTTATAATTGTACAAATGAGAGCTGTTACTTTCCAGTATCAGTAGTTCACTGACCATAATGTATTGTCAGTGTAGACTCAGAGAAATTTCTGCTCTGAACAGGGAAAAGGATATTTGCAATACTCTGAAAAATGAGAAAGCTCTCCTCTCATTTCTGTATACTCAACTTTCACCCAACTGATTCTTACCTCTTGTTACCACTGAGAGAACATCACACTTTCTTCCAGTCTCTTCCATCTCTGTTCCAGCTCTTCTTTTATCTATCTTCAGTCCTAGTTGTGAAGATAGCCTGTCTTTAGTGCCATCCAAGAGTTTATTCCCTATCAATCTTGTAATGATTGCATTGGATTTACAGAGGTTGCCTCTTCCAGGGAATATACTTCATTTGAGTTAAAGCAATAGAGTGACACCAAACCTGTGGATGAGATACTTGGGGGGATAGTCTCACAATTTATTATCTACAAAAAAGGCCCTGTGCATAGAAACATTGTGTGTGGAGAAGATGGGAAGTGGTGAAGAAGTAATATGGAAGCTTTGGAAAGGAAGGAGGGGTGGTGGAAGGGAGTCAGGCTGGTTTCTGTGATTGTTTAAAGTGACTTCCAAAGGTAGTCGGAGCTTCTATGTGTATAAATGGAGAGGGAACAGAAAGGGCTATACAAACATTAGCTTTGTCTTTAGCGTTGTCCAATTGTATTCTATTCAGCCTTTCTGAAAAATTTGACTAACTGCATATTGGATGCTAAAAAATGAAACCTATAAGAAATGAAGTTAGTAAAGTTCATGGATAAGTATATTCAACAGATATTATAATTCTGTTTGTTCCCAATTCACTCTTGAAAACTATTCAGAAAATTCTTGAATAATTTACATTATATAATGAATTATTTCTCAATAATGAGATTGTCCACATTATGTGTTTATTGCCTTTTATTCTTATTGTTGTGTTGAATAGGATTCAAGTATTCAATTATAAAGATTATGTTGGAAATGTTAATTTTTAATTTAAAAGTCTATAAGCCAAATATTCATATTGGTATGGCTGCTTGTTTTACTTTGGTCAAGATCTGATACATTTAGATTAATGATTTTTAAGATATCAGGCAGCATGCATTTATATTGATGAGTTCTATTATAAAGTTTTAATTTTTTTTCAGACAGGATAGTCTTAGACATTGTATATTCTAATATTATCTATTCACTTAGAGATTTTTATTTGGATGCAAATATTAATCTTAAAACATAAACACAAAATACACAGCTATTATTCATGTATGTTGCTTATACTAGAACATCAGCATTATAATATAAAAATCATTGAGGAAATAAAAAAGGAAGAAATATAGAAATTCATCTTTTATTATTGAATTTACTAAAGTACAATGTATATATAATCATCCAAATATGATCTTATCTTTTTTTACATTTTCTCATGGGCTTAATATATTAAGCTTAGTTTTCAGGGTGCCTGGGTGGCTCAGTTGGTTAGGCGACCAACTTTGGCTCAGGTCATGATCTTGCAGTTTGTGAGTTCCAGCCCTGCGTCAGGCTCTGTGCTGACAGCTCAGAGCCTGGAGCCTGCTTTGGATTCTGTGTCTCCCCCTCTCTCTGCCCCCTCCCCTGCTCACACTCTGTGTCTCTCTGTCTGTCAGTAATAAATAAACATTAACAAAATTAAAAAATATACATATATTAAGCTTAGTTTTAATTTCTGTAAATGGAAGCTTTCACATCTATAAAAGAGCTCTTCCCAAGTAAATCTTGGCTCACCCAAAACATCTGGAGACTAGATAATCCCAAACAACAGACTCTAATGGTCACAGTAAACATGAAGTTTCAGGGATGCTGCTTTCAAACATAGCCAGCCAGTCATAAACTCCCTTAACTCACCTCATCCTTCCTTCCTGTGGAAACCACAATCAAGGCACTTGCCCACAGCTTTATTTTCACTGCCTCCTGACTGATCACATGCTTTTCTGAGTGGCTCTGTGTGGCATACTATGCTCTCCTCAGGAAACGGTGAGTATAACAAAACTGTAAAACTCTTTATTTCCTCCATCTTGATCTTCATCTGGCCTCACCATCTCTCACTCAAGGTAATATGGTTCAAACACAACCACAAGATCTAACTGTCATTTGGAAAGATATGCATTTAAATGGTCACATATAAATAAAATTAAAATTAAATGAATGATATATGGAATTATACTACTTTTCTGAAAAGATAATGAAAATTGCTTGCCCTTTCTTTGGAGTAAATTAGTAGAGTCTAATCAAAACAAGTGGAGTTCAAAATGGTTTTTATTTCTACTGGCAATGACTTCTGTGTGTACTACTTCCTGTGGAGCATGTGAGGCATAGTAAATGGAAGGAAAAGAATTTGTATAATTATGAGATTTATTTCTTCACAATTTAAACAATGAGAACAAATTATACTTTCTAAATTCCAGGAAAGAATTAAAAGGAAAGAGAGTACTGAGAAAATCCACAAGGGCATTTTAGGTGCTAGTGCTATTACTTTAATCAAATTGACATTGTATGCTCAGTCTGTCTCCACTGGTAATATATAACTGTGCTGATCCTTGCATTATAATAAATTTATTGATATTAAGAAACTATTGAAAATACAAAAATAATTAAAATGCCAAAGCCACATCTATTATTATAACTCAGCTTAGAAAATTGTGAAAGCCTATCATATTAAATTGGATAGTGGCACACAATGGAATATTGTCCAGGACAATTTTTACGGAAAAAGATGGGTTAGCTGGCATGAATATCCTATAATTTTTAATTAATTGACAACTTTGCATAAGAGGTTAAAAAGAATATCAGTGAAAAAATTATACAAGGTTCTTCCTGTGTCTCAAAATTTTGAGCTACTAAGCAGTAGGTAAGGATTAAGGACTGTACTATTCTAAAGAACCATCTCAAGACATCTTGTTGAAGACCCCACGTAGATATTAAAGTTGAGAAGATCCTGATGATATGTCATTCCTACTTTTTAAAGTCATTTTTGCTTTTCTTTTATCTTATTTTTACTATAATGCATTTTTAAAGTTTATTTATTATTTTGAGATAAAGGGGGTTTAGGGGCAGAGAGAGAGAGAGAGAGAGAGAGAGAGAGAGAATCTCAAGCAGGCTCTGCACTGTAGTGCAGAGCCCAAAGTGGGGCTTGAGCTCATGAGCTGTGAGATGATGACTTGAGCCGAAATCAAGATTCAAGATGGATAATTAACTGAACCACCCAGGCACTCCACAGAGTGTATTTATTTTTAATAAATATTAAATTTACTTCTACATATGACAATAACTTGCACAGGAAACTAATTCTCTGTAATCCCTTATTTTCATGTTTCCCTTTATTTTTAAGTTATAATTAATATGCACTGAAGTTCATAATTTTTAGTATATAGCTCTGCAAAAATTAACAAACGCTATTAAGTGAAACCACCACTCTAATCAAGATACAGAACAGTTTCAGGGCACCTGGGTGGCACAGTGAGTTAAGCAACCACACTTGATTTCATCTTAGGTCATGATCTCATGGACCATGGGATTGAACCCCTGCTTTGGACTCTGTCTCTTTTTCTGCCACTCCTCTGCCCTCTCTCTCTCTCAAAATAAATAATTAAAAAAAAAGATATAGAATAGTTCCATCAGTACCAAAAATTCTTCTGTGGTTCTTTGTTGCCAATTTCTTCTGCCTACTCTTAACCCTAGAAATTGCTAACCTGCTTTCAGTACTACTATTTGACCTCATAGACAAAGTCACATAATCAGAGTGATACAGTATGTAGCCTGTGACTCTCATTTTCCAAATTTAGCGTAATTCATTTGAGATTTGTAGTAAACTATAAAATGGTCCTCCAAAGCTATCGACACTCCCATTCCTTGAGCCTATGATTATGTTTTCTTACATGACAGAAGAGATCCTACAGAAGGAATCAATGTTGCTAATAAGTTGACTTAATTTTGATGAAGTCCAATTTACCATTTTTTATTTTATGTATCATATTTTTAATGTCATACTGAAGAGATATTACCTTAACCCAAAATCACAAAGATATTGTTCTGAATTCTTCAAGCTTTATGGTGTATCACATTCAGGCCTATGATTAATTTCTGAGTTAATTTTTAGTATGATGCCAGATATGGATGAAGGTTATTGTTGTTGTTGTTGTTGCTGTTGTTGTTGTTGCATTAGTGTGGAATTCTAATTGTACCAAAACAATTTGTTGAAATGCAACCTTTTTTGGTTGAGAGTTAGGTATCACATCATCCACAGATACAACTAGATAACACTCACATCAGTGTAAATAACCCAGAAAATGACCCAAAGACTGGCAGAACAGACTCTCCACAGTAAATGTGAGAAGAAGTGACATCAAAGAGGATAGGAAGGGCAGAGATGCAGTCAGTAGCTAAAGGACCCATGAAACTGTCTGCAATACAAAAGGACTCTGCAGGCATGGATAGGGGAAAGAAACAGACTATCACACCAGGGACCCCACACAGGGAAGATGACTCCCCATACCATTTAGCTTTGAAAATATGAGAGGTTGAATTTCTTGAATTCTTATAATCAGTGGGACTTAACACCCGGAACTTTAAACATCAGCAGGATTAGCTCTAGGAAAGCCAGGAGGAGAGGAAACTTAGTCCCCACCCTTAGGAAGCACAAAAAACAATCCTGTGGAGATACAACATAGAGACAGTGGTTGAAAAACACCTGGAGTATACAGGAGGTATTTTTGTTTACTAATCTCAGAGCTTGTGCTGAGGAGGCAGGGAACCTTGGGTGACTTCTTCAGGAACAAAGGAACTGGTGGGCATCATTTCTCTCCCCGACCCTCCATCATAGACACATGGACACCTGCAGGAACCAATGTGGCCCCAAAATTCACTACCTAACTTGCTAACAGTGCATTCCACACCCATGTTCCCTTGCAGACATGCCTTCTCCAATCAGGCCTGGGTTTCAGGTCTTCTCTCACAACTGACCCACAGAAACCTTGATAACACTCCCCACCCTGCCTCTGCATTCTACCTCCTACAATACTCTTGGTCAGAGCCCAACCAAAGAGGTGTCATAAGGCTGGCAGTGTGTAAGCAACCAGCCCCAACAGGAGCCTGCACAACTCCAAAGTGACTCCTGCCTTTGGGAGAAAGAATGATAACCACACACACCAGTCTGACTTGGACCTAACAGAGGGCTGGGGTCAGACATCTGGTCTGAGCTTCTCAGGGAATAAAACAAAGAAAATACCTTGCAATTCAGTGCTACTACTTTTTTGACAAATGTCCGGTGTGACTCAACTCAAATACAAGGCAGCCCCAGACTGGCTCTCTAACAACACAGGGACCAAACCCTGCCCAAAATAGACAAAGAGAGCCTTTGCAGACAACTGGACTGAAGGAAAATACAGCTCAGCTACAACAGCAGGGCACATGCAACCCACAGAGGAAAGGAGACATCACTGAAGCAGCAGGTTCTGGTGAATAGGGAACATTGCACTGTAGGAACATTGCACTGTAGGACCTTTGCATCATAAGGCTACTACTTTCAAAAAAAGGACATATAACTGACTTTCCTAACACATAGAAACAGACACTGAAAGTCAGACAAAATGAGGAGATAGAGGAGTATGTCCCAAATGAAAAGACAATATCACAGCAAGAGATCTAAATGAAACAGACATAAGTAATATGCCTAACAAAGAATTTAAGCTAATGGTCATATAAAGATACTCACTGGACTTAAAACTAGTGGAGGAACTCAGTGAAGCCCTTAACAAAGAGATAGAAAACATAAAAAAAAATCAATTAGAGAAGAATTTGATAACTAAAATTAGTAACACACTAGATGAAATAAAGTAGATGAAGTAGAAGAACAGATTGGCAACCTGGAGGACAGAGCAGTGGAAAGCAATCCAGCTGAACAAGAGAGAAAAAAATAATAAAAAAAATGAAAATAAACTTAGGGAAATGAGTGACACCATCAAGCCTAATAACACTTGTATTATAGAGATCCCAGAAAGAGAAGAGAGTCAAAAGAGGGCAGAAAATTTATTTGAAGAAATAATAGCTGAAAACTTCCCCAATCTAGAGAATAAAACATAAATCCAGATCCAGGAGGCACAGGAATCCTCCAAAAAAATCAACTCAAGGAGGTCCACACCAAGACTCATAGTAATTAAAATGGCAAAAAGTAATGATAAAGAGAGAATTTTAAAAGCAGCAAGAGAAAAGAAATAGTTATATACAAGGGAAATGCCATAAGGTTGTCAGCAAATTTTTCAGCTGAAACTTTATGGGCTAGAAGGGAGTGGCATGATATATTCAAAGTGCTGAATGGAAAAAAAAAAAACCACAAAACTATAGCTAAGCATACTCTATCCAGTGAGTCTATCATTCAGAATAGGAGAGATAAAGAATTTCCCAGACAAAAGAAGTTAAAGGAATTCATTAGCACTAAACCACGCCTCTAAGAAATGATAAAGAGGATTCTTTGAGTGGAAAGGAAAGACCATAAGTAGGAATAAGAATAGTAGGAAGCACAGAAATAGTAAAAATAAGTATATCTATAAAAATCAGTCAAGAGACTCACAGAATAAAAGGTTGTAGAGTATGATACCATATACCTAAAATGTTGGGGGGAGAGATATAAAGAATGGGTTCAAATTTAAGCAATTATCAACTTAATATAAACTACTATATGCAGAAGATGTTGTATACAAACCTAATGGTAACCACAAATCAAAAACCAGTAATAGATATACAAATAAGAAAGAGAAAGGAATGCAAGTATATCACCAAACAAAGCCAACAAACCATGAGAGAAGTGAGGAGTAAGGAACAGACAAATATACAAAAGCAACCATAACACAAGTAACAAAATGGCAACAAGTATATACCTATCAATAATTACTTTGAATGCAAAAAGGACTAAATGCTCCAATCAAAAGATATAAGGTGATGGGATGGATTAAAAAAAATGCATCTATATGCTGCCTACAAGAGACTCAGTTTAGAGCTAAAGACACATGGAGATTGAAAATAAAGGGTAGATGTAGATGGAAGTTTAAAGAAAGCCAGGTTAGCAATACTTTTATTGGACAAAATAGATTTTAAAACAGACTGTAACAAGGGACCAAAAAGGACCCTATATAACCACAAAGGGAAGAATTCAACAAGAAGTTATAACAATTGCAAATTTTTATGCATCCAACCTGGGATAACCCAAATATATAAATCAGCTAATAAATATAAAGGTAGTAATTGATAGTAATTCAATAATAGTAGGGGACTTTGATACCCCACTGACATCAGTGGATAGATCTTCAAATAGAAAATCACAAGGAAACAATGGCTTTGAATGGCATACCAGACCAGATGAATTTAGCAGATATATCCAGAGCTTTCCATCCTAGAATAGCAGAATACATCTTCTTTTCAAGTACACATGGAATATTCTGCAGAATAGATCACATATCAGGCCATAAAACAAGTCTCAACAAATTCAAAAAGATCAAAGTCATACCATACATCTTTTCCAACCACAGTGCTCTGAATGTAGAAATCAACTATAAGAAAAATATGAAAAGAACACAAATACATGGAGGTTAAAAAACATGTCACTAAACAATAAGTGGTTCAACCAAGAAATCAAAGAGTAAATTAAAAATACAAGGAGACAAATGAAACATAATGGTCCAAAATCTTTGGGATGCAGCAATACAGGCCTACATCACAAAGTGAGTAAAATCTCAGATAAACAACTAAAGGAGCTAGAAAATGAACAAACAAACCAAAAACCAGTAAACAGAGGAAAGAATAATGATTAGAGCTGAGATAAACAAAATAGAAATTAAACAACAAAAAAATAACAGATAAATGAAACCATTATCTGGCTCTTTGAAAAGGTCAACAAAATTGACACACCTTTAGCAAGACTCATCAAAAATAAAACAGGAGGACACATATAAACAAAATTAGAAATGAAAGAGGAGAAATAAATGTACCACAGAAATACAAAAGATTATAAGAGATATTATGAAAATTATATGCCAACACATTGGACAACCTAGAAGAAATGGATAAATTCTAGAAAAATATCAACTCCCAAAATGGAATTGGGAAGAAATAAAAAAAAAAAAAATTGACCAGACTGATTATCAGCAATGAACTTGAATTAATAATAAAAAACTCCCTGAAAACAAAAGTCCAGGACCAGATGGCTTCACAGATTAAAGGGTTAATACACATTGTTCTCAAAATTCCTCAAAAACAGAAAGGAAGGAAAACTTCCAAATTCATTTTATGAAGCCAGCATTACCCTGATACCAAAACTAGATAAAGACACTACACACATAAAAAAGAGAATTATAGGCCAATATCGCTCATGAACATATATGCAAAAACCCTCAACAAAACATTAGCAAATTTAATCCAAAAACACATTAACAAAATCACTTACCATGATCAAATGGGATTTATTCATGGGATGCAAGTGTGGTTCAATATTCACAACTCAATCAACACATCACATCAGTAAGAGAAAGTATAAAAACCATATGATCATTTCACTAGAGGTAGAAAAACATTTTATAAATTTCAACATTCATTCATGATAGTCACTCTCAAAAAAGTAGATTTAGAGGGAATATACCTCAATATAATGATAGCCATATATTAAAAACCCATAGCTAACATCATAAACAGTGGTGAAAAACTGAGAGCTTCCCCACAAGGTCAGGAATAAGACAAGGATGTCCACTTTCACCACTTTTATTCAACATAGTACTGGAAGTCCTAATCATAGCAATCTGACAACAAAAAGAAATAAAAAGCATCCAAATTGGTAAGGAAGAATTAAAACTCTCACTATTTGTAGATGACATGATTCCATAGATAGAAAACTTAAAGACTCCACCAAAAAAGTACCAGAACTGATAAATGAATTCAGTGGTGTCACAAGATACAAAATCAGTATACAAAATCCATTTCATTTCTATACACTAATAATGAAATATCAGAAAGAGAAATTAAGAAAACAGTCACACTTATAATTGTACCAAAAATAATAAAATACCTGGGAATAAACTTAAAGATCTGTAATCCAAAAAATATAAAACATGGATGAAAGAAGTTGAAGATGACACAAGCATATGGAAAAATACTCCATGCTAATGGATTGGAAGAAAAAATATTGTTAAAATGTCTATACTACCCAAAGAAATCTACAGATTTAATGAAATCCCTGTCAAAATACCAACAGCATTTTTCATAGAACTGGAACAAACAATCCTAAAATTTGCATGGTACCACAAAAGATCCCAAATAACCAAAACAATTGAAAAAGAAAAAACAAAGCTGGGGGTATCACAATCTCTGTTTTCAAGATATAGTACAAAGCTGTAGTAATTAAAACAGTATATATTGTCACAAAATAGACACAGAGATCAATAGTACAGAACAGAGGCCCAGAAACAAACCCATGATTATATGGTCAATTAATCTTTGACAAAGGAGACAATTTCTTCAAAAATTTTTGTTGAGCAAACTGGACAGCAATATACAAAAGAATGAAATTGGACCACTTTTTTCCACCATACACAAAAATAAATTCAAAATGGATTGAAGATCTAAATGTGAGACCTAAAACCATAAAAATTCTAGAAGAGAGCACAGGCAGTAGTTTCTCTGACATTGGCCATAGCAATATTTTTCTAGATAGGTCCCCTAAGGCAAGGGAAACAAAAACAAGAATGAACTATTGGGACTACATCAAAATAAAAAACTTCTGCACAGCAAAAGAAACAGCCAACAAAATCAAAAGACATCTAGTGAATGTGAGAAGATATTTGCAAATCATATATCTGACATATCTGATAAAGGGATAGTATACAAAATACGTAATGAACTTATAAAACTTGGGGCACCTGAGTGATTAGTTGGTTGAGTGTCTGACTACAGCTCAGGTCATGATCTCATAGTTTGCATTGGTCTCTCTGCTATCAGCCTGGAGCCTGCTTCAGATCCTCTATCCCCCTCTCTCTCTGCACCTCCCTTGAACCTGGTCTTCTTTTTTTCTTTCATCAGTGTTGAGTAGTTTTCTGCATACAGTTCTTCTGTATATTTTATTGATGAATATCTAATATTTCATGTTTCTTGGTGGTATGGCAAGTGGTCTTTATTTTTAAAGTTGAATTTCCTATTGTCCATTACTAGTATTTAGAAATACAATTGATTTTTACATTTGCATTGTACTGATACTAACCTTGCATCCTACAACTTTGTTAAACTCACTTATTAGTTCTATTAGCTTTTCTGTAGCTACTAATAAATTCTTTACGTAGACAATCGTGTGGTTTGCAAATAGAATCAGTTTTATCTCTTTCCTTCCAATCTTATGTTGTTTATTTCTGTTTCTTGCATTATTGCCTCAGCTCAGTTAGTTTCTTCACATTCATGTGTTGATAATCACTCTGCTGAAAAGGACCTTCTGAAGACCTCTGGAGATCTCTTCCTGTGCAAGTCTTTTCACTCTGGAGCCTTGCCCTGTGGATTGAGTTGTCTTAGCCTCTTTCACCCCTCAACTCAGGGATACCCTGGCTTTGCCTTATTCTGCCCTTTCCTCTAGGCATTAAGCTGGGAGCATTCATGTTTCCCATCTCTTAGGGATCACTGCTCTTGTGCTTATTTAATTTATTTATTTTGGGGTGCCTGGGTGGCTCAGCCAGTCAAGTGACTGACTCTTGGTTTTGGCTCACGTCATGATCTCACTGTTTGTTAGTTCAAGCCCTGGGGTCGGGCTCTGTGTCAACAGCATGGAGTCTGCTTGGGATTCTCTCTCTCCCTCTCTCTCTCTGCCCCTTCCCTGCTCATTCTGTCTCTCTCAAAATAAATAAATAAACTTAAAAACCTAAGTTTATTTTTTAGATTTATTTTTGAATTTAAGGGTAGATGGTAAATATGATACTTGTTACTTCATTTTGGGTGGAAGCTGAATTGACTACCTCTTCTTATATTCTTGATATTGATTGAATATGACCAAATAAACTGAAAATGACAATGATAAAAATAATTCAACTTCCTATTTATTACATGCCAGAAACATCAAGGAATTTCTACTATAGTTCATTCAGTACTATACTGAAGGAAAATGATAAAAGCCTAACTCACAATTCACTTCTATGAGAAAATAGCATAGCATTATAATTAAGAGAAAAAAAACTTGAAAGACCTGGTTTTGAGTTCTCTCAAAAGTAGTCCATGACATATAATCCTCAGAGCTAGTAATTTATTGGAGAGTCAATCTCATAGTGTGGAGGGAAGAGTGGCATGAGTTAGACACAGAAGGAAGAAAACTCAAAATGAAACCTTACAGAATGACTACCAAAATCATTCCTAACAGGTTGGAAGTTGGGACATTAATTGATCAACTCCCTCTTCCCCTTTGTTAAAAATTGTACCTGGGTTGGGGCACCTGGGTTGCTCAGTCGGTTAAGCATCCAACTTCGACTCAGGTCATGATCTCACATTTGTGGGTCTGAGCCCCACATCGAGCCCTGTGCTGACAACTAGGAGCCTGGAACCTGCTTCTGAATCTGTGTCTCCCTCTCTCTGTCCCTCCCCTCCCTGCTCACGTGCTCTCTCTCTCTTTCTCAAAAATAAATAAACATTAAATTTTTTTTAAAAAAGAGTTGCCTCTGGGAGTGTTAACTTTGCATTTTGAAGGACTTAGTACCATTCTTTAAATTGTAGAGAAAAATCTGAGGCCAAAAAATTGAGAGACACTGTGTAGGGTACTTGAGCTAGGATGTGAGGCAGACTTTCAAAGCTATTTCCTCAGTTATACTCAAATTTTATTAATTTGAAGTGTTGTGACATAGGACATAAAAGGTGTTTGTTGCAAATCTAAATCTCATCCACAGTTGCATATAATCCAGGGTAGACAAAAGTTCAAACAGGAAATAGGTGACCTGAAATAGTTTTTGGCCCCACAGATTAATTACAGCCACTTGACCTTGTGCTTGAGACACCTAAGGAAAAGGTGAGCAAGCAAACAAGAAAACAGGTTATTGGAATTTACCAAATACTCTTCAATGACACTGAAAGTTAGAGAACTAGAAAGGAGATCAGATAGTACCATATTTCTCTCGTAATGGAACTGGGGTCAAACACAAAACAAGACACAGAATTGCTTCCTTGGTATACAAAGACAGTCAGAGAAATATTGAATAACATATAAAGAGCAAAAATCAAGTCTATTTGCATCACCAAATGACAAAAGGACAAATGACTAGAATTAGAAAATTACAAGCAGTAAAGGTTTTCATCTAGTAACTCTATACGACTTAGGTATTTTTCATGTGCTGGAGTATACACATAGTGAATTTGTGTACTAATGAGCAATACAGGCTATATACACACATGCACACACACACACACAAATGGCTATTTTAATTTAACTACAAAATAAATTTCAACATGGAAATTTAAAAATTTTTTTTTCAACGTTTTTTATTTATTTTTGGGACAGAGAGAGACAGAGCATGAACGGGGGAGGGGCAGAGAGAGAGGGAGACACAGAATCGGAAACAGGCTCCAGGCTCCGAGCCATCAGCCCAGAGCCTGACGCGGGGCTCGAACTCACGGACCGCGAGATCGTGACCTGGCTGAAGTCGGATGCTTAACCGACTGCGCCACCCAGGGGCCCCTCAACATGGAAATTTAAAAGGCATAATATAAAGCAAAAATATTATAATTATGGGTCTCAATTTCTAGACTATATTAGAAAATAAATTTGGGAAGGATATGTAATGAGGAATAAAACAGTGAATTCAATGTAGTTGAATAATTAATAAAAATACATAACACTTGAATCACAAAAGTAAATATGCAGATGTAAAAATCCAGGGATAGGAAATTAAAGGGATGATGAAATGTATGTCACACAGTTTCTGCATTAAAACAATGCAGGAAAGATTAACATACACAAGTAGAAGGAGATAAGTAAAACATTATGTGAACATGTAGGGATCTTTCTTATTAATATTTTAAATTTCATTGGAAAAATTGGCAGGCATAAGTCGTTCTGAAAAAAAGAATTTAGCATTAAAGGCTGTAAATAATAATTACCAGAAATGAAGGAGAAAATGAAAGAAACAAAATATAATCATAGACTATGGTATGCCAGTCTAAGTCTGCAGCATGTCAAATAATTAAAAATTAATTATATGATCACAAATAAAGTTAGTACCTATGATTAAATAATAACAGACAACTATTTTTCTGTATCTTCCATGTGCCAAATAAAATTTTGAGGCAGAAAGAAAATCTGTCATTTAACTACAGATTATTTATCTCTCCTTTATTATCATATTTTATCAAGTAGGGAGTTTATGTCTTTCTTGGGTACTCTACATGATAAGACCAACTTTTTTGGAAGCATCCCTGAGCTTAAATAGATTATTAAAGGCAAAAACACTATGTATACAAAGCTCAAGACATTTTTTTGAAGCATGAGAAACAGCAAAGATAAATGTTATGATAAGAAGAGTCAGTATTTTGATCTTGAGTCTTCCTCATGTTAAACAAAGGGAAAATATGATTTTTTTGAAAAGCTAATATTTTGATGTTTATGAGAGCCAACATTTTCTTATATTTATCATGCATTACACATTTAGTCCTCTCAGCAACTGTAAGAGATAAGTATAATATCATTCCTATTTCATAGATCGGAAAACTGATGCACAAAGAGATTAATTGGCCTGCCAATTTCATATAGCTAGCAAAGGGCAGTAGTAGACTTGAAACTCAGACTCCAGACCTTTGGCATGTACTCATAACAAATCTACTAGAATTGACACTTCTCACGTAATATAAAAAAATGCAATTTTAGAAAAAAAGTCAAAATAAATCTGTGTAAATTTCAAGTCTATAAATTAGATAATCAAAATACAGACAATTAATCTATCTGCCATATTTGTCTTGATTTTGGCTTCTAATTTTAAGAGGTTAAAGGTTGTTTTTCAGTAAGTCCATAATAAAATTTGTTAAGATATTTCTGCTTTCATGATAATGTCTGTGTGTAGTGGCAATTTCCTTTTTTATTTTTTGGGAATTTACTTTTTTAATGCTATTAACTAAAATTAGATCTTTTGATTCTCTTTGCCTCCCCTGAGTGTGACTGATGCTCTGGTTTCTCAAATACTTACTCTTCTATAGGAATGAAGGTGCATTTAAATAACTTACCATCTGTGACCACACTAACTTATTACTAATGTATTACTTATTGCATTCCAATAGTAGTGGGTCTGAATTAACACTCCTCCATTTCTCTCTATGGAATAGTTCATGTATTATAAATTTATTCTACCTAAGAGTGACTGAAGATTCTAAAAACAAGGAGCATATTTTTAAAACCTATGTGGGAGATGAATGTTTAAACTCAATATTATTTTCCAAAGTGGTGTCAATTCTGTCTCTGCTGATGTTTTTAATTGAGAAAAGGCCGGAATTTCAATGAGTATAAGGCAATATGGCCAGTTGAAGACTATCAAAACTGGGTGTTCCTTCCCTCTGGTGATTGAAAGCCCTTTGTATCCCTGTGAAAAAGATGCTGTGATCATATGGACAGCAGTGTCTTTGGTTAAGATTGTTTGTGCATCTCAATAAGGAGGAAAGGTGTGAGGGGTTATAGTTTTTGCTTAGCTGAGAATCCTTGAAAGATAAATTCACCAAACTTCAGATGTTAGATCATGATAATTACATCACTTTTACGATGTCTTCTCCAAAAAGACTCACTGTCCCTTTGGGATAGTGTAAACAAAACTTCCTTGATCTTCCATAGCTAGATCAAGGCCAATTTCTCATTCACTCTGTACTATGACCCCACATTGAACCTCTTTCTTGTGAATTTAGATTCTCAGGCTGCTTTCCTCATTCTTTAAAACTACACTCTCTAGTCCTGATCCTGGTGTTGGCCTAGTCCTAAAAATCAGAAAATTATAATTCAGTGCCAGTGATGAACTGTTGTCTTACCTGATTCAAACAGCTTTGGCAAAAGTTGTATATTAGAAAGAGCTCAGGCTGCTAGTTTCAGCAGTCAGTTCTTTCAACTAAAATTTATTTGTCTAACAAGTTAATAGTTGTTTGCATTTAGATTGGAGTGATTGCTTGAAATGTGGTTCATGAATAAAGAAGAATTCTCCAGAAATAATTGAAAAATTCTCCTGGTTAAATTTTGTGTTATTTAAAATCTTCTTTTAGTACCCTATAACAGCATGGAACCAGTACGAGCATTTTGTTGCATTCAGAGCTTTAGAGCGATTTCTCTCTGCTTAAAGAATTGAATTCACTTTTTAGGTTGCCTATTGACAGTCTTCAAGCTCATCACTCGTTTAGTCCCTTGTGCCCCATAGCTGGGAAAACTGAGTAGACAGTCTGGTCACTTATTTTGGTGCAAGCAAGAAATTTAAACCATACAAGCCATGGCCCCATGAAAGGAAATCCTTGCTCCGACCCCACCGAAGAATAAATCCCAACTAGAGTCATCTCTTCTTGTTCTCTCAAACCATTTTAAGACCTACTTGAAAGCCCTTGTTGCCCCTCCAGAAAGCCTTATTAGATGAATAATGAAGCTTACCTTTATCATGCACGTTTGGAGTTATCAGTCTTGACATTTGAACCATATTTTCAATGGGCTTTCATTCCATCTCCCCCCCACCCCCCACATCCCTCTCCATCAGGAGAGAAGGACACTTCAGCAAAGAGGCTGCCATCCCATTCTGATACTCAGAATGGGTCTCAGGGCCACCCCCCACTATATGTCTGCTTATATGGTAGAAATTGTTTTTTACTAAATCTAATTCACTTCACTAAATAATATCTCCTTAAACTTGTTTTCTTTCTCTTATCAGGACATACACTATGAAAATCCGGGTCATATTTGATAATTGTTTAACTTTTAATTTGTATGTAACTCCAGAGACTTGACTATAGATCAATCATCAGTATGAAGGGACTTAGGGAGGGCTAAGAGAAATTATTTTCTATGATTATCTAACACCTATTGGTACCTCTGCTCCTCATCACAACCAAACTCATCAAATGGAAATTTGCACTCACTGTCTTTACATATTCAGTTCTTAATCACTTGGTCTGTCATTTGCTCCAGTACTCCCTGATTTTACCCTCACCAACTCCACTGAACTGTGGTAAGTTCCCCGCATGTGCATGCAGTTCCTTTTCTGTTCAATACAACTCTTCTTCTCCCAGCTCATCCTTTTGGCCCCTGTGACTCCTGATTATCCCATGCCTCAGCTTTCTATGACCTTGTCCCCAGAACTGACACTATTAGAGCCCTTCCTTTTGCTTCCATAGCTTTCTTTACTTCATTTTCTGCAGAACATATTGAATTCCATTGTTATCACTTGTTATCACCACACCAGGCTGAGCAATTGGAGGCCTGGACTGATGTATAATTTTTCAATGAAATGTTTTCAGAAACTAGGACAGTGATGGTTGATAAATACACATTGAATTAGTGAAGCATCAAAGTTAATGCAACATCAGTCATCAAATTAATTGCTAAAACAAATGGACCTAGAGAGAATATGTTGAATGAATGTGTGACAATTTTACCTCCTTCATCAGCAGAAGTAGCAATAGAGTTTTCTCCTATATTGGGAGAGAAATTCTTGGAATTGGTGGCCTGTCAAAGGGAAGTTAGTGATCGGCTTCCAGGTTAAGTTGTCTCTACCATAAGCCCTGCTTTTTTTCAGAATAAGGCAAGTAACAGCCGGTCTGCCTGTTTCTTATCCATACCCTAAAAGTTAGCATGTCAATTGTGTTCCTAATCCCAATACAATACATATGTCCAAATTTTTCATTCATGGGAAAAGCTGACAAAAACAGGAAATCCGTTCCAGCAGTGTTAATCAATTGACTTAGCTCTTCATCCCTAAAAATGAATAGTCGTCCTAGGATCATCAGATATTCAAAGAACAATAGTAGCAAGAAACATAAACGAACATTTAGAATGACTGAAAGAAGAGAAAAGGAAGGAAATTTCAGGAAGAAAAAAATTGTTTTAGTAATTCCAAGAAGAAAAATATCACTGACAGAAGAAAAAAGAACAATTTCAGAAGCATTTGTTTATGCTTATACCAATTTTACACTTCAGTATGACTCAATAAATATTAATCATTAAGAATAAACAAGTTGTCATTGTAAATCGGAGGTAGAGAGAGAGAGTCATGTATGAGTAAGGGAGACTACCATACCCAGAGACCCTTGGAAAATCCTGTTCCTTATAATAAAGTGATTGGCTGTTTTCCATGGAAAACGTAGAGCCTATAAACCTGGCATTAGTTTTCCCAAAATATGGTACTACAGATTCTGAGTCATTCCAGTCCTTTAAAGTAATTTATATTGCTTATAACAGAAGAATTGACAGAAGTGTGAGATATTCTTCTACAAATTATGTCTGTGTCTCTAAGAAATAAATCATGCTTGTTGTTTCTTAATATTTTTATTGGGAAGTAGACAAAGCCTAAGTATCATTAACCCAAATGAAAGGAGGGACAATTATATGTTCTTTCATTGGAAAGCAATCACCTCATGTTAATAATTCAGATATTAAATAATTGTAGGCTTCATATACAGGAGATATGAGCAGGAGATAGCTTTGCATGATCTTGCAGATAATTGGCTTGATATCTATTAACAATGTTGAACTTTATCTGATTTCTGGTTCTGAGAAAATGAGATGGTTAAGAAATCCCCCCATTCATTTGCATTTCAGGAAATGGCTAACCACAAAGGACCACATGGCTCCCCTCACTCCCTGCAAATTCTGAGATAACACCCACTTCCATTCTTCCACATAACTATCCTAAGATTCCTTGATGACTCCGTTGTTTACCTGCCTTTATAAAGCCCTAGGGCTTCTTTTTATTTTCTTATAGATGTTCCTCACTAATGAACATCATGCCTATTGAAGTGGACTGAATAAAAGCGACTCCTAATTGTTCTCTGCATTCTGTTTATGACATACTAAACTTGTTTCTCTTAATTTACTATTAAGATGTAAGGCCAACAATTAGATGACTTTCTTCCTTCCTATGATCAGGTCTTGTGTGAAATAAGCCAATGAAAGGTAAGTTCCAACTTTTGATGTAACAAACTTGTAACATAGATGGATATTCAAGAAGGTAATACAAAAGGATTAAGTTCCAGACAGAAGAATTCCTTGTTTGTTCAGGTGATGCTCTGAAAGAGAACTCAGCCACTGACCTCCCCTCTCAGTACAAGCTAAAGAATCTACAAATCCATCCATGTGGGACCCGGAACAGTCAACTGAGGTTCCTAAAGGGTTCATTAATACCATATTAATTAATTACTTAATAATGATTTAGTAATTAATACCACATCAATACCACATTGATAAGAAAAAAGAAAAAAATCTGAATCTCCATATTGTTTTCCTTTAGGATTGGGATGAAAAAACAATAATAGCTTATTTCCTCCTTAAACATATGCTTATTTTTATCCATAATGCTTAAATATATAGGTATCTCTTTTTTATTTGAGTGTGAAGAATGAAGACTTGTAAATTCATTGGACCTTGAGAGTGTCTAGACAGGATTTTGGTAAGTATACTTTTAATTTGTCCAGCTAACCAAAACTTATAACAAAACATGTTATAAACAAAAAATAAATGTTGGTAAACAATTAGATCAAAATATTAATTTTTAACTTAATATTTTATTTTTGGGACAGAGAGAGACAGAGCATGAACGGGGGAGGGGCAGAGAGAGAGGGAGACACAGAATCGGAAACAGGCTCCAGGCTCCGAGCCATCAGCCCAGAGCCTGACGCGGGGCTCAAACTCACGGACCGCGAGATCGTGACCTGGCTGAAGTCGGACGCTTAACCGACTGCGCCACCCAGGCGCCCCTATTTTTAACTTAATATTTAATTGTACCTGAATGCCTAGATGATAGGCCTAAATTAAGTAAATTAAATAGAAAAAAAGTTCTCAAAGTAAGAAAAAATATAGTAGATAGTAAGAAAAAACACAAAAGTTTAAAAGAATCTGAAAATTGTAAATCATCCTAATAGTAGAGATTATCTCATGTAATTGAATAAATTACACTTCTGAAAAGCCTAAAGCATGAAAATCAAAGAAAATAAAATTATTTCAAACTAAAAATTATTAAATGTCAAGAGCAATTCAAAAAGATGAATCCAGCCGTATATCTCTAAATAACTTGACTGTTGATTACCTGAAGCATTGTCTCTTTCTATTTCTTCAAAGCAGATAGAATAATTAAACCACTTAGAACTTTTGCTCTCTGGTATGCTTGATTTGTAAATTCGGAATTTTTGAAAAAGGAAAAGATGGATAAAGATACATTCACTTGCAAATTTACACATTTTCGAAGGATATCTATTGATTTAATTGGTAATATTCCACTTTAAAACATTCAAACAGCATTCTTTCGCTCCCATTAGAGAACAAAATGCATTGACAGAAACATCATAGCCTCTAGGAATCTTGGGAGTACACTGACTTGTTAATGAAGCAGTCAATCTCCAACTGCCTAGACAATGTAGTATTTAAGAAGGAAGGAGTTCTGAGGTGCCTGGGTGGCTCGGTTGGTTAAACCTCTGGCTCTCCATTTTGGCTCAGGTCATGATCTCATGGATTCCCTCACGGGCTCGTGAGTTGGAGCCCCACATCGAGCTCTGAGATGACAGTGCAGAGTCTACTTTCTGCTCCTCCACCCCCCAAAACAAAGAAATAAAACTTAAAAACAGACATACACACACACACACAATAAAGGAGTTCTGTTGCATTTTGCAGTATGGGTTCCTAGGATTGCCATGAGTATGAAGCTGTGCTCATAAACAAATAAGCACTGCATGTATGTGTGGCTCATAGAAACAACCTCATTAAATATCAGTCACACCTGTTTACACAGTTCTTCAAACAGAACCTGTCAGCATCTGGAGAGAAAAGATGTCATACAGTATTGTTGAAACAGTGACTGTTACTTAAGAACTGCTTATTCTAAGACAGATTTTGACTCCCACAGGATAATGTGCCTCTTCCCTAGCTAATTGCCGCAAACCAACTTACCACCCTTCTCTATGAGAACATGGGCATTGTGTTTCGGGCAGCACTGCTTAGGAAGTCTCCCTGTACCTAATGAAGCAAGCTAGACCTCCCTGTGGATGAAGGCACGTCAGGGGAAGTAACAACTCTCCGGGAAAATTCAAGGGAGGTCAGCAGTTGTCAAAGTAAAACTTGCAGTAGACGAAGTTAAACAGGCAAAGAAGACTAATCAAGACAGTACAGGAAAGAGTATGAAATGAAGTCCTTAAAACAGAGGGCTGGAGAGTTTATTAATAGCAGAAGTGGTGGTAGTGATGGAGTCAAAGTCCACCATAGGCCAGTCATAGGCCTCTGTTTGCTAATTGGCTTTACCTGAAGGAGAAATGAACTCTTTTCCATCTTTATGACCAGAGGTAGTTTTACAACTTGGAGCGAGGTACCCACTGAAGATAAGCTCCTCATTTCCTACAGAAACTGGGAGATAGGGATCTTATAAAATGGTCTTCCCACAAAATTGTGATACCTTTTTTTTTGGTCTTTACTATTTCACCACATGAATCACAGGTTACTCCTTTTGCCTGTGTACAAAATCTTCCCTGCTTCTTTTAGAACTTTTTCCCACATTTTTATAACTGTTTCTTATAATGTCAGTGCTATGGTCTGAGCACTGAAGTGTTTACATCCTCCTAAAACTCATATTTTGAAATCCTAACCCTCAAAAGTGATGGTATTAGTAGTGAGGCCCTTGAGAGGAGATTGGATCATGAGGGTGGAGTCCAAATGAATGGGATTAATATCCTTATAAAAGAGAACCCATAGCTCTCTACTGCCTTCCACCAGGTAAGGATACAAAAAGAAGTCTATAACCCAGAAGAGGGCCCTCACCTGACCATGCAGATGCCATGATTTCACACTCCAGTCCCTAGAACTGTGAGAAATAAATTTGTTGTTTATAATTCACTCGTCTGTAGTATTTTGTTTTAGCAGTGCAAAGAGACTAAGACAGTTGGTAGTGATATACAACATATTCCCTGAACTCTGACCCAACTATGATTCCATTCTCACTAATATGATATAAAAACCTGCAGCTTACAAGGGAGCTGGGAAGAAAATACTGCAGAAGTGTGGAAGTTTAGAATACAGCTTGGAACTTAAACTCTACATAGTAATAGCTATTTAAGAATTGCTTTAATAAACCAATTTTGTGCTATCTTTATCTACAGAGGAAGATCCATTAATCTGTAACTGGGACAGGATATATCTCTCCTACCACAGCAGGAAGTATATTGAACTGGGTGAGGAGATACAGGGATTTGAAGATGTACTATATCTTAAATATTATCACATATATACTTTGTTTTGATACTGAGTTTACTTTGATACTACTTGCTTTAATATTAATTTAGCAAACCAAAAGAAAAGCACTCTATCACATATATATTTTGTTCTCAAGCCATGCACACACACACTCACAAAGGCACATACACATACAGAGAACTTATATTGAATATTTCATATGTGCATAATCTGTGTTTTAATCTACTATAATTTTCCTTTTTTATTGAATTCTTACATCAAAATAAGCACAATTAGAGTGTAAATTCTTTGAGTTTTCACAAAAGCAGCACCTTGTAACCTATACTTCTTCCAAGATAATTTGTTTTTTTTCATCACCCAGAAAGTTCCCTCAAGCCCTTTCTCTGTCAATCACTACACTCCTAGAGAGGCAACTTCTATGCAAGTTTCTATCACCATGGATTAGTTTTGCTTGCTTCAGAAATTTATGTAAATAAAATCATACAGCTTGTGCTTTTCTTTAAAGTTTATTTATTTTAAGAGAGAGAGAGAGAGAGAGAGAGAGAGAGAGAGAGAGAGAGGCAAATAGAGAGGAATGAGAGAGTGAGGGAGAAAGACTCCCAGCCAGGCTCCAGCCAGCACGGAGTCTGATGTGGGGCTCAAACTCATGAGCCGTGAGATCATGACCTGAGCCAAAACCAATAGTAAGACACTTACCCGAATGAGCCACCCAGGCATCCCTAGCTTGTGTTTTTATGGGTCTGGCTTTTTACCCTCAATATAATGTTTTTGAGTTTTAACAATGCCATTCTATTTGTTAGTAGTTTGTATGAATATATTCCAATTTGTTTGTCTATTCTCTTGTTTGTGGTAATTTGGGTTGTCTCTGGTTTTTAATTAATGTAAAGGAAATTGTTATGAATATTTTCATGAGTTTGTGAGTAAAACTTGTACTTCCCTCTTCCTTTGGATTTGTATCTGTGAATAGAATGGTTTAGTTGTAGAGCAGGCTTATGTTTATAGGAAATCATACATGGTTTTCAGCAGTGGTTGTGCTATCGTACAAATCTGCCAACACTGTGTAAATTCCTGTTTCACATCCTTACCAATATTTGATGTGTTTAGTATTTTTAAGTTCAGGCATTCTATTGAGTAGTATTGGGTTTTGAGTTTACATTTCCCCAATAACTAATGATTTTGAGATATTTTTCATGTGCTTATAATACATATTAATGTGTCCTTTTCAAATTATCTATTCAAATTCTTTGTTCCTTTTCATTTAGCTGTTTTCCTTCTCCTTGTTATTGACTTTTAGGAAAGCTCACTATATATTCTGTGTAAAAATCTTGTCAGAAACTTATATTACACTTATGCTCTGCCACTATGGCTGGCCCATTCATTTTTCTAAGCATCTATTGACAAACAGAAATTCTTAATTTTGATGAAGTTCAATTTTTTTACTGGTTAGTACTTTTATTTATGTTTATTATATTATTAGGTAAATTTCAATATTTTCCCTATATATATAGACAGTTGGAGAAAAGACAATCTTTGTAATTTAAAGCCAGTATGTTATTTACATGTAGAAGAAAAGCATGGATCAATAAAATAGAATAGAGACCAGAGGTAGAATCTCACAGATATGATCAATTATGACTTTGAGCAAACATGCCAAAGTGCTAAAATGGAGAAATAATAGTCTTTTTATTGAAATGTTTGTAGAACAATTGAACATTTTTTTTTAAAAAATGTACTTCAGACCTTACCTTGCTCCACATGCAAAATCAGTTTGAATATGATCACATGTTGATTTGGTATAAAATTCAAGGAATAAACAACAACAAAAGTCTCTATGATCTTCGTGTAGGCAAAGTTGTTTGTATTTATTTATTTATTATTTATATATATATATTATATATATATAAATTTATTATTTATATATTATATAATATATATATATATATATAATATATATATATATAAAATTTATTGTCAAATTGAATTCCATACAACACCCAGAGCTTATCCCAACAGGTGCCCTCCTCAATGCCCATCACCCACTTTCCCCTCCCCCCCTCCCCCATCAACTCTCAGTTTGTTCTCAGTATTTAAGAGTCTCCTATGGTTTGCCTCCTTCCCTCCCTGTAACTTTTTTTCCCCTCCTTCCCCCACCCCCCTGCCCCTGTCTTCTGTTAAGTTTCTCAGGATCCAAATATGAGTGAAAACATATGGTATCTGTCTTTTTCTGCCTGACTTATTTCACTTAGCAACACTCTCCACTTCCATCCACGTTGCTACAAATGGCCAGATTTCATTCTTTCTCATTGCCAAGTAGTATTCCATTGTATATATAAAGCACATCTTCTTTATCCATTTGTCACTTGATGGACGTTTAGTCTCTTTCCATAATTTGGCTGTGGTTGAAAGTGCTGCTATAAACATTGGGGTATAAGTGCCCCTATGCATCAGCACTCCTGTATCCCTTGGGTAGATTCCTAGCAATGCTATTGCTGGGTCATAGAATAGATCTATTTTTAATTTTTTGAGGAACCTCCACACTGTTTTCAGAGTGGCTGCACTAGTTTGCATTCCCAACCGCCAGTGCAAGAGGGTTCCCATTTCTCTACATCCTCTCCAGCATCAATAGTCTCCTGATTTGTTCATGTTAGCCACTCTGACCAGCATGAAGTAGTATCTCAGTGTGGTTTTGATTTGTATTTCCCTGATGAGGAGTGACATTGAGCATCTTTTCATGTGCCTGTTGGCCATCTGGATGTCTTCTTCAATGTCTGAACTTCTAATAAAGAAGACGGTGAACTTCTTTTCCAATATTCTATTTCTAATTTCTAGAATTTTAATTTGATGGTTTTTTTTTCTGTTGAAATCTCTCTTTTTACTCATTATGTTCATTTGCTTTATGTTTTGAGCATATTTATAATTAATTATAAAGTCCTTGCTTGACAATTATAACATCTGGTTTATCTTTGAGTTTATTGCTATTGAATTATTTTTCTCATACTTATGTTTCACATTTTCATAATTTTTACAAACCTGGTAATTCCTCAGGTGTTAGGTATTGTGCATACAATGTTATTGAGTCTATTTGCTCATATCTTTTTTTAAATAGTGTTGAACTTTGTTGTGTTGGGTAGTTATTTATTGATCGATGAGCTTGATCTTATTGAGGTTTGGCTTTGTCAGGTCACACCTTATGTAACTGTCACTCTGTTTCTGGTTTGAGCCTCAATTTCTCTGAGGTCTTTTCTAAATATTCAGCAAGCTCTCTCCAGTGTGGCTGTTTGGACCTACAGTATCCTCCAGGACTGAGATTTCTGTATCATTGTTGATGAAATCGTGAGGTTCCCTTGTTTTTTGACCCCAGCTCACAGAATCTTATCACATTCATGTAGGGCTTATCATTTAATCAGAATTGCAAGGAAACCTCTCTCCAGCTTTCTGGAACTGCTTATGTATATAGAGCTTTCTTCAGAAACCAGCCTAAATTCCAGCCACATCCACAGACAACCCTCTGATCTGTATTTCTTCCATCCATTAGAAACACTGCTTTTTGTTTGGGCTCAATCTTTTTTTTTGCTATGCTATGGATATTTCTCTCATTTAGAATATTGCAATGAATGTGAAGTTTGCCTTATTTTTGTTGTTGTTGTGACATAAAAAATCACATCTCCATGTTCAATACCTTAAAACATTAGTTCATTTATATTTTGCTGTTCTTTAATTATTTATGTTAGTAGGCTAAATTGGAAATACGTAGTCATGACCAAAACTCAGTATGTTATTTTTCATTTAATCTTCATATTGCATCACCTTTGTATAACAGCTTAAGAAAGATTAAGAAAGAAGTTATGTGAGACTAGATTAGTAAATACACCAGTCTGATTCCCAAACACAAAAGCCCAGCTTTTTGTGAAGTTGATTTTAGTTTACTTTTTTTTAAACTGTAGTTATGATTTGGAAACTGTTCTCATTTTTTTTTCAAAGATTCCTCTTACAATGAATGGGGTAATATGTTCAGATTCAGCATAAAAGGGGCTACTTAAAGTGCAGTATGTTATTATGGTAATTATTTTCATAACTTTCTTTCTCTGAATCAAGAACTAAATAAAGGTCCCCCATAAACATAGGCTTGTTTTGTGTTTACTTGCTTATGTGTCTGGTCTTGCTGTGGGATTATCCCTTAATTACAAGTTTAGCCTTGGCAGCCAAGATGAATATGAAATCATGTTAAACTCCAATCTGCCATTTCCCTTGTTCTTCTGCCAGTTAGGGTAGTTCTAATTGGGAAATAAATTTAAAATGCCTTCATGCGGATACCTTGTTGGAATAATTGCTATAAATGCAAAATTTACAAAAAGATATGTGATGCCAAGCAGCTAAAAGAAAATTAAGTAATTCATGTTATGAGACTTCAGAATTAGAAATGAGATGGCTTTTTTTTTTTTTTTTTTTACAGCATTCATTATACTTTGGTCAAAACAGTACATGGATGGCAGTGGGAATTTGACAATTACCAATATTTTGAATACTGATCAAAGGTACATAGTACATGAACCCATCCTTGAACATACACAAAAGTTGATGATAATTTTTCTAATGTTAAGTACAAAAATATCTGATATCTGCACTTCATGAAGTTTCAGTGTAAGTCTATACTTTCTATTAACTCATTTCCCAGAAGAATTAGATACATCTTAGCATGACACTGAAGATGCTGATGCTGTCTATAATAGTCATTAAATAGTTCACTTGATTAGTTGAAATTTAATTTGCACATAATGAAGCTGTAAGCATGAAAATAGAAGTACTAATTTAATGTTGTACATAATTCTATTATTAAAATAATAAAATGATTTTGCATAGAACCTTCTAATCAAAATATTGACCCTGGATGGATGGTACTTGTATTTCATAAAGGTGTTCCTTAAGGAAACCAAGAGGGAAATATACAAATAGTAACTCCAGATTTTGTCCTATGCATCTCCACTAAACAGCCTCACTTAAGACCTACCTTTTGGCTTCCTGAATAGTTAGATTGCATAATGGTGTTCAGTGTTTAAAAAGTTAAAGAAAATGATAAAAAATTGAATTTAAAATTTTCTCTTACTATGCCTGTGATCAATGAAGTCCAGGAATATTAAATCCCTTGCCCCAGCTCACATATTGAGTCCATGTGGATCTCCTTGCCTACTAATTTGGCATGCTTTTCACGAAAATACATTACTTCATTTGCACATACAATTGTCAGGTGTATTTCTCTTATTTTCGCAAGTGATTCCATTAATCCCCAATGATTGACTGTGTATTATTAGGGATTTCTAGATTGACTTTCTACCTTTGAAACTTATTAGTTCAGAGAAGCAATATGGTTGACTGATTTTTTCCTACTAAATTTATTTGATGATTTATTGAATGATTCATACTGGTTCTGATTTCTGTATAACTTTTCTGTTTAACCGTTCACATACTCATTTTGGGGGTATGGAAACAAAAATACTGAGATGTAAGTTTATATGGATATGTTTGAATAATTATTCATAGTATTGAGTTATTCAAGTTTTCTAATTTTAAGTTTAATTTTCAACTATTCTGCATCATTTTTTGTTTTATAATTTTATTTACTTATTTATTTGAATCTTGGATTTTAATCATATCAATATCAATGCAGTCTGAATCATGTTTACCAAAGCAAGTTTACTGTTGAAGATATAGTTTCAAGCAGCTTCTCTAGACATTGGTGGCCCTTTGGAAAATTTGGAAATACCTTCTGGTGATCCTCAGGCTGCTGACCTCACATTGATTTCCTTCTGACTGATGAAATTCTTTGTCTCGCGCTGCATCTCTGGCAAGCCCAGTTTTCAATGTTTCCATCCTGGGTTCTGGAGGTATTAGCAGGTTCTTTTCCACACAATACAAATAATAGTTCAACAAGAAGTTGGTCCTTGTTCCTCTTTGCCTGCCCACTCCTCCACGCTGTCTTCCCCCAGTGTTTTCTATAGTCGTGGCCAGGTAAGCAAGCCTCTTTCTTTATAGCCATCTGACAGTTTTGAGTTATTCTCTTAAGGTTTTCTCCCTGGATTAAGGAAAGGAGTCTGTTACATTCTTTCTCTATTTTTAGGAAAGATGAGTGGAAAGGTTGGCTTTATCTATTCAAAAACACACCTGCCCCTCCAAAAAGGCTGAACTCTTCTCATAGTGGTAAGGTGGAGATGCTTTGTTTTTCAGGTTCTGTTAAAATGGCACTCCTCTGCACCTATAGGGTGCTGGTTGCCCTCAACATATGGTGGGTCTCTGAACTTGATTGTGGGACATATGCCCTATGGTTTTAGCTGTGGTCCTTGATCATCAATTCAGGAAAAGTAAGGAAAAAGTTCTTTAGCACTTAATGTCACCTAGTTTGTACCTGTGTTTTTATTCTCCTCTTCTTCGCCTTTTAGTATTTTATAATTCTAATGGAGTCTCCACACTCAAAGATGCTTCATATATTTCAGTTACTTTTTCCCTTCACTAAATGTACAAAGTATTTATTTTCAATGCCCATTACTCCTTTGGATTTTTCAGAATAATAAACTGATTACATTTGCACAAAAAAAAAAGTAATTACCAAGAGAGTATGCAATTGTGAAGTTTAGGTTAAATTTAATATATTTTAAGTAGATTAGAAGCAATATATGGGTTGAACTCTCAAACTTAACTATGGAAACTCAACTCCTACACGAGTCCCAAGTCAATTACATGTATTTTTTTCCATAATAAAAGAAAAATCAATCTAAAGCTTTTTCTATGTAAAAATAGAGGCAACTTGTAAGGGAAAGGTCAAATATAATACAAAGCCAGTTTTTTAAAAACTCATTGAAATAAATACTTCAAAATATCAACATAAAATGTAAATACGATCCAGGTTTACTTTATTTTGTCAAACAAATTACTTTAAAAAATGCATTTAGAATATTTGACCCTTGTTTCAAGTATTCTTAGATAGACATAAGGCAGATTTCCTTTAAAAAAGGGCAGACATGTTTCATTTTTGTTCATTTCACTATTGTATGTGTATGTTCCAAATTTATTCTACATCTTGAAATATGAAAGAATAACTTTAAACCATAATATTTGAAAATACTTTGTTTTGGAAAATTGATAGCAGTATATTTTTCTGAATTCATTTCCCACATGATTCTCACATAAGATGTTTGACTTATGGATTTGTATTTGACATATATGAGCAGGAATATCACAAAATAATACTAAGTGCTATGACTTAATGGGAGAAGTCAGCAAACTAAAGCCCTCAGACCAAACCTGGCCCTCAGTTGTTTTTGTAAGTATTTATCGGGACACAGCCAGACCTATTCACTACATATTGTTTATGACCTCTTTCATGTTACAATAGCTGAGGTGTGTCGTTGTGACAGAGACTATAGGTTTGCAAAGCCTAACATTTTACTGTATGTTCCTTTATGGGAAAAAAATCCTGTCCTCTGCTCTTTGAGAATATTGTAATTATCCCTACTTTACACAACAGATAACTGAATCTCAGAGAATTAAACATATGGTCTAGAACACAAAGCTGGTCAATTACAAAATGTGTTTACTGTCCAAATGAGTTTGACTTTAAGAGATACAAGGGGTTAGCTACTAAGGAAAGGACATGGGTATTCCAAAGAGTGCAACATAATATTTGGTGGAAATATTTGAAGAACACTAAGAAGGGTGAAAGTCCTTTTTTGGAGGTAGGAGGGTGATATGTCTTATAAATGGGAAGGCCTAGGATATGGGGCTAGTGCAGAAGGTAGGAGCAGATTATAAATAAAAGGCTCTGTGACTAAGATAATGTATTTGATCTAGATGCTTTAAATAGATGAGCAACACAGTAATCTTTGTATTTAAGGGTTTCAGTCTGGTAATATTATGGGACATGAAGTGAAGTCAGGCCATTTTAGGAGCAGTGTGGTTACCAAAGGGATATTAGGAAGAAGTGATTAGAGCATTATACATTGATGGTTGTATTAATAAAGATTATGGGATGCTGTGCATGAATGAACTGGAGTAACTATGAGAAGTGTAGAGTGACCACAGACATCAGGCTTAAATGGTAAGTTGGATGACTGTGCCTCATGCTGTGATAGAATTTGCAATTTGAAGATAACACAAGAGGAGTTCCAGTTCGGAGTGGGAGGAGAGGGTTAATTCTCTTTTGGAAAAGTTGGGTTTAATGGTCCATTTTATTTATTTATTTATTTATTTATTTATTTATTTATTTTGAGAGAGAGAGAGAGAGAGAGAGAGAGAGAACAAGAGTGAGGTGGGTGGCAGAGGGAGAAGGAGAGAGAGAATCCAAGCAGGCTCCACATCCAGCATGGAGCTCCATGCAAGGCTTGATGAGGGGCTTGATCCCATGACCCTGGGATCATGACCTGAGCCAAAATCAAGAGTCAGGTGCTTAACCAACTGAGCCGCCCAGATATCCCTTTCCATTAGTTTTTAAGTTACTTTGTAGCTACTTGGTAGGAAGTTAGCTATTCACATCTGAGGTTTCCCTGAATGTTTTTAACTGAGCATATAGACTGTAGTCATCCAGTGATGTCACATTTAAAGCAAGACTAATACAGAGCCAGGTCACTTTGGTAAGGAATATTGGATGACCTCCATTTTGCCAGATCAGGTGCATGTTTGAGTGTGAAACTTTTAATTTCTGTGTGTGTGTGTGATTTAATTTATTAATGTCCTGGTCTGAATGTATAATTTGTTGTTGCTGGCATTCTTAAACCAAGAGTTAAAATAGCCTTAACTACCTTACTTCATGTTTTTGTAACTTCATGTAAATATATAAGGCAATTTTAAGCAGTCTTAACTATTCCATGGAGGGGTAATAGATTATATAGGCTAGGAAGGGCAGATTGGTGGAAGAGGTATTCTGTCCCATAAGGGGCAAATAAAAGTGAAAGAGTCCATGATGATTATCAGAATGGAGAAGCTAGAAAACTATGAAGAAAATTAGTATATGGGGAGGTTATGATAAGAAGGGAACAGAGTATTTCAAAAGGAAGAATATAGTAAAAAATAGCAAGTGTACGAGGCCCAGTTTTTATAAATGTTTAGTTACAAGTCTTTTTTCCAATTCCTTAGATCACAATTACTTGGTGAAGGATTCATGCCTTATTAGTTTTGTATCTCAAGGAAAGCCCACACACAATAGGTGTTTAATGGCTTTTTCATTACATTAAAACCTGATAGAAATGATTAACATTTGCCACACAACTCTGCCATCAATTTTCTTCTTTGTCATTACCAAACCTAATAAATTAACTACTTTAAAATAAAAAAATATGCCTTGGATATTCTTGGATCTTAGTGCAAATAGACCTTCTGTTCATAGTAGATGTTTCATCAAATGCATTGAGTAAACAAATCTACCTCAGACAAGTTATCATCTGAATTTCTTAATTTTGCTGTCAAATGGTAAATGGGTAGAAAAGAAAACTTGATTGTCTGAAAAGAGAAGTTTTCAAATCACCTATATAAATCAAATTTAGAAAATTAGAAAAAAAGCCCTAATCTCATTTCTATATAAACACTACATATGAAATGTGAATGGATATTGATATTCTAAATAATACTGATTACAGAAGTAATATTTTATACATTCATTAATATTGTATCTCACACATTGAAAGAATACTACTAATGGGACTTACTTATAAAACAACTTTATTTTATCTCCCACTATGCTTTTAAGTTTATTCAAGAGAAGAGATATTCTTCCTGCCATGGGATGACATTTTTGGTCACACTCAGGCAGTATAAGAGTATTTCAGGTGAGTATTAAGAACATCCAACTCATCTAATAAGTAAGATTTACCTTCCAAATTCAAGCTCTTCCCAGTCTCCCTGTCCTGGCCTATTATTGTCCAGAAGTCTGCACTAAGAGACCATACATGTGTGTTCTTACCTCTCCTCAGAACAGGGTGAGTTGATTTGAAATGGGCAAAGGCAAGGAGGATCATAGTTGAAGAGGGCAGCGTAGTTGTATCATTGGAAACTAGCACAGTTCTACGCACTTTTCTTTTTTCTTTTGAGTTGTATCACAGCTTCTTCAGAGTTTGGCTCCTGTGTCACTAAGAATCCCTCACTTACACTTGTAAGCCCTTACATGCAGGCCAATGCAACTCTCTTCTGGCTGATCGTTTAATGCTTTTCAATCACTGAGAGTCCTGTGAGTTCCTGATTGTCTCTCAGGTTAGGTCTCTTCATTTCTTAAGATCAGTATCAACAAGAAGACACATTGTCCCTCTCTTGTGGATGGCCACAGGATGCATCCTCTGCTCTACAAGGCCACTTTTTTTTCAACAGCTAACCAACTCACCCTTCATCTTTTAATTTCCCAGCTTGGAGTCAGAAACTTTTTCTAGGTTTGACCTGTGTGTCATCACAGAAATTAGTAATCGGTTGCCAACTTGATAATTTAGAAATTTTCAGTATAGTTTACCACCTCATTTTGGAATAAGATTTCCATTGCACTTTAATATATTAGTGAAAGTCCCATTTTAATATTTTATCACTATAATATGAAGTAATAATAGATATAGATTCTTTCAGAATACCAAAATCAATATTTCTCAGATACATTTTCAGGGGCAGATTAGACATTTAGCAATGTCTAATTCATTAATTCATTTAGTTATGGCTGATTTTGATATACTACTTTTCAAAAATTAAACTTATTCCATTCCGACATTCAAAAGAATGTTTGATAAGGACAGAATATGAAAATAAGTGTGGTAGAAATGTTGTCCTTTAAAAAAAAAGGATAAATATTCAGGAAAATTCATTTAAATAGCCTTTTTATCTTTAAGAATGTCTAGGTTTTTTGCTGAAAGCCAAGTCCCTGTGTTATGATTTGACATTTAATGTTCTCAATAAAATCAGTGTTAACTAGATAAAATACATGTCAGTTTGGGGAAGTTCTGCCCTGATAAACTCATATCTTAGCTATTTTATAAAAGAAAAAGAAATCGTTTTATAAGAACAAGGAAAGCATTACTTAAGTTTGCAAAGAAGCTATATTCTGAATCGTCTTAATTTCATTTCTGAAATGTAATTAGAAGTTGTTGATCTTCTCTTTCAGTCACTGATAGTTAAAGCAGAGGACAACGTAGAAATTAACATATAATCTTCAATACTTACAATGAGTTCCAGTGCTTCTATTATGCCCTTTGATTGCTATGTTCTGAATATTTTTGTCCCTCCAAAATTCATATGATAAAATTCTGTACACTCAAAGGTTAGAAGGTAGAGCATTTGGGATGTGCCTAAGTCATGAGAGTAAGGCCTCATGAATGGGATTTGTTTTCTGTATTTTTTTAAAAAAAATTTTAATGTTTATTTATTTTTGAGAGAGAGACAGAGCACAAGTGTGGCAGGGGCAAAGAGAGAGGGAGACACAGAATCCAAAGCAGGTTTTAGTCTCTGAGCTGTCAGTACAGAGCCCGGCGTGGAGCTCAAACCCACACACCCTGAGATCATGACCTGAGCTGAAGTGGGATGCTTAACTGACTGAGCTACCCAGGCGCATCTCATGACAGAGATCCCACAGAGATCCTTACTCCTTTAGACCATGTGAGGACACAGCAAGAAGACACTTGCAATGAACCAGGAACAGGATCCTCAACAGACAGAACCATCTGGTGCCTTGATCTTAGACCTCCAGCCCCCAGAACAGTGAGGAATAAATTTCTGTTGTTTACAAGCCACTTAATCTGTGGTATTTTGTTATAACAGCCTGAATGGACTAAGACAGTTGTCTAGAGGTAAATATATTTCACATAAATCCTATGTGGAGAGAGTCACAATGTATTTTGGTGTAATCAAAAATAATACTACCGTAATAATAAATAACTTAATGCAATGTCTAATGCATAAAAATGTTAACATTCTTTTCTAATTTTCCACATGGCAATCATATTTTTAACAATAAATGGTTCTTATAATTATAAAAACAGATCCTCTTAACAGATTCTCTTGCAAACTGTCACTGATATGTCTACTATTATGATTGCTATGTATAACACTTGAACTAAAAACTCATACTTAAATAAAAATTCACTATAGTTATAAAATATTAAGAAGTATATAATATATAATATATATGAATAAAAGAAGCATATGGCTGGAGAACTGAAAAATTGTTTCAGAGTTTTGTAAAGGTAATGCCAACATCCCACGGGGAGTTTTATTGCAAAAATGTTACAATTTATCTCATTTCTCAGATGTTTGTATCTAGTGTGATGCTGGTTCAAGCTCAGGCGTGGCTACAGATGGTGTGAAGGGATGATCTGATTAATTTTCCATAAATATAGCCCCTTCTTTCTAACACAGTGTTTACTACCCATGCACATATGTTCACACACACACGCACGGACACACACACACAGCAAAAACAAGGAGACAAAACTATGTAATAAGGTGAACTGGCACAGCATGAACTGACCATTCATGGCTGCCCTTAACAGCTTGATAGTTATTTTCTCTGTCTCCTTCTTGTTCCCCTCCTCTTCCTCCTCTTTCCACCACCTCCTTACCCTTCTTTTCTCTTGCCCCCTTCCTCCTCCCTCCTCCTTCTCCTCCTCTTTCTCTTACTCTGCTTTTCCTCTTTCTTCTCCTTTTATTTTCTTTAACCTCCCCTTGTCTCTCCTCTTGCACCCACCTTATCATTGGAAGAGACAAAGGATTCAAGTCTGAGGAATTAAAAGCCAATTTTGGGTATTAAGTATGCAACTGGAAGGCTGAAATCATAGGCACTGCCTATAGAGAGACATAATCTCCTCTAAAGAGTACTCAGGAGCTCAGCTGTGTTTTTGAATTACTAAATTCTCTCCAACTCCCCTCTCCCTCGCGGCCATCGGAGACTTTGAAGCTCTAGTGTCTCAGTCCAGGCTGTGTCTTTGCTCAGAACGCTAAATTAAATCAACTTCTGGAACCAGCAAGGCCACTACACTCATATGAAACCATCCTTTTGCATATAGTACAGCCTCCTTATTGCACACACAGCATCACGGACCTTGACAAAAATGTGATTATTATATTGTCTTATTCATAACTATAAATTTATGATACGTTCTTTTAATTTATCCTATATATTTGATTATATAATAATTTATTATCACATTATATTATATAATAAAATTATTTTAATAGATATTAAGTATACATAAAAATCCTTCTCAGTTTTCACTTGTGATCTCCTAATCCCTCCCTTTGACAAAAAGATGTTTTCCTCCAAGCACCTTGTTTCAAAACTTCCTTAGGCCAACATCTTTAAGCAATAGAAAAAATTAATACTGTAGCTCACCAGTTCCTTTATGGTGAAATTCTGCTTACTCTGTTACCATACCAGTAACTCTAAAATTTTGATTAATGATGAAAAACTCATTCCCTTTTTTTGACTTTGTATTAACGTATTTGCTAGCTTTCAATTTTCCATTTCTCAAGACAATGCCTCAAGCTTTAATACATTATTCAGCTTTATATTTTCCAATATGAAATCTTGCTACCACAATTTTCCTAAATATATAGTTAACTCTCAAATATTCACTCAAATACCAAGCCCCGCGAGGTGTGCAATGTAATATGGGTAGATAAGATTAAAATCCTGACTCTAAACACTTTTCCATTTATATTTTAAAAAAATTTTTTTTAATGTTTATTTATTTTTGACAGAGAGAGAGAGAGAGAGAGAGAGAGACAGAGCATGAGCAGGGAAGGGGCAGAGAGAGAGGGAGACACAGAATGTGAAGCAGGCTCCAGGCTCTGAGCTGTCAGCACAGAGCCCGACGCGGGGCTTGAACTCACGGACTGTGAGATCATGACCTGAGCCGAAGTCGGACGCTCAACCGACTGAGCCACCCAGGCGCCCCTTACATTTATATTTAAATATGTATATATTTTTCTGTTTTTTCACATTCACTCAAAGCAGATAAATAACAAGTAAAGTAATCCACACTGAAGAACTAATAGATTTATTGCACTCCATCTGGTTCCCTGTTGCTCTCCCTTACCCAACGCTTACATGAATGTTATTTTGCATAGGAAATGAGCTACTTTTCTCTCTGTCTGGTGCAACATTTTTTCTCTTTAAAATGTTCTCTACAGGTAGTTATAAGGAGCTTTTAAGTACAGGAAGTAAACAGAGCACATCAAGAAGTCAAGACGTTTTAACTGCATTTAGTGAGTAACATAGATATTAATAAATTCAGTATTTCGGTAGAATTGCTTTGTCATACTTGAAAATAGACTGTATTCCATTTTCTTAACTGCATAAAATCCCCATAGAAAGTGAGGCAAGCTGAAAGAAATGTACTATATAGCTTCAAAAGTAAGGTGCACATTGAGTTAAAACCTAATGAGATTCAATTCTAGAATTTGGAGGATAATGGAGCCAAAAAACAATCAAGTGTATTATACATTTCACTGTTGTTTTTCCTAAGATAGTTTGCTTCAATTATGAGTCCATTTGGTGCATCTATAAAAATCCACCAGCAGGGCTCTCCCTTGCATTATAATTTAGAAACAAATAATTTATTTTTTTATTTCCTTGGAAGACAATATAACCCCTGAAAGCCCTAAAAAACTAAATATATTGAATTTTCAAAGTGAATGACTAATGTTTACAACCTTATACTTGCTTGTGCTATTTTTGATCAATTCATCATTAATCTAGTAGTGTTATAAATATGTTATTTAATATTAAAATCTATATTTTTTTCTTTTAGTTTAAAAAGAATAATAGATCCAAAAATGTACACACAAAAGTTTGTAACATTATTAAATGAAAATTGAAAAGAATGCCCATATTTATGGCTAGCTGTTAATCTTTTGAGCATGTTGTTATTTTCATCATGAAACTAAAAACTTCACACTAAATTGTGTGTTTTTGCCTTTTTTTCTCTTTTGAGATAAAGTAATGGGCTTACTCGTTTCTCTTATGACAAAATGATTAGTCATGTGTTCAAATCACTGTGTAATACCTGGGTAATAACAACATATAATGGAAAAATGAATTATGGAAAAAAGTCTGGCAGTGAAGTCAAAATAACCTTGTCATTTGACTCGGCCGATAGTATCTCATTGGAATTATTCTACTTGCACTAAGCTTCATAGCCCTGCATGGGTTCTTGTCTCCTATATTTTCAGAGAGTTTCTCCTTGCTGGGAAATATTTTTATATTTCATCCTTTGGAGCCCAATCACTTGACTGACTCTTTCAATATCATATCTCCATTATTTCCAAGAGTGAAAAATATTTATTTGATGTCATAATTGCAGAGTCATTTCATATATTTTACATAGCTGTTGAGTTATAAATTGGTCTCAAAGAGCCCTAGTTGAATGTATCTTAAGACTAGATGTTGTAACAAGCAAACTGATAGATTATTTACCTACAATTCATGTGAGTACTTGAAGTTCTAAAGGGATAAGAACATAACATGATAAGGGAGCCTAAAAGGTTATGGATCTATGGCCAGACATTTATATGGTATCAATATATTCTGGGTAATGAAAGATGCTATCAACATCAGGGGATGTATGAAAAGAAGTAATGGTTTTCAGAGCAGCTTGATAATGTTATTCAGGTATATATGTTAGAAATGACCCTAGTGCAGGGATTTTTATGTGATAGTTACTTTAGCTATAGTCCACAAGGGCAATACATGGTGACAAATCAATGTGTCTTTGTTTCCATCTATGTTGTCTCTGAACCATTTATCAGTTCTGCTACTGAGAGTCTGATCACATCTAGGAAAATGAGCCTAAGGTAAAACATTTTCTCTTTTGTGTGAGTAACACTTCTCTGCACTACAGATTCAGTGTGGTGCAAAGAATTAGCTTGAATGTAAAAAAATAACTCACTATCAAATATGCTGAAATTCAGACAATTACATTTGTATACATCTTTTTAGTTAAAAAAGACAAATATAATACATTTAAATAAATGTGCACAAATGGAAGATAATAAATGGGCAATAAATAATAAATTTAAACAAACAATAAATTTAAATAAACATTTGAAGTAATGATGTATGGACCTTCCTTGAAGGTTACGTTTTAAATTTTGGCCAAGCAAAATGAATAATTCAAAGTTGTGTACCTGTGGGGCGCCTGGGAGTCTCAGTTGGTTAAGCATCTGACTTCAGCTCAGGTCATGATCTAGCTGTTCATTGAGTTGGAGACCCCCCATTGGGCTCTGTACTGACAGCTCAGAGCCTGGAGCCTGTTTTGGATTCTGTGTCTCCCTCTCTCTCTCTCTCTGCCCGTCCCCCCCTTCACTCTGTCTCTGCCTCTCTCAAAAATAAATAAACATTAAAAAATTTAATAACAAAGTTGTGTACTTGTAATTTGCTTAGGGTGTTTGCGATAGTCATCCAGAACAGTCATGTATTTGGATGGACTTTGCAGTGCTCTTTTCTAGTGCATAAAGTGCACTAAAATAGGATGAAAGGCAATGTGTTAATGGACTTTATAGTAGATACCAAAACTACCTCCCCACTCCTTTTTGCAATCATTTTAATCTCTTACCTATAACAATGATATATAAGTAATCAACAATTACCCAACCATTAAATTCTTATGCTTAAGAATTTTATTGTGATTGGATTGATGACTGTGGGAAGATAAATGAACAGATTATAAAAGTGTTAGCAGTTCAAACAAGAGGCTGTCTCATCTTCAAGAGTTAGAGAATGTCTTCATAGTACACAAATTTCGGCATGTAAAGAAATCTTAAAATTCATCTAGGAAGATTGTTTGTTACCTTTTCAGAAATTCCACCCCTGTTCCCTAGAAATGTCTACCTCAGGCTCAGCCAACATCTAAATTTATACTTTTTTGATCATATATGTCTGTACTGTTCATGCAATATCCCTTAGCCACATGTTGCTATTTAAATTATTTAAATGAATCAAATTGAAATGAAATTTAAAATTCTGTTCCTTTGTCATACTAGGCTACTTTCAAGTGTATAATAGTCACATGCAGCTGGTGCTGGCATATTGAATGGTGCTGATATGGAAGAATAATTCTTTTATATGAAGCCCTTTCATAGATCTCCTTCAGGCTTTCTTTTCCAACTTAAGCCTCCTGAATTTATTTCAGCTATGCCTTTTGCCCTCAACTACTGGCCCTTCACTTGGGAATATAATTTTCATGAGCCACTGTTAACTTGAATTCCTTATAGGAATTTCACCTCTACTAGCCTGCAATGCTTCTAGTCTTTGTTATTTCAGTCAATGGAAAACATTCATACAATTGCTCTAACCATGATCATCAGTAGTATTCTTGATTACCCACTGTCTCCCACATTGAGAAGTTCTGCCATTTCTAGTTGCAAAATAAATATGGCAGGTCTATCCTTTCTCTTGTCTACATGGCCATGGACCCCCGTCTAGTTCAAGCCACCATCATCTCTAGGTCTGAATGAATATAACGTTTTTTTTTTTAAATCTCTGTATTTATATTCTTGCCCTCTAAACCATTTTTTTTTGCATGTTAGCTATTATAAACATTAAAGATAAAAGTCACAACCCGCATCATCCTTGTGTCCTTGTGTAATCCACTATTTATTATCTTTGAAGCATAGCATATTATTCCATTAAGAAAACGTATGCAATGAATTGGTTGCAAGAAACATATCATAGTGGTTAAGAAAGAAGGCCCTCTATAAGCCTGTTTAGTTTAGAATCCTGACTTACTGGCAATGTGATTTTGAAGAACTTACTTAACTCTTGTCCCTCCAACTCATTCCCTCCTTGTCAAATACAGATTGGAACAGTTCCTTTCTCAAAAGATTGTTGTGAGGCATAAATGAATTGATTTAGAATAGTAGCTGACATATAATAATTTCTCAGGAAATATTCAATATTATTCTTGCCATAAGAAAAAGGCACAGCATTATTCTCACTTATGCATACTCATTGCATTGTAGACTCAATGCCTACCCTCTGTTTAGTTTCTCTAACCTACTAAGTTTTTTACCAACTCACTCCAGATTTTCACTCAGAGCCTGAAATGCTCTCCCTTGTTTTCCCCAAACTGGCTTATGCTCAGTCTCATTTGGCTCATTGTTACCTTCTCAGTATACACTACCTTGAAATTCTAGGTTTGTATCTATCAGACTCTAAAATTATTTCATTTGATTACTTTCTAATCATTATCAGTATGTTCAATTAATTTTTTACCTATTTTCTTGCTAGGTGTCTGCGGTTCTCTCTTGTTCACATCTATTCTTTGACGCCTCATAGGTCATAGGTCATAATAAAAATTAATTGACTTATTCAATGCAAGCATGAATTAATGAGTATTTATAAACCCAAATTTTAAGCATATCATGACCAGAACACAAGACAGTGGTACAAAAATATTTTTACTCATTCTACAAGTTATTTTGTATAACAATATCACACTTTTTTGAGTATTTATTTATAGTGAGCTTATTCTGAATCAAAATCTTTGTATATTTTTTACACATGTGCAACATAATTTTGGATTTGAGGTTTAGTGTCTTCTTTAAAAAAATTTTTTTAACGTTTTATTTATTTTTGAGACAGAGAGAGACAGAACATGAACAGGGGAGGGTCAGCGAGAGGGATACACAGAATCTGAAACAGGCTCCAGGCTCCGAGCTGTCAGCACAGAGCCCGACGCGGGGCTTGAACTCACTGACCGTGAGATCATGACCTGAGCAGAAGTCGGCCGCTTAACTGACTGAGCCACCCAGGCGCCCCTAGTGTCTTCTTTAAAGAAGATATTGCTAAAGTTCATCTCATGGGACTAAAGCTATTGATGTATTTCATAAACTTGGTAATCATTTTCAGAATACAGTATTTGATATTTTTTGATAGATAGGCAAGAAATGACCTGTTAGCATTTCAAATATGAATATCTGCTAATAAATGGATAGTATTGGTGTGTAAGTGCTTATTTTCTCACGTGGAGTTGATGATATTTTGATTCATAACTTAGTGTCAACCTCACATATCTACCTATTTGCAGACAGAGAGCTAGAATCAGTAGATTTCAGAAATCTTGCAGAATAGCTTGCAGAATAGCTCCCAATGAGGTTGCTTATTACATAGAAACAGAAAAATGAGTTCCATCACCCCAGGCTCAGTCAAATCAAAAAGGTGTTAAAGTAAAAATTACAGAGTTAGCAGCTTATGTCATCTTAACCTCAAAGACCAGTAAGATATCCTTGTGAATTGTTAGATATGTGACTTCTCTTGTGTGGCGGCTAGAATAAGCAGTAGGTGAATTCCCATTCACTCTGGTCTTTACAGGGAGTAGAATAGAATGACATTGGATATATGAGAGGGGGAATTAAAACATCTTTTTTCCATCACTTAAAGTCATTCTTAAATATCATCCCTAATTAAAAAAATATATATTGCTTCTTCCCTCGCTATAGTTTACCATTTTCTCTCTGATATACATTATTTCAGATATCCACCACAAAAATAAAATGTCTTTATATGAGATCATTTTTTAAAAGCAAGGATTTATGTATAGGCTGAGAATAGTGTGAGATAACCAGGCCTTAGGAAAAATTGAAAACCTTCTAGTTGCATAGTGAAAAAGTTAATAAAGAGAGAGAGATGTGGAAGGAGATTGAAGACTATGGATTCAGACTACAGGTGATTAAGCTAGTTGGTGTAAAAGATACCACACCAGAGTGATGAACTGAGTGACCAGATATATCAAGCTACTTTCAACTGAACTGCCCCACTAATGAAAATGGACATAGGCTCTGGCTGTTGTTTTCTTATAAAAATAATAATCAACCATGAAAATATTTTGAAGCTCCATTTCATTTTTAACAGTGAAAGTAGCCTCAGGACATTTTTGTGCAATTGTTGATTATGCTCATTGAAAAAAAAAACACAGCAATTTGTAACTGAAATTATCTGTATCTGTATTTGATATTTTTAATGGTACAAGAGGTATTCACTAAATCATTATCTTATAACACTTGAATAAAGCAAATTAGATAAAATTTTAATAGGGAAAGTGGCACATCAAAAATGACACTAAATAATTTTCATTCTAGATCAAATATAAACAAATACAATGGAGTCATGGAAGTGAGCTTAATCATTTCAGATATCAAGGCTTAATTATGATCTTTAAACATGTTACATGCTATGGCTATCAAATTAAGTTGTACATCAGAATCCACACTGTTCTAGAGGTTACACATAAGCCTTTGTAAAACTTTGATTGTGGTTCTCACCATTTAATATTTAAGATAGCATGCAGTACCAAACTAAGTAAAATCACTGAACAGAAAAGATTGAAAAGATTAATATCAAATAAACTTCATCATACTGATGACAAATAGCTATCACAAAAATACTACAAAATGCTTTTAGAATTTTTATATATTCTATTTAATTCATTTCTCTGGATAATATCAATATTGCTACCCTGCAGAGTATCATTTTGTAAATCAAGAAAGTAATGCTTTATGTAATCCAATATAAACTATTGAGTTTATTCTTAAATGTTTATTTAAAAGTTTTTAAATAGTTTTATTATAAACAGTATAGTAGATATGAATATGAATAAAATATGTCCCTAACTTCAGTGAACTAAGTCTAGTAGGGAAGTGCAGGAGCAGGATGAACACCATTTTATTATATTTCATGTTCTCATTTAATGTTAAACATATGACATATTTATTATTATTTCAATCATAGCCAAGAAAAATTAATCTCAGAGAAAGTACTTGACTTACTTAAAATTCCAGTTGGTTTGAAAATATGGAAACAGAATTTGATTCCATATGTGCCTTGGTCTAAGGCATATGTTCTTTGAACTGTATTACATAGCCATCCACAAAGCCAAGGCTTATATCTCTATCAGCTAAAAGCATATGACATATAAGCAGATACTCAGTTTAAAATGAGATAGAGAGGCAAAGGAAAAGTTTCCTCTCTTCAGATAGAGCGGAAGAAACTTGGTGCCATCATGACTGAGGAAGGCTTAAGAGCTGCTAATCAGGAAGTTGGGCAATAAAGGATATGTGGAATTTTAGTAGGTAGACTGATAAGAAAACCACTTCTGGAGAGGTAGGAAGTGCATGGGAAAGAAACATGCCTTCCTTAAATATATTCTAGATATTTTCTGTGAGGAACATTTTAATAACAGATTTTCTGTGAAACGATGCTTTTATGCTTATATGAAAGTCATTTACCTGCTCTATGGGGGCACTACCTGCATAAATAGTGCAATACTCAATGGCTAAAGTTTGTACAGTTGTATTTCATATAATTGTTGATCAGACAGAAAACTAACCCTTGCTTAGTAGACTTACCTTCTAGGGTGGTAATGTTCTTCTATTTCTTAAGCTTTGGAAGAAAATGGTTTAACTTCTACAGCAATACCTATCGGAGCCAGTTTGTACAATATTGATAGAGGTAGAAAATCTAATTTTCAGATTTTGGATTATAATATCTTGAAGGGTAGAAAAATCTGATTGTGTAATAGTGGATTAGTTTATTAGAGGTAACGTGGTTGGCTTATATTAAATAAATTTTCCAGACCTCAAATTCAGTACCAACTTTACAACTTGCTTTTCTCATTTGATAAAATATCATGGGTATTCTTTCAAGTTGATTAATATAGAGATTATTCATTTTTGAAGTAGATATGTAGACTTTTGTATTACAAATGAATGTCAATTAACTTATTTATTCTCTAACTAATGTACATTAATATTTATGTCTTTCTAAAAACTCCAAAATAATGGTGTAATAAATATTCTTATGACTATATTCTTATATATTAGACTGGGGTTGAGTTGTGATAAGATAAATCTTCCAAAATAAAAATTATGACTCAAAGCCTGCTTTATGCCTCAGGTTTTAAAATCATATGGTCATCTCAATAGATTCAGGAAAAGCATTTGACAAAATTCAACATCTTGTCATGATAAAAACTCTCAAAAACTGGGTATAGAGAAGCATATCTCAACATAATGAAGTCCATCTATGACAAGTCCAAAGCTAACATCATCCACAGTGTTGAAAAACTCAAAGCTTTTCCTTTCAGATCAAGAAAAAAACAAGGGTACCCGCTCTCACCTGTCCTAGTTGACATAGTACTGGAAATCATAACAGGAGCAATAGGGCAAGAAAAAGAAATACAAGTCAACCAATTAGAGAAGAAGAAATAAAAGCATCTGTTTGCAGATAACATGATATTATATTAAGAAAATCCTAAACACTCCATTAAAAAACTGTTAAAATTAATACATGAATTCATTGTAGTTTCGGGACAGAAAACCAACATATGTAAATCAGTTGTGTTTATATATACCAAAAAGGAACTATCAGAAAAATAAATTAAGAATAAGTGTTGATGAGAATGTGGAAAAAAAGGAACCTCTTGCACTGTCGGTGGGAATGGAAAAAGGTACAGCCACTGGGGAAAACAGTATGGAGGTTCCTCAAAGCTAGAAATAAAACTACCCTATAATCCAGGAATCACACTACTGGGTATTTGCCAAAAAAAATACAAAAACACTAATCGAAAGAGATACACACACCCCTATGTTTATAGCAGCATTATTTACAAACTCCAAATCATGGAAGCAGGCCAAGTGTCCATTGATACATAAATGGATAAAGAAGATGTCATATATGCACACCGTGGAATACTATTCAGCCATAAAAAGAATGAAATCTTGCTATTTGCAATGATGTGAATGGAGCAAGAGAGTATAATGCTAAGTGAAATAAGTCAGAGAAAGAAAAACACCATATGATTGTATTAATATGTGGAATTTAAGAAACAAACAAAATAATGAGTAAAGGAAAAATGAAGAGAGGGAGAATGAGAGAGAGAGAGAAAGCAAGAAACAGACTCTTAATTATAAAAAACAAACTGATGGTTACCATAGGAGAGGTGGGTGGGAGGATGGGTAAAGTAGTGATTGGTAATATCATCACACCAAGGAATGCACTTGCTGTGATGAGCAGGAAGTGTTGTATGGAAGTGTTGAATCATTAAAATGTATACCTGAAACTAATATAACACTGTATATTAACTATACCAAAATTTAAAAAAAAATTAAAAAAAAAACAAAAAGAAATTAAGAAAACAATCACATTTACAATAGCATCATGAAGAAAAAAACAAAAAACAAAAAACTAAGGAATAAATTTAACCAAGGAACTGAAAGTTCTGTGCCTTGAAATTATAAAACATTGACAAAAAAAAAAAAAAAAAGAAGGTGCAATAAATGGGGAGGTATTCTGTGTTCATGGGTTTGAAGAATTAATATTGTTCAGATGTCCATTCTATTCAAAGTGACCTACAGATTCAGTGCAATCTCTACCAAAATTTAAATGCCATTTTTCACAGACAAAGAAAAAAAATAAACTTGGTATAAAACCATAGAACCACAATGAGATATCACTTCATAAGTTAAGATGACTACTCATAGAAAAAAATAACAAATGTTGGCATAGAGGAGGAGAAAAGGGAACCCTGGTCTATTGTTGGTGAGGATGTAAACTGGTACATCCACTATGGAAAACAGAATGGGGTTTTGCAAGAAATTAAAGTTGATCCAGCAATCCTACTTCTGAGCATATATCTAGTCATGAAATCACTATCTTGAAGAGATATCTGTACGTCTATGTTCATTGCAGCATTATTCACAATAGCAAGGTATGGAAATAGCGGATTAATGGATAAAGAAAATCTGATATGTGTATTGACAATAGAATAATATTCTATCCTAAAACAAAATGGAAACCCTGCCAGCTGCGACAATATGGATAAACTTGGAGGATATTATGCTAAGTAAAATAAGACGGCAAAGAAAGACAAATATGGTCTGGAATCACCTGTATGTGAATCTTAGAAAAAATTGAATGGTGGAAGAGAGTGTAGAAAAGTAGTTGCCAGGGCTGGTATTTGGGGGAAATAGAGGAATGTATAACAGCACAAAATTTCAGTTATAAGTTGAGTAAGTTCTGAGGTCTAATGTCTAACACAGTAACTATAATTGATAATACTCTATTATACAATTAAAATTTGTGAAATAGGCTTAAGTATTGTCACAAAGAAAAAGGAAATTAAATAATCCACACATTCAACTCGAAGATGAATAAAGAAAATGGAATATTAGTGAAATTGAGCTCACGTTATAACCAAACTAAAAATAATCAATAATGAATAAAGAATACGTAAGACAAACACAGCCCCCCCCCCCAAAAAAAAAAAACCTGCTTAAAATATCATTGAATTAGGGGAAAAAAACTCTAAAAAGTGTGTTCAAAATATTTTTTTTAAATTGAAGGCACACTTAAATAATATTTTGGATAAAAACAGTAAGGCTGGTTGAATGAAAGCAGGTGACAAGAGCTGAAAGATTTGCTTTGGTGCTTTTCACCTGGATTTTACTTTCAACTCAGTCTCTTAATACCTGTATGATATGTAACTTAGCCACTCTATGTGTTAACTTTTTCATGTGTAAAGTGGATTTGCAACATTACCTAACTCTTGAAACTTGTGTGAATATTACATCATTTAAATGCTTAATACTTATCTCATGTAAATAAACTAATATAAGTACACAATAACTATAAGCTAACATGATCTAAATGGAAAACCAAAATAGAATATTTTCACTAACAAATTTAAAATCCTAAGTTAAATAGACACTTTTCTAGGAAAAATATAAATTTTGAAATTTAATTCAAGGTAAATTGGCCACTTGCTATGAAACAATAAACTTTAAAAAAACTGAAGATATGGATTAGCAAAGATATTTATAAAGCCATGAAGTTTTATAGTATATTGTTCCAAGATTTAAGAAATAGAAAATTCTTATTTTATATAAAGACATTGAGACTAATATAACCCTGATATTGGAATATTATTTATATACATTAATTTATCTTTCAAAGAGTCATAGGACTCTAAAGTGCATTTTTTGAAATGTCTCGCTTTTTGAAATAATCATGTTTCCATCTTGGACTTCAAAGTATTTGATTAGACTTGATAACAAAAATAATAGGCTTAATTTGATACTCATAATAAACATGTATTTATAATAAAAATGTAAACATAATAGTAAAATAGGGCTTAGTCCAAACATATTCTATTTTTTAATATCCAATCATTTATTTTTTAAGAACAAAGATCTGAAACAGAAGAAGTAGCTTTATTTAACAAACAGGATTTTGGGTCCTCAAATATGAGGAATTTGAAGGACTAAACTCACTTTTACTAACCTTCTGGAGTGTACTCTGGGTATAACTCTTAATGAGTCTGTGTTTCATATTTGTGACTTTTCTTTCCCTAGTTAGATTGATCAGTTCCTTAAAAAGATAAATCTTGTTAGATACTACCTTGATTTTATGAGAAATGCAAATAGAAAATGTTCTGCTAGGTAAACAGTGTAGTTTTTAAAGTGTCAGATCAGATTATTAGAACTAGTTTCTCAATATAATGACTTCCATGTTTGTAATCACCTTCAAGTAGTTTAAACTCTTTAAAATTCTAAAGTTTTAACACTGAAATTTTGTTCTGAACCAAATTGCTTTCTCTTTTCATTCAAATAAATACCTTTGGGACTACTTTTTTTTCACTGCTACCTTTGAATGTTGTCTTTGTTCTCATGAGCAATTTTGTTTGCCTTATTTCACAGCTTATACACAATTTTCAGCATTTTTCAGCGAAATGTTTAGTTTCTAACTTTCATGATTACATTCCATCCAGTTTAAAACAGACGATTGACTTACTGATTGTTGATTCTTTTTCCAAACCTCCATTCAATTATCAATAAAGAAAAAAAAAATTTTTAAAAGCCCTAGATTTGAAATGAAGTAGAAACCAGGGATAAGCAGACAATAATGATAGATAATAATAATAATAATAATAATAATAATAGATAGATGATAGATAAATGCCTTCTCAATTAAAAAAAAAAAAAAACTATTAACATGTTTTTAAGGACCAGTACAAATTTCCTTTCTCAAGAGAAAGATTTCTTTTTATTGAAAGTATTCCCGTTTAATCTGCAAACAAATCATCAGTAGATCTGGTTAAATTACTTTGAATTATATTTTATTTTCTAAGTGAAAAATACATAATTATATGCTCATATGGTATAATTTAAAACCATGTTAATCAAAGTGTGGTTCTTGAGCCATTATCATCATCATCTTCTGGGACCTTATGGAAATACAGAATCTCCTTTACTTACATAGAAAGAGTAAACATCTCAAGTCTTAAATGAATGTCACTGGAGTCATTACCAATCTGTGCAAAAAATACTCTGTTTTCTTTTTTTCATTGTATACATTGTTAATTGTATCAACTTAATTCACACACATTTCATTTTGTCACATAATTACTAAAAGTGCATCTAACTTGCTTCTTCCTGACTCTCAATCATTTGTGTCATATTCAGCTTCTATAATCATATCAATTCTCACCCAACAAACTTTCAGTGATTATTGCTTACCTAATTAAATGACGCTCCTTTGTTTCACAGTTAAGATTTGTCATAATATGCCCCTCTGCTTTCCCTTTTCACATTATCTGTCACTCCTTGTTTATATATTCTACATTCCTGGTAATCTGACTGGTGTGTGTCTCTCAAACATGCATTATATTTTACTAGCTTTCAGCTTCAATTTTTATGCCAGGAAAGAATTAAAGGAATGGTCCAATGGGGCAAAAACTCAAAGAACACAAAAATGTCTTTAAAGTTGTACTTGAAGTTTGTCTCCTAATCCAGAAAAACATTGTATCTCAAAGTACTAGAATATCTGTCAAATGAAAGTGATTTTCATACATTACAAGGAACCGTGAAAAATCAGAAATATATAAAAAGATAATAATGGATAGGGAAGAATTTCATTTTTAAACTAGAGTCAAATATCTACACGCAAATTGTAGTCCACTTCTATCATATTTGAAGAAATAATAGCAAGGGGATGACAGATATAATATACATCAGAGTTAAATACTAAATTAGAAGTTTCTAAATAGTAAACATATACAATGAATATAGAGGTCATGAAAACATGGACAGGAGAATGGGTTTTAAACCATTTGGAAGTATTTCTTTCCTGGCATATTGTGTTCTAACATCTAGTAATTTAGATTCACATTTCTTTATTTATAAGTGTGAATACAATTTTCTCTACTTTAAGAGATGCGATGAGCTTGTCTAGTAAAATATTCTTTATTTTGATCCTTCTAACACTCACACAACTTTCATGCATTGCACGTTAGCACCCCTTATCTCCTTTTGTGTGCCAGATTCAGATTTTCATACCTTGATTAGTGAAAGAATATTTTGAACTATTACACGATGCTGCTGCCAGCTGGCTCTAACAAATCAGTTTTGTCAAAGTCACCAACTTTGCATATCAGTATGGTGTGGTTTGGAATGACTTTTATTTCATTCTTTTCATGTAATTTTATAAAATGAATGTAAAATAAAAACAAGTATAAAATTCTAATGTCAGTTTTTTTTTAAATTTTTAAAAAGTGTTTATTTTTAAAACTTTTTTAACGTTTATTTATTTTTGAGACAAAGAGAGACAGAGCATAATGGGGGAGGGGCAGAGAGAGAGGGAGACACAGAATTGGAAGCAGGCTCCAGGCTCCGACCATCAGCCCAGAGCCTGACGCGGGGCTCAAACTCACGGACCGCGAGATCGTGACCTGAGCCGAAGTCAGATGCCCAACCGACTGAGCCACCCAGGCGCCCCATAAAATGTTTATTTTTGAGAGAGAGACAGAGCATGAGCAGAGGAGGGTCAGAGAAAGAGGGAGACAGAATCTAGCTGTCAGCACACAGCCCGAAGTGGGGCTCAAAGCCAAAAACCGTGAGATCATGACCTGAGCTGAAGTCAGACACTTAACCGACTGAGCCACCCAGGCACCCCTAATGTCACTTTTTAAAGCATGGCTTATCTTTGTAACAGTAGAGCAAAATTAAAATTCTATTTGGCATGTGTAAAATTGTTAGCCTCCAATGGACAATTTTTGGACTTAAACTAGTTAATTATTAATTCAGTTGTGAAAAGAAAGTAATGAAATTAAGAAACAATATTGAGTTCTACAAAGAGAACATTAAAATAAATTCCATAGCAGCTGGTGTAATATTGAAACTTACTGTTTTTTCTATATTGCAAACTCTGGAAAAAAAAACGCACTTAGGACATGACTTTTTATATAGTTGACATACACTGTTACATTAGTATCAGGTATACAACACAGTGATTTAACAATTCTGTACATTACTCAGTGCTCACCACAGTAAGTGTAGTTACCATCTGTCACTGTCACTATACAACATTATTACAATATTGTTAACTATATTCCCTATGCTGTCCTTTTCAACCCAGTGACTCACTTATTTTATAACTAAAGGTTTGTACCTCTTAATCTCCTTTTCCTGTTTCACCCATTCCCCTACCTCTTCCCTCTGGCAACCACGAGTTTGCTTCCTATATCTGTCTTTTTGGTTTTCTGTGTTTGTTCGTTTGTTTTGTTTTTCAGATTCCACTTTAATATGTTGATTGACTCCGTTTTTCTGGAATTGATGATTTTATGATTAAGCAAAATGGAAGGTGGTGCTGTCAAAGTCTTGCCTTTGTGATAGAATTATTTTCTGTCAGGAGGTCATGTGGCTTTTTGTTTTTAGCACTGATCCATATCTTCAGGCCAAGATTGACAAGACTTTCTATGCAGTCATCAGAGTTCACTGTGGGTTTACTCTTATGTTCAAGTAGAACCTTCCAGGACCATTTTAATCCACCTTCTGCTACAGATCAGAGGCAACCGTTGTCTTTTTTGTCTGTGGCACCCAAAGCTCGGGATAGTTATTCTCCACCTTTACTGCAGTATAAGAATAGAAGTGACAAAGTATTATTTTCTCACAATTCCAGCAAAAGCAAATATTGCAACGTCTGAGTTTGTATTTAAAGTATTACTTTGTAACACAGAAGAATAAATACAAAAAATACAATTAAGAATATGGGGCCCCTGGGGGCCCCTAAGACACCCGGATGGCTCAGTCGGTTAAATGCCCAACTCTGCTCAGGTCATGATCTCACAGTTCATGGGATCAAGCCCTGCTGACAGCTCAGAGCCTGGAGCCTGCTTCAGATTCTGTGTCTCCCTCTCTCTGCCCCATACCTGCTCACATTCAATCTGTCTCTCTCCCTCTCTCAAAAATAAATAAACATTAAATTAAAAAAAAAAAAGAATATGGGTCCCCTGGGTGGCTCAGTTCGTTAAGCTACCGACTCTTGATTTTGGCTCAGGTCGTGATCTCAGTTTCTGAGATCCAGTCCTCTGTTGGCTGCACAAAACCTGCTTGGGATTCTCTCTCTCCCATTTTCTCTGTCCTTCCTCTACTCATGCTCTGTCACTTTCTCTCAAAATAAATAAATAAACTTAAAAAAAAAGAATATGTGACCCACGTAAAAAATTAACATGGTAAATAAAAATATATACTATTTAAAGGACTAAATATTTTCAATAGGATTTCACCTAGTATTAAACTGACAACTCTTTGCAGAGTGTAGATACTCTATATATTTGTTCATGTCTATTCAGCACTGGTAAAGCAATTTCTCTTGTGCACTGCACTCTGGAGATATATATTAATATACATATACACACATACATATATCTGGATGTGTGTGTGTGTATGTGTATATATATATACATACATACATATATATTTATATGTGTATTTGGAGGTCTTGAATTTTCTGAAAGCTTAGATTATATCATTAAGAATATGTGGAAGAAAAATAATAACATGAGATATAGCAGATTATTTGGAAAATATATTATGCCAGTTACTAAAGAAATTTCAGGGAGGATTCAAAATTACTAATTATTTGCATTGCTCCTATCTCCACTATATAATCCCATACTCCATGAGGTTATTTTAATAACATTTTCCTTTTAGTATTTTAAAACTTGAAGAAATTGATTCCTTTTAACAATCTCAACATGGCTTTGATATTTGAGGTAATCCAAAAATAATTTCATTAGAAAATATTCTTGCATAGAACATTGCATTTTTCTTACATTTGTTTTTACCTTTGAATTTAGGGAAATCTAAATTACTTACTTTTTACTGGTATTTTGCAATTGACTAAATATCAATATAGCCTAGTTTTCAATCATGTTATGCTTTATACTTTTGAAAATCTTTATATAATCTAGTCAGTCATTGGAACATTCTGTTAATATGTAGTCTAAAGTATTTTAATATTGCTGAGCACCCATAGTATATATTTGCAAATGCTGAAAGTTTCTTATGACCTTTGTGAAAATTATAAAAATGATTATAAATGTCTCAACAGCTAGACAGAACAAACAGCACTGGATTTTCCGGGAGTGTGATGTATAAGCCACAGAACATCTGTGCTATGAATGTTTAAATACATATGAAATCTGCCTTCATGCAGCAAGCACCTAGGAAAGCCAAATGCATAATAGTGGTTTTATGAAATATTTTGGTCCTAGTGCAAGGAAATTTTATCTTAATATAATAATAGAAATCATGACAGGGACGCCTGGGTGGCGCAGTCGGTTAAGCGTCCGACTTCAGCCAGGTCACGATCTCGCGGTCCGTGAGTTGGAGCCCCGCGTCGGGCTCTGGGCTGATGGCTCGGAGCCTGGAGCCTGTTTCCGATTCTGTGTCTCCCTCTCTCTCTGCCCCTCCCCCGTTCATGCTCTGTCTCTCTCTGTCCCAAAAATAAATAAAAAACGTTGAAAAAAAAATTTAAAAAGAAATCATGACAGATCTACAAAGCCCTGATAGGTGTATAATGGCATTCAGATCAGAATAGTGGTATTTGACTTGTTAAGGTCTCTGTGTGGCAATAATTGTGTTGCAAACAGACAAAAAATGATCAATATATTTTGGAGTTGATCTCAAGTAGTGTATTCTTGTCTCATATTAAAGAATCTTGTATATGTGTATTTAATAATATTTGAAGTACTCATCATATTAGCTGTTTTTTTTTCTTTCCCGTTTCTTATAAATCACCTATTGGTATGCTTTAGCATGTTCATAAATTAAGAGGAAAGTTCCTAGAAAGTAGCAAATTCTTCTATGCCTCTCCCTTGTTTTTTTCTTTATTTTACATAATTTAGTATTTCTTAGATATCAGTTAGATAGCGTGACACACTCACTAATACTTGACTTTAAACTGAGGAAATGGCTGGGGCGCCTGGGTGTCTCAGTTGGTTGAGTGTCCGACTTCAGCTCAGGTCATGATCTCACAGTTCGTGGGTTTGAGCCCCACATCGGGCTCTATGCTGACAGCTCAGAGCCTGGAGCCTGCTTCCGATTCTGTGTCTCCCTCTCTCTCTGACCCTCCCCCATTCATGCTCTGTCTCTCTCTGTCTCAAAAATAAATAAACATTTTAAAAAATTTAAAAAAAATTAACTGAGGAAATGGCTTTATATATAAACGATATTGTTAATGAAGGGGAATGATTTTGCTGCTTAAATTTCTGTATTTTGCAATTTTCTGTTTAAAAATTGCATTAGGATTTCCAACAGTGCCTGACTCTTGAAGGAAATGTAGAATTTTGTGAATTAATTATTAATCATAATTTTTTGTAAGAACTATTGGACACAGATATTATTTTTAATACATTTTTTAAAAAGTTTTATTTATTTTGAGAGAGATGACGTGTGCACATGCATGAGTAGTGGTGGAGCAGTGAGAGAGGAAGATAGAGAATCCCAGGCAGGTATCATGCTCAGCACAGAGCCCACCTTGGGGCTTGATCCCAGGAGCTGTGAGATCATGACCTGAGCCAAAATCAAGAGTTGCACGCTTAATCCACTGAGCCACTCAGGCACCTCTAGATGTAGATATTCTTAGACAGTATCCATATAGGCATGTGAAAAGCTTATATAAATAATAGCCATAGTTAGCAATGAACATTGCTCCATAAAAACACAAACGCTCTGTCCTCTAATTTCGCAAAAGCAAATTAAAACCAGTATTAATTCATTAATATATGATATGCCACGTCCAGTGCTAAGCCTATTACATCATTTATGTCCACAAGAAATTTCTAAGTAACAATTATTATCTCACTTTTCTACATCATAAAACCGAGTCTTCAAAAGGTATGTAACTTGATGAAGGTGTGCATAACTAGAAAGTGGCCAGGCTGTGGTGGGACCCAAGTCATCTGACTGTAGATGTAAAGTTCTCACCCATGTTCTACTGACGATTAGACAGCTAATAATAATACCAATTCTCAGGGACTGCATTTCCCTTTTACTTTCAACACATTTTCATGCATACAAGATGTGTTCCATTGTTCTCTGATTTTGAATGGAAACATGAATAACACCGGAGAAAATTTTCACACTGTTTCCACTTGTGCTTCTCACATAGAGACTGACAGAAAGAAGGATTTTATCACATTATGATCAGTCACACTTGCAAATGCCATTTGAAGTGTCAGAGTGAAAATGTCTGCTCTTTCTGCTGTGCTCTTGGATGACTTATCTCTGTCATTTAATTTTAAAAAGCAAATATTTTGAACTATACAAATATTTCTGTTTATATATAAGCATAACAGAAAAAATCATGAATCAACATCTTTCTTTGCAGGATATAAATCGTATTATCCTCAATTAAAATTTCAAAATCTGCCATAGTATAGTGAACTGCGTAATTTAGATTCTTAAATTTTATTGAGTGTAATTTTGTCGTCATCTGTATAAGTGAAACAAAAGGAAGATCTGGGGTTTGAGGAGTAGAAAAGGGATTAAAAAAGCAGAAATAACTATATCTCCATTTAGTTTCCTGGTAAAAATATTTGAGCAAGTTTTTTCCCACAGAACAGAATTAAAAACGCATATACTCAAAATATTATGATTATTTCAACTTCCTGAAGAAGTTTTAGGAACAAAGAACAGACAACTAGAATAGACAATATGCCAAATTTCACTAATTCTAAACTATACCTGTGTGTGCATGTGCATGTGTATATGTGTTTAACTGCTGAGAACATAGCAGCTTTGCTGAACTATATTCCTCTTTCTTATTCCAAGTGAGACATAAAATTATTTGCACTCCTTAATGGTTGCCATGATATTCTTGTGATGGCTGGAAGCTTGCATTTGTATAGATGCAATGCCTTTGCATTGTTTTTCATTTCTTAGGGGAAAAGGGAAGGCAGAGTGGATCATTGTGTTGGTCACTGAAACTATCTCCAAAATGTTTTAATTATTACCAACAAGGCACCCTACTTTAATTCACAATATTTATTCATTCAATATATTACAGTTTAACAAATCTACAGAGTGCTTCCTGTGTTCAAAGAGAGGCATGATTGTAGCCTTGTTTTCACCCACCTAGAGAATGAACTTTAAGATATATATCTACTCAGGGCGCCTGGGTGGCTCAGTAGGCTAAGTGTCCCACTCTTGGTTTCGGTTCAGATCATGATCTCCCAGTTCATGAATTTGAGCCCTGTGTCCGGCTCAGTGCTGCTGGTGCAGAGACTGCTTGGGATTTTCTCCCTCTTCCTCCCTCTCCGTCCCTCCCCCGCTCTCTCTGTCTCTCTGCCTCTCAAAATAAATAAGTAAACACTAAGAAAAAAAAAAGAAATATATCTAATTGTCACCTTAATATTCTGTAAGTAATTATTTAAATGTAATGTATTGGGTTATTTTATTTTATTGGAATATAAGGCATATCTTATACTGGTATAATTTTCTGCTGTTTTCTAGAATTCATGTTCGTTTTCTTCAACTTCCCAATTGTACTAAATTGGCTCCCTTGACACATTTTAATGATGTTTACCTAAAGAAAAAAAACACACAGATTGGATATTGGAATAAATGACTTTTCCAAGCTTTAGGGAACCTCATTCCTATTTCAGATTGTTTTTGCTTCCTAATCGTGGATAATTTTAGGCTTGAATCAAATAGACAACTACCTATTTTGTTTAATTGGGAGATACCTTAGAAAAACCTCAACATTTAATTCACTTAATACCTACCATATATACACATTTCTAAATATTTCTTTCCCAGACCCAAACGTATGTCTTCATTTCCTGTCATTTTTTTTGGATTTAGACATTCAATACAACAGCAGTTTCTATGTGAATTATGACTGCCAAATCATTGAGATCATTCTGTTTAGATGTCAGGGAGCAAAGGTACTTAGAAACTAGCCAACCCTTAGTGGAGAAAGTTTTCTCTAATATCTATCTACACAGCCAGACCCACCTGGAGAAGAAGGTCATGCCTTTACAAGAGGTCAGAATATTCAGGGGAAAAGGGAGTTACTGAAAAAAATTAATGACGACATAGTAGAAAAAGTGAAGACAACTATATTTGGTAGAGAAATGGAGCCACTGGGCAGAAAATACGAAGATACTAGATCCAACAGTGGCTCCCAATACTGTCACTTTGAGCAATTCACAAAGGCCCTCTTAGATTATTACATAGGATGTTTGCCTTTAGAAACTTTAAGGTTCTTTCCAATTCAGCAATTCTTAACATTTGATTTTAGAAATATATTTCTGCTTCTATTCCATTCTAAAAAATAATAACAAGGAAGGCAGAGAAGGGAGGAAATTATCCATCATCGATCCTGATTATACTATAACTACCAGTATTGAATTTTAATAATAATGAGGAGACAAATCACAACATATGCTGCGGCAGAAATAAGAGAGAAAAAAAAGAAAAATTTCCTAACACTCCAACATAAACTTACTGCTTTACTCAAGACACCACCAATAGCATCTTCCTTTGAAGTGTTGTCATGGGGAGACTCTCATAGGTTTCTACTTTTCTACACAGCTGGGGATTATACAGAAAAGATTTATTTGGACAAAGTTAATTTGGCACATGTGATACCACCTGCTGTCTGTACTGTATATATTTTTTGCTTATTCTGAAATGGCTCTGATGTTATCATTTTGTCTTCAGGTACAGAAGGAAATAAAGCACCCCCTACCACTACTCTCCTGCATTTGCCTTCCTCTTTTAAAAACACAGGGCCATAAAAAGATGATTTGCAAAACTGGAATGAAAGATCAGAATGTTATTTTTATTATGATGTTAATAACGTGCTTGCAAGGCATGCACTGCCTGCCATTATTACCGTTTGTTGTATAGAGCCTAAAAACCAACAACTGGCATTTGGTCCTTCATGAGATGATTCATCTAATCACTCATTACTGCCTCTTCGCTCCTAAAACCCATAAGCATATTATTACAATCAGTGGTGGTTAATTTTATGTCACTTTGAATGGGTTAAGAGATACCCAGGTAGCAGAGTGTTTCTGGATGAGATCAGCATCTGAATCAGAGCTCCTGCTTCTTCAACACTTGGACTCCTGGTATTGAAACCAGGAACTCCTGGTTCTTAAGCCTTTGGACTTGGACTGATTTATACCAACATGTTTCCTAGTTCCAACCATGTAGATGGCAGAGTATGGAAATTCTTGGGGTCCATAACTGCCTAAGCCAATTTCTAAACAAATCTCTCTCTTTCTTTATTGGTTCTGTTTCTCTGGAGAAACCTGTATAATGTAACCAGGTTATTAATAAGCTTACGTTTTAAAATCATGTAACGAACTTTTTAATAATGGGATGTTGAAATGGATAGTCTGTTCTCCAGGGGGAGGGGGGCACAGGGCATTATCAGCTACAAACATGAGCTCTGCTGTATTAAATTATCTATGTTCTGCTATCAGAGTGTGTACTCAGAAACTCTAAAGTTTGCTTTCTGTCAAGCTCTGGATTGACACTTGCTATTGCGGGAGTAACATATTTCCTTTTATTTATCTTAATTTTACAGTTTAAAAGTTTTAAGGGATCACACCCGAGAAGTGAAAGAGGATACCTGGTGATCTTCAGAGGGACTCTTTTTGATAGGCTGTCCAGTTGCTTAGAAGAGGAGAGACGATCTCCTCCAAACCAGAGCAAGGTGGGCACTCTTGACCTTGACCCTACTGAGACCCGAGCTCTGTGCCTGTGAATACTGCTTCCTCTTCATCTGCTTATTGCTCTATGCGATTCCCAGCCTGTCCTCTAAACCCACTCATAGGTGTTTATCTTTGCCTTTTGCTTGATGACTTTTTAAAAATTATTTTTTAATGTTTATTTATTTTTGAGAGAGACAGATGAGTGTGAGCAGGGGAGGGGCAGAGAAAGAGGGAGACACGGAATCTAAAGCAGGCTCCAGGCTCCACGCTGTCAGCACAGAGCCCTACTTAGGGCTCAAACCCATGAACTGCGAGATCATGACCTGAGCTGGAGCCGGAAGCTTAACCGACTGAGCCACCCAGACTCCCTTTGCTTGATGACTTTTAATGATACTATTGTTGAATTTAGAGGACTCCATATTTTGTCTATAATATTCTCCTTCCACAGGGTTGCCATAAAGATGTGCCATTGAGATCTTATGAGGGAAGGGGTGTGGTTGATTCACAGTAACAACCGCCACCTCTAAAGATCCAGCACTATATTTCTGTTGGGATCCCACTTCCCCAGATGATTGCCGGCCAATACCTGGGCATGCTCTCAGTGCTAGTGCTGGCCTGTTCCTGTAATTTGTGGAACAGGAACATCTAACAGGGGATGTGGGCTGCGGACTCACTCCCCATTGTCCTGGCAGAAACTTTCTTAAAACTACTGAGACCCTGTAACCTCACAATCCTCTTCTCCTACCCTGTCATATCACAGGCCCATCCTAAATTACACTCTGCAGGCTCTCTCTTCTGATGCCTGCTTCCTCCTCCGCTCTCTCCTTCACAGCCATTTCCCCCAATAAGTTGCTTGCATTTCTAATCCTGTCTTAGCATCTGTTTCTTGGTGAATCCAAACTGATGGATTTCCTAATCCTAAGAAGCAGTTGATATGGCTCATTAAAAAAGGAAGAAAAACATAAACACATACAAAATCAGGTTTAAAAAAAGAAAATGTGAGAACAGAGCTGAAAGTATATGGACCAAGGAGACTCTGCTTAATATGCAATCACAAACCAAGTAAAATATTTTACTTAAATAAATATAAAATATAAATATATTTAATATAAATATAAAAAGAATATAAAAACATATAATTTACAAATCTCACTCTGAACTTCCTGGCATCTGGGGAAACATTGTAAATAAATTACACAAATTTTATAGCATAAATGCAACTTATTCCAACTGTCTGGTTCAAAAGCTTGGCCTCTGCTACAGCCCCTTGTCTGTGTCACCACTTCCTTCCTTTGGAAAGTAGTCCCTTCACAACCTTCTCCCCTCACAGTAACCAGGTTGTCTGAATAGCAGGTGACTTCTTGTTCATGACTCTATTCCCTGGCTTCAGTGACAGTCTGATGTATAGACATATGTCCACCACTCTGGATACAGTGAGTGCTTCTGCTAGACATGACTCAAGACTTGTCAACCAGTGATCTTGCCTAAGGTCTTTTAATTAAGGCTGGCAAGAAAGAGTCCTCTTTGTTCTTTGGCTGGAGCTCTGTAGGTGTGCATGAAGATGCCAACGGTCATAGGGAATGATTAACTAAAATAGTAAGATTGATATCTTGAAAACATCAGAGATGAGAGATTGAGTGCAGATGGTACTAGAATCAGTGATTGTAGTAAGGCTATATCCATCCCTGTTCTTGCTGTGGTTTGGCTATGCAATTCAATTAATTCAACATTTTGCTTAAGGCATCCTGAGTTGATGCTCTGTTGCTTATAAACCAAAAGGCTTATCTAGTGTAGTTGTCATTCTTATTCCTTGATATTACTTTCTTCGTAGCATCTCTCTGACATTGTGTGTAATATCATAATAAGCACTTGCAGACTTTTGACAGAATATGGCTCTTGCACTTTAGCTGGTAGAATACAAAATGAATTTATTTCATTGATTGTAACCATTTTATTTTGCATTTATTTCATGAATTATTTAAATATTTAATAAGCTTCATTTTTAAGAATAGTTTTAGATTTACAAAAATGTTATAAGAATTCTTGACAAAATTCTTTTTATGTCACACCTCATTTCTCTCATTGCTAATATTACTTTGGTACATTTGTTACAATTAGTGAACTGATATCGATACATTCTTATCACCTAAAGTCAATATTTTATTCATATTTCCTTAGTTTTTCCCTTGATGTTTTTTTTTGTGATCCAGAACCCCATCTAGGTTACCACATCACTTTTAATAATCATATCTCCTTAGGTTGGATCAACTTTGTTGTGACAGTTTCTCAGATTTTCCTGTTTTTTGATGACCTTGACAATTTTCCGGGGTGCTAGTCAGGTATGTTGTAGAATATCTTCCAGAGTGCTAGTCAGGTATGTTGGGATTGGTCTGATGTTTTTCTCATACTAAGACTATGGTTATGGGTTTTGGGGAAGAAGATCACAGAAGTAAAATGCCAGTCTCCTGACATCATATCTGCTTTCATGATATCTGAGTTATCATAAATTTTATCCCCCATCTGCTAAATTTGCTTACAACAGGAGAGGCAAATATGACATTACTTTTAAAGAATTATTTATTAGCTTCCTTGGAAGAAAACCTCACTTACTATTGTAATATTACTTTTACACTTTCAACATTTGACTTTCAAACATATATTCAGGGCACTTTCATTGCAAATGAGGGAGACTCTGGATCTGATTGAGAGCATTTTATTTGTTTTCACTTTATTCAGTATCAGTGTTCCTGAAACATTTGCCAGTGAGCATGATAGCAGCTTATCTAACATTTTCATTGGTATCTTCCTACTCAAACTTTTTCCTGTTACTTTAATCAAACTAATTCATCATCTCACTTTCCTTTGATGTTCCTAGAGATTTGTATCTCTCTATATAAGCATTACATCTTTTCTGATTGATTTTCCCCCATGTTCAGTATAAGTGCTATAATCTCTGTTGGGTTTGATCTAGCTAAATTCCATGTCTAAAATTGAATTTTTAGTTATTTCTAGGAGAATTGAGATTTCACACTGATCAGCACTGCTGAGAGTGAAATCAAAGTAAAAAAAAAGTTACTAAAGAATTGTCATGATATGTCATATTCATAGACTTTACTGAGTACTGAAAGAGTATTACTTGAAATTTTATTTTATTATTATGATTTATAGACCAACTTGCACCTTTAATGGCATATAGCCATAATCCAGGATATGTGGCATTTTATGTGGCAGTTTATATATATGGCATGGAGGAGTAAGTTAATGATGTCTAAGAACATCGTTGAAGTATACTGCTTTAAAAAAAATGGTAGAGGAGCCATGTGGATTTCAGGTGGGAAGGCTAGGCTATATGTATTTGGGAAACAGAGTGCAATATAACAGAGGACCTGATATAAAAAATGTTCAACATCAAGGAATCTGAGACAAGTTAGTGGTATCCCATCAGGAAGGAGAACATAAGGAGACATGTAATTATATGTGCAGAAATGCCATCACTTGCTATTTGTTTTGTTTTCCTACAGATAACTACAAGTTGTTATTTGGGAATAAACTTCAATTTCTAGAGAATGAACTGGAGAAAAGCATTTCTGGGAAAAGACCGGTGACCTGGCCAGGTAACTAGAATCAGAATGCAGAATCAGGACACCACTATGGACTAGGGCATGTAGCGATTTATTCTATATAACTAAGGTGAAAGTACTTACAATGCATGTAATAAATTATTAGGAAAATCAGTATTAGAATTGGACTTCTTCATGCTAGTTCAAGTTTTTGACAATGGCACTGTTGGATCCAACTACATAAAACTGTAATTAGCTTCAGGATGTGGCTTAGCTAATGAGCTGAAGAAGAAATTTTGCTTAAGAATAGTCCCCACTGATAGCACTAAAATTCAATGATCATTGTGAATTGGATTACCCAATTTCTCTCCATTCTGACAATACTGATGAAGATGGGTTTTTGACTTCTAAAGCTTCAGTGAGGAGCAGTTTATAATCTATTGGAATTGAATTGATATCTTTTCTATTACAAGGAAAACATATTAGAAATATTTTTAATTATCAATGGCCAAAACACTGGGGAAAGAATGTAGTGGTGGTTTATTGCCTATAAACAGGATATATAATCTGAATGAAATTTTGTAGTAGTGTTTGAAGATGATGCAAATGATTTCTTGGATCCAAGAAGACATTCATGATATAAGTGGATATTTCTACATGAACAATAATCCATTCTCAAATGCTTTTGAGTGATTTCATGTATTTCTAGGAGAATTGACAACTACCACTTTCTTTCTAGACTTTTATGATGATCAATCATTTCTACTTAATGTTTTTCTACCAAATTAAATTTGGTTTAAAAATATAAATTCATAGAAGTGAAAGAAAGTGTTATGATAAAAATGTCCCTGGGGGTGACTGGGTGGCTCAGTCAGTTGAGTGGCAGACTCTTGATTTCGACTCAGGTCTTGATCTTAAGGTTCATGAGATTGAGCCCCATGTTGCTGACAGCATGGAGCCTGGTTGGATTTCTCCCTCTCACTCTCTCTCTTTCAAAATAAATAAACATTAAAAAGAAGTCCCTGAAGAAAATAAGTTTTCTTATGCCTTATATTCTTGCACACTGCCCACTCCTCAAAAAAAATTGTAATAGAAAAGGGAAATATAGTTTAAGTGATATGCTGAAAACCTTGTGAGTTCATTTGGAGAAGAGTTAGGTCTGAAAATTTCATGCCTTCTCTCTGCAGTGTCTAGTATTCTCATTGATTCTATTTTTTATTTCCTACCTTGTATTAGCAATATTACAATTCTGAACTGTTTGAAAAATTTCTGGGTGTCTAAAAATAGCAATGTTTGAGTTATAGTTCAATAATTCATAAAGATAATATTTGAAATAGCATCAATGGAGAAATAAGTATTATTTTATTTTTTAATTCCTTTATCATAATAAATACTAAAGTATTACCAGGCTAAAATATTACTACCCTAATATATTGCCACGTTAAGTTAACTCTACTCTGATTTATGTATTTAAATTTTTTTTAATGTTTATTTATTTTTGAGAGAGACAGAAAGACAGAGAGAGATAGAGTGAGCAGGGTAGTGGCAGTAAGAGAGGGGGACAGAGGATCCAAGCGGGTTCTTCACTGAGAGCAGCAAGCCTATGTAGGGCTGGAACTCATGCACTGTGAGATCACCACTTGAGCCAAGGTTGAATGCTCAACCGACAGAGCCATCCAGGTGTCCCTTTCGCTATGTTATGAAAACATTTTCATAAACTGAGCATGAATTAGGGAACAGTCCCAAAGATCACTCTCACTTGTCATCAATAGCAAGTTTGGGGTTCCCAAATATCACCCCCAGTTTTGGTAATTTCCCAGAAGGACTCACAGAACTCACTGAAAGCTGTTATATCCATGGTTACAGTTTACTACAGTGAAAATACACAGATCAAAATCAGTCAAAGGAAGAGATGCATGGGGTAAAGTGCAGGAGAGTTCCAGATGTACAACACCCAATTTTGCTCTTTCTGTCAAGGAATGGACAGCTTTAATTCCTCCTACAAAAATACATGATGATATACTTGAAGCACAGCCTACTAGGGAAGTTCTCTCAGGCCATGGTGTCCAGAGTCTTTAGTGGATTCTATCAGGTAGCCATGGTGGACTATCCACATGACTGACCTCTTTCCCCAGGTCTCTGGAGGTATTGAGCTGAGATCTTGTCCCTCAAAGCCACCTACCATAAACCACAGTGTTCGATTGACTGGCTTAGCCTAAAGACACCAACAAAGACGCTTATATCACGCAGGACATTCCAAGGGCTTAGAGATCACTTCCCAGGAGCCAAGGACAAAGGACAGGTCTTTGGTCAAGGTTCAATTCTTTACTACACACTGAGAAATGTTTTTTTTTTTAATTTTCTTTTATGTAGAAAAACGCTTATAAGCCTGTTTCAAAATTAAGCAAAAATAAAACCTGAACATGCTAGAATAAACATATGATCAGGAATAAACATAGGTCATTGAATGAGTATTCTAGCATAATTAACTGACTGGGTGCAGGTATTTTTCAGCTCTCCAGTATTGTTACAACAGAAAATCAAGGATTCTCAAAGAAAGAAAGGAGGGTACAACATTAAATGTGAGTATAAGAAAGAGAAAAGGGAAAGGAAAGGAGAGGAGAGAAGAGGAAAGAAGAGGAGAGGAGAGGAGAGGAGAGAAAAGAAGAAAGGAGAGGAAAGGAAAGGAAAGGAAAGGAAAGGAAAGGAAAGGAAAGGAAAGGAAAGGAAAGGAAAGGAAAGGAAAAGACGAACAACCTGGAACTAAACTCCTGAAGAATTACAGTGAATTCAGGCAACTGACCAAAAAAGAAAATCATAACCTAAATAATTAGGACTCTTAAAATATTTAGTGCCCTATTTCTTGTTGTTTTACTCGCTTCTTGGAAACCCTTTTCAACTCCATACACTATTTTACAGATTTAACTCTTCTTAAAGTTAAAAATCAAAATTGCTACAGGAAAACCCTGCCTGATCCTCAAATATATGTCAGGTAATTTTATTATAACACATGCACACACACATGCATACTATCCTGAAATATATAAGTATACACACACATACACACACATACACAGAGAGAAGATACACACACACACACACACACACACACACACACACACACATATATATACATGCACAAACATGGAAAGTATATGTGTGTATATGTATATATACATACATACATATAGATATGTATATGTGTGTGTGTGTGTGTGTGTGATCTTTTATGTATAGTGTGCTTTAGTTTTTTAGCCCTTGTTGAAAATTGCAGTTGAATAAATATTGGTGTAATTGTTTTTCCTGATAAAACCCTCAGCAGAAGAACTATATTAATCTTGATCATTTTCTATCTGGCAAATAGCACAGTGGCTGGCCCATGATGGGCTTTGAATTAGTATTTGTTAAAATTAGCATTTGTTGGAAGAATAAATATTTCTTTACATTAAAGCGGTAAGAGTTAATGGTGAATCAATTGAGAAACTAGAAAGTTAACACCAAGATATTAGGTAAACTATGAGTCAGATATTACAGATGAGAATTTTGGGCTGTTTCAAGAAGAAGAGTAATCACACAAGAGAAAATAGAGATAAGATGTTTTTGGAAATATGCATTATGAGGTTATATGTAATTTCTAATAATAGTGAAATTTTATTTATTTATTTATTTTATTTTTTTCAACGTTTTTTAATTTATTTTTGGGACAGAGAGAGACAGAGCATGAACGGCGGAGGGGCAGAGAGAGAGGGAGACACAGAATCGGAAACAGGCTCCAGGCTCCGAGCCGTCAGCCCAGAGCCTGACGCGGGGCTCGAACTCACGGACCGTGAGATCGTGACCTGGCTGAAGTCGGATGCTTAACCGACTGCGCCACCCAGGCGCCCCAATGAAATTTTAATTAAAAAGTGCTGCTATGAGGTGTAATCACCAAAGCCAAGGTGTCATGAGTTTAAGGTACTGCCTTTTAGCACCAAATTTGGCTTTCTATACTGACTTTGTGATACTGGAGCTGGGATCCTGAATACCACATATTAGGATTTGCCAACAAGGGGTGCTGGAAGGTAGATGCATAGCTAGAAGAGGAAGAAAGGATTTATTCCTTTCCTAGGAGACTTTCCTAGGCTTGCAATTTGTGTGAACATCACCCTAATAAAGTCTATTAACACTTAAAGTAAGTATATATCTTTGTAGCAGCAGCTGAATCCAGATGCCAGTTTTCCCAAAATGTGCCACAGTGGCTTCACGTAACTGCCTCTTAAACAAACAACTTAGCAGTGCCCCCTCCCATAGGGCTGTCCTCCAAGCTCAGGTCCATCAACAGCTGGACAGCTACTCCCTCCTCAGGGATCTTAGGAGACATCCTCTTCTAAGTTTTTAAGTTTTCATAATTCCAACGTCTTTTCTTGGTTCTCCCAGCCCTAGGAGTAGTGGTTACTTTCTTTTTTTTATTAAATTTTTAAAAAAATATTTATATATTTTTGAGAGAGTGAGAGACACAGCATAAGTAGGGGAGGAGCAGAAAGAGAGGGAGACACAGAATCTGAAGCAGACTCCAGGTTCTGAGCTGTCAGCACAGAGCCTGACGCAGGACTCGAACCCACAAACCATGAGATCGTGACCTGAGCTGAAGTTGGATGCTTAACCGACTGAGCCACCCAGTCACCCCAGTAGTTACTTTCTACAGCTGCTACTTCTCTGATACACTGGAATTTTCTACCTTTTTAACGACTAACATATTTATACCTAAGTAAAAATTATTATATCAAACGCTCTCTGTTCCAATAGCTGGATGGATTCTGCTGTCTGACTGGACTCTAGCTGAAACAGAGGGAATATGTATTGAGGAAATAAGTAGAGACTGAATATAGTTTGATAGAAGTGACTTGGCAATAAAGAGAAAAGAGACAGGCATGTCCTAAAAGAATTGATGCAAGGCATATGGAAGATCTGACGATGTTTGGGGACAGAGGGAGATGCTAGTGGAATGAGAAAGCTTGAGAACTGATGAGAAGGAGGGAATGAATGAGGCTGCAGGTCCCAGAGGCAATAGAAGTCATTTAGTTTAATGGATAAAGGAGATGTTATTAGTCTGAAAATGGAGGAAAGTGACATCTTTCCTACAAGCAGAAAAAAAAGGAACAGGTAAAAAGCAGTTTAATGTTATAGGGAAGTTTTCAAGGGAGAAAAGAAAAATATCAAGGTAAAAGAGAGATTGAGAAATGTAATGCTCATTAAAGAAGGTGGTGAACATCTGCCAAAATGAATAAAAGGAAGGGATTTGAAACAGTAGTAAATTTGGACCACTAGCTGTGGCCATCAATAGACACAGTTATAATAGTTTATATTATATTACCCAGGATACTTTTGGTTTTAAGTAAGAAAGACCCAATTTGGTAAAAAAAAATGATAAAAATGAATTTAATTGATGTGTATCAGAGTAGCTTACAAAGTTAAAGGGGAAGATAATCAACTCTCGGCAACTTATGATCCAGGGACAGTCACAGGCCAAGAGGGGTTAGAACAGGAACACAGATACCATCAATCTTCATATTTGCTGTGTCATTTATTTATGCTTCTCTCTAGCTGTTGACTCCATTTACTCTTTCTCTGTGATAGCCTTGTTCATCCAGCAGGAAACATGGTCACTATATGGAAAAGAGACATCTATTGCATTGCAAGAAATCCACATAGAAGATGCCAGGTGGCCAGCCTATTTGAGGTAATCTGGTCACTCTGCCTCAGGATGAGTTTGAGTGATGGCCTAGTAGGGTCAATGGCCATGGTGTTGGAAATGTAGGAAAACTGCAATTCCTATTCAAAACATTCATGGATAGCCTCCTAGTTTCCAATTGTTGCGTAACAAAGGCCCACGAATTTGGTCCTTATAAAACACAAATTCATTATCTCACAATATCTGTAGGTCAGAAGCCCAGATACTCCTTAGCTAGGTTCTCTGCTCAAGCTCTTATAAGACTGAAAGCAAAGTGCTAACTAAAATGCCAGCTGAGGCTAAATTTGTGCCTGGAGCTCAGGGTCCACTTCCAACCTCTGTCTCTATTACAGAACGTAGTTTCTTGCATGTGTAGGGATGTTTTCTTGCTAGCTAGTTTTAGCCAAGTTTGCTCTTTGCTTCTAGAGACCACCATCAGGTCTTAGCTGTGTGGCCTCTCTCATAGATTATAATATGATTGTTCCCTTGTTTCCAGGCTAGAATATCTTGATGATGCTCTACCTTCTTTTTGAGACTTTAGCAGATTAAATTAGGCATACCTAGGATAATCTCTATTTTGATTAACTTGAATTCAACTCTGTAGGGATCTTGATTACATCTAAAAAACCCCAAAAAACCTTTTCCATACCTGAGAGATTAGTAATAGGATTGATACGCTGTAATGTTCATTGGTGCTGCCTACACTAGAAGGGAAGACATAAAGAACATACACACATGAGGGGCTGGTGGGAATTTTGGGGGTCATCTTAGGATTCTGCCTACAAGGGTCTACTTCCTGGCCCACAGTGATTCATGTTTCTCCCACAAGCAAATTACATTCGTGCCCCCCCTTTTAACACTCCCAAGAGTTTCATACCATTATAGCTCAGTTCAAACCCTAATTTTAGTCATATAAATCACTTAAATTAGATGTGGATGAGGCTTGTATGTGTAATTTATTAAGCACAGCTTCTGGGCACATTCCCTCTCCATCTGTGGATGTGTGAAACTAAACACATCCTCAGCGCTCCCAGCGTATCCTCAATGCTACTAATGTACAATAGTAGAACAGGTATAGGTCAATAGTTACATACATTCTGGTTCAAAAAGGGGGGATTTCCCCCAGTCACTCTCTGTCTCTCTCTCAAAAATGAATAAGCACTACTTTTTTTTAAAGGGAGGAAAAAGATGGTATATTTACCATCCTTGGCATTCATCCAAGTCAGTTTAGAAATTTGTCCAGGCAGACCCCAATACTTTCATGATTAGCTTCCAAGTCCTGGCACTAGTTATCTATAGTTTTTGTTTCAACCCTTTGGGTACTTGACTCCACCTTCCTTTTTCATGGAAGACAGCACATGTTTGTGGCTGAGCAGTGTTGTGAACCTTCTTCCTGTCATTAGAATTTGGGGACCCAAGAGCTTATTTTTTTATTGAGATGTAATTTATGTATGACATTGTTTAAGGTATACATTGTATTAATTTGATACATTAATATATTGCAATATGATTACTACCATAGTATTGGCTAACACCTCTATCATATCGCATAGTTATCATTTATTTTTTGTGGTGAGAAAAATTAAGATGAATCCCTTAGCAACTTTGAAACTCATAGTACGGCATTGTTGACAATGATCACTATACTGTGCATCAGATCTCCAGAAATTTATCTATTACTTTCAAATGTGTACCCAAAAGCAATGTAACTCAATAACAATAAAATAAACAATCCAATTTAAAAATGGGTAGGGAAACTAAATAGACATTTTTCTAAAGAAGACAAATAATGGCCAACAGGTACATGAGAAGATGCTCAACATCACTAAACATAAGAGAAATGCAAATCAAAACCACAATGATGTATCATATCATACCTGTTAGAATGTTTGTCATCAAGAAGACAAGAGATAACAAGTGTTGGCAAGAATATGAAGAAAAGGAAACCCTGTATGCTGTTGATAGGAATATAAATTAGTTTAGCCACTATGAAATAAAAGTATAGAGGTTCTTAAAAAAATTAAAAATAGAACTACCATATGAATCAACAACCCCACTTCTGAGTATTTACCCAGAGGAAGTGAAAACAGGATGTCTAAAATATCTGCATTCTCATATTTGCTGTAGTGTTAGTCACAATAGCCAAGATATGGAAACAACTTAAGTGCCTGACAACAGATGAGTACATAAAGAAAGGGTGAATACACATACAATGGCAATAATATTCAGAAAACAGCTTACTCTAACATCACCTTCACTCTTTCAGTTTCAACTAGCATTGTTTGTGCTGAAACAATTTTCTTTTTTTTTTTTTTTAATTTTTTTTTCAACGTTTTTAATTTATTTTTGGGACAGAGAGAGACAGAGCATAAACGGGGGAGGGGCAGAGACAGAGGGAGACACAGAAGCGGAAACAGGCTCCAGGCTCTGAGCCATCAGCCCAGAGCCTGACGCGGGGCTCGAACTCACGGACCGCGAGATCGTGACCTGGCTGAAGTCGGACGCTTAACCGACTGCGCCACCCAGGCGCCCCTGAAACAATTTTCTTAAGGACTTTCTGTATCTCGTGTAAATTTTACTAGGTTTTACTACAATAGTTAAAGGCACACGTACAAGATTTTCGAGATAATTTCTTCTATATCATTGGCCTTTAGCAAGATGGCTGAGGGACAATGGCCTTAAGCTTCCCAGAGGCTCTCTAGTTTGAGAGGATCAGTAAAGCACCCCCTTTGTGTTATTGAATGCTTTGCGGTTTGACCTGAGATTTTAGCAAAAGGTTATATAGTTATATAGTAACACAGCAGCTTTTTTGCTATGCCAAGTTTCCAGTAGCCATTTCTGAATTTTAGAATCTTTTGCCATCCAAAGGGGTTGAACGTTTTCAAAATCATCTGATCCTGATTCCTCTTTAACAACTCTTCCTCAATTTATCTCTCTTCTCATGGATTTTCCTGTAAGTAGCAAGAAGAAACCAGGTGGTACCTTTAACACTTCCATTGGAAATCTCCTTACGTAAATGCATTATTTCAAAATTCTGCTTTCAACATTCCTGCAGTTTTGCTAGGCTTTCTGCCAATATATGATAAGGATCCTCTTTCCTCCAAATCCCCAAAATGTTCTTGACTTCATTTTGAGCCTTCACAGATAGCATCCTTAAAAGCCTTGATATCTACTGGCAGTCTGTTCAAGGCAAGTTGGGCTTTCTTTCTTACGCTCTTCAAAATTATTCCCGCCTCCATCGGTTGCCTGAGTCCAAAGTTTCTTCCAAATTTTAGGTGTTGTATCAGTAGGCTCCCGCTTCCAGGTACCAATATTTGTATTAATTTTCTTTTAATTCCATAACAAATTACCACAAATTTATCAGCTTCAAATAATGCAAACTTATTTCACAGGTTTCTAGAGATCAGAAGTTCAAAAATGTCATAATTGGGCTGTCTTTCTAGGACCTTACTAAACTGAAACCAAAGTGCAATCTGGGCCACTTTTCTTATCTGGAGTTGAGGATCCTCATCTGATTTCATTGAGGTGGTTGATGGAATACAGTTCTGTGTGGCTGCAGGACTGATATCCCTATTTCCTTGCTGGCTGTTGGCTCCTACAGACTTCCAGAGGCTTCCTTCAGGTCCAATTCTTATGTTCTCCTTCATAGGTAGTTTACAACATATATCATTATTTACTTTCTTTCAGGCCCCCAGGAAAAATTTTCAGTGTTACTTCACTTTCTTTCAAAGATCTCACATGGTTAGGTCAGGGCCACCCTCAAAGTCAAATGTTTGGGAACCTAATTATAGAAGTGATATCCTGTCATATTTATTGCTGTTAGCCCCACACTGAGAGGTAATTATATAGTGCTTGTGCATAGGAAATGGGAATTTTTTCTACCACAGCTGGGTATAGTAGCAATTGTTAACACCCTGCCTTCCAATGGCATTACTATTTCTGTTAGTGTGAATCCTGATAAAAAGTCATTATTATTGATATCTACTGTCTGTTCCCTGCCCAAGTTATTTTTAAACAAGCAAATAGCACTATCTGGGTTATTGGTCAGGACCAAAAAAAAGTCATTCCCAACTCTCTCTTTTACTCACATCCACTATGTAATCAATTAGCAGGTCCTATCTTCAACTCCTAGTCTACCCAGTATCATCTCTCATGACACCAGCAATAGCAGGAAAATCTACCTTTTCTATTCTTGATGCTTTATAATCTATAATTCATATTATAACCAGCAGTATCTTCTGAAAATTCATCAGATATATCTTCAAATATAATCAGATCATTAAATAAAGAAATTAAAAACAATGATAGCCTATTCAACAGCCCATTATAATCCAAACTATCATGTTCTGGTCCCTGCCTGCATTGTATCCAACATTGTCTCTTATTACTCTCTTCACCCAATTCATTCACTCATTTCCAGCCACATTTTTCATTTTTGCATTAAGATTATTACACTTCCTTTTTCTTTATATTTGAGATTTGTTGATATGACTATTTCTTCATCATCCCAGTGCATTCCCTGACCATTTAACTTAAATTGTAATCTCTTTCTTGTCCAGCTGACCAACATTTCTTTTGTCTCCTTTAAAAAAATTATTCTTGTCTGTATGTCCCAACTTTCTCTATTCCTACAGAAGGGCTCAGTTCACTCCTGCACCCTGTGCTCTGGTGTCTCACCTCATCTTAAGGAGCCAGTGTTTACTTCCACTCTGGCTCTTAAGACCTCAATCCATATTTAGACTATCTCTCTAGCATGATTTGAACTATCCAATCCCCTTGGAGGGGAAAGGGGCAATGATGGAAGTGCTGCTGTGATAATACTAAGATAGACTTCAGGAAACATTAGATAATGAATTACAATGCAACATTTTAAGATGTAAACTAAGCTCCAAATAAATATATGAAAGTTGTCTAATTCTCCTTGTAACTTCTATGATTTTTGTGACCAAGAAATATTATTTTTTTCATTTCTTTTTTTAATTTAAATTTTAGTTAAATTTAAATTTAACTGAACACTGAGTGC